>NC_134837.1:227987323-228610107 GCF_004210375.1 Tachypleus tridentatus | reverse complement strand
ACAACTAGGTTATTTCAGAACAGTTCTAATCTACTAATCACTACAATACTATAAACTTTTTGTGTGCCTAACCTAACTTCATTACCATTTGTACCAAGATATGAGGTCTATATTTATTTATTTTCACAGCAAAAAATACATGCAAACAATCATATGATATCAACAACCACTTCATAGTATTGCCTGAACTAACTGTCTTTGGTCCTGTCTGAATCTAAACAGGTACATTGATTAGTTGAATTAGAGTAAAAAGAAAATTAAAATTGTATTAAATTAGTACAGTGTTCTGCAACTACAGCACTACATTCCTAAAATGCAAAAATAGTTCCAAACTTCCAAGAGTCTGGAACTGTTCGAGGTTTACATTTTATATAACACATTCCCATGCATGAATAAAATTAGAGAAAATACTAGGCACCACAAAGAAATGTTTGGTCACCATGGTGATCTGGCAGAGATTTGTCAAGACTTGCTATAACATAAAATAAATATTAAAAATATTGCCGCGCCATCAAAAGTATTTAATACACATTGATGAATCTTAACTTCTGAATTGTTGTTGCATTTTCAGAAATATCAAAAATATTTCATAAAATCAAATAAATTATGAACACAAAAGTGCTGCTCATTGAGAAAGATATTTCATAAGATGACCTTAAGAACAGGATTGTTGCTGAGGTATAAAAGGCACTTCATGATATCATGCATACCTTAAACATAATTGTTTCTGAACTACCGATGATATTTTAATATTATGACGTAAATCTTAAGCCCATAAGTTTAGCTGTAAATCTAAAGCCATTGCTCAGTTATTAAATATGTTTTATAAGATAAACTTTAAATATATACCTGTTACAGAGGGATTAAATAGGCACTAAAAGAAGAGTATCTTGTTAAGTTATGAAATATATGTCAAAATATGTAGGCAATTATAACTGCAGAATGATTCAAGACGTATGAAATGTATATCACAAGATAAACTTTAACCTTAATATTTTACTGCATAATCATACATATTTCATAATACCAAATAAGCTTTCAATCCAAACCTTCTGATAAGTTAACAGAAAAATTCATAACATAAAGTAAGTCTCATATACAGAACTGTTTCTCAAGTAACAAAAATATTATGTAAGAACAAGTAAATATCAAACAAAGAACTGTTACATAGCTGTCAAAATATTGTATAATGTGAAGGAAACCTGGAGTCAGAACTACTGCTAAGCTATTAAAGATTTTTAAAAAATAAGAGCAAATAATTCTCAATACCAGGTCCACTGGTGGATCAGCAGTAAGTTTACACACTTACAATGTTTAAATTCAGGGTCTAATTTCCTGTATATGGACAGAGGGCAGATAGTTTATTTTGTAATTTTGAGAAAAAGAAATAAACAATTAACTTAAAAGCATAATTGATGGTTGGATATTCTAGATCCTCAAGTAAACCTTAGGCTACCTATATCTGTGCTGAACTATCAGATAATTTATAAAACCAAATAAACTTAAATCATTAACCCTTTGTTTGCAACTTGTGAGCCATTCAAAATGTTGTGCATAAAATGCTCGTATCATCTGATGTGAATCACAGTTGAATGTTTAACTAATAAGTTATAGAGGAATTTCAGAATTTTTAGACTTTACCTTTCTAGCACAAGAAAAATAAACATCTTTGTTCATATCTATTATGAGATATTTTTTCTACATTTTTCATATAGGTGTCCTATATTCAGCTAACATTCTTGTGAGCATGATGTAAGTGCTTGAAAACTTAATAAATATAATGAGAATAATAAGTGAGTGATTATTCTAGGACTGTGTGATATCATACTAGGACTTTGTTTTGACATGAAAGTATAGTACATTCAAAATATTGCAGTTTTCTGTCCAAGAATAATGTCTTATTCCTTAGTTCATGCAGTTACCAGAGTTTGATAATGACACTAAATGTATTATAAGGCTCCAGGATTAAATTTTATCCCTTGTTTCCACAAGCATTGAGTGTTTTTTTTGTTTTTTTCAAAAAAAACAACTTTTTTCTGAACATCCAAGTGGGTTCAATTTTGATGAGGATGAGAAAAATGAATTTAAATTATAATTTTAGTGCTGAAACCATGTTTTCTCTTTTGCAGAGCTTATTTTGAATACATACATTTCTCTCATTTGACTCTCCATTTTCTGTTGAGCTTTAAGACTGGACAGAACTTATGGCATAAATGGGAAAACTGCAGTTGATGCAAGAACATTATTTGAAACAAATGAAAGACCTAGGGTTCCTAACAACCATGGTGAAAGCTATTTTTGCTTTCTTGATCTGGTATTGGGAATAAGAGGTTACAAGGTATGACTCTGGTTTTGCTATATGAACTTGACCACTACTGGTTGTCTCCAGCATGGTGAAGCATAAGATGAAAAGAATTTGAAATGATGTTGATGATCAGTTTGGACACCCAAAGACTAATTGGGATAGTTTGTTCGGGTCATCAAGATTTTCAATGACTAACCCACATATTAGCAGGTCATAGTCAAGGTCACTTTAGAACAGGATGAGAGGTTAGAAACATATGATAGAAAAAGTCCACTGGAAAGTACCACAACACTATCATGTGAAGCAGCCAGCATTTCATTGTGATCCTGTGGAGACTTAGAACAGTAAAGAATATATTTGGCTAGCAAGACTCACATGTACTATCTAGAGACCGTGTCTCTAGGCTGATTAATACAACAACAACTGTGTAGCCATACATATCATGACACTTTTGGTGATGTCCTTGTTTGAGAATACTTTATTTGTCAAGATGTGTATGGAAGAAAAGATGGGCCATTTTCAAGCAATAAAGACACTGGTTTTGATATTAAAATAGGTTAGCACAGTAGTGTTAAAAGGAATGATGATGAGAAATTTGGTCCATTTTCTCAAATATTTCATACAAGTTTTTTTCTTGAAATAGTAGACCACAAGATCAGGAGATGCAATGACTGCATTTGGACAATTCAACACCAGGTGATTTAAAATACTTGGATGAGGAACAACTCATGACTAAGACACACTCATTAATAAGTTGCACCACAATTTTTACCTTTTCAGAATGAAATTATCTAAAAGTTTGAAGGCATTGGGTCCATGAGAATTAAGTCATTCATGTAAACAATTTTAAGAAAGTATAGTGAGAACTTTATCAAGCATGACTTTTTAAAACTCTCTTTACAAAGAAATTTTGTGGATATAGTTGATTTTTCTGTTAAAAACTGAAAAAGGCAATTAGAATATGCAGAATTTTGTTAATTACTTCACCAAGTGAGCTTTAACTTATGTACTGATTGATACTTTAGTACAATTTGCTGCTGATGTCATTACTAAAAAGTGCATAACAAGATTTGGAGTATCTAGAAAGAACCACTTGGATCAGGATCCAACTTTAACAGTTTATCATTGTTTGAAAAGTTGTATCATTACCATCTGATGATTTGGCCAAATGGATTCTTAATAAGGTTATGAATCTTGAACAAAATGGCTAGGATGAGGGAATATCATATATATAATAGTGCACTGCTATGCAAGAAACAATGATAATACATAATGAATAGTTGCTCTTCAATACTCCTGACTTTCAATGAGAAATACACCTTCTAATGGATTTGAGGTATGGCCTTCTGCCTAGTGCAGATGTATTGTGTCTTCAGGGTTATGTAGAATATTTACATTTTGCAATATGTGGTGCACATGAACTTTTTATGTCAGCAGGTAAAATGTCTGTATGCATGTGAAAACATGTGTAAGGACAAAATGGTACCAGAAAAAAAGTTAAAGCCTAGTAATTTGGGTGGTTTCATACCTGTAGTGTATAAGCAACTTAATTCTATCTGAATGGTCCATATCTCATATGCTGATAGCTCAATAAGATGAACTTTGAACTTCTGCAATTACCTAATGCACACTAACTCACTGAAAATGTTGACAAGCTTAAACTTATTATGACTGATGAGCCTCTTAAGAACTGGTTGCTCCAGGAATCACAAGCAGATAAGCTGGCCAATTCTGAAGATGATGAGATATGATTTTTACCCACTTAATGAGTAGATGGATTTTGGAAGTGTAAATATAACAATGAATGAGGAAATATCAGTATAGGAGCAGTTTTACTGCCCTTATAACTAGTTAGGATACAGAGATGGCTTTTTAATTGACATGGCTGGGTTAACTGCTTGACCAGCATGTAGAATGAATGGTTAATTGCAAATGACTATGAGCTCTTACACAATATTTTGTAGAGAAGCATAAATATGACATCTTGCAATTATCAGATAAAGCCCCACAACACTTATAGTTGGTTGCAAATATTGATAGACACTGGGAATACTGACATTGCAACAGGAAGAAAAAAATTGTGAACCTTGGTTTACCAATTCTCAGGGTAAAGTCTGAGGGTAATGCTGTAAAATCATCTTTAGCAACTTTGTGAGTAAGTCAATGTGGTCTATAAGCCTGTATCTGTTTTCTTTATGCATATGTGTGTATTATAGTATGTTGGTAAATATAAATATATATTCTGTATATGGATTGGTTTGTGCATACATAATTATGTACATAATCTTAAAACATACCATGGCAACATTTTTAAGCAATTAAGAAACTTGGCATGAACAATAAGATGTATACATGCATGCTAAGGCCAAGCATAGTCTAATAACTACAGAAATGTATCATTGGATTTATTTGTTAAATCAGGTATGATTTTACTTTAACTTATACAAGAAGACATGATGGTGTTGTGTAGCAGCAGACTTAATTTCAGTAATCAATGTAGAAAACTAGGTCACAGTTCTTACCTCCTTCTCCATTGGAACCAATGCAATCAAACAATGGCAGAAGAAGCTCACATGCATGAGGAATGGGTGAATTCACTGGCTGGGAAGTACACTGCTATGGATGTAATGAGATTGGGATCTAGTAAACATAGTAGTATCTACAATGTCCCCTACAGACAATACATTCATGCAAGAGAATGGTGAATGCATGCAGCAATTCCACTACAAAAAGTAGTAAGTAAGATAAGAATTAGGGAAGTTTATTCAAAAATGAAAGTCAGTTTGAGGCTTAATTGACTGCAACATTTCATGCTATGTAGCTTACTAAACTTGTAACCTAACAAAGGTTGAATTAATGTGGGCTTTCAATCCTGACTACTGCTTTAAAGAGCCATGATTCTATTTTTGTTTTAATCCTTTGAACCTACCAGTACATGTGACTTTTACTTACACTGATGATGGGAGAAGGTTTCCTATTTAATGTGTACTTTAATAACTCTAGCATGTCACCAGCAACCTTCATTACTTTGTCTATGTTATAGGGGGCAATGCAAGTAAATGAGCTTCTACTGACCCTGGATTCAGCAAGTAAAAGTTACAGTGAGTTCTGGTAACTGAAACACAGAGACAGCAGTTAGACTTCTAGCAACTTCAGTAACTACCTGAAGTTTTGAAACACCCTAAACTCTTGCTTTTGACAGGACTTCCACAATCAACAAGTGTATCAAAAAGAATGTTTCACAACAGTATCAAAGAAAGCAGAAATTCTTATGCACATCCTGGTGTTTCTGAAACTCAAGAAAAAAAGAAGAAACAGAAACCTTATTTTTATTCATTTCACAAGCTCCTTTAATGATAACAGTAGGAATATGAATTATTAAGGTATCAACAACTGTCTTAAATTTATTCCTAGGTCATCTAACTATCAAAGAGATAGAACAGTACCATCAACAATGGTAATTTCAGCTGACAACATCTGGCAGGATGCAGAGATTCAGTTAATACAGTTTATTTTTCTACATGAGACCAATTTTGTAAGTGATCTCGACAGGTAAGTTGACTGATACAGTTTGTTTACCCTTAAATTTTATGATCCATTAAGAATGGCAAAATACCTAAGATATATTAGCTTCCATGTGGAACATGATGTAGACATAGATCTGAACTTCAGTCAGAAGTATGTTTCACTTGGGGAGAAAACATCATAATGTACTGTATTAATTGCACTATTACTGGCTAAAAAAAGTCACCATATCTGAAGAAGAAAAATGCTTTACAATTTATAAGTGCAGCCAAAATTAATTGAAGTGTATTTATAAATTCCTTTTGGCATTACCTTTTACTTCAGAATTGTGACTCTTTAATAAAAAACTTGACTGAAAATAGAAGGATACATACCTAAATTCACCCAATAAAAATGTGTTGATTTCCAGAACAAATGTCTTCCACATACACATATCCTGAGTTCAGTATATTTACTTCGGAATGTTATTTCTATGCCCTGGCCATTCCATATTTAATGGAGATGACATACAGTATGTTACCCAAGATTTACCATGCATGCACATTCTAATCACTAAGGTTCCATGTCATAAAACAAATCTAAGGTGTTGGCCAAATATATTCATGTTACCATTTTGCCTCTTATAAATTTTATTTCTTCACAGATTTACAAATATATGTATATAGTTGTTTTTAAATGTACATGTCAGAGTAACTGAGTAAGGAAATAATATTTTTCTTATAGCTGTGCTTGCTATCTTGATGTTTTACACTTATTGATAAAATAATTTTTCTATCCACTTACCAAAACATGAAAGTCAGGGTTGGGAGATATTTTTTGTATGTGGCATGTACTTCCATTATGGGAGAAGGATTAGCAAAGATTATAACCTGCTGCCTCTAGTGAGAGATAACATAAGAGAGATTCAATAGTTCAAGGAAGCACTCCAGAAGATCTCAGTTAAATAAAAAAGATCTTTGGAGGCTCTTGACAGTCGACTGGTCATTCTTATAAAGATGTGTTTTCTCACTTTGTAAATGTATGTATACTTTGAAATGTTTGGTTCAAACAATCTACTTATTTTTTTTATTACTAGCAAAACTTCACTATGTTTTGTGTTAAATCTGGTTACTGTATTATGGTGTTTCCTTTTCTTCATTTACTATTAAGGCTAGTTATGTTACCTATCAAATGATTCATTCATATTAAATTTTAAACTTTATTTTAGGCCCCTCATGAGTTAGTGGGGATATATTTTTGTCGAGAAAAACTACCCAATTGGTTTTTTCTTAATTTTAGCTGAAATGTTTTGGATATATATTTTGGCATTTCTCTCACTTCTTTAGCACTGGGACTGCAAAAGGTGATTTAAAGTACTAAAGTGATTGAAATCTATCAGTGCACAATGAGCTTAAGGGCCAAGCACAAGATAAATGGAAGTCTCCAAATGACATGCAGAGGTATTTAGAAACCATTTTAAACCAACTTTGTAGATATTGTACAGCAAGCCAAGCACAATATTATGCTTGTAGCTGCATTCAAAATATTCCTGTCTACTAATCCTACTGCTGACTATCATGATACTTTAACACTCCCTACTGAGTAGTAAGTTAAATTGTTCATATCTCAATTGAAAAATAAACATAAAAAGATGATAAAAGTATAAAAGATTAACAGTTGTTTAATTAATTATGCTGAGAATGTGACATTATTGATATATACTGAATTTACTCCTAGTAGATAGACCTTAGTGCTTGCTACTATGGAAACTTGGGGATGCTGTATTTCACTTAAAGAGATCTATAAATTAACAAATTAAAACTTGTCTCAAAAATATATCCTACACTACCCTCTATCAGAGTTTTAGGATTTAACTTACTTATAATATTCAACAAACTGTAGTATAAAGACATCTCTTGGGCCCAGGAAGGCTTTGAGATAAAGAAGGAAGGAGCATACAAAATGAATAAATCCTTATTCAGTTATATATTTTCAAAATTTTAATGCAGGCATTTTTTTCATTTAGTTAACTGAACATGCACAGGGTCAGTCCATTGGATCAACCCTAAATTACAAAAATAATGTCAACTATAACTTTGAATTTATTAAGTATATCTTCATAAAGTGTGGCAAGATTTTAGTAAACAGTATAACTATGTAGTACACAAAAAAAAATCAATGTGTTAATAAGACCTTTGTGCACAATATATGTCTGGGAACTGATATGTGTCTGACTGATAAGTTCAAGTGCAAGGTGGTGTTCATGGGAAGAACAAAAGTACTTTTGATAATAATAATATAGTTTACATGACTTCTAGAACTTCTTAGTTGCACATCAATAGTTTTTTGTTAGTTTCTCTGCATATTGTATCTGGTATTTATTCTCTATTTTCACAAACTGTTGTAAATCAGTAATGTAGCATGACATGAATAGTTGGTAACTAACATCAAACACATAATACCATGTTGAATGACACTCTGTAGAAAATCATGGTAGGTGCACTTTGACTTCAGCCATACACATGGGATTAACTAACAACTTTGTAAACAATATGTAAGTAGTCACACAAATGCTTTAATTCTTGTTTCAGGTATGTTTAGATAACACAATGGTTATTATATTATCATATAGAGTTCATTATCACTGGGTCATGCTTATGCATTGTATTTCCCCTTCATTGTTGGCTATTATCCAGGTGAAGAGGTTATGTACAGGTTTGTACAAGTTAGTATGAGCTTGAAATTCATCTCATATTGAATATGTAAACAGAATAATCAAGTAAATATGCAATATAGTATTTTGTGAAACTATACTCGGCCTTTAATGTGACTTACTAATGTAATATAGACACAATCTTGCAATATCCTATTTTGTGAATACTTGTCTTAGCTCAAACAGCCACTACACTCTCATAATGGTCTTTTGTATTGCAAGATCCTCAGTATGGTTTGCTGATCTCAGGAATAAAGATTTTTTAATATTTATTTCACACAAGCTTTCTTTGCTCTGTTTTTGTGTGTGTGTTTTGTTTTAATTCTTCCACTAGCAAGTATTGGCTGCAAGACTGATTTTTAGTTTCATTCTCAGTATATAGCTTGCTCTGATCAGAAGTTTATATTGAGAACATACCATATTGTGGTCTTAATACTTATCTATTGATTCCAGTTTTTAGCTAAGAATATCGGATTGTAGAATAATCCATAACTTTTAATAAACCTAAAACTCAGCTTACAAAATACTCAAAACCAGGTAAATTCTAAACACAAATCATGGTAAGTCACCAACAGTATTCTACAACATCAACTCAAAGCCACAGTTGAAATACATGTATAATACATATTTCATAGCATAAAGTATGATTTGATCCCAAAACTGTTCCAAGAAGATGAAAAAAAATTCATAACATCAGTTCTTAATGCTAGATATTCTGTGGAACGATATCACATCTTCATGTGAACATTAGAAATCACAAAAAAATTTAAGCTATCTAAGATAATCTATAACATCAATAACTCTGAAATATAATTATTGCTTCATTATAAAATATTGTATGGCACTATATTAAGTGAATCTAGAACTGGTTACTAAGCTACTGAAAATACTCTGAAATGAAAAGACACTATATTTTAGAGTTACCTTAATTTCTAACAGAACATAGCAGATTAACCCTAGATCATCACAATATACTTAAACAAAATTACATCTTAAGTGACCATAACTATTGTTTAACTGTAAAGGTATTTACATTGAACATGCTTTATATTTGGTGAGCTTCCAAAGGCACTTTATGTGTATTTTGAATGTCACTTTTCATCTTTCAAAACTATAATAATATCCAGTACAGCTTTCTCTGTAAATTATTCCCTAAACATATTATAAGCAGGTTGTCACTTAAAATATATGACACTCTGAAGAGCTATAAGTTGTTTTAAAATTGATATTAGTCTTTAAAAATAAAATCAGAATTTCACTTCATCAGTCATGTAATTCTTGTTTCTGATGAATGCATATTGAACATATACTAATCATACAACAATACACACTCTTAGCCAACTTCAATGAATATGTTGTTGACTGCAACAGTATATAGGTCATAATACTCTTGACACATGTATCAACAACTTCTTTATAAAAACTTAAAAAATTATTTATGTTTGAATATCTTTAGGAGTTAAGTTAACCTACAGGATTTTAAGAACTACATGCAACATTATTGATTACATTTAACTTAATGGCTATGATTATGCATAATTGTATAACACTACAATTTCCATGTTGATAAGCTTCTCCTAAGAATGTGATGACCAACCACACACAACACATTTTGATCAAATGGGATTGCTATAACCTTAGTTTCTCTGTCCATCTTTCTCATTAAAATTACCATTAATTTCAAGGTATGGCTAGAAGATTGTGAACTTTTGGTTTGTAAGTTTTCTTTATATTCTTATTTATTATCCTGTTAATGATATCATGAAATTTTTCCACTTTATCACAATACATTTTAGGTTAGAGAGTTTACTTTCATAACTACAGACTTCACTGTATAGATAAAGATGTTGCTACAAATTGGCTGGTGATGTGGTTTAAGATCCTGTTGCTGTCCTAAATGTTCTGCTGTGTAAATTTTTCTTCTTTCATGGAGAGCTTTGAAAGCTCCCTTCTTTGAAATGTTGTATCCTATGCATCTGATTCAATTAGAATGTTCAGTCTCCAAAGATTAAACTGCCCTATTAAATGGTCATGAAGTCACTATGAACCAAATATTTAAGTACTAGACATGTTACCTGTGGTACCTCTGTTTGCATTTGTGACAACATGTCTTGCATTAGTATAAACAAATCATTCTTATAAAGTGTGATTAACTCTATGGACAAGTAACTTAAGTATTTTTTAAAATAACATAACTTTCTTTTTCTTTTTTCACTTACAGTCAAATTTTGGATTTTTCCAAGCATACCATCCTTGCTTCGGTGTTTTAATAAGGAGGATGGAATGTTGTCTTCTGTACTCTCAAGCTTTGGTGTGGTATCATTATTCTCTGATGAAACAAACTTGCTGTGAGATCCATTATCAGCTGGAATTGAGGAATGGCAAAAACTGTCCTGCCTGCATTTTGTATGATGCAGCCCATCACTACAACAATGATCATCATATATACTTCCTTCAAAGTCATGATTCACAACCATTTGTTTGCAAATAATGTTTTTGGTTTCTTTCTGTACCAACTGCCCATAATCTACTGCTTTTCCAGGACTTGGTATTTCTATATCTGATGCTATAAGCCTGTGAGCAGAAGTTACATCTGTTAGGCTTTGTGTTGTTCTGTCATCTATTGGTGGACTACACCTTTTAGAACCAAAGTCTTCAACTTGTGGTTCTCCAGCATTAACATTGACCACATCATTAGAATCAATGCATTTATCTTGCTTGGACAGAATTATTTTTGTAAACTCTTCTTGAGAGCAGACAGGTAGACTATTGGTGCTGTGTTCAGAATTTAGGAGTGGTTGTGTTAAGTCTGACAGTGATCCACAACACACCTTGCATGTGGTACGATAATGAAGAGCTTTCTTATTTGTATATCCCTTACAATTGTCTTGATCCATGTCAAGGTCAAGATCTTCTGGAGGTTCATAATAAATATGTTTACTTAAAAAGGACGTGCCAGCCTCTCCATTTCCATCTGTCAGATTAAAAGATTTGGGTCAAAGTTTAAGACAATTTTATGTGATACCTTTAAGATCAATGTTTAGCTTGACAGACAGGCCTGTAAACTTTATATACACAATGAATATAAACAGATATATGTTGATTCTAATCTTAGAATGAAGTTAAATTGTAAAATCAGGATGAAGTTAAGTATTAAAATGTGTTAAGGTAAGAGTGCAGTAAAATCAACCAGATTTGTGTCAAATTCAAAAATCATAATGAATTTCAAAGAAAACATGTCAACTTTAAAATCAGAGTGAAGTTACTGTAACCTTTGTTGTATAAAAAAATCACAAAGAAGTGAAAAGAGAAATATTAATTCTAAACTAGGTATGAAATTCATCAATCAGATTTAATAAGATCAGAATGAAGCTGAAAAAGGTTATCAAGTTCAAGAAATATAAGAAACTTATCATGTTCTGTTAAAAAGAGACCAAAATGTAATGCTTACAAGCAGGGGCATAGATTTTTACACCCGATGGGGAAGATGATCTTTGCAAACACTTATCTGGACTGTTCAATTTGCAAATTGGTAATCTCTGATTGCGTGAACCTAAAAGCTGTAAACATGCAGTCACAGAGTAATCTTGTTGCCACGATACTTGCATTTATACTTAGGCCTACTGACTGATACTTACGAACTATCACTTAGATCGAAAAGCTGAGAAGCATGCCTATATTAAAAATGTACATTTTGGCTACTGAAAAAGCCTACATCTAGGCCTAATTATGTAATTCGATTGGTAAGAACATGAGAATCCCACAAACAAACACACAATTTGTAGGCCTGTGATGCAATAAAACAACTCAACAGACCAAACTGTAGGGGGGGATGATTGTATGGACCATACCACCCACTTAAAATGAAGGGGATGTATACCCTCCATCCCTCCCAGGATCAAAGCCGCTGCTTACAAGGATATATTGATTTATTTTGCAAATTTTTATTTATTTGCTACAATACAAATCAATTCTGGTCTTTTACATAACTAATATTCTGAAAAATTAAGTTAAATAATGGACTAAACAACAAAAGTATGAATAATAACTTACCAGAGTAAAATACAGCAGTAGGTTTTTTAGGTCCTTTTTTGCCACCAGGGGCTGAGAACCCAACTCCTCTTCCCAAATCAGTTAAAATCTAGATGTGAGAAAAAGTTATTTGATTTGGTAGTTTTGAATCCTTTAGTGGTTTTGCTTAAAATTTAAGATTTTTTTTAGATCTAATATTTACATATTCTAGAAGAAAGCATATATGAAACAATCACATGGCTACATTTAATAAAACATATGTATACACAATAAGCTGTGCTCTGCCAAATGTAGAAAGCAAACACCCATTTTTCATTTTATAGACTCCCAGACTTACTACTAAGCTAGTGGGGGGTAAAGTTATTCATAACCATATTTCAATGGCATACATTTGACAGATTTTTTGTATTGTATGAATTAAACAATTTTATTTTCAAACTAACTCAAAAACCAGTAAAAACTATAAAACACCCTTCCAGTGGGTTTATTTTGAATAACCAGTAAACCTTTTCTAATAATAGTGTAAATTAACTTATGATAAATGAATGATATCACATAATATCTATACTACCTACAACTGCACATATTATAGGCATGACACCTTTCTTTTTTATTTTTGTGGACTTAAACAAGTAGTATAATTATTTATGGTATGTCATAAATATAATGATTTTCAGTTAATTACAGACAGAATTTAGAATATGCCAATGAAAGGGGAAAAATACTGGTTAAACATTTTGAGAAAATTACTAAAACTGTATCTCATATACATGTTTAACCAAAAAAAGAAATCCAGACCAAACAATATTATTAAATGTTGATTTGTAGGTTGAGTAAATACAAGTACATGAGTGAAATATGTGAAAAGAGCATGAGAATTAAAAAATGATTACATATGTGGTGAAGTCCTAGTATGTGTCTCAATAAATCTGTTAATTTTTTTCTAACTTCCATTGACTTGACATATTTTGGCAATTCAAAGTTATATCTCTCATTTTAGAAGTGTACAGATCTAGCTTACAGTTATATTTTGATAACTGTGGTATATTATGATACTTTGTTTTCATTACTTAGGATACAGCAAATCTCTAAAGCTGACCACTGTATTTTAAAAATAATTGTAGAGTTTAAACATAAATATCTTTAGCATTGTTCAAATCCACATAACTTTTCTATTGATATCACATTTAATCAGCTCAGTTTAACTTTTTATATGAAGATAAAAGTATTAGTAGTTATTCTAAGCTTAGTCCACATAAAAAATAAGTAACAGCTGTACAGGATATTTATGAATGTACACCAGTAGATACTGTACAATAAGAGGCAACTATATACCTTTGTATATCTATAGTTACTTTTACTTGAAATGGGACTCTAATCTTTCAAGAATTTCTTGCAATTATTTTACTTTCTCAAAACTTTTAACAGAAAACCAAAGTTAATCTATTACACAAAAACTTCATCAACATAAACTGTACTGTATTATGGTATGCAACAAATTTGAACAATAATAATTTTAAAGTCAAAAAAGAGAGTTGCAAGGAGAATTATAGTAATTTTGGTCTTAATGAAAATTTTTATTTTATAAATACTTTGTATGAAATTACTTTCAATTACTGTAATTAATTATAATATTAGAAGTAGAATAAAGTTTGCAAACATACACACTACTCTAAGTATTTTTCCTATAAGTGCCCTTAGAATTTCATTCACACAATATTAAATAACTAAAGTTTATATTCTGTTCTTTTCTTTACAGTTTCGCAGCTGAAGATGTTGCAGCAATGAATAAACATTCTGGTAAAAGAATGGTTTTCTTAGCTTAATGGAAAGAGATTCTAGCATTCTGACATAGAATTATTCCCAGGAATAAATAATGGTGCAGAAGAAACTGGTATATGCATAACATAGCAAGATATACAGGAAATGTTGTTTGTATTTAAACTTTATAAACTTTTTTAACTTAATTCTGTTTTAAAAAGACACATTTTAACTAAATGTTTCAATGTGGCTGTTTTATAATTTTCTTCTTAATCATGTATGAAATAATGTGTAAATACAGTATGACTAAATTAACAGTTCTCTATGCAACCTCTAACATTAACTAGCAAACAAGAAAATAAAATGAAAAACAATTCCTTCTAAGCATTTCTTTAACGTTCTTAACTGCTGATTCAAATTGGTTTTGAAAATCTGATATCTTAAAGACTCTGTATAACATGGTTTGAACTAGATTTTCTTCAATGATTGAAGGAATGAAAACTTCATTTCTGACTGAAGTCTTTCACAAGATTACTTTTAAAGTTAAAATAGCTGGTTTCTTATTGGAAAAAAGTGACCAGAAAATCAGATCTGCGGATATACAGTGTGATGTTTTATATTATTGTGAAATATTTTGTCTTTGGTTGAATTTAATTTGGTTGTTTGGTAAAAATAGTGTCAAATCCAGCCCATATAACTATAAACTTTTTCTATATTCTCTGAGAGTAGTCTCACAAAAATTATGGTTCCTCAGCAGGTTGAGATTTTGCTGATAAGCTCTTTTCTTGAGTAGCCTAGTTGTCAATTCTGTCACTGATGTACTCTCAAGTGTAATCATGGTGGCTGACTTCAGCTTGAATAGCCTATCTTCTAAACACCTACTTAATTCAAGGGTTTTGTCCTATCTTGTGATGAAAACAGTTCACATCAGTGAAATCCAGTTTTAGCAGCATTTACATCACAACTAAATTTTATTACAAGCTGATTTAATTCTGCCATGAGTAAATTCATGTATGACTTCATAATTTTCAACATCCTCTAGAGCTTTTCCAATCACTAATCCATAAAGACATGTTGAAATAACTAGATGTAAATTTATTTTTAATATGCTCTAATATAAATATTTCAGTTCTTGGTAGTTCAATGACCACTGTTCCTTTTTCCACTGGTATAGTAATTTTCATGATGTAAATAGGTATTTTCTAGTCTTAGACTGAAAACCTACCCAAAGTCAACTTAATCGTATATACATGTTTCTATACAAAGTCAGTTCCCAAAACACCCTCTTCTTCAAAGTCAGTTATTCATACATCACTAGGTACATAGAAGCTTCTAACAACAAAGGTAATTTTCAACTTCCTTTTGTTAAAACTTTGTGTCCCCTTGCTGACTGTACTAGTTCTTCTCTTTTCATTTCCAGAGACAATTTCACATTTTCATTAACAGATTAGGCTGAATAATTTTACCTGTAGGACCAGGGGCATATTGCAAGGTTTTCCATCAATAAGCCCATGCTCTTGTGAATGATTTTCCTCAATTAGTGAACTTGTTTACTTATTTAACATGGATGGAATATTCTTTGTTAAATTTGCCTTACAAATCTAACTAATACTTGTTTTCTTAACATCTTGCTAACTCTTTGTTGTTCTTTCAATCTGTTTGGGCTCCAATGCTTTGGCTTAGTAACAACTGTTGATTTCTTTCAGTATTAGACATAATGGTCACATTCCCCGTATATGTAACAGTTACCTCTTACTTCAACTAGCCTTTGCCTGCAGTTCCTGGCAATTTGTCCATTCAAGTTACATTTGTAACATAAATTATCCTGTGGTTTGTTTCTTCTGTTCTTTAAAAGTAATTATCTAAAAAAGTGTTTTCAGTTCTTTGACATTACTGATAAGTGTAACTGATGTTCCAGTATTACACAATTTAGTATTCCTTTAACTCCTAGGTGTGCCATTAATAGTTTATCTGTAACTTCAATGAATTAAAGCTTTATTGCTAACTGCAGTGCTTCCATTATAAATTGGTCATATGCCAACAAATTCATCATTTCACAATGAGCATCCGGGCAAAATAATAGGACAAACCTTCTGCAAGTTCACCTGAGGTCTCTTTTTCTTTCATACCCTGCTCCAGAATTTTGCTCTAAATACTATATGGTGTGACTCTACTATCCTGTTGGATAAGGCTTCTACCAACACTGAGTAATTGTTACAATACTCAGTTAGAAGGTGCCTTAATACTGTCAAAGTTGGTCATTTTAAACAGGCAAAAAAGATGGCCTGTTGTTTACTCAGAAAATGATTTTTTAAATTCTGTGGAATCTTTCCATAGTAATTCATAAAGGCCAATGTTAAACTGGCCAGCTAACTCTGATAGTGTTATGGCTAGAGTAATCTAGGAAATTCTTACCACAATATGTAGCACAGTAATAGTGGAGGCCAAGTAAGTTCTATTCCGTGACTTATAGCAAGCAGATGGTGCTCTAGCCTGAACTGATGCACAAAGAGATGCAGCTGGCTTAATCTTAACATTTAATAATCCATTTTCCAGTTATTTTATTCTTTCACTGATGTTCTCTTCCATTTTAATAATGTTTTTCTACTTTGTTAATTATTGAATATCATAAATTTCAACATCACAACTTTATTATACTTTAATATTCTATACTTGTCTTCAAACTTGTTGTTGTAATTGTTCATTGTACAATTTCAACAGCTTCATCAATCTTGTATTAAATTAATTTATTTTTTGATGTTAACGACTGTTTGTATGTCAGTTTTAGTTTCTTTTTTACTTGCTGTGTTCTTTCTCTTCATTTAATTTTCGTTTTCTTCTTGCTCTTTTTAAAATTTTCTCTTACATTTAACTTTGTCTTTTCATTTTTAACCTGCTTCATTAAGATCATGTCCTAATAGTTTCACCATCTCAATTAATACTTGAACCTCATTATATGACCTTGTGTTATCACTATCTATATTAAAAGTTCTATAGTTTATACATTTGAACACTTGTACACTGTCATACATTATTTCAAGCCTGAGTCAGAATTTGATGTTCAAACCTCTCTGGCAGTCCGAGACTATCTTAATATTAAATCAAATTGCACAAAGGAGCTGTGATAGCTAACACAATGATGATTTACTTTACAATCTTCTCGATAATCTACCTTTGTTATAGATATTTCACAAAGCCTCTCACTCATTAATATTCTAGGGCTAACCCAACCTTAACATGATGCACCCTCTAGCAAACATCTAAATTACAAAATAAAAATATAAAACAAAAGAAAAACAGATTCACTGAATAGACACAATAACTGACATTGAACTGAACAGCAGATGTATTATTATCCTAATTAGCAGCATCCTCTAACAAACAATTAAATTACAGCTTATAACAAGAAGGACTCCCCAAGATTCATAAAAGTTCAATTAGAACAATTCCTTTTAGTATATTTACTTATAATCAATCATCAGCAAGATTTTTTATTATGATGAAAGAGTTTGTGCAGAATTAAAATTCTGTTCAGGATACCTTTTTAAATTTGTCAGCAGTGGGTTTAAAAACTTACAATGCCAAAATTCAGGATTCGATTCCATGTGATAGACATAGCAGATAGCTCAATGTGGCTTTGCTCTAAAGCAAACAGAATAACAATATCTCAATATCAGAACTAGCACTATGAATATCATCATTAAACTGCATCTGCTTTAATGGTGATATTCATAGTGCTAGTTCTGATATCGAGTTATTGTTTACAAATATACTTCAGGAGAAAACCACTGATTTTTGTTCTAGTCCTGTGTTTGCTGAGAATTGTGCAGCTATAACTAATGATGTTTGGAAAACTCTTCCATGTTTCACGACGAGACAATCAAACTTTGTATTTAACTGTAAACTTGCTGACAGATTGATGGAGTGGTTATGGGTTCCAGCCTTGTGCCTGATCTTGCTAGTCTTTTTCTAAGCTTCCATAAAGAAATGTTATATAGTCTGTCCAGAACATTTTAAGCCTGTGATTTGCAAAAAAATTTGTTGATGACACATTTGAGGTGTTTAACAATGTTGAGTGAGTTAGCAAAATTCACCAACTTTTAGAGGGTATTGGCCTGGCATGACAGGTGGTTAGGGTGCTCAACTCTTAATATGAGGGTCATGGGTTTTTCAATGACGTTCCTAAATAGAACTATCCATAACTGAAAAAATAAATACTGCATCTGGTTTTGTATGTTTTTAAAAATGCTGCTACTTCAGTCATACTCTACTTAAGTACTATTTCATATATGATGAAAAAGAAAATTAGCAAACAGATATATCCACAAAGTTCAGTTTAAATGTGTTTTAAAGCAGAGTCCAGATTAAATAGGCTTTTCAACTTTAAAGACCAAAAAAGATCCATTGACTACCTAACTGCCCTACTGAATATAAGGAGCAACTGGAGAGTCATTGGATTAACCACTAGAACAGGGATGGCAAATCTTCCTGAGAGTGTGTGCCCAAACTGGGGATAACTACAATTTTCTAGCGTGCCTGTGGTAATTTTTAGCAGCAGATTATCATTTATAACTATTCTGAGTTATTTTAAATGAAACAGCTTCAGGAGTTACATGTTATTAATAACTATAGTAATTTACAATAAATAAAATAAAATAAATAAATAAATGAATTAGTAACAACAATAATGGAATTTTTTTAAAGAAAAAGAGTCATTTTGTTTATTTAGGTTTATTCATTGTTTTACTATTAACATAAAGCATTTTGTGAAATGATAAGCTTTGGTTCATATTATGTGGCGGCCTGACATGGTCAGGTGGTTAAGGAGCTCAACTCATAATTTAAGGGTCGTGGGTTCAAATACCCATCACACCAAGCATGCTCACCCTTACAGAAAAATCTGTAAAACACATCAATCTACAAATCCACACAACATCAGATAATTCTTGACAAGAAAATTTTTCATTTGTCAAAGACAGACGAATTTCATTCAAACACTGAACAAATCATTTAAGAACAGAATCTCTACTTAGTCAATGAACATTGCCATACATAAGAAGTCCTGTGTACACCAATTTTGCTTCTCTTACAAAATTCTGAAATTTTCTTTCTTACAAAGTATGCCAGAAATAAAACTAACTACCTTGGTTACAATTTCCATTACTTTTTTAGCTCCTTAAGGCAAGCTTTTATGTACAAAGCTCTTTGTGTATAATAAAATGAAAGCCTACCAGTGTATGTCCAACATATTTTGCAAACAAACTTACAAAACTTGCTTCTTTATCAATCATGCTGGGTACACCACCATTTGTCATGGAAACTATTTTTGAAAGGTCAATCTGTCAATTGGATAATTCATTTACTATTGCATTATATATTTCAACTTCTGGGGTATGTTCATGTAACATTACCTAGTTAACCAGTCTTTACAGATTTCACCACCCCTACAAAATCGAGCAATAATGCTCGCCCTTTCAGCTATGGGGACATTATAATGTGACAGTCAATCACATTATCTGTTCATAAAAGAGTAGTCCAAGAATTGGAAGTGGGTGGTGATGACTAGCTAGCTGCCTTCCCTCTAATCTTACACTGCTAAATTAGGGACAGCTAGCACAGGTAGCCCTCATGTAGCTTTGTGCAAAATTCCAAACAAACAAGTATGTCATTGGTATACAAATAAATCTGTAATTAACTAACTGATCAAAAATATATGCATACCATGCCAGATAATATAATTTTAACAATACAATTCATACATTTACTGTGAAAAATAAATGCATATTTACCAATATTATCACTAAATATCCAGTATTCACTCACAAACAACAGAAGAAAAATATAAGCAGAGTGCAGTCAATACCAACAGTTTACTTTTATTTCCACTCAAATACTGATGTGTACACTGGGTCATTGAGGAATTCAAAAAGTGTCATCTGATGCCACATGTTCCCACAGTCGCAAAGCTGACAACAAGAGGGCGTGAGATGTCCCCTGTGAACATTTGTTACTGTTCCCAAGTTGGAAAAATCATTCGCTACTACATTTGGCAGTAATGATACTCATTATAAATATATATATATTTATTATGGGTTAGTGTTAGGGTTTAAAGAATCAAGAGGTGGCACTGAATGCTGTATGCCATAGGTTCACTAGCACTGCATTAAAAGGTCTTGTGGCCCAATAAAAAAATACTGTAATGCTAAAACCTACAACCAGTAGTATTACCAACAGTGTCTAAACGAATGTGATTTTGCATCTTCCTCCTGTTTTTCTGCCTCATTTTCTATATCTGAGAAGAATTCCACCTTTTAACCAGAAGATGAAAGTATTACTATATCTTTAATTGTGAGAATGTAAATAAACTAATAGAACATGAATTTTGGTCTTTAACAATAGCAGGCCAACACTAAAATATAGATAAAAATATGCACTTTGGTGTAAGGTTATATAATTCATCTTTATTTCTTAATATGTTTACATTCCATACATATAAACTATAACAGTTACAGAATTACCTTGAATAATAATGGAACACCACATATTAAATTACATTCTGGATTATGTTACCTGAGATATTTTGACAAAAACTCTTTAAACAGACCAACATGAATTTGTATCTCTTAAAATAGTTATCTGTTAAAACAAATGAGACTACATTGTATCTACTATTCTTAATACTGAACTCTTAAAAATGAGAAAATATTAATATGTCTGGTGGACTAAATAATGAGCTCTTAAGCCACGGGACAATGATGCTTTATGTACTGTTCTTAGGGATGGTATCCCCAAAATACATAGAACAACACATAAAGTTCTTACAAATTAACTCTTAAAGCTTTTGAGAATTAGAATAGTTACTAAACTCTCTTAACAACGAAAACATGAAGGCAACAAACATGATAGGTTGTTAATACTTGTCTTCTAATGAGTCATTAGAACTGCAGCACTCATTAAACAGATGATATCTAGAAAATAAAAGTAGTGTTCTTGACACTTTTGAAAAATGTGGATATCAGGTTTTTAATGATGAACTGGTAAAATACTTTGTGTATACACCTTCATCTAGTGTTTTTTAATACTGACCTCATAAATAGACAGAGAATAAAAAAATGATATTTTTAGTACTTATCTCTTGAAACACGTATGTGATAAGAAGCATTGTTCTTAACAAACAGGAAAGATGTTTTTAATACTGACACTAACTCATGAAATGCATGATTTTACCTATTTTACCATTAATAATGAGGTCTTGAAACAACCAAGAACAATACTATCTGGAGTTATATCACACTAGTTTGAAACACGTATGGATGAAAACATACCAACTTACTGTGCTTAATAAACATTGTCTTTTGAAAGACATGAGAATGAGGATATTATATGTGTATGGTTGTGCATTTGTAAAAGCTACCCATGAAAATGTGTACATCTAATATTCTTAATACTAATCTTTTGAGGGACGTGTGAATCTGTGCATTTCTGGATATCATTAATACCAACTCTTTAATTTGTTTGTATGTTTTCAAGCAAAGCTCAGTGTAATTTGCTGTGTTCACCCCAAAGAACTGATCCCCAAATTTTAGCAATATAAGTCCTTAAACATATTACTGTCCCACCTGGGGATACTAGCTCTTGAATCACTTGAGAATAAAAGGTTTAGCATTATAAATATACATACAATGAAGGATGATTTTATATCTGGTAATCTTAATACTGATCTCTTGAAGTACAAGTAAAAGTTGTTGGTTGTACTAATGAGCTCATAAAACACGTGAAAATATAATAGTATAAGGTGTGAGGATGACAATACATTTAGAGATCTTAAAACATATAAAGATAAAGATACATTTAAGTATTTTTATTTTTTAAACACCTGAGACTGCCAATATATTTAATGTTCTTGAACTGACCATAAACCAACTACACATCCTGGTTATGTAATGCAACCACAATGTTATACAATGGATGGAGCAGACACTCAAGTCCCTTCTTGATTTACAAGTTGCAACCTATGCCACCAGTGCTTCAACCAGGATATTATTCTGAAAGAGAGGAGGAAGGTATCTGCTTTGCATTGGAATAGTAGACATCCTTTGAGCTAACTGCCCTTAGTTTCTCAAGTAGCAAGGTAAACAAGGCTATCACTTTAGACTGATCGTGCAACAAATACAGGAGAACAAAGAGCTGGCAGTGAGTAGTAAATGTCAAAGTTGAGCCTGGCCACTACTTAGGGAAATGCAATTATTAACTTGTATGAAAAAAGTCAGGGATGTTAACATGTTCAGAAAGGAAGCATTGTTAGCTCAAACAGTGATCTGTCTGAAGGAAAATGAAGTTTTGTGTTTTTTTTATAACTGCAGTTGGCTGGTTATTCAACTGCATGCTGAGCAAGTCATAAACATGATAACCAAAATGGAATTTACCTTTGTTAGTAGCATCACTAGGATTTGCATGATTACCAATACTTTCGAGATCACTAGCTGAGGACTTTGTAGAAATTCTTGTAACTTGTTGGTAGAATATGTAGTGTATTTATGGTACGTAGATGCAGATGATGCAAGTGAGACTATATACAACTGTCATGTAGATTCCACTGGTTAGGGATATAGAAAACACAGAACTACAGCATATGTTCAAGTATGGGATTATACAGCCTTCAAAGAGTGCTTGGTTTTCCCCAAAAGTGTTAATTTGGAAGAAGAAAAGTACACCCAGCTTTTCCATTACCATGTATGCATGAATATATAGAAAAATTGGAAAGGATCTGTTAATTAAACATAGGTTAGACTTAGCATGAGATACTGGCAAACTAAGCTGGATTGTATAAGTTTCATTTTATACTGTCTGGCTTTATAAAATTCTCACTGCCTCACTGCTTGAGAAGCTTGAAAGTGAAACCATTAAAACAGCAGCAGTAAAATGGTGGATTTGACTTGTGACCAAATGAGAATTCTACAATGTTTTTTGATTTGTGTCATACAATATGTGATCTGTTGTCATCTTCTCCAAGATCAAATCTACAATATTGGCTCTCATTACTGAAGCAACACACTTCAGGTGAATTGAGAAATGTAAGGAAGCACTTCATTTCCTGAAAGTTGTTTTAGTACAAGTCCGGGTGTTGGCATATTTACAGAACAAGCATTCCTGTTGAGTAATGATGTCAGTGATAGTATAATCACAATTGCAGAACACAGTAGAATGTGTAATTGAACATGCTAATCATACATTCATGTATCCTCAAAGTAGATACTGTACACCAAAAAACAAATTAACTACAGACGTGATCTTCGTAAAACACTTTTGTCACTGCTTATATGGTAGAAGTGCTCAAGTGCACCATGAATACTTAGTGCATTTATTTAGTACAGTGGTTGAGGAATGATAGCACACTGGATAACAGTGTTACAGGAGTGTATGATTTAATTATATGTTATTAAGTGGGATAGTAACATGGAAAAACTCACAGGAATTGTCTAGCCAAATGGTAAAACCATGTCCATACACTACACACTATGTATGAATTGAAGCATTTATGTTTGTTGTTCTCAGTAGCTTCAGTATTCAGCTAGGTTGTATTAACTTATTTCATTTCGTTTAGGTGAGAAAAAAAAAAGAAACAAGTTGTAATATTAAATTTTCATTTATTGATTAATAAAGGAAAACCTTTTGAGTGTTAGTATTTTTCTGTTTCTACAATATTAGTTTATTATTATTCAAATATTATTAAATTAATTTCTTAAGATGGGGCACACTGAAAGAGTGACTATGGAAAATGTTTACACAAAACAAATGCAGAATTAAAAAGACTTTTTTAATTGTATGATACAAAAGTTTAATTTCTTTGTTAAAAGATTCTTCTGTATTGTGTACCTTTGTAAAACAGTTGTGATGTTTGTAGTTAGCACAACCCTCAACCAGAGTGTAAGTTAAAACTTATCAGTTTTAAAATCAAATTAACTGTCAGCTTGAGAACAAATCTGAAGCATGCAAGAAAGGAAAGTATGGTATAGAAATATGCCATGCATTTCTGTCTTCTTGTATTATTCTGAATTTACTATTTATTATATATGTATACAGGTTTCACATAACATGTGGCTGAGAACAACATTAAGGAAATTTCATTCAGCTACTTCTGTTCCATTGCTATCCTCAAACTGACAATATCTATTAAGCCCATGAGAAGTACTTACTTCAATACTGCACGTTATGCTAGAACAAAACAGCAGTGTCCTTCAGTGGTAGTTAAGATGATATCTTAAGGTTATGGTTTGCTTCCCCTATATTTGAATGAGAATGATTAATTGTAGGTAGCACTAGTTATTCTTAGTAACTATAAAATTTCTTGCAAGGTAAGGAACATTGGATTTAGGCAGTCTGGTACATAGATTCAGCTTGATCAGTTGAAGATAGTTCCATATCAATAAAACAAGTACACACTATGTTTGAGTCCCATGTGATGTCAATAAAGATTGTTCATTTCCTATTTCACTTTGTGTTTATCTGCTATATTTCAATCATTCTCACAGCTTACATACTCAGAAAGATAGCATTACATTATAACAAATTGTTTGACTGAATCTCCTATTATTACGCAGACCTATTCCATTGCTCTGGGATTACCTCAGTTTTACCTAAACATATCATACTCTTGAAAGCAAAAGACTGAAAACACATCTTGTAATCTTATTACTGAAATTTTGAAATATGTGAAAGACAATAATACTTTTTCATGTCGAATTTTAGGAACACAGGAGAATGAGATATATCTAATAACCTTAGACATAATTTTTGAAATATGAGAAGTTGAAAACAGAGCTCTAATATTCTTAATTACAAAAATTCAAAACAAGTGAAGATGGGGATGTATCTTGTTGTTAGAATTGAACTTATAAAATGAATTATGTTGAAATTATGCATGTAATCTGCTTAACTTTAAACTCTTGAACATGTAGTAATGAGGTTATGTTGAACTATAATTACTTTTGTTACAATGTAAAACTGTATGTAACTTTACAGAAATGTATGTGGTAGATAGCTTTAAAATATGTTGTTTAAGAGTAAAAAATACTTTTGTAAATTGTTCAGTAATTTCAAAAATCTTGTAGGAGCAGAAGACAACAAAAATTTTTTAACTAAAATCTTTATTACAGAAATGATAAAGATGCATTTACATGTGAACAATCTTTTAAAAAAAACTAATATACTTCATAACAGTCTTATTATTAAATGACTTGTTATTAAAAGCCACTGCAGTGATAAAATTATTAATGTAAAGTTGCACACAATCCATGAGAATTTTAGGTTTTACAATGGTAAAAAGCATAATATAAAAACAAATATGAAACAATTTATTCTATACTAAACATCCAAATTTTGACAATATGTAACTAAGTGAAAATAAATTTCTGATACATGTCTGTCTAAAAAACACATTTATGTAAAACAGGCTAGAAGTATACATGATTTAATGTTATTCTAAGCAATTTGAATTCATAAAACTTTATATCTCATGTATAATTCTGCAAACAAAAAAAAGAGACACTATCAATGCTGACGGATTTTGGAATGATATTTAAAATAAGAGTTTAATTAAACTAGTACTTCTGTAATATACTGGAGATTGTTTGTGGAACAACTATCCTGCACTGACTTTTTCCATCAACTTCTTCGTTGGTTCTATAAGAAAAAAATAAACATTTTAATTTATAATTATACATTTATAAAACTTTACTACTATCTGACTAGAGATTTTTTTATTACTTAGTTTTATACTTTTTAAGCACAACTCAGTTTTCAAACTTATTTTTACCACTACATATTCCAATCTAATAAAGCAAAATGTTCATGTCAACATATTAATTATCACATAGACTGTCACCATATTTGTCAAAATTTAAACCATTTTTTATAAACTTAATGCAAAAGTTATAGTAATATGAATCAATTTGTTGATTAGAATAAGTCAGTGAATTTTAATATGAAAAATAAAAGTGCAACATGCTATCTAAACAACAATTATAATTAGAAGTAATATAATTACCTCAAATCAATAAATAATATTTTCTTCTTCAAATAACAGAAGCAGTAGTTTGGGCTGCTAAAAAGAAATAATTAGTAGTTTAGTAATGTTTAAATTACAAAAGAAATGAATTTAAAACTTACACTGTCTTTATTTTAAAATTTAGATTTTGGTTTATAATATTACTAGACACAATTATTATTTAATGACAATAATAATCTTTGGTAGTATTTCAAACAGTAACATTTTTGTTTGACATGGATGGTACAGTTTTAAAGTACTCAAGTATTTTGATCTTCACCTTTAACATTTTTTTTAATATTATTGAAGAGCAAAAAATTCAATGTTGATTCTTTAGGTGACTTTTATATAGTATTTACTATAAATAACCAAGTTAAAATAACTAACCTTGTAGTTTTCTGCACAAGTAGGTCTTTCAGAATGGTGTGTGACTTCTTTATTTAGTGATTCATTCAAAATTTTATATATTCATAAAAAATCCACCAAATCACAAATATCCTTTTATTTCGAACTTCATAAAATCTGAAATAAAAAGAAAAGAGATGTTTGAACTTTTAATTAGAAAAAATTATGGTTCACACTGCAGTGTATTAATAAGTCTTAAAAATAAAGTTTTTTGTAATTTTCCAATTAAGCCAAGAACATTTAACATGATGGTTTTAATTTTTACAAAATAAACATACTTTTCTGCCATGTGAATACACTACCCAAAAACTATACTTATAGAATTTTCTTTTTCTAATGCATTTGCAGTTTTTCTTTTATATTACTTGTGGTTTTTAACAGCTTAATTAGTGAAGATAAATATCTGAATAATAAAAATATTCTCAAACATTTCCACAAGTACCCACTCAATAACTTTGAAGATAACTTACTTATGTATAGAAGATGATCCATTTGAAAGTTGAAATGAGAACATTAAGACATACGGATTTGACTAGAGTGATAAGTTGTACTTAGGCCCACAACTTTACTATTCAAACGAAAAAACAAAAAAAGTATTTGTAAAATTAACATTTTAACATATACCAGTTTGCAAAAACTGAAACAAATGCACAAACATTTCTTTAAAACTAATGACTTTAAACAGAATCAAAGTAATACCTTTAACATATACTAAACATAAGACTTAATGTGTAACAGATTTACTGATATACATTTATTTTAATACCTATGTTTCTTTCAGCTTAATTCATGTAATGTATATTGTTAAATGTGTATTGCTAAAGTGATCCCCTTAAGAAATATTTCAGCCAAAATAATTTCAAGGCTTTAATTAATTTTTTTTTATATTTGCTGGTTTACCCAAAAATTTCAGTCTGCTCAGGGATCAGATTTTATGTCTAGGTTGTTTACCAGCTTGGTGCTAAACAGATAAAATCTAGTGCATACCATCCTGAATTGCAAGGTGATCTTGAAAGAGTCCATTTTACCTTGAAAAACTTGATTTGGACTTGCTGTCCAACAAGAAGGACTAAAATGAAGGAGTTAACTTATTATTAATTTTTGTTTGTGAGTCAGTTGAGAATTCACTAAGGTTTAGCCTGTTCGAGTTGATGTTTAGTCACTTAGGGCATGGTCCTTTGAAACTGCTGAAGGCACAAAGGTTGGAAAATGACCCGAAAGAAATGAACTTACTGAATTATATTTCCAAGTTTCAGTCCAGACTGACTTGACTGACTGAATTGACTCAATAAAATTTGAAGTCATCCCAACTGAAAAGAAAAACGTTTATGGCTACAAGGCTGAAGAGCATAATTTCAATCCTGGTGACATTGTCTTAGATTCACTACCCACTGTGGGACATCCATTCAAAGCTAGGTAATATGGTCCTTGTGAGGTTGTTTGGATAGTCTATGAGACAGACTATAAATACACCTGATTGTTAGAAGGCTGTAAAGATGTGTCATAACAGTATGTTGAAGTCTTATCATATTTGAGATGTATTTGAAAACATTTTAGCTGTTGAGTGTTCTACTAATACAGTTGACAATCTCTTGGACTCAGATGCCCATAAACTTGAAAATACTGGAGATTAATGCAATATTAAACTGAGTAATTCTGACATTCTGGCTAATCTTTATTCAAAACTCAAACACCTGCCTAAAAAAAAAATCAGCTTTCTAGTTTATTGACTGAATATGAGTGTATATTTCTGGGTGTTCCTAATCAAACCAACACAGCTGTTCATGATGTTGATATAGATAATGTTTCTCCTGTGAAACCACATCTCTATTATGTAAATTCAATAAAGGCTGATAAAATGAGTAAAAAAATATCTTATATGCTGGAGAATAGCATTACACAACTCAGTACAAATGACTGGTCTTCAAGTTGTGTACTGGTTCCTAAATCTGATGGTTTGATTAGGTTATTTACAGACTTTCACAAAGTGAATGCTTTGACAAAGACAGATTCCTATCCCATTCTGAGAATGAAGGATTGTATTGATAACATTGGAAAAGCTAGATATATCACAAAATGTGACCTGCTGAAGGAATATTGTGCTGTTCTTCTAACTGATAGAGCAAAAGAAACCTCCGTTTTTGTTACTCCTTATGGATTACACCAGTATAACATAATACTATTTAGGATTAAGAATTCGTATGCAACTTTTCAGCAAATGATGAATCAATGTCTCAACAATCTGTCAGATGTTAGAATTTATGTTGATGATATTTTAATTTACAGTAACACCGGGAAGAACACCTATGTGTATTATATAGTGTTTTCGAGTGACTTAAGAAAGCCAATCTCACACTAAATTTGGCAAAATTTTGACTTTTATAAAGCCAAAGCTATTTACTTAGGTCATGTGGTTGGTCATGGTGAAATTTTTCCAACACCTACAAACATGAAAGGTTTGATGAAATTTTTTGAATGGCTGGTTATTTTAATATTAAAAATTGATGTGTCTTATAAGGAAAAATGCCAAGCATAAACCTATGTTGATTTATTAAGAGTATAAGATATAAAATCTTTAAAAAGCATTACAATTTTAAGTTCAAACTGACTGCTATAACAGAAGAATTAAAATATATAGAAGATCACATCAACAAATTAGTTAAACAAGATATTATGTAGTATAAAATGGAATATGAAAAAAAGAAGTTGGCTCAAAATGTAAAAATTAACAGTATGAATCAATTTCTTTAAATACACTAAGAACAAGCATATATCAGGATGGAAGTCTTTGTAAGTTGTATTGGAAGGATAATTTTTGATGATAATAAGATGATTGGGTTATTAAATTTTACTTTATCTTCAGTTTTTATCATTCCCAAGGGTTTTTAGCCACTACCATATTTTGTGTGTCTTTGAGTAGTAATCAGGTGACACGGAATTAACAGATGACATTCAGTATTCACACAATATCATAAAATGCTTTTTGCTGTCATCTTGTCTGTATTCATCACCTAGATCATCGTTTATATCTGCTGGCCCAATGGGCAATGGTAGATTTAAGGTTGTGTAAGCACAGGGGCTAGTAATTTTTGTAGGTCCTACATCCCACGTAATTTTACATTGAATAAAATTATCGACAGGCCTCCATTAAGACCATGGGCTCTGAAGCCAAGCTCCCTCTTTCCCCTACCTTAATACACTACTATCAATGAGTCCTAGTATTTGTCAAAAGGCCTTATCAATACTGGATTTAGAAAGGTTAAAAAATTATGTTCTGCTTTCATTCATGGTTTTTAAAATGCTAATGAAAAGTTTAACTAAATATAATGGCCATATTAATTATCATACTTAGTAGCAACGTAATATAACAAACTGCACCAAATGTATTTTACATTTATACTAGACAATGACATCCAATTTAAATAAAAGAAACAATAGGAAAAAATTTAACTCTGAATACACATTCTACAGCAAAAAATGTGTTTTCAATTTTTAAAAACTTATTTTGATAAATGAACTAAGTGTTCAGATTGTACTTAAGCCTAAGTTCTATATTTAAATAACAAAGTTAAGATTAGGCCCTAACTAACTTAAGGCCTAAATTAGTTGGGCTTAAATATAATTAAGAATTTAGGTGAATAAAACTAAATATTCTTACCTTTCCATATCATCAAATGATTCCTCTTGTGGAAAATTCAAAACGACAGAAATCAAAAAACGATATAATATTCTCATGACTTTGATAAAGAAACACCTCAGCAGAAAACTTTCGAAAGAACAGTTCTTCAGTTGAGTTATTTTAAAATCGAATAGGCTTCTGTGGATTCCGTAACTAAACTGTTAAACCCAATCTTTTAGGTTTTGATTTGGCTGTTTTTAAGCGTAAAGTTTCACAATGGTTTATCTGTACTCTCCCCATCATGATATCGTAATGTAATTTTTTGCGTCGTAAGCATACAGGCTTACCGCAAAATAACTGGGGCAACGATTTAAGATTTAGGGGATTTTAATGCTTCACCAGCTTTCATGAAGCATTTAAAACAATAGGTATTAGTTTTGTTTCACCTTCACACACACATGTATATATTCGATTTGTTTGTTTTTGTAGTATTAAGCACAAAGCTACATGGTTGACGTGTATTTCAGCTTGTAACAAATAAAATTAAAAACAATGTGATAAATCTCGTGATCATATCAAGAAATAATAGTGACAGAACTGAAAAAAAAAAGGAATATGCTCATTTGATCAGTGAGGATGGCAAATTCCAGTTTATGAATTACCCCTTTTTTCAAGTCATTCTCTTTGTAGAACATCAAATAGTGTATGGTTGAGTCCCACTATAGAGACGTCACTAACGTTATGTTCCAAGTTTGTTTGTTTTCAAAACTGCGCCCAGAGGGATGGTCTTTATCTAATCTTATTACATAACTAAGATGTTCCGAACTTGATAACTCAACAGCAGACTGTTTGTCCAGTGTATAACTTTTCACAAAACCCCACAGAAATATTTTCAGGAGAGATCAGAATATGTGTGTAAGGATCAGGTTTTATAGTGCAAGTTAACAGACTAAAAGAATGTGTGTTAAGTGTGCTTAAAGGCAAACACAAATTTACAGTTTTAATAAAAATTACTAAAAATATTTAGTTTAAATTTTGTGCAAAGCTACAAGAGGGATATCTGTGTTAGTCGTCCCTAATTTAGCAGCTAATCATCACCACTCACTACCAACACTCTTGGGCTACTCTTTTACCGATGAATAGTGAGATTGTCCGTCAAATTATGACGCCCCCACGGCTGAAAGGGGCGAGCATGTTTGGTGTGTCGGAGATTCGAACCTGCGACCCTTGGATTACGAGTCGAGTGCCTTAACAATCTGGTCATGCCAGACCTATATAACTTCGACATCGTATACAAACAATACACTTGTATCCTAAACCTTAAATTATTATCTAATTTTAGTCAAAGTCCATACAGGTGGATTCAGTGACTTTAGAACACCCTTTGACAAAATAAATTACTTCTCGTTATCTCTGTTAACTGTGAATATCACTTTAAAATATTGCTCGTTATGGTTAAACTAACAATCACGCAGCCTAACTTCACTTTCGCTAACTTAATATTTTCTTACTTCCTTTACTTTACTTGACTATTGTTGCTTACCTTATTTACAACCGCAATTTAAAAAAAAAAAAGGCCAATTCTTTTGTTAAAAGTCCACACAGACAGGTTCAGTTATTTTAGAACCAAATTGACAAGAAAAATCTACTTTCCCCCATTTCTTTTGTTACAATACATATGTGATGCACACTACAGAAATCACCCGTTCATACTCATCACTGAAACGCTGGCTAACTTTATGTTTTGCGACTAACGTTTTTCTGGCTGAATATTTCTTCAGTTGACTTGCACTCCCTTGGTTACCTATATTTATTACATTTATAACTGAGTCCTAGAACGTTCTACAAACTAGGAAAAGCTATAGTGTAAGAATACTCACGTAGCGAGAAAACTTAATAGGTTTCGAGAAAAATGACATCAACAATATCACAACGATTTACTATATTTTTTGGTGTACACGACGCACCCCTATTGTACGGCTATCTTCAAAATAATAAAAATATTTTTCACAGTTACAATTTATTTATTTGTTCAACGTTATCTTCTATTATTCTTTAGAATACTTCAAAATTAGTAGAGACATAAAAGTTTTGCCCTTCGATATATAAGACGCAGAGGATTTTGAAACCTCTTTTTTTTGGAATAAAAGTGAGTCTTATTACCGAAAAATACGGTAATTGTATACTCAACATACAATCCACACCGAATTACATAACGACATTTGTTATAACTATCGCCTTTAATACGAACTTTAACACTCTTGTTATAAAAACTAAATATTCATTAAATATTAAATCATTGAAGAAATTAAATAATAACTTAAACAGTTTTGTATATCCAAAAGTTATTATTGATGATATTTTTTAACTTTTGTTTCCAGGATGATGTATTAAGACAAAAGGAATGTGACTTGTAATTTTTTGTAATAGATTGTAAAAGTTTTCCATGAGACTTAAAATTCATGTTAGACACAGCCTTAGATACAAGAGATTTTTGGCACTTTTTTTCGCGCGTTTGTGTATATGAAAAACTGAGACATTTCCTGTGTTTTGATAATAAAATCGTCATTCTTACTGCATAACTTGCGAAGTCTTAACATCTGAAAGTAAGGGACTGATTTTTTGATGTTATATGGATGAGAAGAGTCAAAATGTAGGTGAGTATGAAGACGTTTTATTTTTATAATAAGCACTAGTAGTTATAATAAAAATTCAACATCCAGAAATGGTAGATTTTAGCTAGAGACTGTGTATGTAAATTATAGCTATCTTTAACTCTGACGTCTAATTTATATACAACAATTTCAACGAAAAACTACAATTTCTTGTTTGCCAGTTTTTGGGATATGTATTTCCGCTATTCGTTTTACTTTTGTGAATGTACGACTTGAAACAAAATAATAAGCAGGAGGAAATAGTTATGGGAGTGAAACAATGTAATACACGTAGTGTTTCTTATCATACTAAGTATTGAGGTATCACCCCCCCCCCTCAGTGGGCCCTCTTTCCTGTCCCAATGAAAAATTTGTTTTTTTGCCCCAGAAGCCCATGTTCTTACCCCAAATTTAAAACAGCCTTGTTACCTCAAATTACACTCATCTCAAATCTTTTATTTTCATTTTTAGTTACTAAAACAAAGGTTGACCATAACAAATGCCCAAAGACCATATGCTGTTCGTCATTCGTTGTTTTAACAACTGACTCCATAAAACCTAATGTTAATTCTCTCGCTACTAAGTCAGTCAATTGGACCGGAACGAGATGATACTGTGTTAATATGTTTTGAGGTAACACGTGGAATAAACTTGTAAAACTATTTAAAGAGCTTTAAACCGTAATTCCATTACACGCCGTAACATAGATGCTAATTTTTATAACTAGTATGTCCTCATATATTGATATTTTTCTTGCAAGTGCTTTTTATTGTAATATGTATACTTAAATGATGGATTGCATGTTTAGATTCTTCTAAAAAGTTCGTCCTACCACTGAAAATTCTTTTTAAAATACTCTGAATACAATATAGTTATAAAAACAAGTTAATTGCAGATAAACGATAAAAGATAATAAAGAATAAACTGATACGTCTAAACCAATATCTTTTAAAAGTTTTATTTTGTGTAGCGTTTTGGACAGATGCCCTTCGTCAGGCATTAATTACAGACCGTGTTACAATGAAATCTGGGTCAGAGAAAATCGTCAAAAGGTAAGAATATGCAAATATTTTAATTATATGCGTTCAATGTGACAAAATATTGATAAAAACATCGTGGAACTTATTTTATTAATATTATTAACATTAGCAAGAATACAGAAAACAAGTAATTAGAGCAACTAAAATTGGATTTAGAAACAAAAACACAAAAATAAACAAGTTCGCAAAATAGCAAATTGCAGAATAGTAATATAAAATAATAATACTATAGGGAAATGATTATGATAAGGAGAAGACTTTAACCAAGGTTAAGATGAAAAAGGAGATTTAACAAGGAGTAAACAGTAAGTTAAACGAGTTTAAGGAAAAGATTTAAGGAAATATATCTACTAAATAGGTTGATGTGGTTCTTTTTTTAATTATTATGATTTGAAAGCAGATATTTCTTTCACAACATAAGGGGACTTGGTGTTGAGATGGAAGATAAGACGGTGCTCTAGTCTTTCTCATTTTAAGTTGTTAAGTGGTACATACCTCTTGACTAGAATTACGATGTCAGAGTACCATTGTGGTCAGGAGGATTGAAAGATTTAGGAAAATGGAGGTCAGTAGAGGCCTCCTCTTACAAATCGGAGGCGTACACGAAAACGATCACCATGTCTGCGGGTTGTTTCTCTAATACATATTTTGTGACACTTGCTATCTGGATGAGTAAATGAAGCATATATTGGTGCGGGTGTAATCTCCTCTGACGTAAAAAATGTAACCAGGGCCAATTATTGTGACGTTGCTTGAAATGTGTGGACAGGTGTAACAAATTTTTCTGCTACAGTAATGAGTTCGAACAAGAGCAATTGTTGTCTTTTATTTTGGACTGCACTAACATAAATTGCAGAGATAATGATAGTCATGGCTACTTAAAATACCATTCTTCCTATCCCTACCAAGCCAAGGTTATCAATCCTTAAGCTCAGTGCACAACACTGAGACATTCATGCTTTAAGGACAAAGAACCTTGTTTTTCCGAACATCACTGTGTTGGCAAAATTTTTCGAACAACGTAATTACTCGGCCGATGCCATCACAAAAGCCTATAACAATAGAAACGCTGTATCAAAAATTAATGCTATCGTACCTAGAGAGAGAAAATCCAAAACAATAAAATCCCCTTACCAATAATATACCAACCCTTCAACATGCTACCAACAAATATCATACAAAAAGAAGAGGGAAACATCAACAGCTAGAGCGCTTGAAATTCTTTCAGGCAGGATTAGCTTAAATATATATTTGAGACCTTTTCATTAGCTATATTTTTGTGCGCCAGTAATACCATGCGTGTGGCATGCGTGTTCCCTCAATTTTATTATTCATCAGGATATGTACCAGCCTACTCTCTAACTGAAATTATGTTAGATAGAATAAGAATAAATTAATAACGAGGTCTTTGGTGTGGATAAACATGCCAATCGAAAGGGTTTGACCTCCTAAGTCTAAAACTGTAATTAGATCTCAAATTGATCAAGAGATGACGTAACTATGAGCTAAAAGTTTATATTTGAAAAAACCCAACAACAACCCAAAACCTCAGAGCCAATCTATGAGACGTTGTGCCACGGCTAAGAATGATAAAGTATTAATGACTGACTCATCATTCTTGAAATATTTACTACATCTCCTCTAGTCTCTTAATCCTAATCACAAACTCATTATTCTACCAAAAACATTTGTTACACCTGTCTATACATTTCAAACAACGTCACAATAACTGGCCCTAGTTACATTTTTCACGTCAGAGAAGGTTACACCTGCACAGCAAAATGCGTCATTTACTGCACCCAGATAGCAAGTGTCACAAAATACACATTAGAGAAACAACCCGCAGACATAGTGATCGTTTTTCGCGAACACCTCATTCTATAAGAGGAGACCTCTACTGACCTCCAGATTCCTAGATCCTTCAATTCTCCTGACCACAATGGTACTCTAACATAGTAGTCTTAGTCAAGAGGTATGTACCACTTAACAACTTAAGACGAGAAAGATTATGACACGTCTTATGCTACGGTATAAACGAAAGATTTACTTTCAAATACTTAAAAACAGCTTCGCCAAACTATTCACTAGATAAATTTTTTGAGCTTTTACTTTAAACGCCTTTAATTTACTGTTAACTTCTTATTAAATATCTTTTTTTCAATTTTAACTTGGTGATATACTTTTTCTTTTCATATTTATTTTCCTGGAGTATTATTACTTTGTTATACTGTTTTATTATTCTGATAATTTGTTTATTTCCATATCTCTAAGTTCATTTTTAGTTACTCTTATTATTTATTTTCCACATTCTTATTAATTTTAACAATATTTACAAAATATTTATCAGTCTTTTTAGCGTGAACTCATGTGATTAGAATTCAAGTATGTTCTTACCTTTCAACTATTACTCCTGAACCTAATTTTATCGAAAAAGGTTTTTACTTTTTGACGAAGGACGTCTGCTCTAAACGTTGCACAAAATAAAACTATGAAACTTTCATTAAGACTTGTCAATTTATTACCTTTTATCTAACTCTTTCTTTTCATGTCTCGCGAAACAACATTCGTTCATGAATTTGTTGTTACGTAACTGAAAACGTTTTTTCCCTCACATTACTCTTAATTCTTTCATTGCATTTCACAATCAGAAGTATGCTATTTATTATCAGGCCGGCTGGGATACGATAAACCCGGTACGGGCTGTTGACGTGTATTCCCTCACTCACCTCAAATACCTTAACACGATTTATATAAACTATATTAGGTGACCAAAGGATACGCAACATATAGTGATTCAGGGCCAGGACTTGAATCTTGCACCCTCGGGTAACTTTATAAAGCCAGAGCACTACCACATATTCTTAACTGAGGGCTTTGAGTTCAAGTCTCCATTTTGAAATCATTTTTTGCTTATCGATTTTTCACATAGAATATTTAATATTGACTATTATATTAATATTACTATTTCCCTGATTCTCTAAATGTTTGAATAGCACGTGACTATACCATTAAAATTAATTATTCATCTTTATTCAGCGGATTAGCTGGTAATTTATTTCTGAATTTCAGTGAAGAAATAAATGTTGTAACGTGTTCTTTTATTTTTTATTACTTGATAAAATATTGCCAAGTCCCGTCCATGTAACAATAAGGAATTAATTTCTTCAATACCATTTGCTACATTTACATGATTTATAAACTTCCCTGTAAAATTCAACGAGTAGTCACACGAGAAACTGAATAGCAGAATAGATACAGCAACTTTCACTTTTAACACTAAACACCTTTTCTGAGACTCAACTAAAGGTTGGCACTGAACCTCTACTATATCAAAGACTACTTTAAAAAATACACAAAGCTGCACAAACCACTGTTTCAAATATGCACCATATTACAACGCCCTTCAGAGGACACTGAGCACTATGTTACTTTTTTATTTTTGTCTCTTTTTTTTTTTTTTTTTTTTGTAATGCAACAGCCAATTGTTCCCATAATAAAAATTGTAGTGGGATCGTAAACGATTTGTTTTGTTAGATGTTCACGAAAAGTTTATTAAAATTCTGCCGGTTCCCTGCTGGTACAGCGGTAAGTTTACGGATTTACAACGCTAAAATCAGGGATTCGGTTCCTCTCGGTGGACATAGCAGATAACCCGATGTGGTTTTGCCAAAAGAAAAACACACATAGACACACAACATTCTGCCTAACGATGCTAAAACCTACATCTTAATGTAGCGTCCATTATTATACATAAAATGCGACGTACACTTTTAGACAAAGGTTTGTGATTTTGCATCCCACCGACGCTTATACGCATAACTGCTACAACTGTAAAGTGAACTTTTAAAATTACATAAAAGTGTCAGAGCTGTACGTTAAAATACGCAACTAAATCATAAAACTGATTACTTAATATTCATTCTCAAACTTCACTCATATATTCTTAACTTTTGATGATTAGGGCACTCGTCTCGCAAAGTCGTAGGTTCGAATCCAAGTCACCAAATATACTCGTCTTTTCAGTTGTGGGAACATTATAATATTACGGTCAATACAATTATTCGTTGGTAAAATAGAGACAATAGTCCAAGAGTTGTCTGTGAGTGGTGTTGACTAACTACTTTTTATAGTCTTGTCACTGTTAAATTAGGGACAGCAGACGCAGCTAACACTCGTGTAGCTACGTGCGAAATTGAAAACAAACCGTGTACTTTCAAAATCTTAACGTCATCGCGATAACGAGATCCATATGTAAATATTTAAGCTAAAACACAAATAAAGCTTACAAAAGAATAATAACACGAATGACGTTACAGGTTTAATCTGTTCTTTGATTTGCTAGTCCTTCTACAGTAGACTAGCTTCGGTGAATTCACGGCTCAGCTTGGGAAAATAAAGCAAATAAACATACTAGAACTTACGTTGTAGTGCAATGTACATAGTTTATCAGTTCTGATATGCACTCACCACTAATAACGTAGGACACTTTAGGTGTTTGAATATCATGTGGCTTTATTGTTACAATTAATTTCTCATTATTAATTAACAGACTAATTGGTAATTTATTTGTGAATTTTTCTCTTCTTCACTAAAACAAGTAATTTCAGTGAAGCAAAGGAAGGATCCATTATTGACATAGAGGCTAACGTATCCTTTTATTCAATAATCTGTCTACAGTTGAATAGTTTCTAGGAATTCACGGCTTACCAGTGCTGTTTGAGAGATCAAAACAAATAAATACATTGGTGGAATATACACAACTGCACGTTTGATGTAATAGTCATTTACATATCACTAATAACTTGAAATACATTAACTATTTAAATAACATTTGCTTATACTGTTATAATTAATTACTATTCTGTGGATTATCTGGAAATTTATTTGTCAATTTTTCGTTTCTTCACAGGACGTCTAATTTCAGAGAAGAAAAGAAAGTTTGTTTTGTTTGTTTTTTTTTATTTCGCGCAAAGCTACACGAGAGCTATCTGTACTAGCCGCCCTTAATTTACCAGTATAAGACTAGAGGGTTACCCTTTGACCTACGAATATTGCCCCTCACGTTATAACGCTGAAAGAGTGAGCATTTTTCGTGTGATGGAGATTCGAACCCTCGACCCTCAGATTACGAGCGAGCGTCCCAAACACCTCTTTGACTCGGCATTCTCTCTGCAGTAGGTTAGTTTTGCTACATTTACAGGTCATCAGTACCGCTTGGGAGATCCAAACTGAAGAGACACTTGGAAACAAAACATTCAGCTGTCAAGGATAAACAAAAAGAATACTTCGAGTATCTCGCAGTTCAACAACATGAACAATCAAGGAAACTTGTGAACTACATTAAGTTGCCCGAAAAAGGACTGATTGCAAGTTATAAGGTTGCTCAATTGTTCGCAAAACGCAAAAAAGCGCTTACAGAGGCCTAATCAGTCATTGTGCAAGCGCAATCATAAACAGAGGCCTAATCAGTCATTGTGCAAGATGGAAAATCGTAAACGTTAGCAATCATCGTCACTCTGGTGCGCCAACAAAATCAAACATTATGATAATTTCTTTCTTGTTATGAATCAAGTTATTCAAGTGGTGAATTTCATCAAATCTTGGCCACTTCAATCTCGACTTTTCTCTTCTCTGGTTGACTACAAAAGCTAATTACACTGCAGGTTTTGAATGTTCTTTTCATGATGAGATCTGGTGGTTGAAGGTTTCTCTCCGACTTGTTTGACAAATTAAATTCTCTGAACTTAAGTCTCCAAGGAGGGCCCGACATGGCCAAGCGTGTTAAGGCGTGCGACTCGTAATCTGAGGGTCGCGGGTTCGCATCCCCGTCGTGCCAAACATGCTCGCCCTTTCAGCTGTGGGGGCGTTATAATGTTACGGTCAATCCCACTATTCGTTGGTAAAAGAGTAGCCCAAGAGTTGGAGGTGGGTGGTGATGACTAGCTGCCTTCCCTCTAGTCTTACATTGCTAAATTAGGGACGGCTAGCACAGATAGCCCTCGAGTAGCTTTGTGCGAAATTTAAAAACAAACAAACAAATCTCCAAGGGCCCTCTGAAAACATTATTACTGCAACGTCCAAACTGAAGGCCTTCGATGAAAAGGTGACGCTGTGGAAGAATAAGATCTCGAAAGGAGTCCTTGATTGTTTTCCTTCTGTTAATGAATGTCCGTCAAAGAAGAAAATTGTCCCTCAAATTTTGAACACATAAAGCGACCTATAGTCCGCACTAAAACATTACTTCCAGTCACTTGCTGTCGACGAATATAACTGAGTGACCTATTTATTTGGAATTAATGAGACAACAAATCTTACAACTGAGGAGGAAGACCAGGTCATTGATTTACGAAACGACAAATTTTATCAGTCATTGTTTCCCGAAAAGCGGTTGGATGAGTTTTGGATCTCCATTAAAAATTCATATCCTACAATCAGTTCAAAAGCAGTTGAAGTTCTGCTTTCATTTGCATCTTCGTGGTTTTGCAAAACTGGATTTTCAGCATTGACTGAAATTAAAGCCAGAAAGAGAGAGAGGCTTCTTACAGTCGATGATGAAATGCAAGCTTGTTTGTCTACGTTAGAGCCTCACTTCAATTTGATTTACTCTCGAAAGCAGGCACAAGCGTCACATTGAAAACATATGTAAAAATAAAAAGTTTTTTTTTTTTTCTATACCACAAAATCGTTAAAAAGCCTTAGAACGACACTCACGGCCAAAGTAAACGATAGTATTGTCAATGAGCAGATGACATTAATAGCGCTTGCTTTGGCCATAATTTTCGTTCTAAGGCTTTTTAAGTTAACTCTTCTGTGTTACGTGTATCTAAACGTGATGCACAATGACATTATTATCGCTTGCTTTGGCCGTGATTTTCGTTCTAAGGCTTTTAACGCTTGTCGTATAACGTGTACCTAAAAAATCGTTAAGGCTTTCCGGGTGTGCCTCGAAAATTTTCAGATTGTCGTAGTTGACCGCAAGTCAGAAAAGGTTGAGAACCACTGCACTATAATGTACTGCATCCAATTGGAAAAGTCAGGTCTATACTCTTGGTATTTCTCTACTTACTTATGTTTGTAAAATTCGTGAAGCTACGTTGTGGCGTACATTAGCCACATGGCCGTTTTCTGAAAAAAGAAAGATTTTAACTATTTATGAAAAAATAGATGTGTATATATATGTATGTACATTTTTAAAATTTGCTTTTATAAATACGAATTTGATATCAGTCTTCCTATATCTTGTCTTAAAGGCATTCTCTGATGTTGAAGAACCGTTTGTATAATTTCACATCGTACAATCTTTTATCCAGATGCGACTCAAACTTTGTGGTTTGCTGTCTTTGTGTCCGTAATGATAATTTTTATTCTTGCAACCATTAATCCCCCAGAATATACTGTTGAGTTCTACCATGCCCAAATCACAAAATATAAGTTTATGCCTGATAAGTACTGGTACAAGTTTTTCACATATTGGTCATAGAATGACTGCCTTCCTTGTTTACGTTGGAAGTTCAACCTCTGGTGAATTTAATGCCATACAGTGTGCTACGATTTTCTGTTCGCAGACTGTAAAGCTGTTTGCACCTAGCCAAACTTTACATCCGTGCCTCTACATGAAGCCACTTACCGATATACACTCTACCTTGATATCAGTCATCCACATGTACAAAGTGCGGAACACTTCCTACAATAAGAGCAACTTTCAAATTTTTATTGATGGAATTTTATGTAAATATGCGGTTCACACCACTTCATCTCATTTCTTCATCTCTGGAGACAATTTTCGACCTTTAATTACTATGTTTGATCAAACACTCGTAGTTGTAGAATTAACATATTAACATTGATTAACATATTGCAAAGTTTCCTGTATATAAACCCATGGATTGATTTTTTTAAATTGTTTTTATTTAAAGATACAAGAGGGCTAACTGCACTAGCTATCTTTAATTTAACAGTGAAATAGTAAAGGGAAAGCATCTTATCATCACCACCTGCATCCAACTCTTGAGCTACTCTTTTACCAAAAGATAGTGGGACTGCCAAGGTACAACACACCCACAGCCAAAATGGTGAGAACATTTGGTGGAACGGAGATTCGAACCCACAATCCTCAGACTGTGAGTCGAGCCCCATGACTACTTGGTAATAATGGAACGGTTCCTTTACACAATTGAATTTTATCCTACTTGGATATTATGGATAACTCACAGCAGAACTTCACCTCTAACTCCAGCTAATTTCAGTTTCTCCATGCGTGTTTAATTCTTTGTTGTGCATTTGATTTGGTTGGGCTCTGAGACTTATCTTTAACATATTATCTCCCTGGTTAATTGACAGCTGTTGATTCCTCACATTTATAAGAGTTGCTTAGTTACTGCCTTTTACTGGCATCTTTTAAAAAAACTGTTATTTACTAAATACTTTTGTCTAAAGATCCTGATAAGATGTTGTTTCAAGTGTGACGTGAAACACTACTATCTTGTATATTTTCTATATTTTGTGTAACTAGTCATGCAACTGGTCCTTTCAGTTCTTCCAGGTTATCGTCAGTGGGAGTTTGGGCTTAAATATTACTCAATCTGACAATCATGTAACTTCTAGGTTATATATTTAGTTGTTTACTCGTGACTTTAATAGATTCAAGTTCTTCCACCAACTGAGTGCTTTCTTTAAAGATGTACACTTACTCAGCTTTACTATAATCGTCATATCCTTCACATAATCTTTAAAGTGGCCAAGTGCCATCGAATTCACCATTTCATGTGAATCATCTCTGAACTGGGTAAGCTTTTCCAAATTTTCACACAAGTTTGAATAAGGTCACTTCTTTCTTCTGTAACCTGTTCTCGAATTTTGCTCTGGGTAATACCTTCTGGTGTGTCCCTCTCAACCTGTTGAATTAGACAGGCACCAATGCTTGATATTTGTTATGGCTTTTAGCTCTAAGGTTTATTAATGCCATCAAATGTGGTACTTTTATATGAACAGCAGATAGAATAGCTTGTTGTTCGCTACACAGTATATTCACTATGGAAATTATTTTGCAATGATTCTAATACCTCTCATGAAACATTTTCATCATGGTCCATTCATTTCTCAATGATGCATTGTTAATGAACTGGTCAACTAAATTCTGGATCTTGATTTGGAATAGTCGGAGTTTCGAGGAAAATTCTGCAGATTATACAACAGTAGAGGTAACTGTGTAAAACAAATAGGTTATCCTATTCTTTATCTAATAATGATGGCTTGAGTTAGAATTCCTGAAGAGAGATGTGACTGATTTTGATCTTTGTATTCATCAGTTCATCTTTCAAATGTTTTTTTTTTCTTTTTTACTTTCATTGATGTTATTTTCCTCCTCACTAATACCGTTGCTATAATCTTTATGTACATTAAACCTATCTTTTGTTGTACTTCTGCAGTTTTGTTTTTACGGTATTTTTTCAAATTATAAATGCCCTATTGTACTTTTGTTTTAACTTTATTGATATCCTTTTTTACTTCTTGAATGTTCTTTTTGTAATCTCTCTGTACATTCTCCGTAGGTTTGATGTTGTTTCCAATCATATTTATTCTTATTGTTCATTCTTCTTTGAATATAACGTATCTTTATTTCAACTTCTCTCTACACTTACTACTTTGTATATTTATTGTACCACGCTCTTTAACTTTTAGCCTTTTTACTAATTCTTTCATCATACTGTACACCATTTGAGAAATATTTGTGTGTAGTTTTTACTATTACTAGAATTTTTTTAAATAACAAAATGGGGAAAAGATGGTATGTATATAAACACATTATAACCAGTTCTGGCACAAACTATCCATACCAAACAAATTGCAGAAGAAATTCAACCGTGTGAGTTTTCTATCTTAGATGATCAACTCATTTTTCAATTACCGAATTAAACGTTTATGTACAGTGTCTGTTACTAAGCTCTAAGGATGTCATTAAATACTTTGTGATATTGAAAGAACTCTACTAACAGTACGATCAACGCAAACTGTGTTCTTTTATTTAATCACATTGACAAGTTGCATACCAAGATGATGTTGTACGCTATGTAGTTAAGAAATTCTTTGAAGATTATGTCGTTTCCTTTATACGGACACATACACATGTATACTGTCCTTGAGAATTATATAACAAACACGATGAAATAAAGCTTTGGTCTCTAGCCAGTTAGTTATCTTGTATTCAAATTATAGACTACAAAACCGTACAATACACTCACTCAGGCTTGACATTAGGCTCTTAATGAAATACTGGAACTCTGAAATCATACAGGAAGGGTCAAACTTCGTTGCCCACGCTAGCACACGTTAGTTAAGGTTCATAGAACCTCAATAGGTTGCTGAATACAACAGAGTAGGGTAGTTAAAAGAGCAGATGAAAATAAATGCTCTAGAGACAAGCCAAAGTCAGCACATGTAATCGATTTGTAAATTGTTGTCCTTTCTTAGACATCAAATGTGTAAAAAGAATTTCATTTAAGGATTCGGGCAATATTTGATTTTTTTTTTCAAACAGCTTTGAGATCTTGATAAGTAAATATTTAAGGTTTCGTGTTTCAAATTTATCGCAAACAATTGGCAATAAAAAGCGAATTGGGTTAGTTTACAGAAAAACGGTTTTAAAAATGTGAAACACAATTTCGTTTGTAAGTTAACTTACGAAATTAAAAGCTAACGTATCCTGCATCTTGTGCTTTATGACTGGATTGTGTGATTATATCGGTAAAATACCGTGTTCTAGCCAACTAAATTACTTATTTCGATATCCACACATCCGGTAAAATGTAACTCAACATACCTTCACTTTAATTAATTAAAAATAATAATAATGTCAACGTTTACATTAGGGAAATAAGCTTGTAGTTTTGTAGGTTCTTCACTAAAATTATTTTCTCTTTGCATTTATGAATGAGTTTAATTTCTCTATAACCTCAATAATGTTCATAAACTTCATCACCCATCACTCTTACCTAGTTTCATGCATAACTTAAGTTTTAATGAATTTCAAGAGAAGTGAGTTGATGATTTTCCCCATGATTATGTTATATTCTTGAAAGTAAAAGAACACAAACAAGAAAAAACACACATAAAACATATTAACGAATTTTCACACAGCAGCATCCATGAGTGTCTTTTTTTTTTAAAGTTCCAATCTGTGTAATCCAAATACCAAGCTATGTTATACTTATAAAGAAAATATTCATGAAGCTGCTTTAACATTAATAAACCCTGCAAGTCTGAATAACATCTAACGAATTTATTAAATACTGCTCCAGTCCATTCTTGTAATTCAATTTGTACTCGACACCTAAGTGTACTCAGATGTCAGGTACCTCTGCACGTAAATAAGCTAAAACGTTACCATTAAATTAAATCACATTTAAAGTTCTGAATAACCTTATATATATATACCCATCAAGATTTACAACTAAACACCTCCTTGTACTTATGAAGGCCAAAATGTCATAATTAAATTTTTCTGCATATTTATAACACAAAAATATCACAATTACAAATCTGTTTTGGTATACATATTGACATATTAGATCTCTATGTATTTGATAAACACTAAAATATCAAAAACAAATACACATACTAATATATTACAATTAAAACATGCTTGACACTTAAACATACTAAAATATCACTGTTACACGTATCTGCATACTTATTCCGACCAAAACATGAGAATGAGTTCCCTGTACACTTGTAAGCACTAAAATAATGCATACTTATACATACCACAGTATCTCAAAATTATATCTAAAGATTTCTGGCTGCTTACTATACTGTCAAAAGGCCACAGTTAATTATCTCTGTATATTTTTTATTTAACCATGTTAAAATATTTAGCACTCTGTATACTTGTGAAAACTATTGCAGTGAAAGATATCTATTAATTGCACTCAAATATCACAATTAGAGATATTTGTGTAATTACACACACTAAAAAACAGGACTGTAGATACTGCTTGTTACATTTATCACTTCTGAGTATTTATACATATTAAATATGAATGTTGAGTCTTTGCAGCTCAAAAACATACTAAAGTATTACAGTTACAGGTTTTGCAACTATGGATTCCAAAATATCAAATTAAAGATCTGTGTATTTACACAGTAAACATTATCATTAAATATATTTGTGTAATTATGCATGCACAATATTGCAATTAAAAATGTCTTTGTATTTATACAATATAAACTGCCACAGTTAAAGACCAAGTATATATTGTATTTATACTGTTTTGTCTAAACAACCAGACTGAACTTAACATTATTAATGTTAATATTTTATATAAGTAAACAAAACAGATCCAAAGTACATGAGAATGACACTGTAACCTATTCTGATAAACAGAATGAATTCAAAGTGAAATTAAAATAGTGTTGTTATTGAATATATTTGATCCAATACGTAATCAGTAGTTACTTAAACAAAGACTTGGCAAATGTCGACACATTTTAAGATAACTACTCAAAATGCATATATAAAGAAGGACACCACAAGTACTAATTAAATAATCAATTTCTAGAACAAAATGGAGAGTTTTATATTCTATTGTTTCAATAAGTTTTTTTAAAAATTTTAGCTGGTTCTATGTTGTGTTGAATGTTTTATAGCTTTTTGTATCATGTTTCTTTGTTTAATTTTGTGCAAATCTACATGAGGGCTATCTGTGCTAGCTATTCCTACTTTATAAGTGATAGACTTGAGGGAAGGCAGTTAATCATCATCACTCACCACCAATTCTTAGGCTACTCATTACCAATGAAAAGTTGGATTGACTGTAAAATTATAAAATCCCTATGTCTGAAAGAGGAAACATGTCTGGTGACACAATTTGAATCATAACCTTAACCATCAAGCCATAATATGCCTTTTATATTGTGAAGAATCAAATTTCCATGACCTATCATTTTCTATTTCTGTTTAATAAATTACACAGTGAATAACAGTGTGGTAAGTTTCACAGTGGTTGAGATATTAGCAATTTTCAAGTGGATATGCTTCATATGTTAAAAATGTACCAAGTGTGAAAATTCTCCAGTTCAAAATTCACATAGCAGATTTGAAAATTCTTTATAAATCTCAACAACTTAACAAGTTTTCCAGGTATGAACAGTGCAGTGACTGTGCAGCTTCTCTATGTGTTGGCACTTTTGCAATTATACAAATTTTCCATGCATCAATAACAAAGAAATACTGAAATTTCTTTAGGTCTTAACTTACTAATTTATATTAGGCTATAGGCTTAGCTACAGGTAGGCTGACTTTTTAAAATAATTTTCTAAACATAAAGATTAATACTTGTCAGAAACCTTTAGTTTTAATAACTTATACATGTTATCTTCAGGAGTTAAAGGTTCATCTGAGTTTATATATAGTATACATAAAATATACATGGTATTACACTCACATCAAGTGTTTAGAATTCAACCCTCCCATTATAATTTATAACTATGCACATGTATTGAAGTGAGCAATATTACATGTAGCATATTTAGACTTTATTACCATGTTTTAAACTCACTGTTTTTATATACAATGTAACAAAGTTTTATCAATTACATCTTATGAAGTTTAAAACCCTTTTCTTTTGCTTAAAAAATAATTAATTATGAGTATGCATGCTATTAAATACTTAACTAGAAATGTTCCCTTGCATAAATGTATGCTTTCATTCATTGGATGCTTGTTCTGCTACTGATCTAACTTAAATAATGAAAGCTGACAGTGTTTAAAACTCTAGCCTTCAATAGGTTATAATTATTAGACTTATTACGCAATATGAACTTGCTGTTATTTATCTTGATGTGAAATCAAAACTTGTGGTTGAAATATATGATAAATATTTATATAAAAGACTAGTGATCAATAAACATACATGCAGCCATTAGACTGGTTGAAGTTAGGTTCTTTACAAAGTAAATATTAACTGTATTTTTGAAGTTTTATAAATTATAGTTTCTTTATCCATTAGTTTGTATAATTAATAACTTTGTCAGAAGAAGGCACTTAAACGTGATACAAAAGTACATAAAAATAAATTATAAAATAATCATGGACTAACCTTTTTAATGGACATCATTGATGATTAGTGTAACATCTTCATTCTCTAATGGTGAAGAACTATTCCACAGAGAAGAAACGTTGGTGATGGCTAAACTGATATTTCGCTTAATATTATAGTAATATTATGTAAGTTGGCATGATACTTAAGTTGGTTAGCTTTCCGTTCGAGGTAGGGGGTTTCAAATATCACGTTTTCACTGCTACTTTTTGAAATATATGAAGGTTTATTACTTAATTTAACCACTTCATTCCACATATTATACTGGGAGTAGGAAGCAGCAGCATCTTACGTGAACAATTACCATTTCCTTCGCTTTTCATGCGATTACTTTAGTGTCTCTCATTAACGGATGGATGCGCTCGGCCACTACTGCTACGCTACAGTATGATCTGGGTTGAAACCAACTTCTAACTTATCAAAATAATATATTACTATCTACATGGCTTCTGAATACGTCAACACAGAACGGTAGCCACACCTTCAGAACAGACCACGTGTACAAAGGCAAAACAATGTACATCAAAAACAAGTTAATACGCAAAATCGTCTATTCACAACAACATCATATGCACACCTGATAGACCGCTTGTCTAGTGAAGGCAGGGTCATGCGCAGAACTACAGTCAGGTTGAAAGTACGTCACAATGCGTTCATGCACGCAAGGGTAGGCTTCTGCAGAATAATAAGGGGAAACAGTTGGTGGTCAGGTTAACTTTTTAGTTATTATATCGGAAGAACAGATAGGCCTGTAAACAGGAAAAAGAGATGATTAAAATTACGCTTACCTTTTGTACTGCCTGTTCCATTGTCATATACCCATCACGTACCATCATCATCAGCTGATCTCGTTCTTCCTCTCCGATCTGAATTTGAAACTGATGGACTGGAGCGCTAGGTACGTCTACAGACGAACATGAAAGAAGAATAGTAAATCGTGTCTCATTAATGCATCAAACATTAAACTGTAGTTTTTGTGGAAACAAACTTTCCTGTTTCTTCATGTGTGTGTCTGTTTCTTTTTTATCTATATATTTGAATTTTATCATACTACATTTAAATTAGATAAGGAGATTAAAACAGTAAATTTTCCAATGTTGTCCAGAGTATGCACAAAGAATGTAAATTTTGACACGAAATGTTCAGGTTCTGGTTTTGACGAAAAAACAGTTGACGTAAATTTTCCTGTGCTTCTAGATTCATTTGTTCATCTTACGTTGTTTACAGGTTAGGTCCATAAACCACATTGTTTACTACGAATAATTATTTTCCAGTTTCTCTCCATTTTTAAATTATTATCTGCCAATGAAATTATGAATCACATGGTATAATATCACATAATTACTGAACTGAATGACAAAACAAATACAGTATATTTTTCGTTGTTTTTATGATGTATTAATTATCTTATGTTGTGTGTATTGGTATATCTCATATGGTTTGAGAGAGATACATAAAACTTTACAGGTTTTAGAGTGTTTATTTAATGTTGTGTATATTGTTGCACTAGATCTCGTGAGGATGAAAGAACATATATATACTATATATCTTCAGTACCTGACTTTGCAAATATACTAGATGTCGGTTTTGAATGAAGAAACAGATACAACATATTTTGTGCATATTAACACACTCTGGCTTGAATGGATGAACTTATATTGTATATATATATATATCATCACATAATGTTTTAGCTAGATGAAGGGAGAGGTGCACTAAGTTGACTCATTTTCTTAAAATGCATTATATACCTAGCACTGTGAATATTATCATCCTATGTTCAGTTTAGATGGAAAAAACAGTTGCAAAAAATCTTTCCCTCTTTTTAGGGCATACTGCTTCTCTAATACTGTTGATATTATCAGACCATGCATGATTTGGATGACAGAACAAATAGCACAAATGCTACTGACTTTTGAAATTGTATTGTTTACACAATGTTGCATATTTGTTGTAAGATTATGTCTAGCATGTGTGAAAGGCAGATACTGGTCACAGCCTGCCATTAAGTAGACATTTGCTTCAGAAATAAATAATTTTATTAAATAAGTAAACATAAAACAAAAGATACAAAATTATCATTAGCATTTAGTGGATCTGTCCATTGTGGTATATAAGACAAAAACATGGTTACCTGTCCTATTTACAACATGAAATTTGGACCTTTGGGATTTTATCTTATTTCTGGGGATGAGTTTGAATGAGATTCACAGAAATTTGTTCTGTGGGATATTTTCACAGAGGATAGTCAAGGTTGAACAATGCATAATCAATAAAGTTCATATAATGTGATTGGTCTAGCTCTGACCTTCAATGCACCATTTAGAGATTTAGGCTGAATTAACAAAAGTTCCATCTGGTATTCTAACACTGCCTTTTCTGAATAACTGGTCTTGAGTATATACTGATAGAAGGCCTTACTAAAAATTTTAATGTCTCAAGCAGCATTGACTCTCCCTTTGTATGCCATCAACTCTGATTATCCATATACCCTAAAGATACACTACACTTAACAGAAATATGCACATCTTGTGGCTTACAGACAGTTCATCTACTGTTTGAGAATTGTGAAAAAGTGGACTAATAAAATAAATTAGTTTTTCAAATTCACAAAGAGTGTGATGGCATCTATGATGCCAGCTAATCTCAAAGACAGCCAGTATTGCCTGGGGTAAGGAGTGACTTCCATCTAGCTGCTCTTTCATTGTAGTTCATGCTATCTTCCAGTGGTATTGTAGTCTACATTCCGACACTCAGTTACACAATCCCTTTCAAACATGTGGTCAGCTTCCAGTCAGTTACCTCTTTCTTTGTGAACCTGACGATGACCGAAGAAGGTTGAAACATTGTTCGCTCTTCAATGTAAAATATTTTCTCAACCCAAACGAGCTGTTTTTGCATATAAAATGCAGAAATTGTTGTTTTTCTGACAACATTGAAATTGCAGTATTTCCCTATTTACTATGCACAGTGGCATTCAAATAATCTGGCAATATCTCACTAACTTTGACCACCCTTCCATCATCCAACTATGTACCCTTATAAAACATCCAGTTAATTCTGGGATTCTTACATTCATGACACAGATGTTTGCATTTAGTGGTCTTTACTGAGTTATATCTGTACTAACATGCCAGTGTTACTTGCATATGATGTCATGAAGATGGTTGATTTGTATTATCAGGAAATATCTACTTACTTATTGTATATGCCTTCAATTTGGTCTAATTGTTTAATATATTTTCACATAATACTGAGTTTTCATATTTCTTGGTAATTAATAAATAATATTGGTTAGATTTCTTCAATGAAACCATTAGTAGTTCATTTGCATAATGCTTGCTTACCTAAATTTAGCAGGTGTACAATTTTAAAATGAATTTTATGATAAGTATAGAAGAATCAAATGAGTAAATCTAATAGGTTAGCAGTCTCATTTGGCCATTGTGATATCATGTGTGAATACATTTGTAAGAACTCGTTGTGAGTCCACACCACTAAACTAGAAATATGAAAAGTCAATAAAGGGTTAGTGAGAATAAAAACTTACACATGCTAATCACTTAACAAATACAGGAAACAAATATATTTGTCTGTTAGCATAAAGCTACACAATAGGCTATCTGTGGTCTGCCCATTGCAGGTATTGAAACCCAGTTTCTATTGTTGTAAGTCAGCAGACATATTGCTGTGCCACTGGAGTGCTAACATATGTTGGAAACGTGAGTGTAACAACTGTATTAATCTTAAAGTTATTATCTATTATACAAATTGACAAAATATCATGTTCTTTATGTTGCAATTATGGTAATATGGTACAACACTGTAGACTGAAATAGCAGACATAAAGAAAATGATTTGAATGGACTTAGAATTGTTCTCTTTGATACTTGCATGGAATTCTATGCATAATTTTGTGTTAAATTTTCACCTAATGCATTACTGCTTCTAGGAGGAAATGCCAGTTTTTCTTACATATTTGTAAAGAGTTATTCAAGGGCTACTTATACTAGCCAGCCCTTATTTTGAACTAGTGGACTAGAAGGAAAGCAGCTAGTCAATACCACCCTCAGGCAACTCATGTCAGGCTGAATAGTTGGAAATATTTTATCTGTAAGGTAATAGGAGGTGAACCACAGAACTTCAGCTCACCAGTTTGGCATGCTAACTGCTGAACTGCACTTGACCCTATAGTAAAAATATAAAATAATATATACATATATACACACACACATATGTACATATAAGGCTAGTGTGGACTTGCTTGAATGGGGATGCTGTCTAGGGTTGTTGCCAACCAACATATTTCCATAATAGTTTGTGAATGATATCCACTGCTTGTGCAAGCTTATGCTTAATCTCCACAAGTTCCATTTTAAATCTAAATAGTAAATGTAGCAGACATAAGGTTCACCCATTTTAGATACCATCATTTGTCCTCCTCAAGTAGAATATAGGTTCAAATAGCATTCCAATGTGTGTTACATATTATAATTTACCTTGGTTGAGTCTTTGATTTAGTATGTTATGTATTATAGTTTCAAATAGCCTGAAATTTTAATTTTAATTTAGAAGTTAATATAATATAATATGTATCAAATTTATGATATTTGCCTACAAAATTGATACACACAATTTTCTTTCTTAACACAAATATATTTTAATATATAAACAAGAATACAGTTTATAATGTTATCAAATATCAGTTACTAATAATGATTTATATAAAAAAGTTTTACAAACTTACAAACAATACTGAGTCTTCTCTCTGGTCCAGAACTGAACATTTTAATGATAGTTCATGGAGAGAGAATTAATTCTAATTTATATGAAAAGTTTCATGAACTTACAAACAATATTAAATCCTCTATCTGGTCTGGAACTGAATACCTTGTCAAAGATTTGTGAGGCACAAATTACACAGATACACTTCACCTGAGGGAATGTTAGTTAGCTCTATTCTTCACATGTAAGTTATTTCCTGACAAAAATATTTAATGTCCTCATTAAAATACTAATGTCTGAAGTTAATTCACTGAAGTTTGTAATGTTCAAAATCTATAAACACATCTAGTTAAATATCTGTGATTTTTCAATTAATAAGCATTGCCACAATTACAGCTTCTGAGGCTTATAGTATACAGATTGAAGCAAACTAACAATATTGTGGCTCTTTCCATATTGATTTATAAACTTTAAGGTAACATTATTGAAAGTTCACTTGGCAACAGTATTTTAAGATATGTTAGTGCTTTCATATTGTAAATTTTTACACTTGAGAATTATATATGAATTAAGAGAACACGTGGGATGTGTGCAATATACATTAAACATTATAAGTAACATACATTTCTCTATATATATTAAACTGAAACAAGCATAGTTATTAAAATAATATTAAATCTATTACATGTGTCATCTGATATTGGGAAGCGTTATGCCATCAATATACCAGTTATACTCCTCTGTGATGTAGGTTAGGAGCTTAATCACTAACTTCTGTATCTCTATCCATTCTGTAAGCAATATTAATGGTGCAACAATAATGATGGTGTCTTCTAAGTGTCTCTTAGATATAATTATACCCACAAGCATTTTGTTTGAGAGTTTGCTCATTTAACTTTCTTTTCTAACCAGGAGACCTTGGATGGATTCCTCAGTAGTTTAGACATCATCATCCAACTATGCAGTTCAGGGAACTGTTTAACAGAAGTAAACCCAAGTATACTCTCCAGATGTCTTTCTTTTCCACCTTTGTCTATTTAGTTGTTTGTCCATTTGAATTGGATGGGTTGGTCATAATAGAAGATTAGGCAACCAAACTGTCGAAGAACAGGGGAAAAAGCATGGCATCATTTTATTCAACTTTAGTCAGCTCAGAGATGTCTGGAGTCAAGCTTCTTTCTATCTCCTAAGGTATCTCATCCTCATTTGTATCACTGAAGGTGAGGTTATTCAGAAAATGAGAATCAATTAAAGATGGTCAATGCCCATAGGCATGGGAGCTGGAGGAGTATCCACTTCAAGAGACTTTTGATTAAGGCCTCAGCTGCATAGTTAAATTGATATCAAGATCAAGTATGTACTCCATTTTGAACTTTCAACTTGAAAGTTTAATGGATGCAAAAGAGTAACGTGTTTTGTTACTTTCTTTGTTCTTAAGTTCAAAGTTACACAATAGGCAATTTGTGCTTTGCTCACCATGGGTATTGGAGTCCAGTGTTTAGCATCATTATTCTAGAGAATTATTGCTGAATCACTAAGGGATAGTAATTTGTCTGTACAGAACATTAGCTGGATAAAGAACAACTGCTATAACTGTTGTTTTGTGCTAAATCTAAAAATGATAAAAGCAGTGACATGAGTACTGGTAAGCATATCCTGTGATGAGTCAAGAATTAAGTTTTCTTTAGAGGGTAGTGATTGATGAAACCTATATTACACTTGTCTGCTTACAATTTCTTAAACTAATAATGATTAGCAAGACAAGAGTATGTTATATAAAACAAAGCTTTTTCTGCAGTTTAGTACTACTCTAAACTATACCTTAATACTTGTGTATTTGCTGAAATGTATTGGTTGAGTATTGTTTTCCTTGCAGGATAAGCACACAATTTTGGTGTATTATGAGAAGAGCACCTCACACTGCATGCTACTAAGTGGCATAAGAAAGTGAAAGATAAAAATAAAAAAAACATTTGTTGCATTAAAACTTTAAATTTACAAATAAATTACTATAGCAGAATCCTTATGGAATAAACTGTATACAGAATACAGGATCACCTATTAGTGACTACACAACCTGCTACCTTCTCTCTTGATACTTGGCAATAATTAACGTTTAAGAGAATTTTATTATTTTTGCAGCTATAGGTGCAAAACAAGAAGAAGAATACAAAGTATTGAACTAAATTATACTCTGTACATTTTGTTTGAAAATACTCTTCTCTCTCAAACTTTCTTAAAATGAATACTATTGGGTTGAGGAATAATTCGTGAGCGGTTTTTTCAAGTTAAACAAATATATTCATAAATGAAACGCTTTCGCAAAATATTTCATGTCATTTGGTAGATAATTTTTTGCTCTAATAGATGGTGTGTTTGATTTTCATATGTCTTTAATTTTTGCTTTCATTTTCAGCTCATTAAATGGAATGTCAAGTGGACAAAATCGAGCATTTTCGACACCATCTGCTTTTCGCATTTAATTTCTTGCAATTTCGTTTAAAACAATGCATACTATATACCTAGGTATTACATGAAATAAAGTATCATAATAAATGTTTTGGGTGTAATGTGTTCATGCATTGAAGTATTGTATAGTCTTGCACGTAATGCTTGAATGAAATTATTTAAAAACGCTCACGAATTATTCCTCAACCTAATATAAAGTTGCCATTTTTTTTATTCTATACCAGTAAACATAAAATACAGCTTTTGTGAGCTGATTTTCTGCCTTAAAGAAATAATGCTTTTCTATTTCACAAAATGAAATGTTACAGGTTTACCTAATGTCTTCTAAGCTATATTCAGTTTGCACAGAATACTGCTTTTTTGGAGCTGACTTGCTGGATTAGAGAAAAGATTATGATACTCCATTAGCAACAGATTAATTTAATATTTTATGTGACTATATTTTGGCAGTATGTAGTTTTTGTAATTTTAATTTCTCAAATATGGTGGCTTTACTTGATTTGTGTGTTGTAACTTATTTTATGAATATTTGTTATATAAAATATGTGGACATGTACATGCCTAAAGCATACATATTCAGATTTTGATTTATAATAGATTTAAATACATTATGTATTACAATTTCAAATATCCTAAAACTGAGTTAAATTATAATTTAAAGTTAGCAGTTAAATAAGTGTCAATGATAATCCAATTTATGATACTTGCCAACATTATTGATACAGACAGTTCTTTTCTATTACAAAAATATTTTAATACACATACAATAATACAATTTACAATAATGGTTATTATAGATAATGATCTATGTACAAAAGTGTTGTAAACTTACAAACAATATTGAGTCTTCTTTCTGAGCTGAAACTTCATTGATGTCTTATTGAGGGTTCATGATGAGCAAGTTAATTTCAAGTCAATCTAGCTACAATTCATTTAACAGAGAGCTAGAATATTTTATATTCTTCTTTCTTCACCTATCATATATTGAACTTTTTACCACTGAGGTTTTAGGATGTTTTTGTAAAAATACTAATGTCTAATGTGAATCTGCTGAAGTTAAATAGTTTGTAATATTCAAAATTTAAAACCATTCCTGGTCATATATCTGAAGTTCCTGATTAATAATTGTTAACCACATTTATAGGTTCTGGGGTTTATAGAATACCAGCTACAGCAAATCAGTAATATAATCTATCTTGGTGCATTGTGTTGGTTACATTTATAGGCAATGAGGAGAGTTTCTAAAAGATTCAACTGGCACAGTGATATAAATGATAAATTGGTGTTTATGTGCACAGATATATTGTTGATTCTTACACTTGAGAATCATCTATAACTTTAACAAATAGGTAGAAAGTTTGCAATACTGATTTAACAGCATGAGTTATGTACATTTCTAAATATAAATTGAACATAAATAAACATCAATATTAAAATCTATATATAATAGTAAATCTTTCACATCTACAATAAAAAAATGTTAGTAATGTGGTATAAATGTTTGCCACACTATGTCACCACCCATAAGTACATGCACAAGAAACTATTAATACAAAATAGCAGAGAATTGAAGGTAAGAAACAAGAAATAAATACTGCCACCTTTTACTTCTTTCTAGTGTAAATCACAATTATGTTATAATCATGGAAGACATAAAACAAATTTCATTGATGTTTCTTTCTACTTATACCTTCAATGCATATGCAAAATAACTTTTCTATATGCAGACTTGTTCTTCAGCTTGCATAATTATCAATGTTTGCATATGGCTATTTTGCTATATCCAAGTTTATTTCTTAGTTTTTTCAATTTACAATATCATAATTGAACATATTTCATAGAATAACACCTACGTATGTATTGAAATTGTGTTAAAAAGTATCAAGAAAACTGAATCTTTTTAATATACTCACAATCTCTGATTACTTGCTAGCCATTAATATGTTAAGTTCTCTAGTGACCTCAATGCACTGTTTCTACGAACTAAAAATGAGTGTGTGGAAGAAACTGCTGTAAAACTATTTAACAGTGTAATTTTATAATGTAAGTGTCATAAATTGTTTATGGCTGCTGATTAGTGTGCAGATCATAAAATTATTTTAAGTGTTGAAACACATCTTTCAATCAAAGCTATAGTAACTAAGGGTTAAAAAATTAACTGTTGTGGCCATATAATTGTTAAATGTTAGGGTGTCATATTCTCTTTCTATGCTTCTGCATGAAAAGCCAAGGAATATTTGATGCTGCTTTTCTCCTTTTTTTCCAACAGATCAGGTCAGTAACAAATAGTGCTCTCAGCATTTCCTGTAGACAGAACTCATTGAAACTCTGCTTCTTGGTTTTAAGTGACTGTTCTAGATGCTCATCAGCAATGTAATGTTTCATCTTATTGATACTTTTTTGATATTTTTATGTGTTATGAGATCACTGGATCTTGTATTATGACGAAGTGTGTGCTTATGGGATATACCAGAACTATGCCTAGGCTCTTTGTTGAAACTTTGTTTTCACTATCTTATAATTTGCTCTTTTATGTCTCATGGCTACTTTTCAACTGTTGGTTCCAAAACTGATATGTATCAACTATCATGGATTGAAATCTATGTATTCTCACAGACACTCCAGTAATTCTGTAGCTGGTTGTTGGCTGTGTTTGAGTGCTATTAAAAGTGTAGCTTTATAATTGAACATTGGCATGTTTGACTCAGTTTAAGTTGGACTCACAATCTTGAAAAGCATAATATTTATAATCTGGACACCTCACATAGTCAAAACATTGGACTGAGAATGATAAGACAAAGTATAATCCTTCAACAAATCTAGTACCACATAGCTCAATAAACAGCTATTTCTTGGAGTTTGTTCTTTGGTCAGTAAAGTACTTCTCTTGAACTCTAAAATGGATAATTTATTGTTCAGTCTATTTGTTGGCAACCGTTTGATCCAACACATCAGCCAGTGAATATGCTTCAACCTTATTAGAAAGGTAATTAACCATCACCAGGTTATAACAGTCACCTTGGACAATTTCATGATGTAGTCCAACAACATTTAGAGGTATTTCTCTGAAAATGAGAACCTAAAACGTAATAATGAAGTTTTCTTTGGCACAAATAGTTCATTTCCTGAGCCACACAGGAAGTGCAATGTTTATTCCATTGTTTAACATAGCTGTGAGATCAAATCATATAAATATATCTCCATAGGGAGGTGGCAGCATTAGATACACTTCCTGAAATACTCCAACACATGTATTATGTAGCTTTAAACTTCTGAGTGTATCATAAGTTAGATACTGAAATTGCTTTTTTCCTTATTAGCAACACTTGTGATACCCAAGTACTTTCTTAAGGTTGGTGATTTTATACTTAAGCATTTGATGTGTCTCAGCATTGGCTATGTCTCCGATGCTCCAAGGAAATTTACATGTTGGTTGATTTATAAAATGCATGTTTGTTCTTCAAAGTTTGTCACCTGTCCTGACAAAAAAAAATCCAAATACCATTAGTAACTTCCTCAGTGTTTTGACTCAAAAGGTGATGGAAATGCATTTTTTCCTGTACCTTTAATATATCAGATGAGTACCAAAGGCTTGGTACTTCCAAACTACAGCCATCAATCCATGATGGTCATATCCCACCTTATACCCCACCCACAGCAAATAATGCCTTAGCTATATTCAAGACTTTTAACTGCTCTTCTTGCAGATTCCCTTCCAGCATGTTTGTTATTCTTTCAACAGTGGAGTTTTCATTATTTGCATAACTTTTTGTCACGTTAGAGACTTAAGGCTTCACCAAACATTATTATGCTCTTGATCTGGAAACTCTACAAAAAAGCAAGTTCTTAGCAGATGGTGAAATAGTAACTGTGTTTCAGTTCTACTCCAGGCAAAGTTGTATAGTAAACTTGTACTTCTGTAATATTGTGACCTAATATCCAATCATATCTTCTGGTTCTTTAAAAGTATATCAGTTACTTCAATGATGCATGATTTTCAGATTTACCTGAGCAGCAAATTCTCCATCAAACACATACTGTCAAAATACTAGATGAATACTCTGACTGCAAGAGTTCTTTCTTTACTGTACAGTAAGAGCATTTGGTTTATATATCTTATTGCTTCCTCCACACTATCCAGTACTCATGAAAGCATTACTCAATTCTTTTATCAATGGTATTTGCATCCAGTATAAATGGAATATTCCTCCATAGGTAGGCTAGCACTGCAGCAAATATCAAGGCACATTTTAGTGACTTGAGCTAATTTGCACCATCTTTAGTCTGTCTAAAATAGGAACCAGTTGTAGTTATCATTAAAAACAGGTGATATTTAAAAAAAAAATAGCCACAAACTATCTGAGGGAAAGCCAAAAAAACAACAAACCTAGTCACAATTTTTAGTTTGTAAAACCATGCTATCTACAATTACATAACAATCATGAATATTTCCTGTTGGCTATTGTAAATAAAATAACAGAAGCTAAGCTGCCAGTTTCTGTTTCATACACATGATTATTTAAGGGCAATTAGAGCCCAGTTAAACTTTGTTCAATCTGCATACACCCACACAGTCAACTTCTGTTGTGCATTCTCTGGTTGACATTTCATTATTTCACTACAGATCATCAGTTTACAAAATGCACAAAATGTATTAGCAAATACTTTCTGTAATACAGTGCCTTGCAAAAATATTCATTCCTACCAATAATGTCACATTTTGATGAAATAGAAATAATGTTACAAATATTTAAAATTAATTTATTTTTATTGAAAACTATAATAATCAAACTTGACACTGTTATTTGTAAAGGAGGTTCAATGTCAGCAAAACCTGCAAAGAAATTTATAAGAAATTGAAATTTGCTGATTTCACAAGTATTCAACCCCTTGATCAGCATCTGGTGGAAGAACTTTGGCAGCAGTTACTACTGTCTGTAATTTTTTATAGGTATCTACAAGCCTTGTACAATGGGATTGTGTAATTTTTGCCAATTTTTCCATGTGAAATTGATCCAAATCTGACAAGTTCATTGGGAACTATTGATGGACTGCAATATTCAAGTCTCACCATAAATTCTCTGTTGAATTTAAGTCATCTCTTTGACTGGACCACTCCAGAACTTCTTTTTTCTTCTTTTGAAAACACTCTTTTTGGCCTTGTACCTTGGATCATTGTCCTGTTGAAGTATGAATTTTCAATCCAGTTTTAAATTCTTGGCTGACACAAGCAGGTTTCCCTCTGGAATTCACCTGTACTTTACACCATCCATCTTCCACTCAATCTTGACAAGTTTTCCAGTCCCTGCTGATGAGAAGCATCCCTATAACATGATGCTGACATCACTGTGCTTGAAATTTGTGATGGTGTTGACAGGTGATATGCTATACTGGGTTTAAGCCAGATGTAATGATTTGAATTTAGAACAAAGATTTCAATTTTCTTTTGCCTGACTGCTAACCTCTGTCACGTGTCTGCAGTGTCATTCACATGTTTTGTCACAAGCTCCATGTAGGCCAGTTTTGTGTAGGGATCAGGATATTATTGATGTCTGAACACTGACTCCCATCTCAGACACTGAACTTTGTAAATCTTTCTTTCAAAATCACTGTTGGTTTCACAGTGCCATCTCTAAACAATTTTCTACTTGCCAAACTGCTTTTTTTGGAAGGGTAGCCTGATTTGGATAGTGACTGGGTGGTATGAAGCACATTCCACTTCTTGATGATGGACTTCACTCTACTAAAAGTGATGATTTGGCAACTTTGAAATTTTCTTGTAATTTTCTCCTGATCTGTACTTCTTTATCATTTTATCCCTAATTTGTATGGAAAGCTCCTTAGTCTTCATGGTTGACTTCTCATGTCACTATGAGAGTTATGGTTTGAACAGATGCATTTATCCAAAGTCAAGTTTCATGATTCCAAGCTCTGATGAAAACAAAATGTGGAAACTTTGGGGGGGGGGAGTGAATACTTTTTTGCAAGACATAGTATATGACTGTATTAAATACAAACTATTTATATACAAGGAAAAGAAAATAAGCCCTATTTGATAATGAACTAGAAATAAAACACGCATGGTCAGCAGACTAAAGAATATAGGAAATATATTTTGATATTTTCAAGATTAGAAACAAATTTGTTTGAAGGTGCTCAAATGTTATTTTCAATTCTCCTTCTGTCTGAACTAATTAATTTTAAACTTGGATTACACTAATTCAAAAGTTCTTTCAATTTCTGTAAAGTCATTAAGCAGTTTCCATTCCTGTGGAAAAATAGAACACAATACAACTGTCTTGTGAAACATGAGCAAATTTCTTTGAATAGCTTTAAGATGTTTGAAATGAGTACTTAGAAAATTTTACAAAAGTGAAATATACACTATAGAGAGTGAGACATGTAGTATTTGCACATCACATACAGGTAGAGCAGCAAGCCTCTTAATGGTTCTCAGATGTAACACATACTTTATTATGATTACAAATATACACAGCTTATAAGACTGCATATGAATAGTATATTGAATTTCAAATTATGTGTTATAATATATGGAAACTTCAGCTCTAGCTACAAAAACAACAAACTATTTCACATTTCTGTGCAAATACATTAGGGTTACAGCTTTGGATGTAAATGCAAGCCACTAAAGAACCTGAACTTAGTATAAGGTTTTAGCAGTGGAGTAAAAGGAAACGTATTAGTTCTATATATCATTATCATAAGTAGTAAGGCCTGAACTGTGGATACAAGTGCTGACTGGCTGCCTCAGCCAATAGGGGTGGACCAATGACATCATAGTTCAACAAAGTGGTACAAAAGGGTGCATTGCTAGGAAAAGGATCATATTGTGATTTACCAGAGAGCATGTTGCTGAGGGTGGATGGTACTTCTAAGGAACTATAGGTGGGCCAAGGATGATGAGATCATCAACCTGCATTAAAGCATCAGTAAATCTCAACTTGTGTTTACTTCTATATTATATTTACCACACTTACTGTATTTGCTTTTATAAGTAAAAACATGAGACAAATGTATTTTTAAATATGAATTATAGTTTAACCATACAGTTCTTTGCAAAAGTATTCAACCACTACAAAGTTTCCACATTTTGTTGCCATCTAAGCTTGCAATCATGAAATTATCAAATGCAACTTTATATGTAAAATCTTCACAATCTACTCCAAGTGAATATGCTAAAAAAGCTAATATTATATAAGTTAGACTTTCAAAGAAAATTTGAATATTCTCAATTGCATAAGTATTCAGCTCCATTGTTATGGCAACCCTAAATCAGTTCAGGTGCAAAATATTTGTTTGAAAGGTCACAATATTAGTATAATGGTCTTTGTTTGTGTGTAATCAGAATGGTTTAACTTGACTTTAGAGCAAATTCATCTGTTCAAGCTACATTTCACATGGTAATATAACAAACAAACCATGAAGATTAAGGAGCTTTTGAGAAAAGTTGGGGATAAAATGACAGAAAAACACAGATCAGGAGGAGGTTACAAGAAAGTTCAAAGTTACTGATTATTTTTTAGTATAGTGAAGTCTATCATTAAGAAGTGGAATATGCTTCATACCACCAAGTAACTACCTAGATCAAGCAGACCTTCAAAACTATGCAGGTTGGAATGCAAGAAACTGGTTAAGGATGCCACTGTGAAGCCAACACTGATGTTGAAAGTTTTATAAAGTTCCATGTTTGATAAGGGAGTCAATTTTCAGATATCAACAGTATCCTGGACCTTACATAGTGTATGGGTGAGTAGCAAGAAAGAAGCTATTACTGAAAAAGAATCATATTATATAACATATGGAGTTTGCAAAAAATTATGTAAATGATACTGTAGATGTGTGGCAGAAGGTTCTGTGGTCAGAGGAGACTAGAAATTAATATATTTGGTCTAAGTTCAAAGCATTACATCTGGTGCAGGCCCAACATAGCATACCACCCAAACAATACCATTCCAGTTTCATGCATGATAGTGGTAGTATCATGTTATGGGGATGCTCACATCAGCAGGTGCTGAGAAGTTTTATATGACTAAGGTGAAAATGGGTGGTACAATGTACAGGCAGATCTTAGAGGAAAACCTGCTTGAGAAAGCCAGAAATCTAACAATAGGTGGAAAAGTCACATTTCAGCAGGACAGTGACATAAAGCACAAGGCTAAAGCCACAGTGGAATGGCTACAAAAGAAGAACGTGAATTTCCGTGAGAGGCTCAGTCAGAGTTATGGCTTGAATCCAATAGTAAATTTATGGCAGATTTGAAGATTGTACTCCATCAATAATCTCTAGCAAACTTGTAAGATTTGGAGCAATTTTGTCAGGAAAAACGAATAAATATTACACCATCCCACTGTGTAAAACTAGAAAAGACCCACCCAAAAAAAGATTCATAGCAGTAATTGATGCCAAAGGTGCTTCCACCAAGTACTAACATATTTGGTTGGACACTTTTGCAAGGCACTGTTCAAGTATTCTACATATTCATGCATCTATGAAGCTGGTAGATTATATCTTCCAAGTACTGTAAGTTATGTTGTCTCTATATTCATATATCTATAAATCTGGTAGATTTTATCTCTTAACTGGTGTAATGGTAGTAGTCTATATTTTCTCAAAGCCTTAAGATTTATTGTTCACTTCCACAGTAGCTTGAGATTTGTGGTATTGTAAATTTTCACGAAAAAGTGTTGTTGATGCTTTATATCAATACAGATATGTAATATGGGTAAGGACACCAACAAGAGTAAAGGGTGTCATATTAGTTCTATGTATCATTATCATAAGTAGTAAGATCTGAACTGTAGAGTGCTAATTGGCTGCCTGAGGCAAGAGGGGTGGGCTGTCCCATCAGATATGTAATATGGGTAAGATGCTTTTTCTGTCTCAAAAATGAAGTGTTGATAGTTTGTATTCTACCAGAGCTGCAAAGTCAGTGTTCTACTTCTTTATAGGGCTATGACATCAGTAACCTGTACTTTAGAAAAAACATCTTACAGTCAACTGTATTCATTTTATTTTGTGATCTGAGTCTGAAATAGCCAAAAACCAATTTTGAAAGTAACTGTTGAGTACTGATGAACATAGATGTAATACTTACTTGACATTAAATTATGAAGTTATGTAAAATTACATTTTAAAAAATGTTATGTTCAAACACCTTAGTTTTAATTTTAATTTTTGTTCTGCTAACCACTTAATCTAGAAAAAAAACAGTTGCATCAGTATACACCCCCCAACAGATGTTCTAAAGAAAGAAATATGTAAATAGATTAGGGTTCATCATTTCCTCTCAGATAAAACAAATAACCCTAATATACAGTTTCATATGTTGAATTGTAGGGCTTCAGTTAAAATTTTCTTCAAGCAGTAGCAAAAAATTAACATTGAAATATTCAACAGAAGAATTCTTGGAAATCATTAAAGTTTAACACACAATGTTTGCAAGAAACACTGAGCAAAATTGTTTTAACTATTCACATGATGTGCTTTTTCAAATTATAATACAAGTAATTACACTTTAGAAATGCATATTTAAAAGACTATTTATGTAACACCTACCTTCGACATGATTTTTGGAACAGGGCGATTTACAAGGTAATTGCAGTTTTCGGACATTCTTTTCTGACTTTCGAGACTTTTTCTCTTTACATTTGTCTTTTTTGGCACCAAAACTTCGAAACAACTTTCCTAAACCTCCTTTCTTTTTTGTTCCATTTGAGAAGGGTTTTTCAGATTTAGCATCTGTTAACAAAGAAAAGGAATTAAATCAACAGAAACAATAAGTTATTTCCTACTGTTCATAGAAATCAATTCTCAAAGAATATGTCAAAAGTGTATTTATTTTTTTGTCTTATTTTAACTACTGTGGTAAAAATATAAGCTGTTTAATTTAAATACTATAAGTATTCATTCCAACTGCATATGTCAGTTCCAAACTAAGATACATAAAAAATCCATGACCAAACCAATAATTTGAGTATTGGGTTTACCAGGAATGTAGAGTGTACCTTGGATACCATGCACAGCAACAACCTCCAACTGCTGTGAAAATGGCTAAGACATACCATAGTATCTGTGGCTGCAGCGAAAGAAATTAGTAGATGCAATATAACAGATGTAATGAAATGCAAATAAATAAAAGAATTATGTGTACAGAAAATAAAATGGAAAGAAAAAAAGCTCCAGGTTGCTAGATGATGATTTAAGGTGTTTTGTAATGATTAAAGTACAAGACTAAATGGGGTAGGCATAGTTTTAATTGGAATTTTGAAAATAAAAAAATAGAAATGAAGATGAATAGAATAAGTAAGAGGTTGATGAGTCTAAAAATAGTGATGGGACAGAAATCATAAATATAGTATCAGCATAATGCACCACAGTAAGGATGTTTGGTAGAAGAAAAGGAGTAACTTACAGAGTTCTTGAAGACCCAGTTAGAGGAAATAATGATTGAAGATTTTAACTGCCATGTAGATAAAATGAAGAAAGTTTTGGTTGAGTACATGGAGGAAAGGATATAGAAGTAATAGAGAAAAGCTTGCTAGAAATGGCTGATGCTTCAGACATGTGTTCTGTCAACAGAGATTTTGGGGAGAGAGAGTGAAAAACATTTAATTAATTACAAAAATGGATAATATAAAACTCAAATGGACTATGTGTTGTTAAGAGAAAAAAAGACAGGTGAATTATAATAAACTGCAAAGTGATTCAAGGAAAGGTAGTAGTGATCCAAAACAAGCTATTGATTGCAGATATAAAGGGTAAGAAAAGAGAAAAAGAGCAAGAATTGGAGAATAAATTGTGAAATAAAAGCTGAACACTCAAGGACATAATATTACCACATGCACAAATAAGGTAGCAAAATTTAAGTGAAAATATTCAAGGGAGGGGAAGAGCATAAATAGGAAAAACAGAGGGGGGAAAGTGTAAATAAGGAATGGAGTAATATGAAAGCAATACTGGCAGAAACAGAAACTAAATTTTGTGGTATCATGAAAGGAGGAACTCATCAAAGGAGAGAAAGGTGTTTAAAGAAATGAAACATAACAATCATGAATATGCAAGAACTAAATATGGAAAATTCAAGAATAAAGCTAAAGAAGTAGTTGTCAAAGCAAACAGTGAAGTCTGGAAAGAATAATATGAAAATGTGGGAAATTTGAAAGGAGAGCAGGTAACTTATAGGATAGCAAAACTAATGGAACAAGCTAAAAAAATGTTGGAAAAATAAATATCATGAAGAAAAAACAGGGCTCTAAACAACTTCACAAAAAGGAAGTTAAGAAGAAATTAAAATGATATTATCAAGAAGTGGTGAATTTAGACAACCTGAGAGAGTTTTAGAAAGAAGTTGCAGAAGGTCCAGTGGAAGAATTCAAAAGGATGAAGGTAAAGAGAGCCATTGATAAAATAGAACTTGAGAAAGCAAGTTGTCAAAGAGAAGTGGTAGTAGAAAAGATAAAAGCTTAGGAATGGACATGACTACTTCTATAGGAAATATGGGAAGAAGAACAAATATCTTCAGATTGGGAAAAATATATTTTGGTCTCTATACAAAAAGAAAAAAGTGGCATACTAAACTAAAAGTTAAGGCATTAAGTTAACTGAACATATTTTAAAAAGTATATAGGTTAATAGAGAAGTTGTACAGATCCATAAATGCAATGTGATTTTATGCTTTGAAAGGGCACAGTAAATGTTACATTAGTAGCTGGAAAGTTGCATGAAAAGTTTTAGAGAGAAACAGGAAACTATACCAATGCTTTGTGGATTTGGAAAATGGGTATGATAGGGTACTATGGGACATCATTTGATGTTATACCACAAAGAAGGTAGTCCCAGAGAAGCTGGTGAGGATAATGAAAAAAAAAAAAAAAGACAGCAGTAAGAATAAGAATAATGAGAAACTGAAGAGTTTATAAAGGTCTAAGTTAAGGATTAGCTTTATGCCCTTTCCTGTTTGTGATAATGATAGATGTTTTGAATTAGAAGTCAAAAAGAAAAATGCTTTAAGACCTCTTGTTTGCAGATGATTTGGATATAACAGTTGAGTCAAGGAAGGACTACAGGAGAAATGCAAAATGTAACAGAAAAATATAGAAATGAGTGGCTTAGAGGTAAACACTGGGAAAATGGAGTTATTGGAAGGCAGGAAAGGGGGGGAGAGAAGATGATTCTCTACAAGAAAATACAACTGGTGTTTATGAAAATATACAAAACAGTATTCAGTTCTGAATTATGGAGCAGAAACTTGGACCATTAGAAGAAGGGAGGATAATTTTTTTACAATGAACTAAAATGAAAATATCAAGATGAATGCTGAAGATATATTGGAGAAAAAGAATAATGAGAGATCTGTAAGATCACAGAAAAATGAAAGAGTGCAAAACTGAGATAGTTTGGATATGTAGTAAGAAGTGAAGAAGGATGGAAGTGCCAGTGGAGTGATGAAGAAATAGAAAAGTAAAAAATAATATGGTAGAAAAACATACTGGGCAAGGATACAAGAGAGTTGAGAATAATTAGAAATTATGCACATAATCATAATCTACAGAGAAGGAGGACCTGAATAGCTGACCCCACACCAAAATGGGGCTAAGGTCATAAGAAGAAAATGGAGTATAATTTTGTTGAAGTGATATCATGTATTACAGGATATGTTCTAAAAATAATGAAGAGCTTCAGATTCTTTTCAAGGACCTTTTTATAAATATGGGTCAATGTGCCTGAAGTGGTCTCTTGGATGTGTAACTCCTTCAAAATTGCTCCAAAGAGAGAGCACCAAACCAAACTACTGAAATAGTCTTTTAACCATAAACAGTAAAATGGGCTAAACTGGAGACAGTGTGATCTTTACAGATGATTCCAAGATACAATTATTCAGCAACAATCTACAACAATCTTTATCAACACCAAAGAACTGTATCATAGTCAGTGCACAACATTTACAGTGCAGTGTGGCAGCTTATCAGTTCAAGTTTGGATCTGCATCTCAGTTAGTGATGTAGGTGTTCTACACAAAGTGGTAGCAGCTAACTGCTGCAATTACTGGCCAATTTTGATTCATTATGCCATTCAAACATGAACCAAACTTTCGGCAACAATTTATCTTTCAGCAAGAGATTTATCCCAAGCATACAACACACATGGTGAAATAATATCTTGATGGTAAAGAAGATTATGGAACACTCATGTCTTGGTGTGGCCTAAGTAAAGACTTGAAGTCCAATATCCATTTAGTTATTGTTTATAATTCCTGTCTGTGTTTTTAAATAATTATTTATATTACTTTATAATTTTAATGTCAGATGTTTTATTCAATAATAACTAACATCAATGAAAATTAAGGCTGTAGATAGCTATAATATCACTGACAGTTGGACTTCGATTAAATTTTGAAATTAAACCTGAAAATATTTAACTTTACACCCATATGGAAAAGGTATATAATATGTAATGTCTATCCTGCGTGCTTGTCAGTGCTTGAACCTTGGATAAAATTTTCACTCTGGCTACAGCAATGCTGTACATACAAGTGTATGTATGTAAATTTCATACGACTTTAATAAATATCCTTATTTTATACAAGGGAACAATATCAAGAAAAATTTTAGTTAAGTCTTTTGATGATTTACGTTTTGACTCACATGTGGTCTCTTAACGAAACACACAGATATTACCACTGCTTTTTATCAACTGGTCTTACATTTTGTTTAGTAATTTGCAAAGAACAGTTTTAACCTCATGAAAAATCCTCCAGTTATTTTGATTTCATGGGACAGTTGCAATACTCATTTGCAAGCACTTTTTGATACCATAATTCCTATATCCATTTCATTAAACACAGTATAATATATATTTTTAAAAAATATCATGATAAAAAGACCGAAATGCTATAATGTTATCATTCTGCACTATCAGCAGTAAATAACAAGTAACTCTTCCCCAATCCCATTAATACGGCTCTCTTAAGTACTCTTTTATGTGGCATCTTGTCAAAAGTTTCTTGAAAATCCAAGTACACTAATTTACAGTATTCCCTTTCCTTCAGTTAGATATAAGTTAATAATTTATAAGTCATTAACTTGAAATAAGTTAATATGCTAAATTACTTCGAATTTAAGACGCACCCTAATTTTTCAGTTCGGCAAAAAAATATGAAAAAAGGTGCGTCTTAAATTCGAGGTATTGTTTTTCACTCTTCAAAAGTCTCGAAAACATCATTTTCCTCGAACAAATATTTTCAAAAAATCCTACATTAATAAACAGATTAGACTATATTTTAAAAATAACTTAGGTTAAAAAGACTAAAAAACATGTACAAAACGTCTAATTTGCCGATGTTAACGCCTCTAGCGGTGTAGTTGGATATCACCGTCCTCAGTCCTTGTCTGACTTTCCTGTTTCTTACACGCCATTTTACTGGTTTTTTTACCCACGGAAAAGCGTTTTACGTCAGCTGCCGAATTTAAAAGAAAAGTTAGTTTGGAAGCCGAACAGATTGGGAATCGTGTAGACAGTAAAAAGTATACAGTGAGTGAGCGTTGGCGTGGTATGAAAACTAAGTTGTTTTCTTGCAAGAAAAATATAAAGTCATTTCCTGGCCAAAGAAAAGGAAAATATCCTGAAATTGATACTACCGTTCTAACGTATTTCAGAGTGTTACAATTTTGAAACAAAACTTATTGAATACCAACGTTACGTTATTTGTCTATGCCAAAGGAATCAATATTCCCTAAACCAAATCGGTTATGCAAATGAAACGGCAGTTTTTTTACATGCCGCGCAACTGCACTGTAAATGCCAAAGGAGAAACACAGGTGAAAATCAAAATTAATGGTTATGCAAAGTCAAGAGTTAGTGTCATGCAATGTGTAACTACAGATGGAAGTAAATTACCACCGCATGTTATATTAAACAGAAAAACACTGCAAAAAGAAAATTTTTGCAAAGATGTAATACTTCGTGCCCCCCCAAAAATGTTGATGACATCAGAGTTAATGGAAGAGTGCTTGGGATGTGTATTGGAACGTCAGCCTGGTGCATTATTAAAACAATGGAGCATGCTTGTAATGCATGCATTTCATGACCATCTCTCCGATACAATCAGGAGTATATTAAGGAACAAAAATAGCGATCAGGTGATAATTCCTTACGGAATGACAGGTCAGTTACAATCTCTTCATGTGTCTATTAACAAGTCATCCAAAGATCGTATCTGTAAGCATTATGATACTTGGCTGAATAAAGACAATCATGCTTTGACACCAAGTGGCAAAATAAAAAAGGCATCAGTATAAAATATAGTGAAGTGGATTTCAAAAGCTTGGAAAAAAGTGTCGGACAATATTATTATAAATTTTTTTAAAACGTTGTTTATCCAATGCAGAATATGGAACACAAGATGATATTCTTTGAGACAATAGTAAAACAAGCTATAAAATGCTTCAATTTCAGAATATAACAGGAGTCAGAAAAAACATCGAAGTAGCATTGTAATTAAATAAAGAAAGCAGGAAGAAACATTATTATAATACAAATTTTAAATTTCTTCTATATTTTTACATAATTTTATTCTATTTCATTTTAAATACATTATAAACATTTTTGTTTCATTAATAAACTCTTTTAAAATATATTTACTCTTTTCTAATTGTTATCCAAATTTTTCTTCTTGTAAATCGCTTTTTAAAAGTAGTGTGCGTCTTAAATTAGAATGCGGTGTTATGTGAGAAAGAGTCCCCTTTAGTGAAACAATATTGATTTTATTGTGTGGCGTTATATGCCTTTAGATGTGTCTTCCTGTGGGACAGTAATAAGCTTACAGACTTACCACGCAAATATCCAGGGTTTGATTTCTATATCGTAGACATAGCAAATTGCCTAATGTGGCTTTGTCGTAAAACAAATAAATCATTTAATGATTTTGAATGATCTAGATGATTCTTGTGTTATTCTTCAGACTGTTTCTCCCTGAAGAAGTAGGAGTAACTGGTTATCTGATTAACAAATTCATACTAAAAGAACTAGTTCAGAGTTTATAAAGCCATGTACATAAATGATCCAAATAAATATTTTCTAGCCAATTCAATTATACACACAAGGCAAAAGACCCCCGCTAGTACAGGTAAGTCTACGGATTTACAACGCTAAAATAAGAGGTTAGATTCCCCTCGGTGAGCTCAGCAAATAGCACGATGTAGCTTTGCTATAAGAAAAATACAAACACACTCAAAGGAGAAATTAAAAAAAAACAACGCTGATTCATTGTGTTTCTGGTAAGTGCTAAACTGTGATGTTACAATTTGATAATTTTTTGTTGCTGAACTCTGTTTGAAGCGGTGTGCTATTATAAACCGTTACAACTTTATTATGCATTCTACTGTAGATTCTAATGAGTTAAGGACACCGTTTCAGGTTTTTGCTTCTTATGCACTCTGTTGATTCAAACTGTTGCATATGAGATGTCGGATTTTTAAAGGAAAATGTCAAACAAGTATATCTTTTTGTTGTTTAATTTATTTAACCAAAATAAACTCCTTTAAACCCAATAAACTTCTGCTAACAAGTTGGATGTTCACAAATGCCATCTTTAAAGAACTGGACGACCTTAGATGCAATGAAATTTTTTTAAAGCAGGGGTGTGCAACAGGCGGCCCGCGGGCCACAACCCGGCCCGCCAAGCCATTTAGTGTGGCCCTAGTTGTTGTAATCTAACCATGTGGCCTGATCTGTAATCCAACGCAAATGGAATATTTTTAAAAGCATCGATCCTACGGGATTCCCAGGCTTCGACTCGACAAACTTCTAAAATTATCTTTGCTAGAGAGGAGCAGGCCGAATTCGATTGGTCGGCCTCCTTAGGGCATGAATAGGTGACGTGCACTAGCACTATTGTCTACGACTCAACGTCATGTCCTGAACCTCGCCTTTGCCCGCTGGCGACAATTTTCCCTAACCTCTGCTGTCCGTCATTCATTATTGGTGAAAATTTTATTACCTTTTACAGTTACTACAAGAGATTGAAGGTAAATTGATTATTATTTAGCATATTGTTGTGACTTTACTGAATTTATTAAAATTTTTGCTTTCAGATGCATCTGATTCTATGTACAGTGTGACCTCGTTATTCGCGGGGTTACGTTCTTTACCCTCCCGCGAATAGCGAAAACCGCGAATATTGGATGCAGTTTTAAAACGTATATGTATGCGATTATATACTATATGAAATGCTTCCCAAACACTAATGATACTTATACTCATTGATGCAGTAATAATGTAGCAATATTGCATAGTGTTATGTATTTCACTAAATTGTACCGTGCGTTACCGGGCTGTGCTTTGCCGTTTGCGTTGTTGGGGAAGCTGAGGCAGTCAGCCAATAGCAGTCAATCTTGTTTGGTGAAGACGACAATTGATAAAACGGCTTGATTGAGTAAATACAACAGAAATCTCCTCGAAAAGCCCTTTCAGTCTCTGTGACCTACAAAACGCAGTTCGCGCATAACCCGCGAATATGCGGGGCCGCGAATGGCGAACCGCGAATAGGCGAGGTCACACTGTATTTTGCTATTCTCAATTAATTTAAGTACCGGAAGGCTATGATCGGGATGCCAATTTAGAAACATGTGTTTCTGTCCATAAGAGGTTCCATGTGTAAATAAATTCTATGTTTTTTTCTACTTTGCTATTTTCGTGAGAATAAGTTTTGTTTTGATTTCAGGGCTAGTAAAATGTCAGCAGTTAAGAAACGAAAATTGATGATGAGGGAAGGTTATTCAACAGTGAATGATGCACAAAATATCTTGTTGTCCCACATAATCAAGGTGTTGTCTGCCTCGTCTGTCAAACTACAATTGCAGTCATGAAAGAGTACAATATTAAGCGACATTACGCAACTAAGCACTCCTCCCAGTTTGATGAAATTGTTGGTCAGGCACGAAAGGACAAAATTGAACATTTAAAACATCCATTGAAAAGCAACAAGGTGTTTTACCACTTTCAAGAAAAATTCAGAACTGGTGACAAAACTGAGTTTTAAGCTTTGTGAATGTATGGCAGAAAAGGAAAGCCTTTCAGTGATGGAGAATTTATTAAAATTGTTTAACAATATTCACAGAATATGCATGTCCAGAGAAAAATATTTGGTGGAGCAAACTAGCCTTTCCCGCTTTACTGTCTCACGCAGGACAAAAGATCTTTCAGAGGACATCAAAGAAACTTTGAAAGAGAGATTGAATTCGTGTGAAGCTTTCAGTCTGGCTTTGGATGAAAGCACTGATATCAATGACACATCCCAACTTGTCATTTTCATCAGAGCTGTTACTGCAGGCTTTGATGTTTTCGAAGAGTTTTAGATATGGCAAGCCTTTCCTCCACAACCACAGGACAGGATATTTGTGAACAAGTGCTTAAGGTTGTAGAAAAGTTTGAACTGAATCCTTATAAATTATGTGGTGTTACAACAGATGGTGCTCCTTCCATGACAGGTAGGACAAATGGATTCACCAAGAAATTTCTAACTGCAATTGGAGCACAAGACGTAGTTGTAAGCCATTGCATTATTCACCAAGAGAGCTTGTGCACCAAAGTTCTGGATTTTGCAGAAGTCATGAAAATGTCGTCCAATGCGTAAATTATATTCGAACACGAGGATTAAATCATCGACAATTTAAAACTTTTTAGATGAGCTGGACAGTGAGTATTCAGATGTTTTGTACTTCTCTGCTGTACGTTGGCTTAGTAGAGCTGCTACTTTGAAGAGATTCTGGAATCTGCGAGAGGAGATTAAGTTCTTCATGGAGAGCAAACGTCAGAATGTGGACTTCTTGAGCAATGAGAACTGGCTGAATGACTTAGCATTCTTCACAGACATTACACAGCATCTGTCTGATTTAAACTTAAAACTACAAGGGAAAAGTCAACTTGTGAATAAGTTGTTTGAGCATATTTGTGCTTTTGAGAAGAAATTGGAACTTTTCCAGGTTCAGTTGAGAAGAGCCATATTGACCCATTTTACATGTCTTGCAACCAGGAAACTGGAATTTCCTAATCTGGATTGCACCAAATATGGAACCAGTGTACAAAAGCTGCGTGATGAGTTTGCAAACAGATTTCCAGATTTCAGACAAACTGAAATTAGATTGAAATTGTTCGCTCAACCTTTTGATTTGGCAGTGGAAGACAGTCCTGATGATTGCCAAATGGAACTCATTGAACTGCAGGCTGACATGGACACTAAAAGGAAATTCTCTGAAAACAGTTTGCTAGACTTTTATAAACTCTGTGTACGTGAAAAGTTTCCCAATTTGTCCCGTCATGCACAAAGAATTGCCTCCCTTTTTGGTAGCACCTACTGCTGTGAGCAATTTTTCTCCAAAATAAGGCTCATCAAAACCAAATGTAGAAGTCAGCTGACTGATGAACATTTGACCAGTCAGTTAAGAGTGGCAACCACTTCTGTCAAAGCTGATATTGACAAGCTCTGCAAGGACTCTAAATTTCAAGTGTCGCACTAAAATGATCACTCATGCAAAAATATAAAATATTATTGCTTGCATTTTGAGAATTTTTTTTAATTTATTGTGCATGTACACGAATAAGCTTGTTTTTTAAGTGGCCCCGCTTGATTGATGAAGTTGGTTATATGGCCCACCGACGAAAAATGTTGCACACCCCTGTTTTAAAGGAACTATTAATTGACCTTTGGTTTGCAAAATTATTTCCTTTAAAAATGTCCAAATGTTTAAAAAAAGTGATAATTTATAGAGGAAAGATCTGGTGCATATGATAAATGACGTAAAGTTTCATATTGAAGTTCACTTAGTTTTTTGGATACTAACACGTGAGACATCAGGTCAAGCACTGTCATGAAGCACATGCGTCCACTGCAACTAACTATTACTGAAGTTTTCATGACAACTTTTGATGCATAATTTCAAGTTCAGAACAATATTTCTCTGCTGTGATTGTTTCTCCTTGGTTTAAGTAAGAATAATGAATCACATTTGCTGACGACCACCAAACACTGACAATAAGGGTTAAGAGGTGGTTTTGGCATATGTTTTGGTGTTTTATCACAGTCAAGCCACTGTCTGGATCGTCATCGATTGTCGTAAAGAATCCATTTTCCACCAAAGGTGGCAATTCTATGAAGAAACGGGTCGTTTAGTTGCTTAAGAAATGAGACACAAATTTCAACTCATCTTGTTTGATGGTTTTCAGTCAGTTCGAAAGGCGCCCATTCATCCAGCTTTTTCACCTTACCAATTGCTTCAAGATGTCGGAAAACTGTTGAATAATGAACATTACGTTTGTCGGCAACTTCTCTCACGGTTTGGCGGGTATCTGGTTCAACTAAGGCCTTCAATTCTTCCTCATTAATGGCTGTCCGAGGGCGGCTTCGTGGCTCATTTTCAAGACATGTGTCTCCAGAGTGAAATCTTTCGAACTAACGCTGTGCTGTGCACTAATTATCTGTGCCATCACCAAATGAATGACTGATATTATGAGCTGCCGTCGCAGCAATGTGACCAAGCTTGAACTTATAAGAAAATTACATGAATATCAATTTTACTGTCCCCAGTGGCACAGTGGTATGTATGTAGAATTACAACGCTAGAAACCGGTTTTCGATACCTGTGGTAACCCATTTTCAAAACATACAATCAATCAGTTTTATTCATGATAATAAAAAAAACAATATAAATAAGATTTTCTCAAATGAGAAAAATAAAGTGAGCTTGAAATGAATTGAACAATACACTATATTACTCTGACGAATTTATGATAATGTTTCTCTTTAAGGCATTAAAAATCTAGTTTCAAATTTGCACATGAAAATCCGGTATTTTATATGCAACAATCTGATAGTTTCTAAGCCGTTATCACTCTCAGGGCCGAATAAGGACTTGGGTGTACGTTAAAATTTTTTGTAGGAGTCCTCAGAATCGAACTTCATAAATAAGTGAAATACAAGTCAATACTATTTATTAAGTCAAAAAATTCGGAGTCATATAATTTGACCGAATTTGTAACAACCATGACGTAATCATGAAACTACAAATAACTCTGAATGTATTAAGCTTACCTCGGTGAAGTTTGTTAAGCTTTTAGTAAGCAGTACAAGACTGTTGAACATTAAAAATCAGATTTATATTAAATATTTTCTGTGAATTTCCGAAGCTTTTACTGAGTTTGTCTAAGGGCAAGGAGTTTAAAATGGTAAAAAAATAGAAATAATTATTTTCATTTTACAGATTCCTTACTTCATTTGCTTAACCTTTATAACATTCTAAAAGAACATCAAACGTTTTTAAGGGAGAAGTTTCTATCTTATTTTCTCTATTGTAACTAGACACATGTAAAACATTTTGTGACTGGTAGGTGGGGCAAAATATACGAAACATAAAGACAGATCTTTGATTGTTACCGTATTGTGGTTAACGTTCACCCATCGCTGTGGGGTCCATAAGAGCAAAGCCACCGAACTCTAGAGTTTTTAACCACTTCTTTGACAACAACTAACCCTAAATGCTGTCTAGTGTTGCACAGTAAATAAGCTAGTCTTGCTAATCCTGCAACAATTTACTTCTCATTTAAGTAAAAGGAAGAAAATTACTGAGAGGGGGCTTCTTTCATATAAAAATGAATTTTCTATTTGCCATAAATAACTACGATCCCTCAGACTTATAAGTAAGTTGGCGGTCTGAAAGTGTGTCCTTGTAACTACATCCATGTTTGTGTTAATATGATTGGAGGAACGATACGGTGCCGTTTGTATATATATATATATATATATACACTTCTATTTCTATTTCATTACTTCTTTTTCTTTCTTTCTTTTCACAGTTTGCTATTTTCTTTCACCTTTTCTTTTCAACGTTTTTCTTTTCTGATAGGTGCGTTTAGAGGAGAAAAAGGTAGGAGGGAAATCTGTTTACTCCAGTAAAGTTTTTGAATGAAGTTGCCCCTTCCCCCACTCCTGTCAACCTTGCTATAACTTTTCTTTTGAATGAATTATTTGTTGCCATGTTTCCAGTCTCACTATTTTCAAAATTTCAACGTCTTACAATTTCACAAATATTTTATTTTAATTTTATATTTTAATCGCTTGACTTTTACGATGCTCGATTTTTTTTATGTATGAAAAGACACATAGTGGGCATATTTTCTTACATTTACGTACCCGCATTTTTCTGCAAGTTTTTGTCACAAAATTATGAATTTACCTCACACATACGTATTTCAAAACATAAATTATTAAATACAATGCCTGTAAACAATTATATAGTTGAAACAACTTAATAAGCAATTTAAGGTAAAAATATAAATAAAAAAGTCGTTAAATGCTATGAGAATCAGCTCCCTTACAAATAAGCACTAAATCTAACCTCCTGTCCCCTAGTGGCACAGCAGTATGTCTAAAAAACCGATTTTCGATACCTGTGGGGAGAAGAGCACAGATAGCCCATTGTGCAGCTTGGTGTTAATTATCACCAAACAAACAAACAAACTAATCTTCTAGTGTATAATGTTTGTTGGTGCCAATTTGAAAAGAACCACTGAAAACGTGACATTTAAATATAAGCTGTTTTTAATGGTTATAAACCTGTACATCAAAGAGAAACACATGATTTCCAACGCTGCCTTGAAAGTTAAATATACAGTCTTGTGAAAAGTTAGGACACCCTATGAAAGCCTGTGTATTTTTGTAACATTTTTGGATATATAGATATTTAATCTCAATTTTAACAATACTGAGATATTATAGGAATATAACTAAACAATTAAAACTGAAAAAAAAGACTTTTCAAGATCTTCTGTAAATGTAATTCTACAAAAATGCATATTCTAACTGAGGAAAAAGTTAGGACACCCTACCCCCTAATAGCTAGTGTTACTCCCTTTGGCTGAAATAACTGCAGTGAGACGCTTCTTGTAGCCATCTACCAGTCTCTGACATCGGTCTGAAGAAAGTTTGCCCCACTCCTCAATGCAGAATTCTTTCAGCTGTGAGATGTTTGAGGGGTTTCTTGCATGTCAGCCCGTTTCAAGTCACCCCACAGCATCTCAATGGGATTAAGATTTGGGCTTTGACTCGGCCATTCCAGGACTCTTCATTTATTAGTTTTCAGCCAGTCCTTGGTGGATTTACAGGTATGTTTTGGGTCATTGTCGTGTTGCAAGGTCCAGTTCCGCTTCAGCTTTAATTTTCGTACAGATGGTCTCCACATGATCCTCAAGTACACTCTAATACACAGTATAATTCATGGTGGATTCTATGATTGTGAGCTGTCTAGGTCCTGCTGCAGCAAATCAGCCCCAAACCATGACACTTTCACCTCCAAGCTTCACAGTTGGTATGGGGTTCTTTTCCTGGAATGCTGTATTTGGTTTACGCCAAACACGTCCTCTGTTCTGGTGTCCAAATAATTCAAGTTTGGACGCATCTGTCCAAAGAACATTATTCCAGAAGTCCTGGACTTTGTCTATATTCTCTCTGGCAAACTTCAGTCTGGCCTTGATGTTTCTCTTAGAGAGCAAAGGTTTCCTTCTTGCACAACTCCCATGCAAGTTAAACTTGTGCAGTCTCTTTTTGATTGTAGAGGCATGCACTTTAACATCAACAGTAGCCAGAGCCTGCTGTAGGTCCCGTGATGACATGTTAGGGTGTTTGGAGACCTCTTTTAGCATCTTGCGGTCTGCTTTCGGGGTGAACTTGCTTGGACGACCAAACCTGGGCATGTTGGCAGTTGTTTTGAAAGCTTTCCACTTGTTGACTATTTTCTGGACAGTAGAATGGTTGATTTCAAAATCTTTTGAGATCTTTTTAAATCCATTACCAGACTCATAAGCTGCTATAATTTTCTTTCTGAAGAGGCCTCAGACAACTCTTTTGCTCACTCTCACTTCAACAGTCAGGAGCACACCAAACTAAATGCCTGAAGTTTAAATAGGGCAAGCCTCATTCAAAATGAAGTGTAACGATCTTCTAATCATGTGCACCTGGTTTGATACACCTGTGTTTGAGTTAAGCCATTTTAAGTGGGAATAAATGTGGGGGTGCCCTAACTTTTTCCTCAGTTAGAATATGCATATTTGTAGAATTACATTTACAGAAGATCTTGAAAAGTCTTTTCTTCAGTTTTACTTGTCTAGTTATATTCCTATAATCTTTCAGTATTGCTAAAATTGAGATTAAATATCTATGTATCGAGAAATGTTACAAAAGATACACAGGCTTTCATAGGGTGTCCTAACTTTTTCACATGACTGTAGATGGACAGGCTTCTGTTGTTAGTTTAGAAATTTAGTTATTTATCACGACAGGAAGAATTGTTTGTTTGTTTTGAATTTCGCACAGAGCTACTCGAGAGCTATCTGTGTTAGCCGTCTCTAATTTAGCAGTGTAAGACTAGAGGGAAGCCAGCTAGTCATCATCACCCACCGTCAAATCTTGAGCTACTCTTTTACCAACAAATAATAGGATTTACTGATATATTATGACTCCCACAGGGCTGAAAGAGCGAGCATGTTTAGTGGGACAGTGATTCCAACCCGCGACCCTCAGATTACGAGTCGCACGCCTTAACACGCTTGGCCATGCTGGGCCAAACAGGAAAAAATTATCACATTGTGCCAGTACATTGTGTTTAGAATAATCCAAACAGACAGTGTATTTTTTTGCAATATTGAAGTGAAACAAACGAAAAGAGAAGACTTCAGAACGCAGACGAGTCACATTAAAACATACAAACATAGTTTCAGAATTTTAAAAATGCTTCCCATATAAATTCGTAAATTAAACCTGGAAAATATACACGTTTGATAGCTACAATCTGATGCTAATTAATTAGATATATACTGATAATAGAGTTGTTTAATTCAATCCTTAATGTAACTCTGTGAAACGTCATGAATTATGCAGAAAAGCCACACCCGTATGTAGGGAGTATTAATTAAAAACAATTTGAACAGTACATTGTTTGTTCGCTTTGGAATTTCGCACAAAGCTACACGAGAGCTATCTGCGCTAGCCTTCTCTAATGTAGCAGTGTAAGACTAGAAAAAAGGAAGCTAGTCATCACCATCCACCACCAACTCTTGGGCTACTCTTTTACAAACGAATAGTGGGATTGACTGAAACTTTATAACGCCCCCATGGCTGAAATGGCGAGCATGTTTGGTGCGACAGGGATTCGAACTTGCGATCCTCAGATTACGGGTCAAACGCTTTAACCCATCTGACCATGCTGGGCCCCTATTATTCGGATCACACTTTCACTTTACAGAATCAACCAGGTTCTTTAAATTACATAGTGGAAGTTTTCCTCTCTAAAACGGTGTTAATAGCTTCCTTTACACTGACGCCATAGAATTTAGATTAACAGTTTTTTATCTCCCATACAATTGGTAGAGTTGTATCAAGCATTATTTATTATCCTTGAGCTAATATCATGTGATGCTAAATGTCTTTTAAGTAGGATAATTTTGTAAATCCTTCTAGATGTGTGCCGAAAAGTTTGATTCTTTAAAAACGTCACCTAGAAACTGCCCATCTTGCTTACGTAGTATCACTAATAATTATGTATCTGCACGTCATTTCGCCTTATAGTTTTAGTGTTTTAATCCGTTTTTAATCCGAATGACAAACTAAAAACGCTCCACTTATCTCTAAGGTGAAGCTGTAGGAAAAACGATAGATCGATAGTTCATGTGACTTTTCAGATGTGTATAGATGTGAAAAAGTTAAATTTGAGCAGTTCTTGTTGAATAAAGTTGTATGTGTGATTTATATTTACGCCAAATAAGACTTATAATTGTAGGTTCTATTGATCTATCAGTGAGACAAAGTTGAAAAAAATCCTTAATAGTATATACTTTCTGTCAAACAAAGCTTCCATACTGTGCGTATGAACAAGTTCCTTGCTAGCAAGTCTACGGATTTATAACGCTAAAATCAGGGGTTTGATTCCCTTCTGTGGATACAGCATACAGTCCGATGTGGCTTTACTATAAGAAAACACACACATTCCTACGAACAAAAAAAATTGGAAGAAAATCCATCAACGTTCGGGATTTTATAACAAAGTTATTTCTTAATGGGTTGCTATAAAATTTGGTAACTGAAGCAAAAGTTCATAAAGCACATCCACAAAACATACAGTCATGTGAAAAAGTTAGGACACCCTATGAAAGCCTGTGTATTTTTGTAACATTTTTGGATATATAGATATTTAATCTCAATTTTAACAATACTGAGATATTATAGGAATATAACTAAACAATTAAAACTGAAGAAAAGACTTTTCAAGATCTTCTATAAATGTAATTCTACAAAAATGCATATTCTAACTGAGGAAAAAGTTAGGACACCCTACCCCTAATAGCTAGTGTTACCCCCTTTGGCTGAAATAACTGCAGTGAGACGCTTCTTGTAGCCATCTACCAGTCTCTGACATCGGTCTGAAGAAAGTTTGCCCCACTCCTCAATGCAGAATTCTTTCAGCTGTGAGATGTTTGAGTGGTTTCTTGCATGTCAGCCCGTTTCAGGTCACCTCACAGCATCTCAATGGGATTAAGATCTGGGCTTTGACTCGGCCATTCCAGGACTCTTCATTTATTAGTTTTCAGCCAGTCCTTGGTGGATTTACTGGTATGTGTTGGGTCATTGTCGTGTTGCAGGGTCCAGTTCCACTTGTTGCAGGTTAGTGTCTCGATTAGTAGATGTTGTTGCCAAATTCCATACTTGATGAGGTCAATGGCGTATTTAGGTAGGGGCTTTAGGGGGCTCAACCCCAGGGCCCATGGTCTTAATGTGGTCCCATGATAATTTCATTCTAAGTAAAATTACATGGGATGTAGGGTCTACAAACATCACTAACCCCTGGGCCCCCACAATGAAATCTGCCACTGGATGAGGTAGTGGTATAGCTGGAGAAAGGTCCTACAGCCATAATGGTAACAGATGTAGTTCAGATGAGTTTTATTATTTAGCATTGCATAGTTAATAGTGTTTGATGTTGGAATTATTGAGGAAATACAGATATGTGTTAAGCTGGCTGATCCTTACATTTATCAATTCAGTTTCTATCATGGCGTCAATGATCTTTAGTACTTCGTCACTTTTTGTTTGTTATAATATTTTTGAACTTTGTTAATGTCATTTTATATGTCACTGATGTAATTTTGTACTTCTCATTTTTTTCATTGTTCATTGACGTCTCTTTGCCTATTTTCTGTGTCTTCCTAGATTTTTTACTTCAATCAAATTATTTTAATAATTCTTCTGTAAATAACATATTTCTTTATATACTGCATAAATTATTTCCTAAAGTTTTATTAAGGTAAAAGTCATTAAAGACACACTAGTCATATGATGTCAAACTTTCTTCTATCAAAATAAAATACAACTTTCACTCTTACAACCTACAACAGTGGTCTATCCGTTATACTCTCCGAGGTATAATTTATCTTTTATATATTTCATCGTAGAATTATCATCTGTTATAGACTTAACAGAATGTTTTCGTACTTGATAAATATTAAACAGTAAAGTATCTTTTGTAGGTTTCACCATAAAGTTTGTTGTCTCTTGCACACACAATGGGTATAGTTTATTATCTGTTTAAAATTCCAAAGTATATTCTCTCCGTTGCATATTTTAAAGTATAGCATATATATTTTACCCTAAAGTTAACCGAACGGTTTAGTACTTGTTATATATTTCCGTGTAGTTTAACTGTTGTACACGTGACTGCACAATTTATTTTTAAATCCTCCCATTCACCCCAATAACAATAAGTAGATCTAACAATCGATGAGTTGACATTTAAATGACGTGTCTCACTGATCAAATAGGATCAATCATTATTAAAAGACGTAGAGATTGTACTTTTGTAGAATTGTCATTCGTCATCAGTAAATGATGAATGTCTATGTAATAACTATCTGTACTTATAATTGACATATCAAAGACCTTGCTCTTTCCGACAGACACACCTAAATTTACTAATCTTTTGTGCTGCCATCTAGTGTTAATAAAAAACCCAAAGAGTTGTGTGTGAAAGAACTTTTGTTTATTAATGTCCATCTGTTTCTTTTAAAACAGGAGTCACCAAACCGGATACGGTTTTCGAGGTCATTTTGTCCGGCCCGCCAGCAGCTAGCCGCTTGGAAGTAAAAAGTGACATTTCATCAAATGTCTGAGTGTCATTACAAAATAAATCACACCGATGGTCGCTTTGAGTTGACAAACACAAGACGTTATGATAAAAAGAAACAAGGCTGTCATGCGCATTTTTAACCAATAGGAAAATTCTTCTTTCGTCCTTGCTGCCCGTTTATTCATATCGAGGCACGTATCTATGAAAGCATTAGGATTTCGAAAACAAGTACAGGCTTAACCCTCGTCCTATCGACTCGTCTTGTAAATTCAGCAGCCTAGGGTTACCGCTTCAGCAAGCTCATTTCTCTTAGTAGTTGGGTTATGCGCTTTTCGTAACTCGTTCTTAGGTAAGTGTCGTGGCAAACGTACGTTTCAATATATCTTGTTTGTGTGTTCTTGGACCAGTACAATACTTTTCTCACACCGTTCTTAGATTTTCATTTACAGATCCTGTTTTTTTCCACCCATCGTTCTGGCTGGTTTTAAAAGAAGAAAAGTGGACTCTGAGTGTCGTGCTTTCAATGAAGAATGGGGAGAAAAGTACTTCTTTATGGAAACAAAAAATCAGAAAGCTACTTGTGTGATATGCACCGAAAGTGTTGCCGTTTTGAAAGAGTACAATCTTCGGTGTCACCATTAAACAAAATATCTATCAACATATTTGAAATTTTCAGAAAAGTTCCTTTCTGGCAAATTTGAATCCATGAAACGTGTTTTTGAACCTCAAAAGAATATCTTCACGAGAAAGTTTGCTGGAAATGAATCTGTCACTCGTACAAGTTACAAAATAGTGCATAGGATGGCAGAGCGAGGAAAACCTTTTACTGACGGCAACTTCATCAAAGAGTGTGTGATGGAAGCAGCAAATGAGCTGCGTCCTGAAAAAGCCAATTTCTTTGAAAGTATCAGTCTTTCAACAACTTCAGTTGTACGGAGAGCAAAAGAACTTGGAGAGAACATCGCATTACAGATACGCCAAAAAGCTAGAAACTTCCTATGGTATTCTCTAGCACTGGATGAGTCTACTGATCTCTCAAGTACGTCACAACTTCTCGTGTTCATTCGTGGAGTTAATTTAAACTTTCAGATCACGGAAGAGTTGGCATCAGTTTACAGCATGCACGGAAGAACAACTGGAGAAAACATTTTAATGGAAGTGCATAAAACTTTGCAAGACTATAACCTTCAGTGGAATCAGCTTAGAGGTGTAACAATTGATGGAGAAAAAAATATGGCTGGAGTAAAGAAGGGTCTGGTGGGGCTGATCAGGAAACAGTTGGAAGATCTTCAACTCCCAAGCGCTCTGTTCATACAATGCATCATACATCAGCAAGCACTCTGTGGAAAAGACTTAGATATTTCTTGCGTACTGAAACCAGTCATTCCTGCAGTGAACTTCTTTCAGGGTCATGCACTTAATCATCGCCAGTTCAAGGCGTTTCTTGAAGAAATTGATTCGAATTTCTGTGACTTGCCTTATCACACGGCGGTGAGGTGGCTCAGCTGCGGTAAAGTCTTGTCTTGTTTTTATCAGCTGAGAAGAGAAATAGATATATTTCTTATCGAGAAATATAGAGCCGATCCACTTCTATCGGATCCAACCTGGTTGTCAAAGTTGTCATTTTTGGTTGACATCACATCCCACATGAATGAATTGAACTTGAAACTTCAGGGGAAGAATAACCTAGTCTGTGATCTCTATACAATCATTAAAGGATTTCGGAGAAAGCTGTCATTGTTTGAAGCACATTTGGAAGGAGAAAACCTCTCTCATTTTCAGTGTTTCAATGAGTTTCATGCAGGAATCACAGAAGATGTCAACCTGGAGTTTCAGAAAAAGATTATTGGTGATTTAAATAAGCATTTTTAGAGAGATTTTCGGATCTCGACAGAATCGAAAGTGACATTCTCCTTTTTCAGAATCCTTTTGATTGTGTTACTGATGACGTGCCAATGGAACTTCAGCTTGCGGTCATTGATTTGCAAGAAAAACTTGTTGAAAGCAAAACACAGAGAGGGGCAACTTATTGAATTTTACAGCTGCATATCTGAAGATGATTTTCCAAAGCTGTTATGACATCAGTGTTCGGAACAACTTATGTCTGTGAACAAGAATTTTCATAAATGAAGAATGTGAAGTCGGTACATCGATCAAGGTTGACTGATGAACATTTGAAAGCAATTTTAATGATTAAATGCAGCAATTCAAAACCGAACATTGAAGATATTTTGAAAGCCAAACGCCAATTTCATAAATCTTACTAACTTTTTTGCGGCTCAGTGAAATTCAGATATGTACTCACTATGTGCGATGTGACAATTGTTTTTGCTAATGTCACCTTCTTTGATAACCTTTTGTTAAATAAAAATGTTGGTTGTATTTCTGTTTGTTTTTTTATTATACGTGTGTATTGCATGCTACTCCCACATGGCTTATGTGGCATCCTAAACTTAGTGTTAAGTCTTTTACAGAGAGCTTTTGTTCTAGCTTATGAGTATTGAACATAATGATCATGTGGCCTACGCTTCTCATTCCCCAAGTAATCTGGCCCCTGTGAAAAAGGTTTGGTGACCCCTGTTTTAAAGCAAAGCCATATTTGGCTATCTGTTGTGTCACTAGAATTCCAGACTTTAGCTTTGTAAGTCCGTGTGCTTATCGCTGTCCTACCAGCGTTTAATGTTATATTCAATTAAATATTAAAATGCAAATAAAAAACGTTATTATCTCTGTCAAGGACATAAATATACGGTAAATGTTTTGGTAAACGGCCTTCATCATATTTCTTTTTTGTTATAGCAATTGTTACTATATTTAATAGCTGCAAATGTTATCGCACGGCAATCGTATTTCTTTGAGCTTGTAATATGCAGTTAAACAACGTCTGATATATTTTAGAGGTCGCCCACTATAGTCCACTCGCCCTACATAAAATCTGACATTAGAATGCCAACTAAATTAATTTGTATACTTGTTGTTTTGAATTAAGCACAAAACTACACAATGAGCCATCTGTGCTCTGACCACCACGGAGTTCGAATCCCGGTTACATCAAACATGCTAGCCCTTTCAGTCTTGGGAGCGTTATTATCTGATGGTCAATCCCACTTTGTTGGTAAAAGAGTAGCCTAAGAGTTGTCAGTGGGTGGTAATGACTAGCTGCCCCTTCTCTCTCTCTCTCTAATCTTACACTGTTAAATTAGAGACGGCTAGTACAAATAGCCCTCTTGTAACTTTGAGCGAAATTCAAAATATAAAAACAAACATATCTGCACTAAATTCAGCTAATCGTGACAAATTTAAAACGATCTGCTAATAATATATGCAAAATTCATGTAATATTTATAATAATGATTTTTAATACATAATTATTACATGTAGACTTCAGAAACACTAATTATGGATTGGAACTCACCTGCTGTAGTAAACGGGGAAGGTTGATAAAAGGATTTTGATCGTGGACTAAGGTACCTGAAAATACACAAATGAATTTATACAAGTAAATCAGTAACTTTAGAGTATAACAAATTATCTACATTGTAGGTTGAGCTTAAATCAGATATACATAATTTATGGTTTATGCAAGTGTCCATAATGGTGGTGTTACTGAATTTTGCACAAAGGTGGTCGAGGACTAGCTCTCTCTCTATTTATTATTATTATTTTAAATTTGATTTTATCTTAAAGATCTGATGTGTAGGTTTAACGGGGAGAGGTGTTTAGGTCTCTCTTCATCATATATGCAATATCTGTTTAGTTCGCATAAAAACTCATTTTTTCGCCAATTTTTATCAAAATATTTTATTGTACTCTGTAGAAGTCTATCTGGTATTGTTTGTGTATTTGAGTAATTATGCATGAACTTTGATGAAGTGGTTTTAGGTACTCTGTATGCTAATGTAATTCGTGTATTCTGTGATGTTTGGAGTTTGGTTTGAATTTGATTTACACTTGCATTGATCCATGCAGGAGCTGCATAGTCTATTACAGCTCTAATGTATGACTTGTATATTTTAATGATGTTTTCTGGTGTTGTTCCACAGTTTTTACCAATTAGACTCCCAGCATAGTTTATTCTTCGCCAAATTTTAGTTTTTATGTTATTTACATGTTTTATCTGGGTAAGTTTAGAATCATATGTCAACCCTAAACTTTTTGCAGATGTTGCAGTTTGGAGAAGCTCTCCGTTCATGTAGATCTGGGGTTGTATTTGGAGAAGCTCTCCGTTCATGTAGATCTGGGGTTGTATTTGGAGAAGCTCTCCGTTCATGTAGAACTGGGGTTGTACGTTTTGATGTTTCGTTGATTTTGAAAATATTACTAATTGTGTCTTCGCTGTGTTTATTTTAATTCTATATTTCTGGCAGTATTCACTAGCTGCTCTATCCTTCCTGAAATGTTGAAGTGACCGCCAACAGCTGCTTTGGAGGCAACTCTAATCTAAAAGTGGAAGTTGAATGCCACTTTTATAATTCAATGTCTGGTGTTCGATTTTAGTTTTTCTTGTTTACTGTACTCAGTAAGTTTACTGCACTAGGATTAGTTAGTGTAGTAGTCAGCGAGATGACCGAACTCCTTGTTTTCTCGCTGTGCCTTAGCGCCACATGTCTCACATTAACTATATTAAGAATATTACAAATTTACACTCCCTGTGTTTGTCATGTTACCTGCACCTGCTCTGTCATCTAATTGGTAGTGCTGACTATGTTAGTAACATGATATTTAGAATGACTTCTGATATTCGTTTTCGCATGGGAGCGGTATTTATGTGGTGTTACACACGCAGGTTTTACCCACTTTTAGTTCCTTCACTGTTATTTGAAGGAAAACCTAGAGATGAAACTGAGACAAATGTAAGTAAATGATAAGACGCAAAAAAGGCCCCGAGCTGTTCAATTACTTAAATAGTCATTTGCCTTTGACTGGGTGTGCACTGAAGAGCAAACTCATTATTTTCAGTATTACGTGACTACATTCTTTAAGAACCTAATATTTCACGATAAAGTTTATACAGATAGTCAAGCTAAATTAATATTGTATTATTTTCAAGCCGTTGTAAGCGAGTTATATATAGGAAATTATTAATTTATGTTTGGATAAAGCACTGTTTGCTATAATCAAGGTTCAATTGCTTTCGATGGCTTGCAGTTAAGAGGCCGTTTCCTCCCACCAGTTCAACGTTCCAACTAAATTTATAGCTCTGCAAACTTCTAGATCTCTTACAAGATAGACTTAAAATTGTATAATGACCATAGCATGGTAATACTCTCTTCAGGGCCAAATAATTCAACATTTGCCTTGTGCATTTGGTTTTCTATTCTGAAGGGCATGCAATTACAATTTGAATTTATAAGCCTGGTTGTGCTTTCGTATGTTTCATTAAATTAATTGTTTTTTCTTTCTTTATAAAAAAGAAATGTGTCTATTTACACGATTCTGCAGAACTGGTAAAGGTTAGTTACTGACGAATTGTAGATGACACAATGTTATAGGAAAAAACTGAAACAACTCCTTCCAGTGACACAGTACGTTATAATAGTTGTAAAGAGGAAATAAGACGACTTACTTTAGAGTGCGACTGAGAATGTATTTGAGACAAAAACATTCCAAGAATGAACGTTTCGTGAAGAAAGAGGACACTTTCTTATGCTCTAGTCAAGTAATTTCACAAAGTGGTTTCAGTTATTGTACTTTTACTAACAGAAAGTTTTCAGGAAAAAATCAGTCAAAAATGTGTCTTCTTTGCTTCATTAACTCTTTCACAAGAGATCATATGTCACCAATCACACTGAAGGTTGAATATCATGAGCTATGTGGTGTGTATGGTTTGGTTTGTGAGTGGCACAATAAATGTTAAATACGAAGAAATTATTTTCTTGGATTATAGCTGGGAGCCATTGATACCTACATGACCTATTGGCACATCTATCGTAACCTTGACCTCTAATGGAATACAGAAGAAGAATGAGCTTTGATAATAGATTTTATTTAATAGTACCTTTAAGACATCCTATTTCATTGCTGTGCGTACTTATGCTTGCCAAAGTAGTACGTTTTTTTTCTGGATTTGCGCTGAAATGCTTTTCGAGAGCCCGGCATGGCCAGGTTGGTTAGGGCCTGCAACTCGTAATCTGAGGGTCGCGGGTTCGAATCCCCGTCGCACCAAACGTGCTCGTCCTTTCAGCCGTGAGGGCGTTATAATGTGACAGTCAACCCCACTATTCGTTGGTAAAAGAGTAGCCCAAGATTTGGCAGTGGGTGGTGATGACTAGCTGCCTTCCCTCTAGTCTTACACTGCTAAATTAGGGACGGCTTGAGCAGATAGCCCTCGTGTAGCTTTGTGGGAAACTCAAAAACAAACAATTGTTTCACTTAAGATTTCACTTTCTTTTTTGATAAACATTTTTACGTTTCTTACAAATAAATTCAGCCAAGTGTTAGATAACTTTTTGCATCCACTTCTAGAATGTTCAATGTTCATCGTTTCTCAAGGCTGTGCTTGTATTCAATGAAAGCTATTGAAACTTCTGTGTAGTAGACCAGTGATAAGTTATTTGATCTCCAATGTCTTGTTTGAGTGTACATAAACCTTTTTTCTATCACTGAAGTACTTCATCACAGTGAAAATGAACAAGTATCAAGCTATGGATTATAAACCTACCTTACTTTGAAGATAAAAATTAAACATTTAATTAGCGGCTGGTTGTGATCGGCTGTAGTTTCTGGTCTTTATAATGTTCGGATGTTGAAGATGCTATAGCATTATTTAATGAGTATCATTGTAACCCACTTTCTTATTTCTCTGGAGATGGAATAAGTGTACTCCGAAGCATTCAGACCTTCTGTTAATAAAATGTTTTGTTTTGTCAACTGTCTTCATCTTTATTACTAGACTTCGTTTTCTTCGTCATGAATCTATTGTCGATAGCTTTTAGTTTTTGACATGTAGATGAAACCACCTTTGCTTTTTAAATTAAAATTGCAATGTATCTTAAATCAACTAGTTTTTAATGTCACTCATTCAGGCTTTGCTCGTTTTAAAGCTAGTTATATATCTCACCTTTCTGCTTGATCAACATTGACTTCTTTACTCGTCTGACCTTGGTATAAGCCATAAATATTTTCTTCTTCCTGGTCATTCAAACAGCTAGAAGGCTAGATAATAAAACATACAAATTTCAAACGATTAAAGTACAGTTGTTCATTAAATTACACGAGGAGTAAGAGGGGCATATTAATAAAAAATAGAGTAAGGAACCAAACACTAATGTTAAATAAATTTATCATTGTATGACACACTTTCATTCACATGAACATAGAAAAAATAACAACATAGAAACCTGAAAATAAAACTAATTGTCATAACCATTAACTTCTTAGCATATTTTATCGATTCAATTCTTACTCTATTCATTCAGAAAATGTATTTTATCGTATGAGAAAAATAAACTATTCTGTTTTGGAAAACGTTCTCTTCAGTCATAATGTATTCAACCTACTATCTCCTGTTTACGTTCTTAACAGAAAATAGCAATTTAAATTCATGCATTACACAGATTCACCAGCTATATGTTTGAAAAGCCGTACTAGCCTTTCCTGAGTCGTAAGTTTAAAGCTCTACACATCAAAACATTTCTTTAACTATTCGTCTACGTTGCTATATAACTCAGTAGTATTGAAGCTTTTACTATTTTAAGTAAACCTTAAACCTCAAATTTACTTCTATGAAAATGAACGACGTAGGAAGCTGACCTTTCTGCAACAAAGAAATAATTCTATGATATAATCATATATTTATTATACGTATGAACCAGTGAGATTGAAATGTTTGTTTTTATTAAAAGGAAGGTGTTTTAAGTGGTATCCCATTACACTACATAACAAAATTTTAAATTTTGTTGTTCCTGGGCAGAAAGTGTTATTTCCAAATTGCTTATGCCTAAAGTAAATGGAACAGACCTATTTTTCTCTTCAAACTTTGGTTTTGTGACCTGGGAGCGTTTTACAAAAACATGATGGGAGACTATATTTGGGGGCTGATACGTGAAAGTGATTTACATTACAACAGCAAATCTCGAAAAACTACTCACTTCTAAACATTTTTGTTCATTTTTATATAACTTTTGTATGAATACATGTAAATCTTGATTCATATGTTGTGTTATTCAGACCTTATTCAAATGAGTGTGTGTTTCTGTGTGTTTTCTTATAGCAAAGCCACATCAGGCTACCTGCTGAGCCCACCGAGAGGAATCGAACCCCTGATTTTAGCGTTGTAAATCCGTAGACTTACCGCTGTACTAGCGGGGGGCTTATGCAAATGAAAATGTGCAAATTTGCCCGTTTTTACACAGAAAATAGGTTAATTTCTAAATTTCATTATCCAGGTCACAAAAGCAAAGTTTGAAGGGAATAATGGCCATTTTCTGTACTTTTACAACATAAGCAATCAAGAAATAACACATACTATCCAGGAACAAAATTTGTGTTACATAGTGTTATCTAAAGTTTCGTGTGGCTTTGTGCTTCAGAATCAATCAGATTCTAAAAGTAAGATATTTTTAAAATTAAAATTTACTTATAGAGAAATTTCGACTTTTGGTAGCTCCTCTCTTAGTTAAAATGACTATTCATTATTCCATCTCATGCATATAATGGAAAGTTTCCCATTGTAACAGTCATATTCTCGCATAGATCTAGAATATTTAGATTATTTAGATTAAAACCTTAGTAGGGAACGTAAAAATCATGCTACTTGCAATACAAATTACTCAGTAATTAGCAAAGCGCATTCATAAAATTTTATATATTATTGTAGTGATCTTAAGACACCACTTACTAAATATTTCAAACTTAAATTTCAACATCAGAATATTATCCTAATGTAACTGGTTGAAAGACAAATTACAACATAATCATCAAAAACTTACTGAATACTTTCCTGGTTTAAAAGTAGATGTAGTCCTTTGCTTGAAATTTCCAAGGTCCAGCTTGAAAATCAATGCATAAACACATATAAATGACTAGGTTTTAAATAATATGAAACAATACGAAATTCACTTGTAGAAAATATTCAACTTTGGATCAATACATTTATATGTATATGGAATATTAATATTCAACATTCAAGTAAAATAAAACAAAATCAAAAGGTAGGACTTCGTTAAACAATGCAAATCTAAACCTCTGACTCATAATGTTTTCTAATAAACAAAAACAATCCCAAACAAAAATCAAAAACTCTGAATAAATAAAAAGGATCTCCATGGTACAGGCTATAATATGGGATATAAAATCTACCCTAGGTTTTGGAGGTGATTACGGAATAGGACCCACACTGCAGTGGGGATACACAGTTTTTCAGTCTTAACATCCGTTCGCTAGTCTCACATGAAGAAATTGGTAAATAATAATAATAAAATAATCAAAACAAACAGAAGTTAGGGTAGCGAGATCTGGATATTCAAGCCCATAAAGTCATACATTTATATCATCATTCACTGTTTGTGGAGAGTTGTGGAAAGATGACTGCTCTCCAAAGTAAAGAAGAGAAAAAGAAGTAATAATAATAATAACGTACTGCCACTTGGAGGTAAATAAAATAAATTTACCTCCTGAAGTTGGTATTCCAGCAGCCATTATAGTAGTTATAACGGATTTACTGTTGTACATTTATTTTAGTGCCTACATTTGTTCTTGAATAGTTTTCTTTTTTGAATGTGACGTATATTCTTGACTGTATTGCGCAAGTCTCGCCTGTTCTTGAAATATGTAGAACGTTCTTGAGTGTAAAAATCAAACAATACTTGTTCGACGAAAGCGCGCAAAAACACTGTTGAAATTTCTACAAACTCGAGTGATTCCTATAAAAAGCGAAAGAAGAAGAATATTACTGAACAGCTACAGTAAGTGTGTTATATTATAGGCCTAGAAAGCTATAATTGTTATTAACGTCTACTAATCGGAAAACTACATAATTTGACCAGGAACGTTGTAAATTTTGAACATCATATACCATTCACCTTCAGATAATTAACTTCTATGAGGACATCAGATATTTACCTTCTTCTGTGAAAAGTCAGATTATAAACCGCATTAGGCCAAACAAGAATAGAGCTAGCTAGCATTACAGTCAAGTGAAGTGTATCAACATAAAATTAATTTCCTTGTCGTGGACTTGGACCGTCGATAAAATATTCAGTTCTAGACCTGATAGAAAACTTAGCAAAGTTTGTAAAACTGTTGTATATGAACCATCATTTGTAATAACCATGATTATAAACTGTATTGTTTTCATGTTTGTATATTAATGTATCAGTCTTGTTGGTGAATAACATAAGTTTAAAACATATTAACATTTTACAAAATTAACTATTAAGCTTAAATTCAAATTTCCGGTTATTTGTTCGTTTGTTTTTAATTTCGTGCAAAGCTACACGAGAGTTATCTGCGTAAGCCGTTCCTAATTTAGCAGTGTAAGACTAGAGGAAAAGCAGCTAATTATCACCACCCACCGCCAACTCTTTGGTTACACCTTTACCGAGGAATAGTAGGATTGGTTGTTACATTATAATACCCCCCACGTCTGAAAGGGCGAGCATGTTTGGTGTGACGGGCATTCGAACCCGAATTATGTAGTAAAAATATTAGTACAGCCCTTCATAATGTTTGATTCGATTAAGTAAATACACATGTATTTTGGACTAATTAAGTAATACTGACATGAATGACTGTTAAAACTTCTGTACACAACATGTCTGTAATTACAGGAATCGTATAATAAAATTTAGTCGATTTTTAAGCGTCATGCAAAAAGTACAATTAAAGAACCGTTAAAGAAAGTTAAGCAGATTACATGCATACTTTCAACATAATTCATTTTATAAGTTCAGTTCTAACACGATACATCCCCATCTTCACTTGTCTTGAATTTTCATAATTAAGAATACTAATGCTCTGTTTTCAACTTCTCGTATTTCAAAAATTATGTTTAACATTATTAGATATATCTCATTCTCCTGTGTTCATAAAATTCGACATTAACTAGTAATATTGTCTTTCACATATTTCAAAATTTCAGTAATAAGATTACAAGATATGTTCTCAGTCTTATGCTTTCAACAGTATGATATGTTTAGGTAAAACTGAGGTAATCGCAGAGCAATGGAATAGGTCTGCGTAATAATAGGAGATTCAGTCAAACGATTTATTATAAAGTAGTGCTATCTTCCTGAGTAAGTCAGCTGTGAGAATGATTGAAATATAGCAGATAAACACAAAGTGAAATAGGAAATGAACAATCTTTATTGACATCACATGGGACTCAAACATAGTGTGTACTTGTTTTATTGATATGGAACTATCTTCAACTGATCAAGCTGAATCTATGTACCAGACTGCCTAAATTCAATGTTCCTTACCTTGCAAGAAATTTTATAGTTACTAAGAATAACTAGTGCTACCTACAATTGATCATTCTCATTCAAATATAGGGGAAGCAAACCATAACCTTAAGATATCATCTTAACTACCACTGAAGGACACTGCTGTTTTGTTCTAGCATAACGTGCAGTATTGAAGTAAGTACTTCTCATGGGCTTGATAGATATTGTCAGTTTGAGGATAGCAATGGAACAGAAGTAGCTGAATGAAATTTCTTTAATGTTGTTCTCAACCACATGTTATGTGAAACCTGTATACATATATAATAAATAGTAAATTCAGAATAATACAAGAAGACAGAAATGCATGGCATATTTCTCTACATACTTTCTTTTCTTGCATGCTTCAGACATGTTCTCAAGCTGACAGTTAATTTAACTTTAAAACTGGTAAGTTTTAACTTACACTCTGGTTGAGGGTTGTGCTAACTACAAACATCACACTGTCTTACAAATGTACACAGTACAGGAGAATCTCTTAACAAAGAAATTAAACTTTTGTATCATACAATTAAAAAAGTCTTTTTACTCCTGTATTTGTCCTATGTAAACATTTTCCATAGTCACTCTTTCAGTTTGCCCCATCATAAGAAATTAATTTAATAATATTTGAATAATAATAAACTAATACTGTAGAAACAGAAAAATACTAACACTCAAAATGTTTTCCTTTATTAATCAATAAATGAAAATTTAATATTACAACTTGTTTCTTTTTTTTTCTCACCTAAACTAAATGAAATAAGTTAATACAATCTAGCTGAATACTGAAGCTACTGAGAACAACAAACGTAAATGCTTCAATTCATACATAGTGTGAATCAGAATGTTCAGTGTATGGACATGGTCTTAACATTTGGCTAGACAATTCCTGTGAGTTTTTCCATGTTACTATCCCACTTAATAACATATAATTAAATCATACACTCCTGTAACACTGTTATCCAGTGTGCTATCATCCCTTTAGGTTTTTAAAGTTCCTCAACCATTGTACTAAATAAATGCACTAAGTATTCATGGTGCACTTGAGCACTTCTACCATATAGGCAGTAACAAAAGTGTTTTATGAAGATCATGTCTGCAGTTAATTTCTTCTTTGGTGCACATTACCTACATTCAAGATACATTAATGTATGATTAACATGTTCAATTACACATTCTAATCTGTTCTGCAATTGTGATAACACTGTTTTGATTATACTATCACTGACATCATTACTCAACAGGAATGCTTGTTCTGTAAATATACCAACACCTGGGTTTGTACTAAAACAACTTTCAGGAAATGAAGTGCTTCCTTACATTTCTCAATTCACCTGAAGTGTGTTGCTTCAGTAATGAGAGCCAATATTGTAGATTTGATCTTGGAGAAGATGACAACAAATCACATATAGTATGACAAATCAAAAAAACATTGTAGAATTCTCATTTGGTCATATATTGATTCCACTATTTCACTGTTGCTGTTTTAATGGTTTCACTTTCAAGCCTCTCAAAAAGCAGTGAGAGTTTTACAAAGCCAGACAGTATAAAATGAAACTCATACAATCCAGCTTGGTTTGCTAAGTCTAACCTATGTTTAATTAACAGATCCTTTCCAAATTTTTCTATATATTCATGCATACATGGTAATGGAAAACTGGGTGTAATTTTCTTCTTCTAAATTAACATTTTTGGAGATAACCAAGCACTCTTTAAAGGCTGTATAATCCCATCCTTGAACATATGCTGTATTTCAGTGTTTTTATATCCCTAACCAGTGGAATCTACATGACAGTTGTATAGTCTCACCCGCATCTACATCCCAAAAATACACTACATGTTCTGCCAACAAGTTACAAGAATTTCTGCAAAGTCCTCAGCTAGTGATCTCAAATTTATTGGTAATCATGCAAACCTTAGTGATGCCCTTAACAATGGTTAATTCCATTTTGGTTATCATGTTCATGACTTGCTCAGCATGCAGTTGAATAACTATCTAACTGCAATTATAGAAAAACACAACTTCTTTTTCCCTCAGACAGATCACTGCTTCCTTTGTAAACAGAAACAGCTTAATTCATGCATGAAACTTAAAATCATGTTAACATCCCTGACTTTTTTCATACAAATTAATAGTTGCATTCCCCTAAGTAGTGGCCAGGCTCAACTTTGACAACACTGCCAACTTTTTGTTCTCCTGTATTTGTTGCACGATTAGTCTAAAGTGATAGCCTCGTTTACCTTGCTACTTGAGAAACTAAGGGCAGTTAGCTCAAAGGATGTCTACTATTCCAATGCAAAGCAGATACCTTCCTCCTCTCTTTCAGAATAATATCCTGGTTGAAGCACTGGTGGCATAGGTTGGAACTTGTAAATCAAGAAGGGACTCGAGTGTCCACTCCATTCATTGTTTAACATTGTGGTTGTATTACATAACCAGGATGTGCAGTTGGTTTATGGTCAGTTCAAGTTAAATATATTGGCAGTCTCAGATGTTTAAAAAATAAAAATACTTAAATGTATCTTTATCTTTATATGTTTTAAGATCTCTAAATGTATTGTCATCCTCACACCTTATACTATTATATTTTCACGTGTTTTATGAGCTCATTAGTACAACCAACAACTTTTACTTGTACTTCAAGAGATCAGTATTAAGATTACCAGACATAAAATCATCCTTCATTGTATGTATATTTATAATGCTAAACCTTTTGTTCTCAAGTGATTCAAGAGCTAATGTCCCCAGGTGGGACAGCAATAAGTGTAAGGACTTATCAGTTCTTTGGGGTGAACACAGCAGATTACATTGAGTTTGCTTGAAAACATACAAACAAATTAAAGAGTTGGTATTAATGATATCCAGAAATGTAGATTCACACGTCCTTCAAAAGATTAGTATTAAGAATATTAGATATACACATTTTCATGGGTAGCTTTTACAAATGCACAACCATACACATATAATATCCTCATTCTCATGTCTTTCAAAAGACAATGTTTATTCAGCACAGTAAGTTGGTATGTTTTCATCCATACATGTTTCAAACGAGTGTGATTTAACTCCAGATAGTATTGTTCTTGGTTGTTTCAAAACCTCATTATTAATGGTAAAATAGGTAAAATCACGAGTTTCATCTAATCACATACCTGTTTCAAGAGATCAGTACTAAAAATATAATTTTTTTATTCTCAACCGATTTATGAGATCAGTATTAAAAAACACTAGATGAAGGTGTATACACAAAGTTTTTTACCAGTTCATCATTAAAAACCTGATATCCACATTTTTCAAAACACTTGATGTTATGTTTGATAACATAAAACCTTTGAAAATTTTTTAAATGTGATGTTTTCAATGACACTTTCAAATATTTCCCAAACTTAAAAAAACACTTGACAGATCTTGAAATTAATAATTCGGAGCTTGTAAATGTAATTTTCAAGTGTTATTAATTCAACTTTTGAACAATTTTCTTTAAGATTTAATAAGTTCAAGTTATTTGAAGAAACTTCAAAATTCATAAAGTATGCAGACAGTGTAACGTTAGACAAATTGAATTTAGAAATGTTGCAGTGGATTGACTTGGATAATTTTTAGATGCAACTGATTGATTTACAAAACAGCTCGATTTGGAGGCAAAAAATTGTTGACTCACGAGCTAAACTAGAAAATATTGAAAGGGATTGGTTAGTGACTGGAATACTGCAGAAAATGAGGTTCTAAAACTTTGGAATTATATTCCTAAAACTTTTGACTGTCTAAAAAATGTTGCAATGGCAGTATTAACAGTATTTTCATCAACATATTTATGCAAGTTATTATTTTCAATGATGAACTTTGTGAAATGTAATTATAAGAATATATTTGTTGATGAAACTGATGTTGCATGCATGACTCTCAAAACAACCAAATACAAGCCTTATATAAAATATCTACCATCGTTGGTGCAGCAGTAAAAGTCTCACTATGAGTAAAATATGCTTATTTTCCTTTTTTTAAATTTTATATAGTATGTTTTCATCTGTTTTGAATTTCACGCAAAGCTACTCGATAGCTATCTGCGCTAGCCCTCCCTAATTTGGCAGTGTAAGACTAGAGGGAAGACAGCCATTCATCACCACCCACTGCCATCTCTTTGGCTACTCTTTTTCCAGCGAATAGTGGGATTGATTGAAACAGTGTAATGCCCCCATGGCTGAAAGGGCGAGCATGTTTAGTGTTAGGGGATTCAAACCCCCGTCCCTCGAAATATGAGTCAAGTGCCTTAACCACATGGCCATGCCAAGTCCCAATTATTTGAAATAATAATAAGTAACGTGCATAATGTAATAAATCGGAGACTCGTCTCAGACAAATAATAATACGTAATACAGTAAAGTACTGATTACTAGGCCAGTAGGCAAATGATACTGGTATAAAGGGTCCCACCGTGTTATCAAAATTAACCAGTATAACTCCCAACTATCACCCTTAAAGCAAGAGCAACTTCGGAGTGAAGTTAAAACTAAGCTCTAACAGATGATTTATTATTTTCGATAGTTCTAATAAGAAACAAAACCAAGATTTGATATTAGACTTACACTAAAAAATTAAGATAGTTAAAAATCTTGTATTCTTTAAAGAAGCATTATGAAGTTAACTTGTTTGTGGGAGGATGTTATCCAACAGGAAACCTTTTGTAGATTAATTATTTTGGTGTCATCTACATGCCTACGGTGACTTAGAAATCGTTGTACCTAAGATTGTAATCTCCTTTATAAAATGCTTTTCAGTAACACAGCGATATGTCTCTGAACATACATGTACAACACTATAAGGCAGGTTTTGATACTTGTGGTGAGTAGAGCACAGATAGTCCATTGTGTAGTTTATGCTTAACTTCAAACAAATAAATAACCCTTCATATGAAGAAAATAATAACAATTGTTTGAAATTAAGCAAAAAGTTACAAAATGGACTATTTGTGCTCTGCCCAATATGGGTATCAAAACCTGATTTCAGGCGTTGCAAGTCCACATACATACCCTATGCCACTAGGAGGTGACTAATATCAAGCACCGCTTCAAATTAACAGGATTTTCCCATTAAAAGAGAACAATAGTACAAGGGCGACAAAATACGAGTGTTACTATGGAATTTTGGCATCTGAAGAGTTTAAGACCACTTGGTGGAGGGTATCTTTAAAGAACTCCCAGACCAACACCACCAGTACACAATCCAAGCCCTGGTGAATGTAACCTAACTAGAGTTAAAAAAGCAAGGAAATTATATTTAGAATTGAGATGACCTGATGAGGTTCTACTTGTTTTAGTTTCTTCATTGAATGTATTCATTGATATCATACTATTACGGAAGAAATGAAATGATGCAGATGGTTAAAAACATATACAGTTGTCCTGAAACAAACTTCTTGGTTACAATTATGTGCCTATTTTGGCACGTAAAGCTGTGTTAAGGAAACCATTAAATCGATTTGGTTTCAAGCTATCTTGGATCTTTCTGCAATTTTCATGAAAGAGATACTTATACTGTCTATGGAGATATTACTGACCTGGCTCAGATATTCAATGGTGACATTCTCCTCTGCTTGAAGAGATAAAGCTTTGAGATCAAGTCACATGTTACCACAGTCACAATGGGCACAAGTGAAGTTCTGTAATAATTATGAAAGGATGATTTGAATGATTCTTTTGATTCAGATGCCATGATGCCATTATGATTCTAACTCTTAACTGAATCTCACAAACGCCTAAAAGAAAACAACTACATTCTGTTTATTATTTTTGAGCTTATTCTCAGTCGGTATTAATTCTGTGATAAACATATCTTATAAAACAATCCATTCAATGGACTTATTCAAAATAGTTATTTATAAGGCCCGGCATGGTCAGGTTAGTTAAGGCGTGCGACTCGTAATCTGAGGGTCGCAGATTCGAATCCCCGTCGGGCCAAAATTGCTCGCCCTTTTAGCCATGAGGGCATTACAATGTTATGGTCAATCCCACTATTTGTTGGTAAAAGAGTAGCCCAAGAATTGGTGGGGGGGTGGTGATGACTAGCTGCCTTCCCTCTAGTCTTACACTGCTAAATTAGGGATGGCTAGCTCAGATACCCCTCGAGTAGCTTTGCGCGAAATTCAAAACCAAACAAAATAGTTATTTATATTTTCAGTTCACTGGAGAATATCACAGGTGGATAACAGAAGAGCGTTTAGTGCAATGACCTAAGGTTCTGGTTTATTACACACATTTTATTTTCAATCATTGGAGTGTGCTCTGACCTTAACTCAAACTCTTGTGTTTAAAACGTTTATAAAAAACATTGTTTTGAGATGACATTTTTAACAGCAAGAAGGACATATGACTTAGAAAAAAATTTGGTCACTGAGAGGAACTGGCCATTTGAAAGAATGGTCATGTCTAGGGGGATATTGGTATAATTTCGAGTAACAAGACAGCAGGTCTTCCAGGGCAAATAGCAAACTGTAAATACTGCAACTGTTACTCCAAAAAACCAGAGGATAACATGTTGTAGCTGGCAACAAAATATTTGCACCAAGAAGTATGATGGTCAGTCTGGTTCTTTGAAAGTTGTATTAGCATGTTTGTGTTGAAGTACAAGAGCAAGAAACAGTTTTTGGTAGATACAGGAGTGGGTAGAACACTGGTGAGTCCCATGGCATACCTGGTACTTCGAGCAAAACTACCACTACCTATAAACTGAACATTGCTCTTTGAATGAAGATAAACTTGTCTTAAATGGAGAGACCACAATTCATCTATGACTAGAAGTGTCACTTTTAGAATAAAAGTAGTTGTCACTGACCTCGGTTTAACATTACCACTCTAGGAATGGATATATTGGAGAGCATATCAGTTAGTTTTGTATGTGCCACAGGTAAACAGAACTCAGTGCAAGTCAGTACATGCAGGAAATAATATATGTGGATGAGAAATTCAAAGTATCCTCATGTAAAGAGGTAGTAATGATGCCATGTAATGCATTTTTTTGGGGGCCCCACGCATGAAAAAGACTGTTTACTATTTAAAATACAACCAGTATTAGTTCAATAAGGTATTTGACCAAGACTTGGTGTTGTTTCACAAACTGCAAAGGTCACTGGCATGGTAAACATGGCAGAAATTTCTAATTCTAATAATAATGCTAAGGCTGCCTTCATCACACAACAATTAAGATTTAAAACTAGCATACTAACACACCTGAGATCACTTGTTGATGATTGAGCAGGCAATCAGATTTCAACACAGTGGCACACTGGCAAAGCTTGCTTAGATGTTTAGTTGGGCCAAACTACAGTTAGCTAACATCATACAGATAGAGATAGCATAAGACCAATTAAAAAATTCATTGTAGGCTTTCCTGGGATATTTGGGAAGTAACCATTGTCCACATGCACTGCATGTTAAAGAATGGAATCAAATAACTTCCAGAAAGTGTTTGATCATCTTCATTTGTCATTGTTAAAAAAGAAGGTATGTCCAAATTCTATATTGAATTCAGGTAGATGAATGTTATAGATTACATGGATGAATATCTGGACATGTTGGAAGGAACCAGTTGGTTCAATACCTTAGATTGAGCATCCAGATATTGACAAGTCAAATTAAATGACAAGAACAGACCCAATATTGCTTTTGGCACTTATGGTGGCTTGAATGATTTTTATTACGTCATTTGGTCTGTGTAACACATCCACCACCTTTGAGAAGTTAATGAAGGCCTTACAACAGGAGAAATGACTGTTTTATCATAAACAGTGTTTATGACATCTTAGCATTTGGTTGCACATTAAATCTGTAAATGAGAAACTGAAAATTGTATTTCAGCACATAAAAAGTCAGACTCGAAAATAAAACCTGAAATATGTGCACCCATGTGCATGAAAGTGGAATATATCAATCATATTGCAGGTAGGGAACTAATATGCACAGATTCTTCTAAGATAGGCCTCAACCTGTGACCAAATAAAGTCTGTAATTTCTTTAGTTTTGTATCATATTATTATTGTTTTGTGACAAACGTCTTTAAGTTTGCTTCACCTTTACTGGTGCTTCTAAGCCCAAAACAAAATATGGGATAGAATGAGTAGTGTAAGTATTCCAGTCCCTGAAATGTGCTTTTGTTAAAGATATAGTTTTCATACACCCATGACAAGATTATGAATTCTTGCTGTACAGTGATGCCAACAACAGTGGAAGTAAAAAAGTGTTGTTGTAAATGCAAGACAGAGTAGACTGAGTAAACATATGTGCTCACAACTCCAGAATACAAACACTGCATGACAAAGAAAGAACTGTTTGTCTCTTCTGAAAAACTTCTCATACTTCTTGGATGATGTGTTTGGAAACAAGAAAATGTTAAAGAAACTACTGACTTGTGTGAGATTAAAGTTATCGGTTTTATAAGTTAAAGGTAATTATTAACTTGAGACAGGAAATTGTGGCATAGGGATATATATACTATAGAGTTCTATCTTTCTGTAGTATTGTTACTTATTCTAAATTAATTCCTATTTATGAATATTTGTCAGTTTTGGCACATGAATCAGTGTCAAAGAAACATTAAACTGACCAGGTTACAAATTAATTTGGTTTTTATGTCACAGTCTATGAAAGAGAGTACCTTTACCAAATCTGGGGAGTTATTATACATCTAGTTTCGTTACCCAAGACGATGTTTTTCTACAGGCTGAACAGGTAAAGCTTGGAGATCAAGGTTCGGCCAGTGTGGAAGAACATGACAAGTCACGTGCTAGCGCAGTTTCAATGAGTGTAAAAACGAGGTTCAGTAATGAGAATGAAAGATGTATTTATTCAGGATGATCATGATGCTTCTTATGTCATTACATCTGAAAAACGTCTGAAAGAAAGCAACAATCTCACATAAGTAGCAAGTACACAAACACATTGAATTTGTGTTTTCAGTTTAATAAAGATTCGTGTCTCTGCACACTGTGTCAGATCTGTTTCCTAATCTTAAGCTTAAACACGGCCAGCGTTTATTTAGCATTGTTTTGTGATAACTATAAATGTCGAACCCCACGTTAAGCGAACTGATCCGATATAGTTTTATAAAGTATTTTCATTTCACCTGAGAATGCTAAAGTAGTAACAAAACGTGTTTATAATGATAATCAAATTCAGATCATTAGAGCAACGGAACACTTCTTATTCGATGATTTAAAGAATTAACGAAACTCGTTAAAATGCGGGTATTCAAACAGAAAATTCATACAAAGATAAAGTAGTCCCAAGCTCTCCTTACACCTCATGTGTGGATAAAGGTAATCTACGTAAAGCCATGGTAGTAACAAATCATTATGTAGACTGAACACATTTTTTTAAATGTAGCCTACACAGAGTTGTGGCAGTAACGTTCTAGACTGAACACATAACCATAATATGCAGGTGTTTGTAAAGGTACTCCACCTAAAATCATAGTAGTAACGAAACAGCAATTAGACTGAACACGTTTTTAAAGTGTAATTTACAGCGGGTACTTATAAAGGTGACCTATACAGAGTCCTGCTTTTAGAAGTAATCTAGAGAGGTGTTTATAAGTATAACCTACCAAAGGTTATTGTAGTAACGCTTTAGACTGGACATATTTTTGTGGGTAATCTACTCTGAGTGTTTATAAAACTAATCTACCTAAAATCATGGTAATCACAATTTTAACTGGACATGTTTTAACTAGTAATCTATAGTTGATATTTATACCTGATAATAATAATGATTTCGACTGAGAACATTTATCTGTATAGGGTTAGTGAATTAGTATTTTAAACCTGAATGTCAATTTTATGCCAGAATATAAATATATTTAGGATCGAAACACAGCAATTCCTAGTTGTAAATGATTGACCAGAGGGACTGCAGCCTATTCTGTCGCCATAATGGCTTTGTCCGGCTCCGTGAATTGAATGAAGGACTTAACTACCAGTTTTATAAAAGGTCCACGGAAAATGTATGGAGTGTAACCAACCACAACACTGCCTTTAGATCCGCAACCCAACACAATAAACACTTCTCAAAACTCACCCTACAGTAACAAAAGTTGTTCATGTGTTGTTTTTTTTCAGAAGCCGAAAATAATCATAATAAGCAGAAAATATTATCTTCGTTACAATAACTGTGGAAGAAGTATTTATTTGTTACAATTAAGTCATCGCTTTCTTTCTTTATTTGATATATTTTACGTCATGTTGTTTTTTGTTTGGTATTAAAGGGTTTCCCAGGGAACATTCTTGTGAATGAATGATATAAACATATGATTACCGGAAGTGGTGGTATGTCTATCGCCACGCGACGACGTCTTAGTTCCTCCAGCCTGTCCATCACGTCTCTGTAATGTGTTTTTAGTTCCTCTGAATAGCGACGAGCAAGGCTATCCAAACATCCTCTTGTTCCATCCTGGGGTGAAAAATAAAAATAATAAATAAATAAAATAGATCGAAAAAAAACAAGTTTAAAAGGATAATGTCTAAAAGGCATAAATTAAAGCATTGTTTCCATATGAAACGAGGAACTTAACTAAAAACTACTACGTATTCTAAATTAATATCACCTATGCAATATGCAAAACAGAATACGATAGTTACAAATACATACTGTATAAATGTTTTGATGCTAAATGTATAATTCATTTGTACCACAGTAGCATTAAACACCAACTATCTCAATATCTAATTAAATTACGCTCTAAAGCTGAAAAGTGAGTTTCACTTCAACTAGGAAATGCCAATGTTTGCCAACCATAGTATTTGAGTTTTGAGAAAAGAAGAAAGACCAAGAACTCACTTAATCATTGGTGTTACACTTAACTAAACCTTGATTCTTTAAATTGCACAGTAATGAAGAATTGTAGAGGTTAAGCATATTATATTTAAACGATTCTGGAGCCTCTTTACGTTGTTACACTTTGTATTGCCACAACTGGTCATAGTCTTCCAAATAGTACTTTCCACTGAAGCAAAGTTTCCAGTGAAAAAGATGATTACGTTCATAGCACGCTCTTCCCACTTGCACTTAAGAGGATGACTGTTTTACAGCGCCTGTTTTAACAATTCGATAGTTCAGAAAATCACAGACCTGACCCTCTTTGGTCCAAAACATGAACCAAATCCCGATGATGAAGAGACCACAAGTGTTGCATGTGGTGACTTGTATGCATTAATATGGAATAGTATGAATACCCGTTTCATTGTCCAACTACCTGAAGTAATTTTGATGTAATTAGTGACATCTGGCCGTACATAACAATATTTTTTTTTTCAGTTTTCATCGTCTTTTTATAATTCACAGCCGGAAATGGTGAATACTGCAATGAACAAAATAAGGTATTGAAATTATTATATATTAATAAATATTAATGAAATTAAAACTAGCTAGATATGTAAAAACAGAACGTTTTGAGGAACAATATGAAATTAAAGTTCTATCACGAAAGGAAGTCTTCGTATATTAAATATTTAAAGAATGCCTTCACATAAATTTGAAAATATCAAAAAGTAAATAATTACAGAAAAGCAAAGCAAGTTATATAATTTTTAAAGCCGTATTCTTTCATCTCTTCCCAGTCCGGAAAGTGATAAGGCACACTTCTTTCATTGTCGTTATGGAATTTCCTTCTTTGAACAATTCAAAAACTTGAGAACTGGGTCAACCACAAATAGATGTCTCAGAAAAATAATGCAGGGTTGAATCAAAAGTTCGAGGAAAACAGCCTCTTGTATATTACATATGTTGTAGCATTCACATACTAATCCTTGCACTCTCCAAATCTTGTGATGTTCAACATGAAAAATGTGTTTAATGTGATTTCGGATGTGTGTTCTTTTGAAAACAGTCAATCAGGGGAAGTGAGTCAAGTGTTTGAAAGACTGCTTCGAGAACGTTCTACCTGAAACAAATGTAAAACGACTGGAAAACCATGTAGAAAAGGCGCCACGACTATTTATTTGTCTTCACAGAATGTTCAATTATTGTGTTATTCTTAGAAAAGTTCATTTCAAACACACTTTTTCAATGGTCCTCTAACGTAAACGAATTTATCTACTGCAACTAGATTACTCTTTTTGCTACCGGCAGTTTTCTCTATGACACTACTTTTATCTCATTATCTGTTCTTTCAAGCTTTCGGTCGCTTCCAAAGCTACCAAATGGTGGAAACAGTCAATTCTCCTTATAAAGCAAAGAAAATGAAGTTTGATTAAAACTTCTAAAGTGTCACCAGAATTGTAAGTGCAAATGGCATAGCCATAACTCTGCAGAGTCAGACGGTGAGCACACAGAATGAAAACATGAAGTAACTTATCTTGACACAAGTATTATTTCAGAGTTATCATTATTTCTTCTTGTAACGACGTCTTTAGCAAGGAGATTCTTCTGCACGTGAGAGAGAATGACGATTTTTTTAAGACCAACCATAAGGAATCAGTGAGTCACGTTTCGATGGTTTCGTTTTATTGTCCATTTATCGACAGTTTCACACGAACGTATTGGTGTACGCTAAGAAGCACTCACAAGTCTAACGAAATTATTTGTCGTGTCGACACTTCCACAACTTAATTATACCATGCATGAAGGAGGGCGCTTCAGTGGGTTGTCTTTAGGTAGGGACTATCTGATGGATTTACCTGAGGTATATTTTTAATACTATTTTTTATCTGGTGCATTTTGGAAAGTAACTTCAAGCTTTCAGAATGAAGGAGGGATGATGCTACATAATTCAGTTTTTATAGTTCACTTTACATCTTTAGTGCATTTGCAACCTGCCATGGACTCGCATCCCGTCCCACCAAATATGCTCATTCTATCACCCATGGGGTAGTTATAATGTGAGGGTCAATCCCATTATTCGTTAATAAAAGAGTAGCGCAAGAGTTGGCGGTGGGTGATGATGACTATTTTGCTTACACTGCTAAATGTGGACCAGCTAGCGCAGATGGCCTTTGTGTAGCTTTGCGTAAAATTCAAGACAAACAAACTCACCTATCCCACAAATGTGTTTGGGATATAAAAATTACAACTAAATTCATACTTATGAAATAAGAAAACTGTGATTATAAAGCCGAGTAATGAAACAATAATGATACAGAACTAATTCAATGATAATGATTATTTACTATATTGTTATCTTCCTGCCATCTATTAAACCAAAGTATTCTGCCGTAAATGAGCCTCAAACTATTAATATAGTCGATTGAAATCAGGGAAAACTGGATAAAAAAGCCAATATGAGTTTAAATTTTAAATCGACAGGAGAAAAGACACTATGTGTGAGATCAGAAGGTGATGAATTAAAGAGAGTGATACCCAGAAAACATGATGCTATTGCATGAGTTCGTAAGACATTAGTATTACGTCTATAATATTTCTTGGCATTACACTCTTTATCTAGTACTTTAATTATATTCAAAAAATAGAAGAGTGTATAATAATAATAGTATTGATCAAACAACTTATAACACTTAAAACTATAACCAAACACTTTATTACACTTAAAACTATAACAAAACACTTTATTACACTTAAAACTATAACAAAACACTTTATTACACTTAAAACTATAACAAAACACTTTATTACACTTAAAACTAAAACCAAACACTTTATTACACTTAAAACTAAAACCAAACACTTTATTACACTTAAAACTAAAACCAAACACTTTATTACACTTAAAATTAAAACCAAACACTTTATTACACTTAAAATTAAAAACCAAACACTTTAATACACTTAAAACTAAAACCAAACACTTTATTACACTTAAAACTAAAACCAAACACTTTATTACACTTAAAACTATAACAAAACACTTTATTACACTTAAAACTATAACAAAACACTTTATTACACTTAAAACTAAAACCAAACACTTTATTACACTTAAAACTAAAACCAAACACTTTATTACACTTAAAACTAAAACCAAACACTTTATTACACTTAAAATTAAAAACCAAACACTTTATTACACTTAAAATTAAAAACCAAACACTTTATTACACTTAAAACTATAACAAAACACTTTATTACACTTAAAACTATAACAAAACACTTTATTACACTTAAAACTAAAACCAAACACTTTATTACACTTAAAACTAAAACCAAACACTTTAGTACACTTAAAACTAAAATCAAACACTTTATTACACTTAAAACTAAAACCAAACACTTTATTACACTTAAAACTAAAACCAAACACTTATTACACTTAAAACTATAACAAAACACTTTATTACACTTAAAACTATAACAAAACACTTTATTACACTTAAAACTAAAACCAAACACTTTATTACACTTAAAACTAAAACAAAACACTTTATTACACTTAAAACTAAAACCAAACACTTTTTTACACTTAAAACTAAAACCAAACACTTTTTTACACTTAAAACTAAAACCAAACACTTTATTACACTTTAAACTGAAACCAAACAACTTATTACACTTTAAACTAAAACCAAACAACTTATTACACTTTAAACTATAACAAAACACTTTATTACACTTAAAACTATAACAAAACACTTTATTACACTTAAAACTAAAACCAAACAACTTATTACACTTAAAACTAAAACCAAACAACTTATTACACTTAAAACTAAAACCAAACATCTTTTGGTATTGATCAAAAGTACCCACAGTTGGCGTAATAAGACACGTAAAGCAGGTAACCATCCAGAACAGAAAAATAGAGGGGCTGCAAAACAAAAATAATTTTACCAATGAATAATGCCAAAATCGCTGTATTTTTTTTATAATATTAATATCTTCCCTCTTTTTATGTCTTCTCTAGATTAACAAGTCTGTTGCAGGATATCAGGGGACGAGGGGACAGAGTTCTTAGTCTCTCTTCCCATGAAATATAAATTTCAGGCCTTTTAAAGATACGTGCCTAATAAAGATATTGAAAAATGTACAATTGGAAACGTCTTTAACATTTCTGGAAACAAGACCAGTGTGGTATATAAGCGAGGGTTTGTCTGAATTTCGCGCAAAGCTACTCGAGGGCTATCTGCGCTAGCCGTCCCTAATTTAGCAGTGTAAGACTAGAGGGAAGGCAGCTAGTCATCACCACCCACCGCCATATCTTGGGCTACTCTTTTACCAACGAATAGTGGGATTGACCGTCACATTATAACGCCCCCACGGCTGAAAGGGCGAGCATATTTGATACGACCGGGATTCGAACTCGCGACCCTCGGATTACGAGTCGAACGCCTTAACACGTTTGGCCTATAAGCGAGGGACAGACTCAACAAACTAAAACGTTGTTTAAGAAGCCAACATAATAAAAATATTTTTTTTATAAATTAATTTTTATGTTTGTAAAATTTCTAAAAGAGGACAACACAGAAAAAAAAGATAATTAAAACAGTTGTAATTCAAAAGTGGTTAAACTAATAATAAAACACTTTACGAAATAACTGCTGCGAACACTAATGAAAATATCAGCGCTATCGTCTCCTGGTATGCTGTCACGGAATGCCCTTTCAGCCATGGGGACGTTATAAGTTTCAGTCAAACCCACTATTCGATACTAAAAGAGTAGCCCAAGAGTTGGTGATGGGTGTTGATGACTAGCTGCCTTCCTTCTAGTCTTACACTGTTAAATCAGGGACGACTAGCGTAGATCGTAGACTGCCCTCGTGTAGCTTTGTGCGAAATTCAAAACAAACAAATTGTCACAGACATTAAAAAAAAAAAATCGACAAAGACAATTCAAAAGACCAATAAAAGACGCAAAGCGAAAATATGTCTTTGATTTAAATACTGCATCTGGATACAAAAAATCGACTCCTGGATGCCATTGTTGTTAGTTGGAGCAAAAAATATAACTTTTTTAGAGACGAAGAAGGAAGTAAATTATCAAATTGTTACTCACAACGACTTGTCAATGGTCAAGAAGTGCCAATTCAGTAGTTTGTTTTTCTTGCGTAAATTTTCGGCTCGCCTAACATTTTGCTGTCGTTAAATGGAACAAACTGGAACATACTGTTAGTACACTTAAGGCAACACAAAAAGTCAGCAGATTATCTGTTAGAAGTATTACGCAGTACCCGATTTCACTCTCAACATTAGCTACATAAACCAGATGACAGTGACCAAGTTCAGTTGGTTTATCATAGTGAGGCCAGTATTAACGGATTATTGGCGTTTTACGATATATGTAGTGATCAAAGTGTTTTTTGAACAAAATTCAGAAACGGTGGGAGATTTAAGAGACCAAGGATATGAATATAGATCTAACAAGAATGATAAACTTAAATCTAAGATATTGTTTTTACATCATGCGATACACAATCTCTGGTTACCAACGGTTACATTGAAAAATTAATATATTTGATTTGATACAGATCGTATACTTCTACTTTTATCTTGCAATTCATCAACTGGAAATATTCTTACAACATATTAAGTGTGAAGTTATTGAAGGAGAAACGAAAATAAGGTAGAAATGATGCTGTTTATAATCAAAACTCTCTTCGCGGAAGCGAGCATAGAACAAAATGAAATAATAATTTCGAGTATGGATGAGAAATGTAGAAAGACCTCAAAGCGTGCTCAATAGCAGCATTGCCTAAACCCTTCACAGACCATCACACAGTAGAAGGATACAGACTTAATATCAACGTTAAATGTATGTGTAAATTGCATGCAAAAACTAGCGGGGAAAAACACGTGCGAGGCATGGTGGAAGGAGGTCTACCTACAAAGGGGGTGGTGGTGGTGTAGGCATGACAAAAGACATTCACAATCTCAGGTGTTGGGGCAGTCATACAGAACAACCAGTAGTGTATATTACAGCACTAAACTATTTAGTCATGTGATCTTGAGGTTACCTAAAATGGCAGCATAGCTAAAACCTCTAGGAATATTGGACATTCACATAAAAAGAGAAATATACATACAAGTCCGAGAACCTTCTCTTTCTTATCAGTGGGCCTAACTTTCCTTCTCTATTGATTACCTAAAGGGTAACACACAATGATGGTATGATATGCATTACCGTTTTATTTCACTCTTTTTTTTTAACTTTTATTGTTGACTGAATGATGGAAACAATTTTCAATGAAGACGACGAAAAAGAACGTAAACACAAACGTTGGGTAGAATAAATAAAGTTTATCCGAATATTTTTGTCATCTTAATGAAAATAATGTGCATTAACGTTTTACAAGTCAGGTAATTGTTAAAGCTTTACCTGATATACTTTAAAAATGAATAGGAAAAAATAATAAGATAACCTGAAGTATAATTAGATAACATTAGTTCAATTGTTTTGACAACACTTTAAATTCTCAACTGAAGGGAATGGCCTAACAAAGAGCTAACTTGCTATTTATTAATGAACTCCCATGGCTAACGCATCTGGATCTTTTTTCTTTTTCAAGAGGATTCTTGGAACAGTGGAAAGTTTTCACGTTGTATTGTACAAAAACACATGATAAGTCGAACAAGTAGGTTTTGTTATATTTGCATCTTAGAAATACAGAGCTGATATTTGTTTATGTGTTTTTAACACTTTTTGAATACAGTGCCTTACAAAAGTATTCATCACTACCACTAATTCCACATTTTGATGACATACAAATAATGTAAAATTCTTTATTAATTAATTTTTTATTCAAAACTCTAATGATCCAATTTAACTGTTACGTGCAAAGGAGGGTGAATATCAGCAAAAGTTGTAAATATATAAATATATATACTTATACGCAATTGAGATAATCCACAGATTTATAGTATGTTGCTCGAAGATTCTCAGAAAAATACAGTATGCAAAATACAACTAACACAATAATGAAAAGAATACAAACAGCAGTTCAAGTAAAAGGCGAATCAGTCCGATAATTCGATCATAGAATGCAGAATTACGGAAACAGATCAAGAACATACAGACATCCACCAGGTGAATGGATGACTCAAGATACCCTGAAATCGAATTCTGAGAGTGGGGTAATGAGCTATATAACCAGAAGAAACGTACAGGTAAGCACACCTGACGCTACATTATTAAATCTGATAGAAGTACAAATATGTAACAAGTAACATTCAGCTATAAATATGGTTAGAAAGCAGAAGTTTACTTAACCTAATTATCAACATCCAGCTCAGCCTAAAGCAATGGACTTACAAGCTTTAACTGCAATAAGTTATGGTATTTGGCTAAAACCTTTCACCGATAAAAAAAAAAACATGCAGTTCTCGTGCTCTAACTGTGGAATCCAGGGTCGTGTGGCAAGAAACTGTAGTGCAAGAACAAAAATGAATAAACAAGAAGCCTCAAAGGCTGTAACTTATTCATGAAATTTATCAAAAAATACTAGTTCAGAAATTCGGCAAAGATAGTAAAAACGTGGATTCCATCAGAGTTACATGTCAGAAGTAGTTCCGGCAGTGTGGAACAAAAGATCAGGTATAAGGTACATTACTGAAGTGTCTCCAGTGGTAGTAACAGAGGTAGAAAACATAAAGTCAGTTACTGGTGGATAAAAGTGCACGTTTTCCTCGGCTAAATGCGGATTTAGGAATCTGGCAGTATTTTATAATACAGGGGAAGAAGTAACTAACAGTGTGTTAAGTTCTATCACAGGACATCCAATGAAGATATTAGGTAAACATAGGGTACAGTTGAGAAAAGGACAAATTGGAATTGACCGTCCCTTCTACATTTGTTTAAAAAAAAAAGTATATTTAGACACAGATGGTGTTTTGGGACAAGACTTCTTGTGTGCTTATGATATCAGTATATAACTTACCTCTAGTAAGTTGCGTGTTTAACAAGCAGTCTTACGTTTTGAGGGTTTACTCCCTCCCACTTACATGCTGTAACTGAAACAATAGATTCTTTTTCACTGATTACAATTAGTCAGACGCCAGTTGTTTGTAGGAAGGTTAAGGATCTAAACCAGTCTTCAATCAGCACTGATACACGGAAAAGTCAGAGAGGTAAAAATAATTGTTCTAAGAAAAATAAAACTAGCAGCGTAAAACTAAACTAAGTAAAGAAACTACAATAATAACCAGACAGGCAATGTAATGCATTTAAATCTTTCAGATGACTCTATCCTTAGTAAAGAACTAAGTAAAAGAGCATCCCAACAGGAAAGTGTAAATCACAGGGTACTGGTATGTTTAGCGAAAATTACAGAAGTTTCTTCTAGAAGTCAAATTGTTGAAGATGCTAACGTAGAAATTTTAAAAGAGGTGGATATATGTTGACAGAGCTGGTAGAAATAGAAGAGACAGGTATTTACGTATGAATAAAGTGTCGGAGAAAGACACAGTCCCAACAAAGATTTTAAAAGTAAATGAAGAAAAAAGTAGTACTACCTAAACACTTATTGACAGGTAAAGCCTGAAGTAGAGAGAAGTTAGCATTAGTGGGACAATCTAATATGATAGGGGCCCGAACACATCAAATAGACTGGGATTCTATGGAGATGTAGAAGTTAAGGAAAAATAAACGTTGATACAGTTGTTAGAAGAATGTAGAGACATTTGTTGGAGAGGGAGATTCTAACGGATGCACAAATAAAGTAAAACATAAAAGATGTTAAGTGATAGTAAGTTGTAACGGATTTAATATTATATATTTATTTTAATATCTATGTTTGTTTCAGTTTAATATATATCTAATATATATGTAACTTATATTGTTAAACGTTATTGCGAAAGCCCCGCCTGTTCTCTAAATCTGTAAAAGATTCTCGAGTGTAAGAATCAACAATATATGTTTTATACTGTTGTCAAATGAACTTTCGAGAATAAAACTTTATCAAAATCATCAAGGCCTGTCTGCCTTTTTTTGTGAAAAAAATCTGGTAATGTTACGTTCAACTATTGGTGTTTTGACATGAACGCTCTAGGTGTTACCTCCTTTTCTTTTTTCACCTAGTCTATGTGATACTGGGGTGGCTCAATCATTGTTGTTAGAAGGTATATTGCCTTTAGATTCAAGTTCTGACACTGGTGAGTCTGTGCAGGGTATTGAGGGTGGCTTTGTTCATATTCCTTGTTTCGGGACCAGTTGTGTCTGAAGTAAGACCTACTCCGCCAATTAAGGGTGTAATATTATTATTGGGAAACGATTTGGCCAAAGGAAAAGTTGCTGCCGAACCCAAAATGATGAGCAAGCCGATCACTCTTTCATTTGACGATTATGCTATTGTTAAGGAGAATCAGGATATGTTTTCCTCGTGTGCTGTGACTCAAGCTCAGACAAAGAAATTAGGCCAAATACAAATGGTAGACAAGTATTTATAGGATGATATTATAGAGTTGTCTCAGACAATTTTTGGATGGGATAGAGATCTTGAAAATTACTGTCCTACCGACAATTCATTGGAGATTGATAATGATATACCTAAAAAATCTGGTAGCCTGGTGAAGTTCCGTTTGCTAAAAGTAAACGGATCACTGAGAAAAAAAGAGGATCCGAAGATCTCTTCACTATTTAAATAAGCACTACCCAAAATATGACCTGGAAAAGTTCCAACCAGTTACTTTTTCAAAATGGCGTGCTCATGAAGAAATGGAGACCACCAGACGTACAAGATTCAGAGGATTGAGCTGTAATTTATCAATCTGTTGTTCCAAAAACATCATTCTGATATACTGAAAGTGGTCCATCAACTCAACGCCAATATTTAATTGTCTAAGGAGAGAGGGCTAACAGATTTAATATTATATGTTTATTTTAATATTTATATATATTTCAGTTTAATATATATTTAGAAATGCAAATAACTTATGTTGTTAAATGTGTGTTGTGGAAGTCCTGCTTATTCTCTAAATTTGTAAAATATTCTCGTGTATAAGAATCAACAATATATGTTTTACATTGTTGCCAACTGAACTTTCGAAATCCTCATCCAATGATTATAAAAGGTAGCCATCGCAAAACATGGACTGTTGTTTTATATTGTTGATTTGCTACCGTCAGTATACTATAAACTTCGGAAGCTATAATTATGATAAGTGCTTATTAATCGGAAAACTACAGATATTTGACCAGGAACGTTTAGATATTTCGAGCATTACAAACTATTCAACTTCAAAAAATTAATTTCGGACGTTAGTATTTCTTCGAGGATATTAGGTATCTTCCTCGCTGAAAAGTCACCTTTTAAACCACATAAAGCCAACCAAGAATAGAGATAGCTGGCATTCCCGTCGAGTGAAGTGTACCTGTGTATCAACATAGAATGAATTTGCTCATCGTGAATCATCAATTAAAGGGTCAGTTCCAGTCCAGACAGGTCTCACTATTGTTTGCAAGTGTGTGTATAAATTATTATTTGTAATAATCGTTATTAGAAATTGTATTGTTGTTTGTGGATTAAAATATTTTCATGTTACGAGAAATTTGTGTGTATCAATCTTGTTAGCAAATATAAATTTGATACACATAAACATTCAATTAACTTCTAAGTTAAAATTAAAATTTCAGGCTATTTGAATTCGTAATGTGTTACATAAAAAATTAGAAACTCGTCCCAGATAAATTATAATATGTAACATAGCCTATAGCACGGAGACCCTATAGAGTGCTAGAGAAACACAGAGCTGAATTAAAAGCATGTGTGAAAGACATGTGTAATAGATGATACTAGCAGTCCTTTTGCATCACCAGTGATACTAGTACCAAAGAAAGATGGGGTTTCAGGTTTTACGTGGACTTTCGAAAACTGAACTGTATGACTATTAAAAGGCCCGGCATGGCCGAGCGCGTTAAAGCATGCGCTCGTAATCTGAGGATCGCGGGTTCGCGTCCGCATCGCGCTAAACATGCTCGCCCTCCCAGCCGTGGGGAGCGTTATAATGTGACGGTCAATCCCACTATTCGTTGGTAAAAGAGTAGCCAAAGTGTTGGCGGTGGGTGGTGATGACTAGCTGCCTTCCCTCTAGTCTTACACTAGTAAATTAGGGACGGCTAGGTGCAGTGGGCTAACAACCTACTCACTTAAATACCTGTTCAAGAAACCGCAGTGATTGCGGCCCTATGTTCTTTAAAGGAATTGAGTGGCAGATGATGATGACTATTAAAAACTAGTATCCAATACCCAATATCCAGAGAAGTTGGATAGGCTAGGTAACAATAAATATTTTTTGTCTATGTACTTGCTCTTACATGTACGTATTGTAATTTATCTCAGATGAGTCTCCGATTTATTATGTTACTCACGTAATGTAGTATGATTTCAAATAACTGTAAATTTGGATTTTAATTTAGAAGTTAATTGAATTTTAATATGTATCAAATTTGTGATATTTGCCAAAATATTAATATACACATTTATACAATTTATAATAATGGTTATTACAAAATTATTTATTTATATACTAACATTTTAGAAACTCGCAAACAATATTCAGGCTTCTATCGGGTCTGGATACACAGATATACTTCTCTTGATGGCTGTCCCTCAGTGGAAAAGCGGTATGTCTGCGAACGTACAATACAAGAAACCGGGTTTCGATATCCGTGATGGGCAGAGCACAGATGGCCCATTGTGTAGCTTTGTGCTTAACATCTAAAAACAAACAACAACATCAATGCTCTTGAAGGCTTGAAGCAAACGTAGATTTTTCACTGACGATAATATCTTATGTCTTCATAGAAACACTAACGTTCGAAATGTATTCTCTGAAGTTGAAGGGTTCGTAATTTTCGAAATTTATAAATGTTCCTTGTCAAATTTTGTAGTTTTCCGATTAATAAGAGTTAAACACAGTTACAGCTTCCGAGGCTTACAGTTTACTGAATATAGCGACCAAACAATATTCTATTATTGTCTCTCGGCATCTTGTGATTACTTGCTTTTATATTCATTAGGCAAAATTCTCGAAAGTCACCAATATTCAAAAATACACTAGTGTGTTCGTAAAAAATGGATTATTGATTCTTATATCGGAGAATCTTCTTCAAAGTTAAAGAACAGGCGGGACTTGCGCAATACACATTTAACATAAATTAAACTGAAACAACGTAGATATTAAAATAAATGTATAACAATAGTAAATCTGTTAAACTTGCAAAGTGGTTATTGGCAAGTAGAGGTAAAGAAGATGGCAAGCAATAAACGGTTTTCGTATTATTTTCAGGTAAATACCGGTTAAACAGAATGCCATTCTGGTTACGCAATGCCGCCTCCACATTTCACAGATTGAGGGGCGTTTTATTATCAGGATTTAGAATGTTTCAGTAATTTAGCTAATAGCATTGCTTTTGCAGCAGCTTTTGAGGACCATTTAGAGAGACTGAGACAGATATCTGATAAACTCTGTAATTCTAATTTAGAGTTTAAGCCAAGCAAATTCCACCTTTTAAGAAAAGAAGTAGAATACTTGCTTCATGTGGTAACTTAGATGGTGTGAAACCTGATCCCAAACAGTTGGAAGGAAGTATAACTTGTCCAGTACCAAAAAGAGCAAAAGATGTCCGCATTTCTAGATTTTGTAGGTTTTTACAGAATATTCATTCCACATTTTGCAGTAGGCCAAATCTTTAACAGAATTGAATATGAAAGACATTGTTTTTACTGGACAAACGAAAGACAAGAAGCTTTTGAAAAATTGAGGGATACATTATTGAAAGTTCCAATCTTGATTACCTAGATTTCACTGAATAATTTATTCTAAGTATAGATACTTCAGGTTTTGCAGTAGGTACCGTATTACCTCAATTAGATGAAAATGGTAAGGAACACCCTATTGCTTAAAAAATAGACAGTTATGAAAAGATTAAATGAATTATTCAGTAACGGAACAGGAATGCTTAGCTGTAGTACATGGCACTAAAACATACCATTTTTATCAGTATGGTAGAAAGTTTATCGTTGTTACAGCTCATACCCCTTTGCAAATAGTTAATGACATCTAGATTAGCTAGATGTTCTTTATGTTACAGGACCGTGATTTCGCACTCAGACACAGACGAGATAAAAAAAAAAAACTAACGTAGAAGTATTTAGAAGAATTAGGCTTGAAGATGCTGAAAAGAACGATAAATATGTCATTAATCTGCACTAACCAAAAACTGGACTAGACAACTATGAAACTCATTGGGATTTAGATCGTATTATCAAAGAGCAGAGAAAAGATCCAGTGTTAAGACAAAAAGTGTTAAAAGGAGAAAACTAGAAGATTAATACAGGTTTGTATTATGTATTAGGTTGAGGAATAATTCGTGAGCGTTTTTAAATAATTTCATTCAAGCATTACATGCAAGACTATACAATACTTCAATGCATGAACACATTACACCCAAAACATTTATTATGATACTTTATTTCATGTAATACCTAGGTATATAGTATGCATTGTTGTAAACGAAATTACAAGAAATTAAATGCGAAAAGCAGATGGTGTCGAAAATGCTCGATTTTGTCCACTTGACATTCCATTTAATGAGCTGAAAATGAAAGCAAAAATTAGACATGAAAATCAAACACACCACCTCTTAGAGCAAAAAATTATCTACCAAATGACATGAAATATTTTGCGAAAGCGTTTCATTTATGAATATATTTTTTAACTTGAAAAAACGCTCACGAATTATTCCTCAACCCAATATTACGCAGAAGAGTTAGCAAAAACCAACCTAGAGAAGAAACGATTTAATTAGTAGTACCTCATAACTTAAAGTATAAAGTTATGAAAACGTATTATGAGACTCATATACTAGAATAAGTAAAATATTCTTCTGGCGAAATATGACAGAATATATTAAAAAGTATTACAAATTATGCATAGAATGTCAAAAACGAAAAACAAACCCATATCTGAAAAACGCCCTCTAATAAAGAATACCAAATTCAACCACACCCTTTCAATTAGTAGTTGTGGATATTTTTAGGTCCTCTACCAACGTCCTATGCAAGAAATAAGTATTTAGTAGCAGTAGCAGACTAATTAGCTCGATATACAGAAGCCATATGCTTACCAAATCAGAAAAAAAAATGGCTGAAGTATTTGTCAATCAAATGATTGCCAGGCATAGCTACTTCTGTACCCTTTAACAAATCGAAGTATTGACTTTATTTCTCACTTAATAAAGGAAATTTGTTAAACCTCGGAAGTTAACAAAGCAGAAACCACGGCTTATCATACCGCTGCTGACGGTTTGGTGGAAAAATTTAATCGAACATTGTTAAATATTGCCTCACAATACTGGGAAAAAGATTAAAAGATCTGGGATGAGCAGGCATCATTATTATTACTGGCCTATGGAAGTACTGAAAACGAATTTGCACAAGTAAGCATCTTTTATTCTTTTGCTTAGTAGAGATGTAATTTTCCAGTGCAGGAAACATTAACACTTAAGAGAATAAGTTATGCTTTAGTGATGGTTATAAAGCTGAGATGATCAAAAAAATATAATTAGATTTTGAAATACACAAGTACATTTAACAAAAGCAGCAGAGCAAAGAGAAAAATATGTTTTAAAAAAGCCTATATAAGTAATATAAACATAGGAGATAAAGTTTCTTTGCATACCCCTAGTATTAAAAAAGGAAATAAAGTGGCTAAGTTATGAAAAGGATCGTTTAAAGTAATAAAGCAAACAAGCCCAGCCAATTACAAAATTGAGGAAGTCTATGGCAGACTGAAGAAAGTTAGATAATGGTAACCATACTCTTACGACAAAAGTAAAGGAGAGACAGAAGTTGAAGTGGAAAAATCAAAAGTGAAGAAGCACCTATAGATACTTCTGAAGAATAACCCATACTGGAAGATGATAGTGTGATAAAAGTTGAATAAGAAAGTGAACCAGAGAGTAGAGATTACGATAAAGGAGAAAAAATCCCTATATCTGAAGAAACATCAGAAGAACCAGTTGCTCCACCAGTTGAACCAGCAACACATGATTACACTGCACAATAATTTTTGTGAAAAGTTGTGCTTCCTGAAAAGTTTTTGCGGATTGTGACAGGTACCTGGTGAGTATGCACAAATATAGTTTTGGTTTTGCTTTATCACGTAGGAACTCTGAGAAATAGACAGTTAACTGTTTACAGGCAATAACGTATTTCAATGCGTTTATGTTTCCAAATATGCTGGTCCATATTTCACAGTCCATAGTAAGTAATTGTGTTCAACATAATTAAAAGTGTTTTGCTCCTGATTTTCGTTTGTATTCAATGTATAGTGCATTTCGTTGCACTGTCCAACAGTAGTCAGCAAGCATTGACGGATTCCAGTTGCCCTGATATCGTTTTTCCATTGTAGCAATGTCCTGGTGAAACCCTTCACTGTGTTCGTCACTGACAGCACCGAGATTTGTGGGGAAGAAGTCCAAGTGTGAGTAGAGGAAATGAATCTTGAATGATATGTTGCAATTCACCATTTTGTATGCTTTAAGAAGTTTGTCTACCAGCTGAATGTAATGTGGGCTCTGTAATTGCCAAAAAAATTGTCAACATCGTCTTTGAAGGCTTTCTAGGCAATCTTTTCCGGCCCAACTAACAGATCTTTGAACCGCTTGTCACTCATATCATGTCTGATCTGAGGACCAACAAAAATGCCCTCTTTGATCTTGGCCTCAGTTATTCTTGGAAACATCTGTCTTAAATAACGAAAACCTTCGCCTTCTTTGTTCATTGCTTTCACGAAATTCTTCATAAGTTCCAATTTTATGTGAAGAGGAGACAAAAATACCTTTGCCGGGTCGACAAGCGGTTCATGCTCCACATTTTTCTGTCCTGGAACTAACTTTTTACGAAGTGGCCAGCTCTGTCTAGAATAATGTGACTCTTTGGCATGACTGTCCCATTCACAGATGAAACAACAGTACTTTGTTTAGCCGAGCTGCAGTCCCAGTAACAGAGCAACGACTTTCAGATCTCCACAGATTTTCCAGTTGTACTTGCTGTACTGGATATGCTTCAGCAACATTTCCATGTTCTCGTAGGTTTCTTTCATGTGTGCTGCATAGTCAACAGGTATTGAAGAGTGAACGTTGTCATTGTGTAACAGAACAGCTTTGAGGCTTAACATTAATGAATCAATAAAGAGACCTCATTCTTGCGGGTCATGGTCACTATCCCAAAGCAGATAGCAATCCTTCGATGTCAACACAGAAGCAGAGACTGTCAACTCGTGCAAATAATTTGTTTATATCATCTTGGCGGCTTCGAAAAACAGAAATTTTCGTACCTGGTGACAGCAAACACCATTCCTGCAGTCTCACACCCAGCAATTCGGCTTTTGCTTTTGACAGACCCAAATCTCTGACCAGATCGTTTAATTCTGACTGTGTTATGAGATGTGGATCGCCTGAGGAGCACGATTCAAAATCCGGAACAATGTCACTGCCAGTTTCCTGCAATGCAGTTTCTTCATCTGGTTCGTCTAAGGTCCATTCATCTGGTGGCTTCGAAATTGGAATACTGTCGTCATGTGGGATGAGTCTCATTGCTGAAGGAGATTAGAGTATTCATTTGAATTTTTGTTTTTGGCAGAGAAACCAGACACATTAGTCAAACAGAAGTAACAGTCCGTCACATGGTCTTTCTGTTCTCGCCATATCATCTGGACAGCAAACGGCATTGTCTTTCGAGTGCCTCTGAGCCAAGCTCTCAGACAAACAGCAACTGTCGCACAACAAATGTGAGGTGCCCATTCCTGGTCTTGATCACCAATTTTACAGCCGAAGTACAGATGATATGCTTTATTTACAAAAGCAGTCATTGAGCGTCTCTGATGAACAAGCGTATACTCGCCACAAATATAGCAGAATGTATTACGGCTGTTACGACATTGACGAGACATATTGACCGACACCAATCGTCCTGTAAAATGTCTATAACATCTAACTTACTTCTTACAGTGCTACTGAGGCAATGCTATATTCTGAAATAATACGTACACACTGTAAGGCCTATATTAATCCAATGAGCAGCATCTGTGTAGGCAAGCCACTTTTATAGCCTGCTGAGACAATGTCAAGCTGGCTCCAGCCTGCCCAGGCATGCCTGGGCTGCATAATTCCACAGAATAGCTTCTAACCTGGCCTGATTTCATGCCTAGACATGCCCAGACTGCACAAAACATTGTTCATAGGTCTCTTACAGAAACGAACCCAGCAGTGTTCACGAAGCAAAAACTTTGTTGTGCAATGTTATCACTTACGGTCAAGAGGTCTGATAACCAAGCCGCGAGAAACAATACCAGCACCCAGAACTCGAAAAGTAAGATTTGACCCAATAGTATTACAGCACACACCAAACAGTTGCTTAAAAGTAAGTAGCGAATGTCAATAATGGTAAAGCAGATGTCACAGGAACATTTAACCATATGTTAGCTTATCTTGATAAACATAGTCAGTTGCTACATTTCGTCGTAGGCGAACTGTATCTGCATGTTATTAAAATTAACTGTAGATATATTTTTAGTTACACCAGCATTTTTATAATGCTACTTGTCGACATAATAGCAGGATAAAATGTGAAGATTGTCCCAGTAGAAAATAAGATAGGAATTATGTTTGTTGAATAAGGTGAGTTCGTTTTATTAGTCTGTTTATGTGTTTTATTATAGCAAAGCCACATTGAGTTATCTGCTGAATTCATCGAGGGGAATCGAATCCCTAATTTTAGCACTGCAAATCCATAGACTTACCGCTGTACTGATGGGGAACCGTTTACAAATAAAGGAGTAGCTATAATGTGAGTATTACGAATATTGCAGACAGATTTAGACCCGGAAAGGCAAAGTGTGTGACTCGTAATTCGAGGGTCGCAGGTTCGAATCCCGGTCGCACCAAACATGCTCGCCCTTTCAGCCGTGGGCGCGTTATAATGTGACGGTCAATCTCACTATTTGTTGGTAAAAGAGTAGCCCAAGAGTTGGCGATGAGTGGTGATGACTAGCTACTTTCCCTCTAGTCTTACATTGCTAAATTAGGGACGGCTAACGCAGATAGCCCTCGAGTAGCTTTGCGCGAAATTCAAAAACAAATAAACAAACAAACAAACAGACAGATTTAATAAAAATCTTCCGTTAATTCATAAATATCATATAGAAATTGACTAATTATTGAGCGAACTGAACGATATAAAAATGGGATTTCAGTTTCACACAGGCATAGATAGAAACGTGGACTGTTTAATACAGATGAAAGTATTTTACAATTCCGTTTTGGAACAGGAACAACAGATATTAAACGAATTAAATAAGAACGCAGACGAACAAAGACGAGTTTCTAAAGAAATGGTATATTTAATAGATGAGCAAACCACTATAATGAATTGTTTTTATAAAAAATTTGAACAGCATGAAGAAACAGGTGAGTATGAATAACATTAGTAAATATTACCAATGAAATAATTCACACGCAACTCGAGCAAAGAGAAGTAAAACTGAGTATACTCTTGGTTAGTTAATTATAAAAGTACCTTAACTGTTAGGCTTATTGACAAAAGAAGAATCAGAAGCCTTTATCGAACTAAGCACAGAAACAGAAGTCCCTAATTTAAGAAATATACAAGACAAGACTAAACATTTAACCCTCAGGAAAAGCCGGTTTAGCTATATGAGAAATGCAACAATACATTAAAGACTTATAGACGATCCTGTCATTACTAGGTTAGATAAGTGGAAATTGGGCCCCCAGTGGCACAACGGTAAGTGTGCAGACACATATCGCTAGACAATGAGTTTCGATACCCGTGGAGAGCAGAGCACAGGTAGCCCTTTGTGTAGCTTTGTGCTTAATTCGAAACAATCAATCAAGTTGAAACTGATCAATACAACACTATACCTAACTGTTTTGTATTTAGTATAGTGTTGCAACTATTTGGCCAGGATAAAATAATATTGATCTTGGAAAAATATGAAAAATGTACAGATTATTAATAAATAAATCAAAATGGAAATAAAGACATGCCGGATTACTACCGAAGTAACAGATCTAAATAATCCCGAATCGGAAAAATAGAAAGTGCTTTAATTACATTAAATGAAAACAAAGATTACTGATTTAATAATCAGTCTACGAGGGTAGCGATATTTTAAAGGAAAACGATTTATCACAAGTGAAAATTATTAGGCGAAATGAACACAAAAGCCTTTCTGTTCTTTGTCCACCGTAGGTATCGAGATATGATTTTTAGCATTATAAAGTGAATTGAAAACTAATAATATTTAATTTACCGGTTTTATTGAATATTTTTAGTACCATTAATATCTCATGTAAACACTTTCAGCACTAGTGATACGTTATGTTGTTATGTAAAATCTACTAATTTTAAGGACTGAATTGCTTAGTATTGGGCTGTTTGTTGCTGAGCGCATAGATAACCAAATACATTATATGTCAACCACACTATATTTGCCACAAACAATTTTTAGAAGCCTTCACACAAACCAGAGTTCATCTGTGTGGCCAGGATAAAACAAACATTGTAGTGGTCCAGGTGATATATCTATATAAACAAATGTCAACATGTGTGTGTGTGAGTATCTTCCTTATACGTTTCACATTTCTTTATCAACCAGCATCAAACTTGACACAGTAACACAGGATTATATGAGGAAGATCAAGAGGGTTAACCCCATCTAATTAATAACCAATGTTGTATATACAGTACCTCAACATTAGAATGAACTATGTAACCATTTTTATTAGAACTCTTGAAAAAATAATGTTTATTTTTTTTAGTATCGGTACCTTTGTGTATTTTCATTGCATTTTTAATTTTTATCACATTAAAAATAATAGAAACATAATTTCTTGTCATTTGTTTCAAACGAGTTTTTATTTCATCCGTCAAACGGACGGGTACTACAACTAGCATATATACACTACTGGCCACAATCTTAAGGCTAATGAAATATAAAGAAAAAAATATGCATCTAACCACTTATTTGAGTAGAGCTTAGAAAGATGAAAATAAGAAAAGGGAAAACAAAAATAAAAAAACTTTTTTAGTATTTAATAGGGAAAATGAGAACACTGTGAAATTAGCCTAAATACTAGCTGGTCAAAAGTTTAACATCATACTGAAACGAAGAGTTGATCGGTAAACACGTAACGAAATTTAGTCATTTGCGTTCAAGCACTAGCGTTGTCAACATCTCCCACCGACATCTCCTGTGTTACATTGGGTAAAAACATGGCAAAGGCTAAAAAGTTGACAGAGTTTGAAGGTGGCAGAATTGTCGAGCTGCAAAAGCACAATCTCTCACAACGGGCCATCGCTGGTGAAATTGGGCGTAGTAAAACTGCTGTTGCAAATTTCTTAAAAGACCCTGAGGGATATGGAACGAAAATTTCAAGTGGTCGGCCCAAGAAAATTTCGCCGGCGTTGAGCAGAAGGATTCGACGGGTTGTCCGGCAAGACACCAGCCGATCGTCGAACCAGACTAAGACCCTTATGGAAGCAGAATGCAGCTCAATAACAACAAGACGGCATCTACGAGAGAAAAGCTTTAAAAACCGTAAACGACTTCAAAGGCCACGCCTCCTTCCACACCACGAAACAGCTCTGTTAAATTTTGCTGAGAAGCACCAAACACGGGACGTAGAAAAGTGAAAGAAAGTTTGGTTTTCTGATGAGAAAAAAATTAACCTGGATGGTCCGGATAGCTTCCAACATTACTGGCACGATAAGGTTATCCCACTGGAGACATTTTCTACACGACACAGTGGTGGAGGTTCCATCATGATCTGGGGTGCTTTCTCCTTCCATGGAACAATGGAGTTTCAGGTTATACAGGGGTGTAAAACAGTAGCTGACTACACTGGCATATTAGAGAGAGCATCCTTATTGACTGAAGGCCCTTGCTTGTGTGGAAATGACTGGATCTTTCAGAAGAACAACGCTGCAATCCACAATGCCCGCAGGACAAAGGACTGAACTCCATTGAAAATGTTTGAGGGTGGATGGCAAGGGAAGTCTATAGAAATGGACGTCAATTCGAAATAGAAATTAGAAATCTTCATAAAGCCATCTTCACCACTTGGAATAACATTCCAGCCAGCCTGAGACCTCTAGTTGGGCATTTTCTACCCTGTTTAGGACTTCTTTTTGGTATGGTCTTAAACTTTTGACCAGCTAGTATTTGGGCTAATTTCATAGTGTTCACATTTTCCTTATTAAACGCTAAAAAAGTTTTTATTTTTATTTTCCCTTTTCTTATTTTCATCTTTCGATGCTCTACTCAAATAATTGGTTGAGTCTAACATCGCAAAATGCATATATTTTCTTCATGTTCATTGGCCTTAAGATATTGGCCAGCAGTTGGAAATGTATGTACACACATGTATGTACCATTAATTTCCAAAACCTACAACCGTTGTAGTGTTATCTATATTCAGTAAATGGAATGAAATTACCATAAATTTTATTTAATTCATTCAAAAATAAAATTTCTAGGTTAAGAATTAATAACGCAAAGGTATTTTTGCGGTTAAGTATAAAGCTACACATTGAGCTGTATCCTGCCAAACTCAAGTACCGAAATCAGGTTTTTAGTGAGATAAGATCTCAAACGCGACAAACTGAAGTATTTAAAACCACATAAACTATTTGAAGAAATTACAATTTTAGGGACAGATTGGGATGTTTTAAAATGTAGGAGAAAGTTGAAGTACCTTTAAACTTTTTGGTTAAGATGTGCTATTTAAATCTATAAAGATGAGATGAAGCAATTAAAATTGTAGAGAAAAATAGGATAATTTGAAAGTCTGAACCTAAGTTCTATCTGCTGACAAACGCAACTTTTAAATCCTAAATTTACTTTCTCTTCCAACGTTTATTCTGCAAGACGTTTTGAACCACAGTGTTTAAGATAAATATATTATTTCTAATGACATATTCATTTCAAAATCCTGCTTGACTTTATTATTTCGCTTTCCTAGTATTCTTGTCATCATTAGAGTCATTTAATAATGATACTCTGTATCATTACAGTTGCCTCTGCTTTATATTCTTTCATTTCCTTACAAACCTTATTGTCTTGTGTACAGTAATTCAACTCTTCATTTTGTCCAAAACTCTATTACTTATCAAACTTGTACTTGCATTTCATACTCCTGTCCTGCATCTACTTACCAGTTTCTAATTTGGTATTCATATTCTCAATTCAATACAATGCAAGTCCATTTTCTTCTTTCTACCGTCTACTTTTAATTAATGTTTTAAAAATGTATAGATAAATTGGAGTACTTACAACTGTAGTTATGAGTTGGAATTCCACATTCTATAAAATATATAAGCAAGTGAAAGGTTTGTTTGGTTTGTTGGAATTTCGCACAAAGCAACTCGAGGGCTATCTGTGCTAGCCGTCCCTAATTTAGCAGTGTAAGACTAGAGGGAAGGCAGCTAGTCATCACCACCCACCACCAACTCTTGGGCTACTCTTTTACCAACGAAAAGTGGGATTGACCGTAATATTATAACGTCCCCACGGCTGGGAGGGCGAGCAGGTTTGGCGCGACTCGGGCGCGAACACGCTACCCTCAGATTACGAAGCACACGCCTTAACGCGCTAGGCCATGCCAGGCCCCAAGTGAAAGGGTTTAAGAATCCTTATTTATTTCTATAATAACTTTACATATAATAAAGTGTCCCAAATACTAATCGTGAAGCACCTTGGCTCATCAAGAATGTTTAGAATTCCAACATTCCCAATAAATAGAAAACTAATCACTAAATTCAATCCTGATGCTCACAGTATTCATCAACTCTTTTTTTTTTTACACTCTGTAAAGTTGAAGCCTCTACCGCTTTAAATAACAATTCTTCCACAGGTTTACCACCTACGGAATAATAAAGCTATCTCAATTGAAGATGTGTCTGATTGTTCCAAAGCTTAAATTTATTATTTCTTGCCTCTTCTCTGTTTATGATAAAAGAAGTTGAATCATCTCAACGTAATCTTATTTAAAAGTCACCCATCGTGGGGATAATTTTAGTAGCAGTCCTTTGAACCTGCCCAAAAAACTCAACGATTTTCTTTGGATATGGTGATCAAAATTGGATGTAGTACTCTAAATATGGACCTAACTAGTGCCTTATACGATGAAGTCGTAATCTCTTGGAGTAACTTTTTCAGCATATATATATGTATATATAAAGCCCAAAAATTGTATTAGCTTTAACAATTACCTTAATAGTTATATAAACCAATACCAAATATCATTTTCCTTATGCATATAATTAATATTATTTCATGCTAATGTGTATTTTAAATTCATATCAGGTTATTACATGTGCAAAACCTTATACTTGTCATAATTTATTATACGTGTGTTTGTCCAGTTACTAACCAAACAGTCTAAGTCTCTCTTAGAAAAACCATTGTGTCCTCATTAAGATCAGCGAGGCCTAAGATTTTTATATCAGCAAACTTAACCAATTTCCTAACTTTACCTTATCAATATTATTAATTTAAACAAAAAACAGCAACGATCTCAGTACATATCCTTGAGGTATGCAAGTTGTAACATTAATCCAGTTTGACTAAGCTCCATTGATAACAACTTTTTTGCTTCCTCCCAGCTGACTAATCTTCAATCTATTTAGCTAACTTATCCTCTTCTCGTATTGATATATAATCTTAATCAATTTTTGATGCGTCACTTTATACAAAATGTACTTCTTTACTCTAATGCAAATGAGAAGTAACATCCTCAAAAAATGTTAATATGCTAGCAAGGAACGAGCTTCCATTTGTAAAGACTGTTGGTTATTTTACAAAAGTTTAAGTTTCAACACGATGATTCTGCAGAGTATTTTTAACCTACTTTTGTTTAGAATTTTAAGTGTTTCAATGTGTCTCAGCAATTCAAAGTTATGTAACTTGCACATAAAGTATGTGTGGCATTGAAATTTGGAACAAGCATAGAGTTTGAGCCGAATTCTGTGGATTTTCGATTAGCTTCAGTTTGGCAATTCACGACTCTAGATATTCCACAGATGCTGTTCATTCTCAGCTTGACAAATTAATATGAGTCGAAAGCTTTCATGTGGATTTATCTTATCCTAAAGAGCTTGGAGGTTTAGATATTTGTATGCTGAAATTTTTAAGGGGGTGGTTCTTAATTTATTAATATTTTAGTGTGCGTGCCAAACGACAATTTGTAAATGTAATGTGTTTGTGATCTTGAAAAAACAAGAGCATTAACGTGTGATATGTAAGCATGTCATGTGTTTCCTACCCTTTTTAGTTATAAAAATTTTTTAACTTTTCACTCAGCCTGTTTATGTACAAAATTGACATAAAAACGTAATCCAAACTGTTTAGTTGTAGTGACCTTTATGTCTCTGTTGCTCTCGCTAGAAGGTAGTATGTGCTCTGCCATTTTGGATGTTGCAGAAACTTGACTGTAATGTTCTTCACTGGATGATGTATGTATATTCAACCAAAAAGTGTCACGAGAGAACACCCAGTGGCATGATGTCTCTTTTGCAAAGAAAGGATCAGAGATTTACTGTAAGTCCACAACTATAGTAAATTCAGAATTGTACTTATGAATGTGGCTAATTCAACAGAAATTCATCTCTAGTAAGAGCAAAATTCTGCTGCTACCCACTAGTGCTTTGTACCAAGTGACATTTTAATGTAGGTAGTCAGTATCAGAACTTATCAATCTACTTTTCCTCCATCACGTGTGCCTTTCATCATGTTGTCAAAGAAAACACATCAAAACTCACAGAATCTAAACAATCAATACCCTTCAAATGAATCAATCCATGACTTAACAATATTAGCTGTTGGCTTTGGTTTGTTCTGAATTTACGACCCTCAGATTACGAGTCAAGTGCCTTATCCATCTGGCCATGCCGGGCCTAGGTGTTGGTAACAAGATCGTGAAGATAAGATTTTAGCAACTTCAAATTCAAAAATTATTAAACTAATTGATTAGTCCTATCTGTGTGCGTGGCTTGTATGATTGGCCAATAACAATAAACATATTCAAATGACGTGATTTATTGGTTAATATGCTGTTGCCAGTACCTGCCCATGTCCCAGTGTGCGTAATGTATTTTTGGTATTCAACAGAATGGATGATTATGTGTGTGTGTATTTACTGTTAAGCCTAAAGCTACATAATGGGTTACTTGTGATCTACCCATTGCAGGTAACAAAATATAAATTTTAGCATTATGAGCCCTCTGACTTATCGTTCGTTGAGCCATGGTAGAGCTGATAGAATAGGAAGCAAAAGAGGGAAAAAAACTATGTGCGATAAATTTTACTATTATTAAATGTTTAATTTAGTTACCTGTTTAACATACATTTGATTCTTTGAAACCTTCAAAACAATGAGTATTATGGAAACAAAAAAAAAAGAAAGAAAAAGGAACAGCTTCCCGTGACATGTAAAATAAAATCTATTACTGTGCTTACAGTAAAAGTGTTGTTAAACGAAATGAGGCTTTATGCATTTTTCTTTGTAGTAAACTGTATTATTAATTGCACATATGTGCAAAATTTTTTTGCTGTATGCTTTTTTGCTTAGATGTCACCCTTTATCTGGAGAGAAAATAAAGCTGATGATTTATACACTGACTCAGTAGAGGTTTGACTAAATATCTACTTGAATATACATACTTCTTTTGTTTGTTTTTGCTAGGTAATAAATAAAGATCACTTCACTTGTGACGGATTTATTATCATATATCTGTTCTAATATCGATCTTAGTTTAAATTAAATGGAAATTTATAAATGTACGTTACTTATACTTAAATCAGTGTTGTGAAATTCCTGACGATTCACCAGTGTTTACGTATACACACACACACATACTGTTGATTCTTACACTCTAGAATTTTCTACAATCTTAGTGAATAGGCGTAAGCTGTTGCGTAAGCTTAAATTTCGAGAAACTTCCTCACGCTTGCTTATAAATATAACCAATGCGACGCGCCAAGAGACAGTATATATATTATTGGTTTGCTATAGTTGTTGTGCTATAAACCTCGGAAACCATAAATTTGCCTGTTATAACACTTATTAATCGGGATCTTCAGATATTTGACCATTTCGAACATCTCAAACCATCAGCGGATTCACATTAAATATCAGTCGTTTTACGAAAACATTATATAAGTTCAGCGGTGGAATACTCGGCATATGGGCTGCGAAGAACATATAGTTCGCTGCCTGTTAAGTATATTGTACCTAAATCAACTCAAAATTATTTCTCTCATCGTGAACCCTTGATAAGATACCAAGGAAGTTCCAGACCAGATAGAAGACTCCAAAAATTTACAAACTGATAAACAGTATAGATCATTATTCGTCATTACCGTTATTGTAAATTCTGTTATTTTTGTATATTAAAATATATTTGTTAAAAATGTGTATATCAATCTTGTTGGTAAGTATCATAAATTGGATACATATCGATATTTATACATTTATAAAATTATTTATATCTCATTTCATTACAATGATGACGACCTTTCTTTCATAGTGAGAATCTATATAATGCCGGAGAGATCTCAACATTAACATCACTTAAACACTGGACAAAACACCCTGAAGAAGTAAAACCTTATCAAAAAAGTTTAATTCACCTCAAGCTGGTTTATTTGATACTTAAGCGAAAATGTGTATTAGCAGCCTTACATTGTCATATTTTTATAAAAAAAAAGCCTGGAAGTTGCTGTTTTTGTCATTGTTTTTAGTGCAAAGCTAACAATAAGCTATTTACACGTTGTCTATTGTGAAAAACTGAATCCTTCATTTAAGGTTTGTAATTTCATAAATTTTACTGTTTACCTATCAGGAGACATTCTTGAAAGAAATTTACGATTTATCAGAGGACGAGTGTATAGTCCTTATACTGGTTCAGTTGCAATAAAACCAGATGAAAGAAATGATTTTAGACAAAAATGACTATATTATTAAGGTCAATCAAAAGATGTTAGCAGTATATTTTTGAAACTAAATGAAAATCAAACACTTACAAGAGAAATAACTAAAATTACCTTTAAAGAAACTATTGGTTTATGTTATGAGTTGTTTTTGTACATCTTCAGATTTAGTAGTTGATTATCTTAACAGTTTTTAACTAATACCTATTGCAGTTAAATAATCGCATTTTATGTTTAAAGAGTCCATTTATGATCATGTTGATGGATTATTATATGGTCATAGCTTCCTTTTGCCATGGCTAACTTAATTTTAAAGTATGATAAAATAAGGAAGTTATAAGACTGATCTGTTTATTTAAGTTAATTTCACAATAGAAATATGTTGACTATACCTACATCATTTTTCAACCGAAAAGTCACACTAATGAACTTTTGGAATATTTAAAGAGTAGGCACTTACACATAGGGATTGCAGTTCAATATGAACACCACCCACATCACTTTACATTCGTGGAAACTTAGTATATGATCAACAAGATTTCTTCAAGATAATGTAAGTATTCTGACTGTTTGTTCCCACAACATTTAAAACGTGTTTGTTTTGAATTTATCTTAAAACTACACGAGGGCTATCTGCGCAGTGTAAAACTAGAAAAAAGGCAGGTAGACATCACCACCCACCGTCAAATATTGGGCTACTCTTTTACCAACAAATAGTGGGATTGACCGTCACATTATAAGCATTTAAAGTTAACTATGAAAATTCAAGCCGATCGTACACACTAAACTATAAGAGATCAATGATTATTACATAAAGACAGTACTAGTATAAAAACTTTTCGAAATGTAATTAATTTATTATTAAATTTATTAATAGTGTCATCAATCAAATGTTAAATAAACTATCCAATAGTAATAGTATTACGATATGTTAAAGAAAACCATAGCTGTTAAAAAGTCTATCTACAAATATAAAACAAGTGTGTTTTCGAAATCATTTTAACTTTATTTTTCTTTTAGAGGTTTAACACCTAAAAATAATGATCGTTTGTCATGTACCAGTACCTGTCAGTAGGTTCTTTTACGAGACTGTTCCTTCCCATAAAATAGCTTAGATACTTGAAGCTCATTAAGTATTTCCCGATAAAAAGTAATTTTACTTTCACAGTTGGTAGCCTGACTCTTGTTGGTTAAATGAACATGCCAATTGCCAAACTGAGGCTGATACCTTTTCTCCTGAAACTGTAAGTTTTCAAGTTCAAAGTTTCACTATTCTGACCTGTGTCATGATTTTAGTTACATCATTATTTTGAATCACTGTAGGAGTTGAATTGTTTAAAACAAAAGCTATCAAAAGTCTTACCCTTTTATTTATGTTTTTTTTAAACTTATACTGAGTAAGTATTAGCTTCTCTCGGTCTAGTTATACTAAACTAGGTAATTCAACTATAGACATATGCACTTTTTTCATGTGAAAGATTCCTTTGAAGTAGAGCATATCGCATAGAAATAGACGCTGATATTTTCTTCAGTAAATTAGATGAGACTTCAAGGATATAATATCTTCTCAATTAGTAGTGAGAGCGACCATCAATTACATGATGGTGTTTGCATCCTGTCAAGAATGACGTTGTTATTTTTAGTATATAATGCTATGCTTTCTCATCATAGAACTGTTCACAAAATGATTTAACATTATTATATCTACTAATTTGCTTTAAACACACTGCTGAAAAATCTCTAGTAAAGGTTCCATAAAATACACCTATTTTTGCTTTTGTTCGTGTCAGTTTGAAATGAAGATTGTTTCTCCGTGTTTAACTTGGGTCCAGTCTCTTCCTTTGTATCAAACACAGTCGAGGTTATAGAAATGAGATTCACTCCGTAATACTTTTTTCTACCGAAACTCCTGTTGTTATGCAATTCCTATCCAACTACTTTTAAATATAAATTAGTGCAATTAATGATACTACAATATCATGTTGGAATACTGTGAAATGTGAAGCCATATTGGATACTTTAAAATATTTAGGAAAAGTCTGTTTACTTAATAACTGGCCCATCTACACTCCTAAGCTGTCCATTTTGTCTCTACAGTTTTAATTATTTTAACTAGTCTTTTCAGTTCAAGTTTAAAATACTTATTAGTTTAAAATACTCCACTTACATAATTTATTTTCAGGTAGGTTATGCTAATATACTAAGAACAAAGCACACAAATGACGTATTTTTTTGCACAATGAAATATAAAAAAAAAAATTGTTAAAGGTTTTAGCTGACTAGTTTCGGTTACACAATTATCACCATTACTAACCTTGTCTAAATATTTAAGTGCTCCAATAAATTCATATAGATTTCGTTAACCTAAACTGTCTTATAGATTTCAAAACTTATTCTTAAAATAAGAAACATTAATTCCTTGAAAGAGCTTGAGCCCTTTGTTTGAGTGCTTAATGTTTCAGTACTATTTCGTGCAAACTACCATCATAGCTAATGTAAATTATCGTTACATTTTAAAAATATCAATGTTTTTCTACAATGTTAGCGTCTTCAATTTTTGGGACAGTTGATGTAATATAAACTACAGAAACAAACTATAATTCTTAATAAGTTAGAACTATAAGCACAACCTGGAGTACTCTAAATGTGGGAGAATACAATGTTCTTAAAACTTAGTAGAATTCTTGACGCTATCTAAGAGTGTAAAAATATATTGGAATATTTAAAACTAGAGATAATTAGAGTATTTAAAACTATGGGAATAAATTGAAGTTATTTCAATCGTAGTATAATAATGGATTATCATGGACAAATTGGAGTACAAAAACCTGTAATGACAAGTTCATTGTTTACAATTGTAAAGAGAAGTTGAAATATCTTTAGAACTGTCGGTGTAGTAAAAAGAGAGAAGGAAAATTTAGTACTTGAACTGTATAGATCAATTAATAATTTTAAACTGTACGAAAAATAAGTCTTAAAACTGTAGGAAAACTTTGAGGTACATAAAATACAGCAGTAGTTTCACCATCTTAACCTGTAGGCACACTGTTCAAAATTGAAAAAAAAAAAAACAGGTCAGAATGTAATTTACCTTACTAATTCCTAATGTCTTAAGTATTCTCAATTTCCATACAATTTTTAGTAATCAAAAAATAATGTGGCTAAAACTTAAAAGTACTTCACAAGGTAAACACAAGTAAACATACTTAAAATATAGTTACAAACTAAAGAGATTGATTGAAGTACTCACATCTGTAGAAACAGGCTTGAGTATATTAAAACTGCACAGATAAGTTGGATTATTTAAAGTTATGTAGACCATTTGCAATGCTTAAACTTAAGGGGAAAACAGGATACTTATTATTGAAACAAGAACTAGAAAAATAAATTGCATTACATAAATTGCAAGAACAGGTTGGTATAGCGGATTTTAGAGCTGATTGTAGTGTTTAAAACTGATATTTCTTTTGCCCAAGGCACTGTTAACAATCCTTTGTTTATCCCGTCATTCTTAAACATACTTAAGACACCATTAAAGTAAACAAAACATTTATTTATAATATAAAAAGGAAAGATGAAATAAATAAAAACTACTATAATACTACGAGTTGCGTTGCATATATTCAGCCAACCATAAAAGAGCTCAAGCTTTATTAATACCTTATATTTCTTTGCATTATACACAATAGAATTTTAATTTGGATATTCAATCACATTACTTTTTTAATAACCACACTGAAAGTCTCCTTCAAAATTAAGAAACAAATTGTTCACACACTTTTTAGTGTTTTAACCAACTGATTCAACTTTGTACTCAAGAAAATAACAAATGACATTTTATTAATTTTGTTGGAGTACTATTTTTATCAGTAAATTTTAAATAAACAAAGTCATGTTTACAATGCAGGGCAAGGAGCTACTTTAGCCTATTTACACTGCTTCGTAATAGTATTTACCCCTCACCAAAGTTTTCACATTTATTACCGTCTGAGCTTACAATTACTAACATTTCACAATGTGTCTTTATATTCAGAATCTTCCCAATATGCTCCAAATGAGAAAGTTAAAAGATGCTAATATTATGTGAGTAAGTTAGATTTTCAAAGAAAATTTTAATATTCTCAGTTACATAAGCATTCAACCCATTTTTTTACGACAACTTTAAATCCCTACAGGTGCAAAAGATTACTTTGAAAGGTAACAAAATTAGTATAATGGTGTATGTCGGCGTTTAATCACAGAGGTTTAACTTGCATTCACAGTAAATACATTGTGAAAGCCCCAATTAATATAACAATATGATAAACCAAGCATGAAGATCAAGCTTCCCTTCCAAACTAAGTAGCCGAGCAAGCAGGAAACTGGTTAGGGATGCCACTGTGAAGACAAAAGTGACTTTAAAAAATTCGCAAAGTTCCATGTCTGAGATGGGAGCCCTTGTTCATACATCGACAATATTTCAGTCCCTACAAAAAAGCCGGACTGTTTGGACAAATGGCAAAAAAGAAGCCTTTACTGAAAAATAATCTTATTATAGCTCGTATACGATTTGCAATAAAGCATGTAAACGACATTGCAGACATGTGGCAGAAAGTTTTGTGGTCAGACGAGAGAAAATGAGCTTTTAGATGTAATTTCAAAGTGTTACGTTTGGCGAAAGCGAAACACACGACGTCATCCAGTCAACAGCATCCCAATCGTCAAAGATGGTGGTAGCAGCATCAGCAGCTTATCATGAATGAGGGAAAGATGGGTGGTGCCCACACAAAGCTGGCCTGCATAGACGAGTGGCAAGAAAGAAATCATTACTGAAAACTAACGTCATTAAAACTTGTCGTATGGTGTAAGATAAGGCAAATCCTAGAGAAAAGCCTACTTGAGTCAGCCAAAAATCTGAAACTATTGGGTTGAGGAATAATTCGTGAGCGTTTTTTCAAGTTAAAAAAATATATTCATAAATGAAACGCTTTCGCAAAATATTTCATGTTATTTGGTAGATAATTTTTTGCTCTAATAGATGGTGTGTTTTATTTTCATATGTCTTTAATTTTTGCTTTCATTTTCAGCTCATTAAATGGAATGTCAAGTGGACAAAATCGAGCGTTTTCGACACCATCTGCTTTTCGCATTTAATTTCTTGCAATTTCGTTTACAACAATGCATACTATATACCTAGGTATTACATGAAATAAAGTATCATAATAAATGTTTTGGGTGTAATGTGTTCATGCATTGAAGTATTGTATAGTCTTGCATGCAATGCTTGAATGAAATTATTTAAAAACGCTCACGAATTATTCCTCAACCTAATAGATCGAAAGTTAACATTTCAGCTGGACAATGACCCAAAGCACAAGGCTGAAGCCACACTGGAATGGCTACAAAAAAAGAAAGTGAATGTCCTGGAGATGTCCAGTCAACGTTTTGACTTAAACCCAGTGGAATATTTATGTCGAGAGTTGAATATTGCAGCCCATCAATGATCCTCAACGAACTTATCAGATTTGGAGCAATTTTACAAAGAATTGACAAACATTGCACCATCCTATTGCACAAAGCTGGTAGAAAACCATCCAAAAAGACTCAGAACAGTAACTGCGCTAAAGATACTTCCACAAAATACTGACTTAGGTGACTGAATACTTAGGCTGAAATTCATCCTCTTTTACACATTATAGTGTTAAGTTTGATCATTGAAGTTTTTATTAGAAAGTTTATTAAAAACGTTTACATTATTTGTAAGAGTGAATACTTTTTCAAGGCACTGAATCTTCGGCGAATCTCAAACATTAAAACTTTTATTCACATTGGTTGGAGTAGACTGTTTTCAGTGAATGTTAGGTGTGAAAACTTGCTAATCACATTCTTTTTGCTACATCACCTTCATCAAGTCAAATACAAACTAGCATATTTACCTGCGCTTCGTAAGTGGAGGTATGAGCTCGTTTTCATAGACGGCGCCCCGGGATCTAGTTAGGTTTTAGAAACGCATAATCCGATGGCAAATTCGATTTCATATGCACTGAAAATCTATCTCTATACTCCATCATACATGGGCAAACTAAAAAGCACATTGTAGAGTATTGGTACGGGATTACACCGAACAGATAACGACATTCCCTTGGCCACGCTAAGTCCGCCTGCCAAGTTTAGTCCTGCTAATTCCAAAACTATAGGCGGACTTTGAAATCAAAAAAGCAAAGACACAACGTAAATTAATATAGGATTGCTCGGATTACGCTGTTTTCAGTAAGATTCGGGTACACATTATAAATTGTTGTTCGTGCATTAGCAAACTATATGTATCTCATGAGATAACAATCACAGTATTTAATTAATGTGTTTTGTAAGTAATGGCCTACTCCACGTTCCTTTGCTGTTAGTTGCATTAGACAGATAAAATATTTATAAAAAATGTTCAGTATATTTTAAACCGATTTTTACACTTATAAAGATTAGTTTATACTGGTGACTAATCTAAATGTTTCAGTTTGGTTGAGTCTTGCGAGATGTAATTGAGGTTATAGCTTGAAATATTATTAACAATGAGGATCCATCTAGTGATTCAAAGAAGTCTAACCAACATAGGTTTCACTTTTAGTTTTTTTTATTTCTTACTATAAGTCAGTTTGTTACGCGATTGGTTAAATTAATTTATATGCTACTTTTTATTATATATGTTAACTTACTTTTGATTAAAAGCTCTTAATAATTACATATAAAATGTTGTTCATAAAAACGGTGACAAAACGTTTTTTTATTGCAGAATTGACTTTCATTGGTCACATGCGTTGTGAGGACGATCAGACACAGTCCTTTGTTTTTCTAGAATCAAGTACTGATAAAGCGTGAAACAAACGCCTTGTACTCAAGTACGTATCTTTAAATAAAGTTCTATTCTTTCTTTAATATTAATATTTTAGCAGTATTCGTTGAGATGTTTAATATTTCTGATTACCTATTTATTTACTTATTCTACACATTATGGAATTTGATTTGCATTATTAATTTAGGATATGGATATAGGTCTGATCTAAATTGGCCCGGCATGGTCGGGTGGGTTAAGGCGTTCGACTCGTAATCTGAGGGTCGCGGGTTTGAATCCCTGTCGTACCAAACATACTCGCTCTTTCAGCTGTGGGGGCGTTATATGTGACGGTCAATCCCACTATCAGTTGGTAAAAGAGTAGCCCAAGATTTGGCGGTTGGTGGTGTTAACTAACTGCCTTCCCTCTAGTCTTACATTGCTAAATTAGGGACGGCTAGCGCAGATAACCCTCGAGTAGCTTTGCGCGAAATTGAAAAACAAACAATGAACTTTCTTCAACTACAAAGAGAACAATCACCAAACAAAGTGTCCACACACAGGTCAATCCCAGTTCAGTTCTAATCACATAACGCTTTTTAACTGAGACTGGGAACTCCAACCACATTCTTCCACGTTTCAATATTTTATTACACATTGGAAGATTGCACTCACTAAGGAAACGAGGAATTATCTATGACTGCCCGTTTATCCCGCCCACTATTACGACGAGTCACCTAGCTTTCAATTAAAGGTGTGTTTCAACCATATTTTACGTATGTAACTTTACCAAATTGATTTGGTGAAGATTTGCACTTGAATGTCGAAACATCGCACAAAACGAGATAGATACATTCCGATCATATACAAAACGAGATAGATACATTCCAATCATATACAAAACGAGATAGATACATTCCGATCATATACAAAACGAGATAGATACATTCCAATCATATACAAAACGAGATAGATACATTCCAATCATATACAAAACGAGATAGATACATTCCAATCATATACAAAACGAGATAGATACATTCCGATCATATACAAAACGAGATAGATACATTCCAATCATATACAAAACGAGATAGATACATTCCAATCATATACAAAACGAGATAGATACATTCCAATCATATACAAAACGAGATAGATACATTCCAATCATATACAAAACGAGATAGATACATTCCAATCATATACAAAACGAGATAGATACATTCCAATCATATACAAAACGAGATAGATACATTCCAATCATATACAAAACGAGATAGATACATTCCAATCATATACAAAACGAGATAGATACATTCCAATCATATACAAAACGAGATAGATACATTCCAATCATATACAAAACAAGATAGATACATTCCAATCATATACAAAACAAGATAGATACATTCCAATCATATACAAAACGAGATAGATAATTCCAATCATATACAAAACAAGATAGATACATTCCAATCATATACAAAACGAGATAGATACATTCCAATCATATACAAAACAAGATAGATACATTCCAATCATATACAAAACGAGATAGATACATTCCAATCATATACAAAACGAGATAGATACATTCCAATCATATACAAAACGAGATAGATACATTCCAATCATATACAAAACGAGATAGATACATTCCAATCATATACATTCTTTTATTCATAAACTATATGTTAAACACGTTTTTCGCGTTAATGGGCTGAACCATTTTCAGTAAACCTGAGGTATGAAAGCACATTCACATTGTTCAGGGCAGACTGCTCTCAGCGAATCGTAACTATGAAAAGTGCTGTTCGTACTTCTGTGGCAGCACATTCTTTACTAAAAATTGTATGTCAGAAGTACAAGCTATATCGTTTTAACATTATCTTCAGTGAATCTTAGATGTACACGACATTTTCAAAATTGCAGTGGATTTATCATTGTGGACTTTTAATAGCGTTTTTAAGGTACACAGCGGTAAGTAAACTTTTGAACAGTAAGCAATAATAAATAAAGTATTATAAAGCAGAGCAGGGTTAAATAAATAATTGGAGAACTAAACACTAATTATTATACAAATTACACCTCAATTCAATTAGATAGTTTGTTCCACAAGTTCAACTGTATAATTTACAATAAACTGTTAATCATACATGCTGCTCCAGAGTTCTAGACAAAATGTTACGCAACATCTACAGTTTATAAAAAACACTTACGCAATTATGTAGATCAACAATTCTAATCAAACTGTGATACAGGTCAAGTGAGCATTTCTACAGCTCTAGTAGAAAAACTGTTACAACCAAGTCATGTATGCGAGTAGAACTCCTGGATAGTACGTATGTGTTTAAAAGTAAATGTTTTCACAGCTATATTTATTAAAGTATAAATGTACACAAAAGACATCTTTGTACGCATACATTTTTAAAAGTGCAAATATTTATAAATAGTGGTGCACAGAAACACCTGTTGATTTTTAGGTATTTATATGGACGCGAGTGCAGAGGCCACGTTATCAATATTCACCATCCGACATGCGACGTGTAGTATCAAGCTGTTATACTGAAGAAGTGAATTAGCAGGTCCATAAATGAACTGATATTATAACATGTAGTGACGTAATTTAACAATAACATCAGTCAATGCCTGCAGGTAGAGCACGTAGGAATCCTTTGTCATCTCGTTTCGTTTTCCATTCATCGTGAACAAAGTAGCTCGACGACGCATACTTTTTCTGTTTTTTAAACCTTTTTAAACTAACGCGAAAAATTATGGACTTCCAAACGGAATTATTGTAAGGTTTTCACAATATGTCAGTATTTAATATTCGTCCGAGTTCAAAGGATACCGAATTTATGCTAGGGTAGACGAGTGCACATTTTTGTTTTATTTGTTATTGTACGCAGAACTACATAACGGTCTGTACAATGTCTGTTGCGGATATCACCCTATTTTTAGCATTATAAGCTCTTAGACTCGCCGCTGTATATCATAATAATACAAAACCGATAACTCAACATTCTACTGGAAATGTTATATATAGTAATAAATGCATTATGGGAAGAACTGAAAAAAATATATACACAATTATGGTGTTAAAAACAGCTAAAAACAAAGTTTACATAATACATCAGTACATTTTACCCCATTAACCACCAGGCGATTAAAACGTTCACAAGACAGTAAACTAAATTCACGTGTAACCATGTGGTTAAAAACGTTAAAATAGATACAAATCATCTCCTGCCAACTCCTATCTACTCAAACACCAAATTATGATAACACATGTAATACGTAAAATACAATGTTCAAGTTATCATCAATTTTATACTGGAGAAACTGTACTAAATAAATTAAAACCTTTAACAAATAAAACTACATGAACGTTTTTATTCACTTAACTACATCAGTGTGATGTACTGTGTCGATGTTCTACATTACAGGAGGATGGCAGGTCAGCTTGATAAAACGTAATGGTGTTTTATGTTCTCTCTGTTTTTCCAAATCTTGGTTTAGGTGTTTTTAACTCGTTTTATGGTTAAATGTGCGAATATGATTCAAATTTACTTAATTACGTTCTCTAAATGTAAAAGCAAAGAATATGATAACTCTGAATCCCCGCTTCCTGAGAATTTAGCTACAGGATTTTTTTTTTAAAGAGTGTATGTTTATTTTTTTTAATTTCGCGCAAAGCTACTCGAGGGTTATCTGCGCTAGCCGTCCCTAATTTAGCACTGTAAGACTAGAGGGAAGGCAGCTAGTCATCACCACCCACCGCCAACTCTTGGGTTACTCTTTTACCAACGAATCGTGGGATTGACCGTCACATTATAACGCCCCCACGGATGAAAGGGCGAGCACGTTTGGTGCGATCGGGATTCGAACCTGCGACCCTCGGATATAGTCAAACGCCTTAACACGCTTGGCCATGCCGGTCCATGAGGATATATGTAATAAGCAAGCATCAAGGTCATCACCCGTCATCTTTATTCTTCGTGATGTGACGGATTCACCATCATATAACTATTTCAATATCGATTTTTGTTTAAGTTAGAATTCATATTTATAAATGTTTGTAAATTATATTGTAATTCAGTGTTTTGAAATTCCCGCCTATCCACTAAAACTGTCGAAAATTATCTAGTGTAAGCATCACCAATATATATGTGTGTACGCAAACACTGGTGTATCGTCGATACTGTTGTGCACACTAAACTTTCTAAAAACTCCTCTCACGCTGTAACGGATTTACCGATAGACGTATTTTAATACCAAAGTTTGTTTCAGTTTGATGCATGTGACGTGTATTGTTTAATGTGTATTGCACAAGTCCTGCCTGTTCACTACATTTGTAGAATATTCTTGAACGTTCGAAAATTTCACGTCATTGGTATAAATCGACGAGTCAGGAGACAGTTTTATACTGTTATTTCAGCTACGGTCAGCATAATATTAATAATATTAATCATATTATTAATGTTACAAATAATTCACTTGGCATTGCTTCACTTAATGTGCTTGGATCTAATATAATCTAACTGATTCATTTGCTGCTGCCACATCAGCATACTCATCATATCCATAGTGGATGGGGATTTCCTGTTTCTTGCTGGTCTTCAGCTTTATCTTTAGTTTTAACTTTTTATCTTGGTCCACTATCTGTTCACTTGATGAGATATACTCATTTGTCACAGGCTCTTGACCAAATTTTGTTTCATTAAAGATAACATCTCGCCGTATGAAAATCTTCCTGGATTTTTTATCATACAGTCGATATCCCTTGGTGCAGTTATCATATCTAATGAAACGTGCCTTCATAGACTTCTTGTCTAATTTCTGTGTTGACGCATCTGACACATGTGCATATGCAAGACATCCGAACACTTTCATGTGTTCTACATCTGGTTTCTTCCCATACCATCTCTCATATGGCACACAACCATCTTTTATTGCCAATGTGGATATTCTGTTACCCACATACGCTGCAGTAGCTACAGCTTCCGCCCAGTACATTCTTGGTAACTTAGCATGAGACAGCATGCTTCTTGCTGATTCCATAAGAGTTCTGTTCCTTCTCTCAGCAACATCATTTTGTTCTGGACAACATGCTACTGACATCTCATGATGAACGCCTCTTGACTTCAAATATTGATGGAACTAATTTGACGTATATTCTCCGCCATTATCTGTGCGCAGGGTTTTTAAGCACTCTCCAAATTCATTTGAGTACAACATCTCAAATTCCTTGAATTTCTCAAAGACTTCTGACTTCTGTTTCAAGAAATACAATCTGCAGCATCTTGAGTAATCATCAATAAATGTAACAAAGTACTTGCTACCTTCAATAGATGGAGTTTGCATAGGACCACAGACATCACTGTGTACCAGTTGCAGTCTTCTCTTTGATCTATTTTCTCCCACTGACTTAAAAGGCTTCCTGTGCATTTTACCTTCAGTTTATCCCTCACAGAAACTGGCTTCATCAGACTTCTGGAATTTGATTCCACTTACATTTCCACTCCTGACAAGCTTCTGTAACTGTGAAACACTGACATGTCCTAGTCGTTGATGCCATATATCCAAGCCATTCATGCTGCTGTTTGAGACTACTGAGGCATTCTCAATAACTGGTCTTACAGTCCAGTTGGTATAGACCATCATCCTTTCCTGTACCCATGCCATGGAGTTGTCCTGATTTACCTCGGATGTAACAGCGATTAACTCCAAACTGCACAATATTTCCTTTTTCAGTAGCAGCTCCAACTAAAAATAGATTGTTAGCTAATTTTGGTATATGAAGGGCACTCTGCATTGTGACATGCTTTGAATTACTGGCTTTAAATGTCATTTCTACTTTACAGTTTCCAACTCCTAGAGGTTCAACAGTTCTTCCATCACCAATCCTAACTTGCTGAGGTGTGCAAAACTTGTGATAATTTGATAATATGTTCCTCTGGTGTGTCATATGCCTAGACGCACCAGAATCAACCAACCATTCCCCATTTCCTATTCCTTTATCCTGGTTTGTTACAAAGACAACACCATTGTTTCCATCAGTATAATCTTCCGCCACAGTAATATCCACATTTTTAGCTTTTTGGACTATTTCCTTTAGTGTTGGATAATTGCGTTTTATATGTCCCTCTCTGCCACACTTGTAACACTTGAAGCTGTTACCCCTTTTCTTTGTTTCTTGTATTCCATGTGGTTTGAAGTTGCTACGAGTGGCTAATGCAGTTGATGATGTTTCATTTGATGTGGTCTTTTTCTTCTTTTGTTCTTCATTAATCAGTACCTGTTGAACAAATTCTAATGAGATATCATCAATTCTGGTTTCCAGGACTGTTACAATTGTATCATAGCTAGCTGGCAGACTACCAAGTAAGGTAACAATCTGATCCTCTTCTGCTATTTCCGCCCCAACCGCAGCAAGCTGCTCCGTTAATTCCTTCATTTGTTTCAAATGTTCCTGGACCGTCATGCTATCTTTCATCTCACATCGAAAATACCTCTTTTTTCAGGAATAGTTTATTGGCTAATGTGTTCCTATCAAAGTGAACACGCAGTACATTCCATGCTTCCTTAAGAGTTGTGCACCTTGAGTATTCAGAACAATTGTTGAAAATGTTCTTTCCCTTTTGCTGTTGAAATCTGCCCTTGTTTGATCATTGGCTGTCTTTACCAATACCTCTGTTTCAGTCACATGGCCCCATAGGCCTTTTCTTCTCAATAAATGTTCCATTTGAAATTTCCATGTGGCCCAATTATTTTCTCCCAACTTATCAATTGATATTTTATCTTCCATTGTCAAACTATTTCAACCACAACTGTAATATTTCTTTCTTTGATTTAGATCTATTTCTCCCTTTATATGACTTGAGAAAATAGAGTGTCAATCAATATTTTACTTGCAGTTTATCTTGGTATTTCACAATGGCTTCCAGACAAAGGAACGAATCACCCAGCACTTGTGATAAAGTATCCATGTAAATCCTGTGCCATCCAACAAAAAATTGTCATCCAAAACTGTTCTACAGTAATCATCAGTATCTCCTGGATTACTTGTACTAACAATTTAAAACACTTTCATCTGTTTAAGCACTATTAAAGCATTCCTGGGCCCTTAACCTGTTAATACGTGTATAATTAAATATAAATGTTGTGTACAAAATATATTTGCATTGTTAGTTTGTAAGTTAAGCACAAAGCTACACAATAGGCTTTCTGTATTCTTCCTTCCACGCGTTTCGAAACCCGGTTTATAGCGAGAGGAGTCCACAGACATACCGCCGTGCCACTTGTGGGCATATATTTGTATTAGGAAAAAAAATGTGTGTATCAATTTTGTTTTCAAATATAAATTAGGTACATATTAACATTTATTTAACTTCTAAATCTAAATTATCAATTAACTCAGTTTCAGGCTATTTGAAATTGTAGTAGTAACATAATACATTGGAGACTCCTCCGAAAAAAAATGTTATACATACCAATGGTCAAATGATATATGTTTTAAAGCAAGTTGCATACCATATGACTTTAAAAACCTTTTATCACAAAGCAATAAACATTGCCTAATCCTAAAATCAACCTTTTTAAAACACTTGAAAAACTTAAAATGACTATGTTTATAAGATTTATCTATGAATAGTAAAATTAATTAAAAGTAATTAACGTCCATGCTAAAAACATTTAACAGATCGACAGAGAAGAACTATTTACCTCCTAAGTACTATTAAAATATTCAACAAGTGAAGGCAAGGGCCTGTAAGGATAACTTACTTAAATGTAACCAGAAAGTATTCTTACACAGAACTGGGATTTAGATGATAAACTAATCCCAAAGTAACAATTAAATGTTTATGAAATTGAGACAGAAATATTTAACGGTAACATACTTTGTATTTATACAGAGTTTTCAGGCATATAATAGGTATTTGGAAAATAATGAAACTCGTAAGTAACAATCAAATGTTAAAGAAGTTAGGATGAGTCTTTTAAAGAATAATTAACTATTATGTATAACAAATATATCTTGATGTAAGACTAGGAATTTAAGGATAATCTGACTTTTAAACAATAATAAAATATTCAAGAAATGGGGAAGTTATAATGTTAGAAGTATTTTGGAAAACAACCTATCCCATAAATAATAATGTTTAAGAAGTGAATTAAGATCCGGAAGATGATCTAATTACTAAGTAATAATAAAATGCTTAAGCAGGTTTATGAAGAATAACACTACATAACACAAATTTTGTTCCTGGATAGTATGTGTTATTCCTTAATTGCTTGTGTTGTAAAAGTACAGAAAATGGCCCTTATTCCCTTCAAACTTTGCTTTTGTGACCTGGATAATGAAATTTAGAAATTAGCTTATTTTCTTCGTAAAAACGGACAAATTTGCACATGTTCATTCACATAAGGTCTGAATAAAACAACATATGAATCAAGATTTACATGCATTGATATTAAAGTTATACAAAAATGAGCAAAAATGTTTAGAAGTGGGTAGTTTTTCGAGATTTGCGACTGTAATGTAAATCACTTTCACGTATCAGCCCCCAAATATAGTCTCCCATCATGTTTTCGTTATACGCACCCAGGTCACAAAAACAAAGCTTGAAGATAAAAATAGGTCTTTTCCATTTACTTTAAGAATAAGCAACTGAGAAATAACACTTTCTGCCTAGGAATAAGAAAAAGTAAAAATTTTGTTACATAACGTTATCTAACAATAAGATAAAGACGTCCAAATAGAGGTTTTTGAGAGGAAATCGGTATGCCTTATTAAATTTTGAGGTTCACGTTCAAGGGCGAAAATACCAGAGGAAGAAACTAATTTTTTTTTGTGTGAAAAATAGATTATTTCATAAACACGTAGAAATATCCTCTGGGTAATAAACATATGATTAAGCGAAAGGATGAAATTATTCCTACGAATCAATCTAAGCATACTAGAAAATCTGGCTTTAAAATGTGCTTTACACTTTAATAAGGGTACTGGTCAAACACAAACCAACCAGAAAATCTAGTAAATATTCTAAACGAATAATAAAATAGACAGCAAATAATTAATAAAAAAGCATCTAAGTAACATGGACTGATGACAAATAAATATCTAATCATATTTTCTAATAGCGTGTTTCAAGTAAAACAGTTCGTAGACAGAATTAGTCGCGAAATAATAAAAAACTATATAATCCCTTGTCCTTCTGTTGAAGAGATCCTCAGGTTCGCCATGCATATGCACCTGTTCTGTCATATGATCTTGTACTGGTGCCACTAGTAGGTGAAACCTGTAGTGTTCGCGGCTAGAAACACGAAAAGAATCAAAATACAATAAGGCATTGTCCTGGGTTAAATCAATGGTGTATGTATGTAATCTTTAAAAGCTAGCAGAACAGGTAGGCGCTGCGGTTATCGTTGTTTCCAAGGTCATGGGCAGATAATAGTATTTTCTCTTTGCCTCTGAAAATATAACCAAAGGAATAGCCTATTTTATTATTGTTATATTCAAATACTCTTTTTTTTCTGTTTGGTTTCTAATGTAACTTCATCACATACGACGTATGTATTGTTAAAAACGTTGCATAAGGTTTTGTTGCCATACTAGATGTCAGTAATGTGACCTCTGTACCATGGGAACACTATTACAGCTGTAAATCTAAAACTAGTTATATATTCCTGATAACGCGATGTTCGTTATGCATAATTTTCAACAAAAGTTCATCCTGTATGTCGCGCTGAACAGAAAAAAGTATTTATGCTATTATGCACACATAATGTTTACTATGCATGATGTTCAATAAACAATGTTTTACCTCATATCTGGTTTACTACATATTTACCAAGTATATCGTTTAAAAATGTGATATGTTTAATACTCATTTAAGGTTTAGTTGGCATCAATGATATGCAACTTTAAGTGCAATCCTAACTAGCCTTCATAATGCAATAATCACATTTTTGTGTCACTTGTGAATTGGATCGAACCTCTAAACGAGCGCACTACCCACTGTACCTAAATACCATTTAAGTTAATCTGTTGTAAAGTAATTATCAAATCTCGATCCTGTACTCGCAAATTTAAACTTCCAATATCATATTTGTTTCAAATTTTTCGTGCAATGTGCTATTTGCGCAAAGTCTTTCCTACTTTTGAAGTAAGGGACCAATGGGAAAGGAGCTGATCATCAGTACCCGCCGACAACTTTTCGACTGTTTTTGTTTTACCCAGACAGAAGAATTTGCGGGTCACTCTTATAGTACTGAGTCCTGTATATTTATACACAGTAATCGTTGTTCTGTTTAAAATTGGTGATCCACTTGAAATCCGGTCTTCTATTCCGACAATTCAAGTGCTGGAACATGCTTCTATTCGTTTGCAGGTAAAATAAAGAAACGGTGATAATCCAGATTGTCACTGTAGCTGTTATGTTTAAGCAGTATTTTAAATTGTTAAGGAAGGGTTCCCTCAGTGGGCCAAAAAAATATCAGTTCCTACTTTTTCTTTAGTTCTGGGAACACAATCTTGGAGATAAAACTCTTGTGTCCCCACTGGAAGTGGAGGAGAAGCTGTATTCTCCTTCAGAGTTTAATGAAATATATCTTTCCACCAAACAGCTGCTAAGTCTAGCCAACTAGCTGGTGTGAGGTTTATCTAAAAACAAAAGCTCAAGGAATGCTATTCTTGATTATAATTATAAAGAATACCACTATACCTGACGAGTTTGTAATTGTGGCTTCAGTATTGATGTAGCTGGCATGTTTAGTTGTTTACAATGGCACAAGCTCAGGGTAGTAAAAACTCGACCTTCAAAATTGGAGCTCTCTGGGTTGAGTTGGATAAGTCATCCAAGACAGTGGTGAATCAAAATATGGTAGATGTCAAGCATATCTATTAGTCAATGCTGCAAACAAGGTAACCAGTGATAAATAACTATGTTCGTTTTGTTTTTATAGCAAACTTGTAGTACATGATGTCACCATTCAGCAGTATTACTACCATCAGCTGCAATTTACTGCACGCACAAAGGCAGCACGCGTATGACTCACAGGTGTCACATGAAGAGATAACTAACTAATCCAGCAAACTCGTTGAAGTAAAAGTAACCATAAATGGAAACAGGCAGAAGTGGACTTCCTTACCATAATCCTCCATCCAGATGAAATCTTATATCATCAACTACGAATCAATACACATACATTCACAGTGTAATGTAACTGAAGTGTCAAAGTTGCCATAAAAATACTTTTAATATTATAACTTTGCAAGTAATCCACCTCGCTAAGCTTGTGCTAGAACTGATTTCTAGGTGTAGTGAAAGCCTACTTATTTTATCCAATAAACGGTAAAAAAAAGCATAGGGCAAAATACTTCACCTTCTGCCAAAGTGTAAATTATTCATGTTAATTTTTATGCTCTGTAAGAGCACAATTCCCTTAATTCACCTGAAGAACACAGGTATGGTCCTACAGCACAACATCTGGTTGTGTCAGCTCATATGAAACAAAGACGTTTGCTCACTTGGCCTATACAAACAAACACCCGTCTCAAAAGTTAATCTGAGGGCTCATGATGGTAATACTAACTTCAGCGATTAGAAAGCTGGCACTAGCCTATCCGATTATTATCATAGCAAACAAGTCACCTTTCTAGTGGCACTTCCTCACAGACTGTCACTATCTTCCAAATAAACAAAGTTAAGATTGTAGATAACAGTTGTTTTTATTTTGATAAATGTCTACTTTACCAATCTGCTGCCATACGAATTCACACACGCATCAACTACAGCAAAATAGAGCCACTTCAAAATATTGCTGTGAAGTACACCGGTAATGTGTGGAAGCAGATACATTAGATGCACTAGGAGCTGCACTACTCATTAGATCATAAGGTGATCTTAAAAAGAACCAATTAACTGCTGCTGATTTGTACCACAAGCCATTATCATTTCAATTATCATTTCAATAAGTTCAATTAGGATTGATAAACGTTGCCTAAGAATTTGCAATGCCCTTTCAGACAAAGCCCCAGACTGATAATATAAAAACGTGCGCATTTTCACTACTCCTAATACTCAACACAACTATAAAAATGACTGGCTATTAAGGTTGCCCTCTTGATCTGTGCAGAACTCTCCATAGTTGCCAACGCATCAGCAATGAATTATAGACGTACTAACTATAAAATAAATTCAAGCATGCTTGATAAAGTAATTGATATTGACCAGAACAAACCAATTACATTTCAATTTATTTTCTCTCTCAATATGTACCTACAATTCACTGTCGTAGATTTCGGTATGGTGCCAGTTTCATTATACACATAGTACACAAGAGTTTACATGTTCTCTCATTTTCACACATTTGTTTGGATACACGACAAACCCTTGCGACCTACAGGCCCGGAAGTATGCAAAATCCAAAGTATATTTTGCTTTGCAGGTTTGGGTATCACTAGCTACAACACAGCTCATCCACCATGTCTGGTGTTTTCATCCCAATGGTGTAATATGCCATTCAGCATTCATAGCCTACTTTACAAACACCAAATATGGTGTCTCAACATACAGGTGCATTAAGCAGGTTGAATATCATGACATAAAATACACAGTCCTTTCAAAGTCTGAAAACAATCTTATGTCAATTATCATTATCCAGTTTCCCATGCCAGTAGTAAAATCTGGTGTTTGAACAAACGACCACCCTCCAGGTAACTTTCATGATATTCACATAGAACCATGGAATTTCTCACTTCTTTTTAAGAAACTCCTCCTAGCATTCTACAAAAGTCGAAATAGTCCTTTAACATCAATTTCACTCCCGTAATGGCAGCATATTCATGGAGTGGTGGTTATTTTATTAATTGAATGTCACCTATATCTGAAAATGAATAGTAGATTGTCCACAATTACTAAATCAGCACTAAAACAATATTAGCATTCAGATATATTGAACAACTGCATTTTCCTTTTCAGACAGATAATATTTGCCATGCGTTTGTTTTAACAACAATTAATGAGAACACTAGACTCTATCCACATTACACCATGGAACACTTTATGCCAATATGATGTAAATGCTACCTAGTTCCCAACATGTAACCTACTGATGTTGTGCCAAAATATGCTATGGCACCGCACCTTGTACTTACTGCTGTGGAGCTGTATGTCAATGTTTCCGTCAAACTTTACGAATTTCACAGACCCATCAAAGTAGAATATGTTTCTGCAGTCATTATTGTTGTCAACTTCTTCTATTCCAACATGTGACTTGGCATGATCACTTCGACTAGGAAACAGAGATCTCTCTGAGACCCAGAACATTATATGGTTGTTGATTGTTACTCTCGAGAATCTTCTACAAATTTGGAAAATATGCGGGATTTCGCAACACATACTTAACAGTATAACTTACAAGCATTTCTAAATATACATTTAACTAAAACAAGCATCGATATTAAAATAAATACCTGATAATAAATCCGTTACAGTATGAATGATTCATCAACTATAATACTTGTTCATTTCTGGCAAGTTTTACTTTCCTAAACTCTCTTCGTCTTACTAAATCAATGCTTATTAGATATATTTTTCTCTTTTCCTATATCATGAACTTGTTGAGTAATCTGTTACATCAGTTTGAATTGTTTGTTTTTTGGACACTTGCGCAAATATACTCAAGGACTGCATGTCTTAGTCGTCCCTGCTTTGAATTGGTAAACAAGAGGGAAGACAGTTAACTAGTCAACAGCACCTACTGCCAACTCGTGAATGATCAAGTAGAGAGATTTGAACATTAGAGTTATAACACGCCCACATCTTCAAAGTGCAGAGAGAGGTTTTTTTGCTGTAACAGAATGCAAAATATGGATCTACAGATTTACAAGATACACAATCCGGCACGAGAATGACTGGACAACGCTTGGCCCAGAATAATTAAGCTAAGTGATATTTAATACGACTTCTGCAAAATAGAACATAACTGAAAAAGTTATTTTCTGTTGTGTTGAATTATATCTTCCCAACGTTTAAAAGTTTATAGGAATATTTTTAACATAGTTGAAACACTGCTTCAGACTTTCTTGAATTATGTTTTCCTACTTCTCAAACGTTTATAACAGACAGCCAGATATAACTTGACACTGAGAACACACACACACACATACACTACTGCTCAAGATATGCAAATAAAAAATAAAATAAAATGTTTTAAAATAAATGAAAGGCACTACATATCAATGTGTTCAAATGTGTTTCCCATTGTTTAAAATGTATAAAACAATAAAAACAGAAAACTATTTAAAAACTTAAACTATTTAACTGTGTCTTAATAAATGATAAAAAATGTACAGATAGGACTGACCTCAATTAAGATAATATTTGATAGCAGTGCTTTATCTAGGTTAGGCTAAGACTTGATTATCATAAGATTCACAAATAATGTTAGTATGTTTATCGATAAATTAAGAAGATAAAAAACCAACTATTATGATAAATACAGGATAAAGATTAGTATTAGTGCTACTATCCACCGGTTTCGGATAATTTGCTAAGATAAGGCTATTCATGATAAATACCTGAAAAGGGTAAACTTACTAATACTAATTCTGAGTAATTTAATTAGATAAGGCTAACGTCTATTTAATATAGTATAACTAGATAAATCTCATATTTAATAAAGATAAGTTACCAGTACTTAGATAAGTTTAACAATGTGTTAAATAACATGCCGCCTTAATAATTCCAGTATTAATCCTACTTTGCTTCATTAAGACTTGCATAAAGATAAATAATTTAGATAAGGCTACTAAATAATAACCATTAATTTCGTCTAAATCATGAACAAATACAACAAAAATTTTTTACAAGTTATATGTGAAATAGCTTAAAGCCTGTCAAAAATGGCGGTGCAGTACTACGACTCACACCCCATAGTATACCACAACCATACATTTCATAGTGAACTTAAATAAATAAATTTTGCGAAATCAAGCTTGACCAATAAAGAGGCATAAAAGTAGAGTCGAGACAGTGAAACATCTGTAAATTATTTAGTGAATCAATCAAAATTGAGATCATTCATAAAATAAATTCGTGGCATATTCACTGAATACGTTGTTTGTACTCTTCAGTTAAATTAACAGATTCTAATGTATAGAAAAACCAATGCATTTGGTAACGTTATGCTCCAACACTGGCTTTTATCTCACACCCCTTAGTAACAAAGTTAAAATCTAACATTATTGATCTCCGTACTGAAAATATAAAATGAAATGTATAGACAACAAAACTGGAAAAATATTTGTTGATTTCTTAATTTTTGAGTCTCCGTTAAGTAAAAAGATTTTGTTTATTAAAAACGTTGATGATATAATGGAAAATAATTAACAAACGATTTAAATCTCAAATTGAATTGGGGCCTGGCATGGCCTAGCGCGTTAAGGCGTACGCTTCGTAATCTGAGGGTCGCGGGTTCGCGCCCAAGTCGCGCCAAACATTCTCGCCCTCCCAGCCGTGGGGGCGTTATAACGTTACAGTCAATCCCACTTTTCGTTGCTAAAAGAGTAGCCCAAGAGTTGGCGGTGGATGGTGATGACTAGCTGCCTTCCCTCTAGTCTTACACTGCTAAATTAGGGACGGCTAGCACAGATAGCCCTCGAGTAGCTTTGTGCGAAATTCCAAATCAAACTGAATCGATATTTTAACCTTCATGCTAAGTTTTATGCACTTGGCTCGGTGATCCAACACTATGTTTTTATTTTAGGCTTATTATACAAACACTCACTACACTTGTAAGGTTTCAGGACAAACACAACTCCTTCAGGGTTCCCTTGCACCTCCGTCACTAAAATCGTAACGGGCAGACAGCAATGAAACTATTCTACCTGAATAAACATGATTCCTCTAGTTTCGAGAAATCAAGCTTGACGTGACACCCACTAGCTTTTATATTGGTTAGATAATACACAGAAACATGACTTAATCAACTGTTAATAAGGTTAAAACTTGTTAATCATAAATTACTTTGATACTATTCAGATTTGTTACTTGTTAACAATAATATATAGCCACTTCTGTGTTTATTCATACTTTATAGTATTGACACATAACTTTGTTTGTTTCACAATTTTGCAATAACGCAAACAAAAGTGTATAAGAAACAATAATGTCAGATTTAAAATCAGTAAACCTGTCTTTGCATCAACTGTTTGATCTTTTACTCCCATGGGTATATACGGTAATGAAAATATCCCATTTCGGAATAGGAAGATATTAATCTATGCATTTTGTCGAAGGTCAGATTGTGAATAAGACGATTTACAGTTCACTTTCCTTTACAAAAGAAACGCGCCCTACGCTTGGGAGCGGGTTGTAAGTGTGCTATGAGAGTGACATTTAAATCCCGCTGTCAAGTCAGACAAGAATAGCCCAAGATGTTGTTATCAATTCAGATTACCTTTGTGTAACTTTGGTCAAACATTCTAAATACTCAAATTCTAATTTAAGTTTTGTCAAAATTCAATAATTTTCATCTATGCATAGTGCCCAACAACACACATTTCCGTACAGCGTTTGTGATAACTGTTTAAAATGAAGAGCTAAGTTGAAATAATAACGTTCAACATTATGTTCTATCCTGATTGCCATGAGTCACTAACACAAAGCTAAATCTATGAAATGCGAGAAACGCCATCCACAGCATAAAATGGTATAAAAATCTTTCATTGTAGTGTCTACCATACTCAATTTATTCAGTATGAATAATATTTAAAGGTCGCATGTTTTACCAGTAAACAAAGGCGGTCTTACCTATTTCGCAAACTAGGCAACTGCCCGGGGCCCTGCACATGGAAGTGCTCCCGAAGCTATGCCTTTTAATTCTGGGTTCTACCCAGAGCCCCAGAATGACTAAGATCGCCCTGCTGGTAGATTCTATACTTGCAACTATAATAGAGTTGCATGCTCTACAAGTGTAATCTCAGCGATCGTCAATGTTCAATTATTTTCTTTGCATTTTCACTAAAATGTAAAGAATAGAACATGAAATTAGATTGTAGAATATGACGTGAATTAAAAATTAGATGTAATCGAAGCTGATAATTATATTAAAGTACGAATGTTTTATACACTAATTAAATTAGTACTATTAAGGTATGGATGTCTTAAACATTTAAATTAAAACTAGAACTGTATTAAAATCGCTTACGTTGAGTAGCTTTAACATCCTTTTACTTACGACTTAAAAGTGGACAGATCGATTTATTTCATTACAATCATGTAAAGCAATGTTTTGTAGGCTTAATCTAAACTTGTACATTATGCGACTATGACGTGTAGTATTAACAAATACTTGGTTATCATGAGTAGGTTTGTGTACATCTTACACTTTTTGTGCAACACATTTAGTTAACTTTAAATATACATTACAGGTTTAAACATATATAAAAATCTAAGATATAAATGCACGACAGTAAAATAAAGCTTCAGACATAATCACCCAAGAACAAAGAAGACAATCCAATGCATCGTTTAGTACCTTCTGAATTTAAAATTACTTAATTAAATGTTAGGTTAATATAGCCTTTCCCCCTCTTTTTTGTTTTCTGATACTTGTTATTAAATCGTTAGTTTATAACTCTAACAAATATTATAGAAAAGTAATATACTATAGATCTGATGCATCTGTAGTATATAAAATATGCACGAACACTGAAATGACATTGCCTTTTCACAAAAGTGAAAACTTATTTTGTATACATAATATTTTATATTACAAAAAATACAGAGTCTTCACAAAACTATTTGTGTACTCACCATATTTGAGTAGGGTTCTGCGCTTAACCGTATTCCATCACGTATCAACTTGTCTCTAATTATCATCTTTAACTGAATCCTAGGAAACTTCACCAATTCGGCTTTTCCTTCTTCGTATTCATCGACAAATTGGCGAGGTATGGTTGATTCCGTCCAGCAAGACATGTTGACCATTGGGTCGCCGTTCGTTTTATCATCACCTTCACCTTTAGGAGAGTTAGCAATAAGGTGTGGATTTGACTGATCCATTTGTTTGCCCGGCCCTATCGAGCTGTCGTAATCGTCATAGGTGTCACAGCAGACAGCTCCAGCCATACGAAGTTGCTCCTCGACGGTATAGTAAACGGCTGTACCGCCGTGTTCTAGCAACCTTTTTACCGCCTGCAGGATTGTCTGTCTATGGCTAGACTCGGTCACACCTATTCCGTCGAGATCTAACTCGCCAATCTGCTTACAGATCTCCAAGTCGTCGTAGCCATTATCTAAGAAACTTTCAGCATATTTCTCCAACTTGAGCGACCGGAGCCAGTCGGAGACTATGTTTTGTTCTCCCATTATTTTCACCTTAACATTTACAACTTAGAAAGCATATCTCAATATATTTGACTTCTCAGATTTCGTCATCAAAGACAGCTCCCTCAAGCCTGTGCAGCAGGGCCAATACTCTCCACACATAATACTGGAGGAGGCGCATGCGCTCTTTTATTTTAAAATAATATATAACTAAAACCTGTTAATAATGTATTTAAGAACTTTTAGCTTACACTAACGTATAGTATTATGTTCGATTAACATTGAGGGGATTAGTAGTTGCTAAATTATATCTACATGCTGATTACAAGCAAATAATTTTTTATTTTAAAATATATTTATTTTTATTTTTTTTATTCTGATTATTGTTTCAAAAAATTATATTTGCTTTAGGTATAATAGAAACCTTCTGGAATCAAATACTAGTGAAATATGTGAAGTTATTTTTTCACCATGAAAGATGTATGATTAAAAAGAGATGTAACTGAAAGATTTATAACGTACTTTGTATATCATTTGCAGCTACCTGATGAGCACAATACTTTGCATAATTTATAGATTAGATTTGTAATTCGTGCATACTGTTGGATGATATTCTACAACGAACAAAATATTTTCTTGAAACTATATTTTATGGTGAAAGTAATTTTTAGAACGTTTGATACCAAGATTTTAAACTGTTATTATCTTCAATAAAAAAGCGTAAAACAGAAAATCCTGTGGACATTATCGTCTATTTAGAATGGATATGTATTATGCAACAAGGCTAAATTCTTAGTTGTTTAAGAAATCAAATTAAATATCAGTAAAAAGAGCTACATCGTTAGATGTGAGTTATGTGTTACATTTCACTGGCATGAATTAATTAAAAGATCAGTCATTCATTACAATATTATCGTAATTACAGTAAACCATCCGATGAATTTTAAGAAGAAAAAAAAAGACTAAAAATAGGTTATAGGTTTGTGTGCGCTTATTAGCCAAAAAGATATAATTTTTTTGTATATTTCCTTTCTAATTTGTTTGTTTTACGCTTTTTTTATTGAAGATGATAACGATTAAGAATATCAGTTAAAATCGTGATATCAAAGATTTTAAGAAACTACAATTTTCCAACATGATCCACTAATCAAATCGCAATATTGTTGTGTTCAAAATAGGTTATTTGTTTTTCTAAAGAATATTTGTAAATTTTTAGGCATTTGTTGTAGGTTCTTTAACCTTACCATGAAGCACATTTTTTGTTCAAAGTCCTGTTTGTTTATAATATAAAAACATATAAAGTGATTCAAATTGGCATAAAACAATATAAGGTTTTAGGGGTCATCTTCACAAAATATATTACCACTTTCTGAATACAAGACTTAAAATCTTTACTGTTATTTATTCCACTAATTGGTCGATTAGCTGAAACACCAGTGAATGGCCGTTATATCTTTTGTTTCTTTAAATGGACCGTTAACTAACAGATTACTCATTGACCACAATGCTTGTTCAAAAAGTTTGGTTTATTTCATTCACTTTACACATATAATTTAAATTTCAATAGCAACTAATATTTACTTCTTATTCTTCAATTTTCATAACATGAAAAACTCTGTGCTCTATTCTCTACAAATTAACCACCCAGAGCTATCATGTTATGTTTTGCTAAATTTTTTAAGTTCGAAATTTTTAAGCTTTTATTCCTTTTTGTTTTCTATGGTGTGAACGCCTTTTCTGAACTGTTGTAATACATTGGTGCCAAGCATAATATATCTTCAACACTACATTATTTATTTAGTCTCTTTAATGTTTTCAACCACACCATGTTTGCTATATCCTTTTCTGACAGGCGATATGCTCTATACAGAACTCACTAGGCCGGCTAAGACACAACAAGGTATTCTACATGTATTCTCAAGATGACTGGTATGAGTATTAAAACTTTAATTAAAATAAAATACAGAACAATGTTTCGACCTTTTTAGGCCCTCTTCAGGTTGTTTTAATTGAAGTTTTAATACCCATACTTGTTTTTTGTTAACTTGAAATTGGCCTAAGAAGGTCGAAACATTGTTCTGTACTTTATTTTAATTAAGTTTTAATATCTATACCAGCCGTCTTGATAATACATTTTTACTTCAAGGGGGTTTCTCTTCATCACGAAGGTAGTCTACAAGATATTTACATTTTACCACAATATCAGGCCTAAGGTATTTATTTGCTTTATTTTCCTAAATGGTACTTGATAAGCTATTTAGTTAGCGAAAGTAATCTGTTGTAGAAGGAGTAGCGAACCAAAAAATATATTGGGTCTCTACACCATGCCCCTGAAACTTTGTTTTTTCACTGAAATTACATGTTTCGAGAAAGAAAATAAAATAAAATAAATACAGCGGTGGCCAGAACACTATACAAAGTATTTGTTACAAGTTATAATAGTAGGAGTAACGAATCAAAGAATAGGTCTCTTCAGTATACACAATCTTTTCTCTGAAGTTCACGTTTTGGTGAAGAAAATAAATTAACAGATAATTAAAGCTTTTAATAGTGTAAATGCCTTTCTTAAGCTGACAAAACATGATTATGGTAAATAAATAATTGTCATATGACATTAGTATTAGGACTAATATATTTTAAGTTATATTCATTCTCTTATGGATTTAAAAAACAGTGTATAACTATTTCAATTACATAATGTTCACAGTATTCATTACCGATGACACGTTTCTCTTGATACAAAACTCCTTAGGCCAGAGGGGACACAATAAACACAAGAGTGAGTGGGACACTGTCTTATTACAAGTAGAATTTATTATATGTTTTGCAGTATTTATAACAAAAGGTTATGCAAATCAGAGCTCCATACAATTTTTAATAAGCATATCATGAGAAAACACACAAATACTAAAGCTAGCTGAAATACTTTAGCAGCATGTTTGATTTAAATGTATATATCATCACTGTTAATTACACGTCATCACTGTTTTATTGAGGAACATAAATTTACAAGTAGATGAAATACTTTAGGGCTAGATGCTTTTTTGTGTTTATAACGTTATTTTGAGAAAATCACTCTTGCACCTTATGGTATCTTATCAGGTCAGATGTTTTACGTTTGATTTTAATGCCTAAACAGCTCGTAACTAACGAGTGATATCGTCACGTTTTGCTGAGACCTGCCGGTGAGCTCTAGTACTAAACGACAAATTTCGTCAGCAGTTGTTGACAGCAGCAAAGGCTTACTGACATAATAATTGTAACATAAACTTTGTAATGGATCTGTTCATAGTTCTGTATTTAACAAAACCATAAAAGTAATTGTAGTCCTTATGATAATCCATTAAAATAAATCTTTTTTTCAGAAAAGATAATTCAGACACATGTATAGTGTAAACAAAAATATCTTTAAAGTTACATATAATTATACGTATTAATTAATACAAATCCTAATAATATACTAGTATAATTTTGCAGTTTACCCAACAACTTCAGAAAACGTAAGGTAATGTCTGTTTGTGTTTGAATTTCGCGAAAAGTTCCACGAGGGTTATCTGCGCTGACCGTCCCTAATTTAGCAGTGTAAGACGAGAGGGAAGGTAGCTAGTCATCACCCCCGACTGCCAACTTTTGGGATACTCTTTTACCAATGAATAGTGGGATTAACCATAATATTATAATTCCCACGGCTGACGGAGATTAGAACCAGCGACCCTTAGATTACAAGTCGAGCGCCTTAACCACCTAGACTAATGTAATGTCGTAAATATTTATTGATAAAATGGTAAACAAATCAGCTGTAGACAAGAAATTTGTTTAAACATATTTTATAATGTTTCATAATATTGTTTACAAAATAAAATGAAATTAAAGGGCAATTGGGTAATAAAATGAATTTTATAAGTTTACATATATTTCCTTATAATCGCCTTTTGAAAAAATAGAAGAATGTGTGAACTTATGTAAAGCTGTTTGCTGATAGATGCTCAAGTCGTCCCGGAAGTTATCTTAGCATTCGAAAAAGTGCTCTGGTACTTTTTGACAATAAAAAATCGTTATACAGCACGTTTTTTAGCAAAAAAGGTATAACCTATTATTATTGTTAATCTTTGCATTAAATGTATAAAATGAAATGTATAGACAACAAAACTGGAAAAAAATATTTGTTGAATTCTTAATCTTGAGTCTCCGTTGAGGTTTGTATTTTTCATTAAAAATATTGGTGATATAGCAGAAAATAATTAAAAAACGATGCAAGTTAAAATTGAATCAATGTTTTAGCTTTCATGATAAATTTTATGTTATTAGTGGCTAGGAGATCGAAATGTTAAGATCTGATCCCACGAAAAAGGTTTTAAAACTATGGTTAAATTCCAAAACAGCTAATGGTTTTGTAGTTCCAACTGTACTGTAGTTATCTTTCTTGTTAAATCCCTGCAAATAGAACGCACACTATATATGTCTAAGAGACAAGTGATACACAGAAGGGTTGTTCTCACTGTAATATTCTTTGGTAAATGCAGAAAAAATAATGGCATATGAAAGCTAAGTTCTTCCAGCGATTTTGTGAGTTTAATGTATATGGGTACATAAAGAATTTAGGTCACCATTACATAAAAACTCCTGAAAACGTGTTATTTTCACTCGGTTTCTAATTCATAGAGAATCAACAATAGTTGTTTCGATTAAAAAATTATCTTGTTTCCTTTCCTATTTTACTGCATAAAAGTACAGTCCTGTCATTTAGTCTTTGTTATAAAAAAAATATATTAAAGTAATAAAACTATACAGCAAAATATAAAACAACAAAACCCTTCAAATATTATGGAATTACGTGATCACTTAAAAACAAAATACCCCGAGGTGTACAACGGATTTAAACACCAAGTACTTTTGTCGATACATCGTGTAACTGTGCAACATTTACCACAGATGTAATTTCATTCACATTTCCCTTCAGGCTAGATAAACAACTGGTGTGAAATGGGCAAATGAATAACAAATATTCCTATTTTTTGATGAACTAATATGCGCTCTACGGTGAATAAAATATTGAAGTGTATTCCGGACAGAAACAACATTTTTAAAACACTTTTTATTTTAAATGCCATTAATTTATTACCTTAATTTTTAATTTTGGTCGTTTTCTTTTTAGTTTTCATTAAATGAGAAAACACACTGGTAGAAGTACACTATATAAACTGTCATTGAAATGATATATTTCTTTCAGCATTTTTTTTTAATCCAGCTTTACTACAGATACTAAACATTCAGCTTCTGTATAAGGATAATAAGATAAATATCTTAAAAGTGACGTTATTTAAATAAAAAACATTCCAATTTCTGACAGGCCAACATACTAGAATTATATTAGTTTATTGTTTTCAGTACATTTTGGATCATTGCCAATGGTAAATATATCATCTTTTATACAAAATTCTTAATTTTATAAAAACGTTAAAATATTTTTAAAACATTCTTGCCATTATTCCAGATTAATTTTTTTTTAAATATGAATTAAAGCTTTAGGGATATCTATGTTTAAAAACACAACCACTGAAATAATAAGTTTTGGTGCGTTATTTTAGATAGTAGTAAATATAGACAACTATCCTTTTTTTTTTTTCAACGACGGTTTAATGAAAAAACTTGTTTCATTTAGACGTGGTCTAATTTATTAATCAGAAATTTTATCAATTTCCCTCAAAATAATTTTAAAGTAACTGTGATCTGTTGCTGGGGCACATTAACTGTGCTTGTGATCAATATACTTGTTTTTTCATTGATCATCAATAGGCATATTCTTTAGTGTATTTATAGTTGCCTAATGATTGATCCAATACATGTAGAATTACATTTAGGATATTTAAATTCCTACACATTATTGGATGTTTTAAGTATTGATACTTTACATATGAACTTAAAGAAAAAGGTTGTAATATTCAATAAGGTTTAAATAAAATGTAACTATTAAATCAGTAGGTGGATAAGGTCAATACAAAAATGGATTTTTTTCGTATTCAATACATCTTTACAAGTATAAGGATATATTAATGACAGATCTGTTTATGATTATGCTTTTGAAGCAAATATTCATATTTATTACCTGGAATGCCATTTTTGTCCAACAACATTTTATTGTTTACAAAATTCTTAAGATGTTCATGAATACTGATCATTTTGAAACCATGATGAATCAATGCCTTAATCAAATTTGTTTAAACACATATAGAACAAAGACATGGAACAAAGCTGTCCAAATATAAATATCAACCAGTAAACATAGTTTGGTAATATATTTCACACTCTTATATTGTTATTCTTATTAGTTACCTATGTGTACAAAAAAAAAAAGCAAGTTGATGTTCTACTCTGAATTTTATATTATTATGCTGACTATAAAGATGCTTACAAAACTGATCAACATCTTCAGGTTCACCTACAGATAATAAAACTACAATCAATATACCTATAATAATGTGCAGGCTTGAAACTCAATGGACAACTTTTCAATAAACGTTTTTTACAAATTGAACAATTTTACAGAGTTACAGTTATCTCCACTGGATTGATCATATACAATGTTTTTAACCAGCAAATGAAATTTCATGGTGGCAGATCTCAACAGTTTCTAAAAAATAAAAAAGTTTTATGACACCCACAGTTTAATGAAACAAGTTCTACAATTAATCTTATTTTCAAATACATGGTGTTCTATATATTTGCCATCTCAAGTCTTGTGATGCTCATATTTAATGTTTCTTTTTTCTATTAAGTAGAAAGCTAAACAATGAGATAGTATCTATGCTGTGCCCACCAAAGGATCTAAACCCAACTTTTAGCATTATAAGCCACCAACCTTACCAATGAACTACCTTGGGGGGTTATTTTTATAGTTGATGAATAGTAATTTAGGCCTAATTTTTGATGTTAAGGAAATGTAACTGTAATACTAGGAAGGAAAGGTTATTAAGTTTTTATTATGGCATATTAATTTATTAAGTATGTAATTAATTATTTTAATTTTAGTGTAGTAATTACATATAACTGTTTCTTAGTGCAAGTTCCACCAGTTTTGTGATAATTGCCAGTATACTACACTAATCTTTGAAATATGCAACTACCATAAAAAAATCGTTTTCTCTTCTCTAATACTATTGGTAGTTTTGCTGACTGTAGAATGGGGACAGACCCTATGGCAGTCCTCACTCTTGCACTAAATGTATGTGCCCAAATTATGATATTTTGTAAAAATTATTGCAGTGTTTTATAACTAACTGCTGTTATTGTTCAAAGCACTTCATTGTTGAACTTTTAAAATGTGGTATATACTTAACTAACTGTAAGTTTTATTACTGCACACAGATATAATACATGCAAATACACTGCAACTGTAAATAACATTAAATATGGGAATCTGGTATTATCTCAGCTCAGAAAAACTGATAAATTACATTTCAAATATTACAGAAATTAATTTCATCATAATGTTTTAAATCATTTTAACAGTAATACAAGGTTATGCTATAACAAATATTTTATTCTACACTAACAATAATTCAAATGCTAATACTAGGATTCTTAAAAACAAATAAAAGTATTTATTATAACTTCCACAAACTAAATATTATGTATTCGTGAGTCAAAAATAGTAAGCTTAGCCTTTTACAAACAATACAACTGAGCTTCAAATTCTAACTCAACAATATAACCTTGACACAGGAAGTTTGAAAAAGTACCAGAGAGAAAAACTTAACTTTGTTAAAAACACAAAATCTATTTAATCATACAACACTTTCACACCCTGATTAATAATAATTTGTAAAACACTTATAAATTATAACTAAGTCTCAAGCAATAATCAATCTAAAACTCCATATTCTTGAGTATCTGTATAGCAGTCTTCAGTTTTCTTTTAATTTCTACTAGATAATGAGATTATACTATAATTACACTCGTAGCAGGGATATAAAAAGTACTAAAATATGTTACTGATATTCAAGTACTTCATCAAAACGTTTCTCAAATACAACTAAAAACACCCATCCTGAAATTTACTTAAGTTAGAGTAAAAAAAATATCTACTAAACAAGTACTCAAGCAACAACAGTAAAATGTACACTCATATGCAGTTCTCTTAAACCATGCATATATATTGTGGTCCATGAGGTCTACGAATAAAACCCTGTATAGAAAAAAATTACCAAACTATGTAAATTACCAGTGAGTAACAGTAATGTAAGAGTTGCTATTCTTTTAATTATATAGAACACAGTTGTTGTATATAATTGATTACTATGGTATTCACAATTACACTTAGGGTTTAAATCAACTAATGCAAAAACTTATTACAACAAATGTTATTGTTTCTGAATAAACTATATAAGGAATTAAAAATACAAGTATGTAAATTCAACCAATTATATTATGCACAAAATTTCTTATTCAATTTGAGAACCAACTCATTTTCAAAGTTTCCACAGTCAAGCCAACATAACAGGAAGTGTTATGTTAAAACATATGGCCATATCACATAAGCTGGGAAAAGTATTCAAAATCTCCATGCCATTAAGAGAACATGCCAGATATACCTCTATATCCCTCTTCCTCAAGCTATGGTGTGGCATCAGAGTTCCTATGCATGCCTTGCATTTTGACTGCCTGCCACTAATTTGACTTTTCATAGTAGTAACAAAATGTATAAAAAGAAAGATAGTGGAGTAACAGTAAAAGTAATTCTCCTAAAAATTACCTATGTTAGAATGAACATGTTTGAAGATATAAATACTTTTTAAAAGTATTTTATACAAAATGTATAAAAAGAAAGATAGTGGAGTAACAGTAGAAGTAATTCTCCTAAAAATTACCTATGTTAGAATGAACATGTTTGAAGATATAAATACTTTTTAAAAGGTAAATACTGAAAAAAGTTACTCTGTTGCCTTTACACCCATGATTATAGTAAAGAGTTAGATTATTGGCTACTGACAAATATCTGATCTACTTATTCATTCATGAAGAGTAAAAGATTTATTAACATATGACCATAATTATCATGACAAGCCCTCAATCCAACTGTCTCAGTACGAGAATAATTTTCAATTAATTCTAACAGGATTCGAACTGCCATTATGCATAAACAAACAGAAGAAACAGCTCAACTAAACAACAAAGGAAAAGTTACATAAAATAAAAACATAATAATTTTAAAACATGAAGGAATACATCTACCATTCCTGCCCCTTCTACCTGATGAAGTGATAACTTTTAATTACTTTGTACATACATCCAAATTTTCATATAAAGTATACCTTTTTGTTCAAAACAACACTGGTAACACTATATAGTATTATATCATGATAACTCTGCAATAATCAAGTTTTATATACCCAAACGTCTACTGGTTCAACATACCAGAACTATAGCAGAGGTCAGTTCTTTTCCCATTATTAAAAAGAAATTTCTGGCTCTGATTCAGTGTACCAGAAGAATACTAAGGCAAAAGGTACACTAGACATTTCTTTTTTTTTTTAATAGCAAGACTGTAAGAGACTGTAGTTATATGTTGATTTGGTCAAAGCACTCTTTTACTCATATTTGGTTGACCATCAGCAGTAACTGTTGTAGTATCCAAAGTTTCCCATGAGCTGAGACAACATGCTGGCTCATGAATAAATGCATATATTTTTTAATTTTATGCATAACATTTACTCTGTATAACCTCATTTGTAATATCTTTAAATTCATAAACTAATGATGTTATATATCTCACAATTTCATAAAAGTCCACTTAGAAGGAGCAGATTTAGCTTAAAATTGGTTTACAGCAAATGATTCGATTCAGGATGAAGTTTTAACAAAACTATATTACTTGCTAAAAATACTACTGGCTAGCTTCTGTGATTGTAAGCCCATCTCTAGATTACTTCTGCAGTAAATTCACCTTCTGCATTATGATTTGTAGTTCTACTGTGTATTCATTGACAGTCTCACCCTTGGTCACATATTCAGTTAGATAATCCTAAGGCAAGATCATCTTAAATTAAAAATGCAGCTTAGTTGGTATAAAGCGTGTCATTTCTCAGATTGAAATTCTAATAGAACAAGTAACATTAGGTAAATAAACATCCGAGGTTTTGTGACTGTTGTGAAAATCTGCAGATATTCTTCAACTGTTGTTCCTATTTACTCTGTTATATTTTACTGAAGATGAGAGGGATATCAAATACATCAATTAAGAGATAAGTTATAGTTTGTTGTCAAAAACTAGAAACTGGAAGAAAATATGTCTATAAAAACACTGCTTTACCAGACCTTTATAACAAGTTGGGCATTCATTTGACTTAATGGGTACAATTCATCCCATTTACTATAACAGTCTGCCACAACTAAAAATAACTATTTCTAGATCTTACAATCTCATCAGGTTCAGTCTGATTTGTACTCTCCATTAAACCTGCAGTTTTTTTATTTTTCAGTTATCAAACTTTGTTGTCTGGGAAACATAAAAAAAGATACAATATAATTTTTAGTATCTTTTTCATCATTCCAGGTTAACAGCCCCCATTTTACAGTTTTATTTGTTATTAAATTACCAGCAGTTGGTCATGTAATTTCAGTCAATACAAGATTTAATGTTTTAGAAATAACAAGTTTAACTTCACAACTTTTCTTGTTTAATATAACAAACATATCAACACTTAAAACAAAGTACTATGAGTTGCCAATTGTTTTTGCAACCAGCAGATGAATAGATATAAATATTTGTTTTTTCAAGGAGGTATATGCATGTTTATAGTCACGGTCTCTTAATTGATTTGCAGCTAATTGTTACTCGTCTTTAACATTTTCATTATGGCTAGGTCAAAGTGTACGTCATTACATTTTTCAAAATTTAATTAAACAACTTTCTTATCAATGTATGCCAGTAACTTTTGCATAAAACTGTCTAACCTCTGATTTTTCACTTCAAAGTTTTTTTTACCTACAAAAACAGGTTGATGCAATTCCCAATCAATTATAGACAAAAACTATACATAATTACAAGCAAAAATCTAAAATTTGCAACATCTACTTTCTTGGTTTGCTGAAAGGTCAATAAATTCATCAGCCACTTCAGAGAAGACCCTCTCCTCTTTCTGTCTAAAATTTGAAAAATCAAAATTAAAGTTATCCCTTATCACTCAAATATTTATCAAAGTTTACCTTTAGTCAGCTGCACATTTGAAAGCAACCAATTCTAAAGGCGAAACACTCTTGTTAGAAAATAAAACCATTTTAGTTTGAGATTACTTCTATCCTCCAAAATTTATATTTGTGTATTCTAGTCTTTTCATTACAAACAATCTTAAACACTACAATTATATCCCCTTTGACATTCCTTTCTTCAAGAAAAGACAGTTTTAAAGATCTTAACCTGTTCTTATGTGACAACTTTTGCATGTCAGGTACCATTTTAGTAACCCTCCTATGAACTCTTTTCAATAATTCTATGTCCTTCCTGAGATATGGAGTCCAAGACTGAAAGTACTCTAAATATGTCCTAACCATTGATTTACACAGTGACATTATAATATGTTTAGACATCTGATAAGCTTAAGCTCTTCAAATAATGTCAAATGTTAGTAAGGCACCAGTTATTTATACAATAACATTATAACCTTTAGAACACCAAGATCCTTTTCTTGCATAACACTTTTAATGTTATCCTCATTATAATCATACTCATAATTCAAGTTGTCATATCCTCACATGCATTACCTTGCAAAGACACAAATACTGAGCCTTAGGTAACACACTTGCTATATTAATCCTATCTGAGTCAATTCCATTTATAACTTTCCATTTTCTTCCAGCTAGACAATTTTCTGTTCAATGAGTCAGTTGAACTCCACACCTACAAAGACAATTTGTCAAATGCTTTATGAAAATCCACATACACCAAAAAAAGCATCTTTACTCACACCTAATAAGCTCAATATCTATCCAATGAGCCAATCAAACTCTTCAGTTAGAAAGATAACTTGTTAAATGGTTTCTGAAAACTCATTTACACCAAATAAACATCTTTAACTACATCTAACAAGCAATAATCTCTTTAAAAATGTCAAAAGTTATTAAGGTACAATTTTCTCATACTGACTATCCAACTAAATTTTAAAATTTATTAAATTACTTTGCAAAACATCTATGAGACATTCAAAAACTTTTCCTACTATTGATGCAAGAATAGTAGGCCTATAATTACTTGGAAATTTTTTCACCTCCCTTCAAAAGTGTAGTAACATTAACCAACTTCCAATCTTCTGCACCTGCCCACTCTTCAAGAACTTAAAGGAAAATAGTATCAAGTGGCTCATATCATACTATAATGGAACTCTTGCTTATATAGTACTGGAAAAACTTGTTTATTACTCTATTGCAACCCCCCTACTTCATGAAACTTTTATCCTGTGTTCATATAGATTTGCAATAGGGATCATGACTTTCTTGTTTCACTTCTGTTTCCCATCATGGAGAACTTTATTTTTATCCATTCTCAGGGTACAGATATGATGTCATGAATACATCACATGCAGATCTAATGCACTGGTGCCATAGGTAATCAGCTAGTATTCAATTAACCTCATTCAAAGTCCTTGAAGAAATATTGTATGAATCATCCTCAGTAAAATTCCAAGAAAAGGGAATGATTATTGGATTGTTTGATTATGATTAATGAAAACATTCTTGGCAAATATTTTCATAGTAGTTACTTATATTTATTCCATAAAATCAAGTCCAAACAAAATTTTTATTGCAAGATTTTGCAAATCATGGAGTGTATGTTGGATAATGCATATATAATATTATTTCCTAGAATTAATCCAGGGTAAAATATCCTTAAGACTTGCATTTAACCAAGAACAAGTTTTCCTTTTTGCCATTTCAGTAACTAAACCTTTTAGCTTCTTTTTATTTTCTCCTTTTTTGTCTATCACTAAAGTTATATCAAGTACTTATAAATCAGATGCAATCCACAACATTTACTTTCACTGCAATGTTTGGCAAGTTTGTTTGTGAGTTTCTTCAATGAAACATGGGTTTAGATCTTTGCAGTTTCAAAAATCTCACCTTTGATCCATTCTGTTACTTCTTTGCCTGCATATGATTTTTATTTCTATTTCTATTTGTTTTTTACTTTTGACATTTCAATTACTTTAAAAGTTTACAGAAATATGTCTGAATTCATTACACATTCAACAGTATATAATACTTGGATTTCCATTTGAATCTACTACACCTTTAGATACTACTTCCAAATTATTGTTTCCATGTAGATGTTAATATTGCTTCATCAGTCTTTGAACATCAGTAACAGATCTAACATGATGCAATTTTAACTATTCTTTTCTGATATAATTCTGAAATAATACCTTTCACCATTCAGTGGTTTAAGACTTTCAAATTTTATATAAACTGTTTTCCAAACAGTTTCAGCACTTTTAGTTTTTTAGGTTTACAATTTTAATAAAATACTTTCTATCTTAATGTCATTTTATTAATTATACCCAAGTATAAATCACTTAAAAGCTTCATTATACATTTTTCAATGTTTCAAAAGCCTATTCATTTCTACCACAAAGTAGGACTGCCAAGCTATACAGGCATAAGCTGTGACTATGAATCTAGTTTCCAGAATCTGATACACACAAAAATGTCTTTCCATAGCTTCTGTGAATTCTGATTTACAATAAAATTTTCAACTTGAAAAAGCCAGCAGGTTAATTTCAAAAGTTTGTATTTTTGATTGACAATATATATATATATATATATTCTCTTCTTTGCATTTATACTCTGGTTGACTTTGTTGGTATATCATTTGCATAGTTATAAGTAGGGAAAGCACTGTCATCAACTTTGCTACAGTCGATTACCCATCATGTTAACTTTGGAATCTATCTGTTGTGTAAATATAGCAACACTCCTTTTTAAACTAACAATAATTTCTTCACTCACATTAATTTTATTATTTCTACACACTCTTACAAGAACAGCACTTATAAAGAGAGCAAAACAAGTATTGCTTAAATGCCCAACTTAATTACCATTATTAGAAAACTATCACTACCCCAACCCCAAAGAATATTCCTGTTAATGAAACAATATTAAATTGTTTTAACCTACACTAAATATTAATTCAAATTTTAATTCGAGGATTGTTACAAAAACTACAAAACAGTATTTATAACAACTTCCATAACTTCAACAGAATGGATACTCATAAGTAAAAAATGCTGGGTATATGGACTCGTATAAATGACACAACTTCAAAATTAACACTTCTGTGGAACATCAGTTTTTGTTTGGACTTTTTCTTACCTTTATTGGCTCTGTAAGAAAACATAAACACAAAGTATCTTATTATCATCTTCATAAAATGTTATTATTAGACTAATTTTAGAATTTTTTCAAATTAAAATAATTTATTTCACACTAATTAATTTGTAATTCTGCATCTTATTTTATCTCTGCAATATGTCAATACAATAAAACAAAATTTCCATGTGAAATGTATAATTACAAAGGGTTTAGATTAACTTGAACCCTGTTATTTAAAACTGATCTTTACATTGTTCAGATAAGGGGATTTCAAATGGCAACAACATGTTAACTCTGCAGAAAGTTTTCAAAGTTCATAATTCAAGCTATAAGGATGTTCACAACAAGCATATGTAACAAATTTCATGTTTTTATCATTCCTAAGTAAAGTTATGGTGTTAAAACAGTTTATATGTATTTATTCATCCACCCTGTACTAACTATGAATATAACATACATGAATACAATGTATTTTCAGAGATTGCAACTTCATACTTATGTTTTGTGCTCAACTTGAAGGTTATAAGAATGTTCACCAATATTTTCTCAGCATGTATATTTGCCCAGTGAAAATGTTACCTTAATTCTATGTTAATTCTGGCTTAGATTATAGTCGTATGAAATATTGTCAACATGTGATATTTACTCATACTGAGCTATAGTATAAGAACATTTAGCCACCATGTGAAGTAAGAGCTGATTATAACACACGTTAAGTAACATTTATAAGACAGCTGTAATATACAGGTTATGTAATGTAGTTTACAGTCTTCTGGTACCTGATATCAATGTTAATAATGAGTTAGTATTGCAGTATTTGGTAATGTTGTACCCATTACTCAGCTTGATGTCACTTGTCCAGGTTACATGAACTGACATTTGTGTTTTATGTTGTGTGTCAATAAACAATTCCTGGAAATCCACAAAGTCTCCTTACTGAGTCTAGCTAATCAAGGCTAATGTAGACAATTTAGTGCTCAAATGAGAGCAGAGTGGAATCATTAACAAAACTGGGCAAGGTAGAGGTATTTTGTAACAGCTGATCCCAATGCTTCATAAATCAGAAACCTTCATTTTGATTAGTTTATTATTTTCATGACACTTGATCTCATCATAATTTCGATTAATTTACTGTTGAAAGAGCCAAAAATAGTAATAATTGGAAAAAACTAATATTTGTTTAATATTAATTTTGACTAATTAATTAGTTTATGTGGCATAAACTAATGTAGTTGCTGCTCATAGGTAATAGATTATACCACTTAAGTTGCCCACCTCCAGCCACTATCATATCCTAAACATTTAATTTCTTTAATATAATTGAATAGTAAAAATCAAATGCAAAATGTGATAGAAAACTGTCATATATTTTATATTACAAATACCCATGTTATAAAAACTAACCATGTAATTTTTTGTTCTTGTATATATTTCAGAATGATATGTCCACGATTTATTTATTTGATGAGATCTATTTACAATTTTGTTTAAATTCAAGAATAATACATACTTTATTTTTGGTTTATGCTAAGTCTAAAAAAACAGACAACAAACAATAAAAATGCATGTACAATGTTTCATAAGAAGTGTTGTACATCATGTATGTTGGTATGCCTTATAAATAAATTTGTTTTTTTACTCTGTAAGTCATGTTTTGAATTCTTACGTGCACATAAAAATTTCTTTCATTAGTAAGATGTACAAATATTTGATAAATGACTTTCAATGAACTACAGTAAGTACAAGATAAAGCATTTGGGCTATCATAATTTGAATCACATGTATAATACATATGGGAACCAACTCAATAGCATGGTTGAATAATAGATCTTGGCCTAGTTGTGGATAAGTTAATCAAGTCACTGAAGCATCGGTGTTATATTGCTAGCAGAAAAGCTAATAAAATTTTACAGCATATTTATAGATGTATTGATTGCGATACAAAAGAGGTGATTAGTTTTGTTATTACACAAACAGCAAATTCAGCCTCGCCTATAACAATGAATACAACTTTGCTCTCTTTATCTTAGAAAGTATATTGACTTATTGGAAATGGTTCAGAAGAAGACTTCTAGGCTGATTCCAGGAATGGAAGGGTTATCTTTTAGAATTAGATTAACATATCTTAAGTTATTTTCTATTGAATAAACTAGAGCATAAGATGACCTTGTTGAAATTTACAAAATTTCCCACATGGATTTGGTGAAAGGAAATACAGTCACAGGAAAAAAAGTCACTATTTTGGCTAAGAAAAAAAGATTTTATTTAAATACCATAAATAATTAAAGTAATAAAACAAAATATATTTTAAACCAGTTATTAACTGTCAATATTTGACTTCTACATATTGATAACACAAATTATGTGTGATGCCATCACACATACACTAGTGTACAAAAAAATGGAATACTTTAAAAAACATATTTTTAATAATAAATAACAGTTTGTTTAAATAATACTGAAGTTATTTTATTTTACCACTATAATGTCAACAATATTACGTTATTTTAATACATCGTTTTAGTTAGCAATCATTGTAGATCTAATTTATAAATTCTAGGTGTGCAAAAGAAATGAAACAAAATTTAATTATAGCTATAATCATGTTTTCACAAAATTCCCCATCTATGTCTAAATATACCTGACTTTTCTCCCTGGATTCATAGGACAAAGACATATGATTTCTTAGTGCTGTATTCTGAAGATAACAGTATGCAAGGACACAAGTTTAAAATTAAGCAAGCTCAGTCTACAAACAGAAGGCTCTAGTTAGAGCAGTTTTAATTGTTTTTTAAAAAGCCAATTGACTGACAGAATGAGCTTCCATAAAGACCAGCTTATGAGGGCAATCAACTGGAAGTTTCCCAAATCATAATGGGTGGGATTGAAGGGGTAAAATTTTACTTTTTATCAAAGCTGGCACACAAAGACAGCCCTGAAGCATAAAATGGTTCCTTTTTGTCCATATGTTTTTCTTTTCTTTCAATATTTCATAATTAGTTTGTATATGATTAAACGTATGTTGAAAATATTAAAATTTTCTGAGAGATAACTAATTATTTATATAATAGAGGGTAATGTTAGCTATTTACACTGCATGATAACTAACTGGTATTACTCTTTTACTATTACACTGTGTGTGTAATATTTGTTTAACCCTTAAAGGGTCACCATCATCAAAGGAGGAGGATGCCTACAACATTCCTGCTGTTTAAAGGTTAAACATTATTAGTCATTACATCAACACAATTTTTCCAACATCCTTTTCAGGAAAAGAATGGCTAGAAACTTCAAAAAAGTAGGAGAGAAAAGGGGTAAAAACAAGATAAGTATGTCAGTTATGGAACACAAAAGGTTTTTAATAACTTGTAGCTACCCTTCTAAGAAACGAAATGGTAACAAGAAATAGACTTATATGTACCTTTGATTATCAAACCCTTACTCACATATTTTTTGCTTTGAATGTAGACAAATCTTTCTTTATCCACAGTCTTTGTAACAGATTCAAATCATAATTTTTTGGAGTTCTTGAATTGATATATTTGAACAAAACTGACAACAAAAGAAGATCTAGCATCAACAAAATGTAACAAATATAAATTGACAGGCTGTGTCCATGTTTACATGTGAAAGCATGCAAATCAATGCTTATGTAATCAAATATTTATATATGTACATATATAATTGTTTACGTTAGTGTAAGACTGAGAGTAAAATTTATGAAAGTGCAACTTTTAGATTTAAAATACTAACTATATAACTACAAAACTGATGTATATAAATACAAGTTATACATCTATATCAAGAGGAATAAAACATTGTATCAGAACACAGAGATGACCAAAGCAACATACAGCAACAAAAGCATATGGTTATTAGCCTAGAAATAAATCCATCATATTAACCAGAAAAAATAACTTGGGATAATAATTTAAGTGGAAGCAATCATATTTATAGAAAACTTCACAATCTAATTAAAGTTAACAAGAAACACGTGTTTATTACCTTACTACTAATATTAATAATGTACTTCAATTCTTCTCTGCTTTTTAGCAAAATCTTCAATTACTAAGTTGTGAAAGTTTAACTGTAGATTTTAATATGACATAACTTGTAAATTTTAGTTTTCTTTTGACCTCGTGAATTGCTTGTGTAATTTTGTATTCAATTTAATGCCAAGAAACTTCATTGTACTGTGATGCTGGTGGTTGAAGTGTTTAAAATAGGTTCACACAGTTTAACTTTTCCATTATAAGCTTCCTGTAATTGATTAATTTGATGAAAATAATATCACAAACATGTTTTATTTCCCTCTTCAGAAATGTATGTAACAATAAACTGTGATGTAAATTTCAAAGAAACAAAGCCAAAACCATCACTATAGCCTTCCTTTAAAGACTGGAAAGCAATTTCTGAAAAAACGTGTTTTGTAAAGATAATTTTTTTAAATACAAAAGTTCCAAAAACACAATAAACCAAGACATTATTACTTATTTGCTGTAAGAATAATAAAAAAATCACCAAAGGAACATTTACAAGATATTTTAATATCAAACTGTCTTTTTTATATCTTTTCAAATCTTTTTCTAATAAGTCAAATTTTTCTAATATAAATCTTTTCAAATCTTAACTATTAAGTAAAACCAGTCACGTTATTTAGCCCACAATATTATCATATAATTTATCTGTAATAGAGTACAATTTTGCAAATAGATTTAAAAGGAACTTCAAATATTTCATGGAGACTACAAATTCAAGGGGTGCGTCATAGAATTAATGAAACCACTTCTTTTTTTTTCTGTATTGGTAACAATTACACAACCGAATGCATATATTCATTTGTAGAATTAGAAACTTGTTAGACCATTCAAAGCTAGTTTCGTTTGTAGATGGCATGGCTTAAGGCAATACTAAACTTAATCTCTGTGCAAAACAGAGAATAAAAGTTGCATTAGAGATTTTTTACATTTACTTTGATTGCAACCAATATACATCTGTATTTATGAATTCACTGTTGGAAGGACTGTGGCCGATCGATCTTCCTCTTCGTAATTTTTCCCTCACTTGTCCACCTAGTGTAGTATATCGAAAAACAGAGGACACTTGAGAAAAATGACTTGTATGAGTTTCCTCTTCTAATATTAAGTAAACAAGAATAGTTTGATAGGCTTACTGTTTGGTTTAATCAACTAATACATGGACATTACAAATCATTATAAATTAAATTTGATATACGATACATGTTTTATATAATCCTTAAATATTTGTTCATACAGAATAACATTTGCATGTTTAATATTATTTCCTTTATGTACTGAATTATTTGTCCTCTTAAGGCTAGATCTTGCTTCCTTGGAAACAAACCATATCAACAAAACATTTAATCATTTCGCTATTTTTCCTTACTTATTCATTGTGTTATAAATCACGTATTTCTTATGTATGTTCAACATGCGATCGATTATAGACTTAATAATTTTTTTCTCTCAAAACGATTACTTCAAGATGATTTTTGTTAAAACTTATGTATTTAATTACGTTGTGAAAGTTGACCATATCATTTTTCTCTGCACTTCTCTAAAGGACCCGGAATAGGGCACTCAATACTCAATTCGTAATCTGAAGGTCGCGGGTTCAAACTCCTGTCACACCAAACATGCTAGTCCTTTCAGCCGTGGAGGTGTTGTAACGTGGCGTTGGTAAACAGAATACCCCAAGAGTTGGTGGTAAGTAGTGACGACAAGCTGCCTTCCTTACAGTTTCACATTGCTAAACTAAAAACAGCTGGAGCAGATAGCCGCCGTGTAGCTTTGCGTGAAATTAAAAAAAAAAAAAAACTTCTCTAAATATTATTATCATAAAAAAAAATGAGGCACAACCAACAAAATATTTTTTTGTAAATAAGAACATTCGGGGAATCATTTATTGCCATCAAACAAATGCGTGTTAAAATCTTTTATATCATATTTCATCTTTATCTTCGTTCCCCGCTGGTACAGTAGTAAGTCTGTGGATTTACAATCCTAAAAGTAGCGGGTTCGCTTCCCCTCGCAGGACTCAGCAGATAGCACGATGTGGCTTTGCTGAAAGAGAAACACACTTTCGTGTTCGTGTTCGTCTCTGGTATATTCGTGTTATTTATTTTTTATAAGTAAAAAAAAAGAAGATATCTTTTATAATGCAGTCACATGCAAGTTGCTGAACGGTATTACGTGTTGGCCCTTTGTCTACTTATGCAAGGTCCTCAGTTTCTAGTGTTTTGCACTATAATTGTTTATTCCATTACATTGTTTGTTTGCTTATAAACTCAAAAAATACAGTAAGTTATCTTAGCTGTGCAATTCATCATTATTTGCTTATTTAAATAGTTTTATTGTTTGAGAAAAAAACACATTGCGCTAACCACTGTGTTCACCAAAAATATCAGAAACTGGTTATTAGCTGTGTGAGCCCTTATACTTATCGCCGAACCACCGGAGGGTCAGTACATTTTAAAATGATAACTATAAACACGAATTATTTCTAAACTATGTAAATTAGTATTTAATTTTGATCACGATAATATAAATAAACACTTAAGTTACCAAAAGCAAAAAAATAATTGTAAAATCTACGATATGAAAACGTGAACAGCTCCCAACATTGAAACAACTGTAATGACACGACACAAAACAGACACTTGTATTCCTTGGTCAAAGTATTTGAAGATCATGGACGGCACCCGAATGCCTACAGTATTGTTTATTTTTTTTATCGCAAATTTGCACGAATACAACAAACATACATTATATTGACAGAAACGGTTATGTTGCATTACGTTTATTTCAACCTTATTTGTTTTTGGATTTTAGTTTTTATATTATAAAATATTTATTAATTATTTTAGTATTTAGTTTGATAAGGGTCAGAAATGCACACTCACGCGATTATGAAAAAACATGCCTCTGACCAGAGTTAGTGTAAATAGTGAATATAACTGACACATGTTTATTAGCCTAGAAGTTAACCTATCACATTAACCAGAATTAAAACAGATAATGAACATAGCAATCATATGATTATTAGCCTAGAAACAGAGCTATGCCTAACGCCACTATGTTTCAAGGACGGAATAGAGGATGTATTATCACTGTTGTATTCAGAGCTTTGCGAACATTATAAGTTTCGTACATAAAAATTCAGAATTTCTAATGAATTATTTTTTTCTTAAAAAAAACTAATTCAATAAAGGAAGATTACTATGGAGTACTACGTGTTTTTTTTTCATTTCATCACGGCTCGTGGCCACGTGGTTAAGGCACTCGACTCGTAATCTGAGGGTCGCGGGTTCGAATCCCCCGTCACACCAAACATGCTCGCTCTCCCACCCGTGCGGGCGTCATAATGTGATGGTTAGTTCCATTATTCGTTGATAAAAGAGTAGCTCAAGAGTTGACTGGGGCTAGTGATGACGAGCTGCCTTCCCTTTAGTCTTACACTGTTAAATTAGGGACGGCTAGCGCAGAAAACTCTCGAGTAGCTTTGCGCGAAATTCAAAGAAGAAACAAAAGGACAATCATGACATGACATGCAAGATAACACAACAAATTAACATACAGACAAATATTAACTCTATATTTTACTTCTCTTGCCAGGTACCATTTAATTGATCAAACCAGACAATTTGAAAAAAAAAAAACTGTAAAGTATGAAGTAGTTAAGTAACACAATGTTAATAATAAAAATAAATTACAAACAACACTCTCTAAGTTGGTTAAACTTCTGCATCTGAATACATATCATAAGGCGGGTTCAATATATATATATATACTTATCGTATCGATTACTACGATGAGATACGCACCCCTAGAAACTCTGACATTATGTTCTACTTCCATAGTAACGTTATATTTCAATAGCTGTACTCCTGATGCTATACTGCCATCTATGAGCAGGTAACCTCAATGTTATCTTTGAACATCATAAAATAAAAAAAGTCTATGTATATATACAAAACAGTCAAACTAAAATTTTGTTGTCAACTTTCTTCACCCAAGTTTATTATTTACAATTTTCAATACAGCGCTCATCGATAGGCATTCCAACCAACACAAGTTAAATAAAATTACTTATTGTACGTGTATTCTTTATTTTAGATGGCCGCAAACTCGAATCAACCAATCTTACACCCAAAAGTTGCAAATTAGGTGCTTTTGTGCACAAACATCTTGCAGTGTTCGTTGCAAAATTCCACCTGTATGTTTCTAAAACAATGATTAAAAAATACATTCAGCTTTCACATACATTAGAAATTCTAGCAACCATTCTCATCTCTGTCACCTGAATATGTTCTAGGTATTTGAATATTAGGACTGAAATATCATACAAACATCTTGCCACCACAAATTACTCAATAGTTCAGAAGACAAGGGTTACAACTCTCCTTCCGATTAGTTTTTGAACTCACAGCAATCATCACCAGTTGTGCAAAATGGGTTTTCAAGGAACAGAATAAGTAATGTTAAAAATATAATAATAAGTCGGAAATTAATGTCTTAGGACAAAAATAGCATACTACTACTTTGCTTCAGAAAGGCGTCTGCTATCACTAGTGTCAGTATCCTGTAGAAACAAATAATTTTGTTTTGTATATGCCAATACCGAAGTTTTTAGTGAAGCACACTTTAGTGACTGAAATGCATAATTACGGTTCTCTGTTCACTTAAATCGAATTTCAGCTTCAGTCAGAGCAAAAAAAAGTGAAAAAATTTTGGAGAAATTTAAATGTTGGTAGGTCAATGAAAAACCAACTTAAAATGGAAACCGATCATTTTATCATGGGTTGGTGCCAATCTATGAATGCTCAGGAGAGGAATTTCCTACATCTTACTTCGTTTGGAAAATACTATTTCTAAGTTTCACCAGATATGAAAGTTATGATATATCAGATCAGTACACCCATAAAAATAGCAAATTCTACAGACAAATTCCTAGAATCACAATACTAATTTTTCATCGCCTACTTTATTTTGTGGTAATTTTAGGTTCACTGATTGTTTACAGGTATGCGTGGCTTCTCCCTAAACCAAAGATTTAAAAAGAAACATATTTATGGAGTTGAAATTAAACTGTTGACTGGGAGGCAGTAAAGACACTACTTTGTTTTATGGCCCGGCATGGCCACGTGGGTTAAGGTGTGTGACTCGTAATCCGAGGGTCGGGGGTTCGCATCCCCGTCGCGCCAAACATGCTTGCCCTTTTAGCCGTAGGGGCGTTGTAATGTGACGGTCAATCCCACTATTCGTTGGTAAAAGAATAACCCAATAGTTGGCGATTGGTGGTGATGACTAGCTGCCTTTCCTCTAGTCTTACACTGCTAAATTAGGGACGGCTAGCGCAGATAGCCCTCGAGTAGCTTTGCGCGAGATTCAAAACAAACAAACAAACTCTGTTTTATTGGGCCTGGCATGGCCAAGCGCGTAAGGCGTGCGACTCGTAATCCGAGGGTCGCGGGTTCGCGCCCGCGTCGCGTTAAACATGCTCGCCCTCCCAGCCGTGGGGGTGTATAATGTTACGGTCAATCCCACTATTCGTTGGTAAAAGAGTAGCCCAAGAGTTGGCGGTGGGTGGTGATGACTAGCTGCCTTCCCTCTAGTCTTACACTGCTAAATTAGGGACGGCTAGCACAGATAGCCCTCGTGTAGCTTTGTGCGAAATTCCAAAACAAACAAACAAAACTGTTTTATTGTGTAGCACAAATCTACACTATAGGTTTTCTATATTCTGTGAACTGCAAATACAAAGCCTGAATTTTAGCATCAAAAGATCTTAGAGTACAACTGAGTTAACATGAAGTTGAAAAAGAAACTGAACATTAAACGCAGTAAAATCAATGTTTATTTAAAAGTAAAGCAACAACCGAAACAACGTCTAAAAATTATCTAATGAGATCTTGAAGAAGGGTTTTAAAGAAAGTTTGATGAAGCTGTAAAGCTATTTCGTATAAATTCTTTTCATATTCTGCAAAAGACTGAAAAAAATATGACATTATATACATAGAAACAATAATGTTATCTTTTTCAGAGTACAGATGCTTCCCACATCATTAGTTGTCCTAAATGAAAGTAGAGAGAATTTAACCTTCAGGCGTTTTCATACGTAAACACAGCACTCATGGGGAAGTTACTAGAAAACCAAAGTTATATCTTCACGAATATCTTCAATGAAGGATGTTCAAAAATACCTATGGTACTCTTTCATTGGCTAACTAACACACACAATAAGGTCATTACTGCACAAAATAGATTTCCTGTGTGTGACAGTCTACAAGAGCTCTAAAGATATATCTGGGAAAGTTTCACAGTTTTGGTAAACTAAAATACTTCAATTTCTATTCTAAAAGAGGAGGTAAAAGAATAGTACTTACAGACATCAAACAGATATAGGTTGACCTTAAATGTTTAAAATCATTCCATAATATACTTTTTATCAAAACTCTAGTTCGAATGGTTAATACAATTACTTGTCAGAAACTCGTATAACTCAGAAAACCGTAAATGTACAAAACTTTAAAATTATACTTTAAAGACAAAAGCTTGTAAAGCAAAGGAAATCAATGAATTTAATATTCAAAATAAATATCGTGCTAGACCATAATGTTTCTTTAATCTTGTTCTTATTTCGTGTGCTGTAGACTTTATGTCAGAAGTGTTAAAATACGCCTGAAGTTCAATGTTTTCTGCAATTCAATATCCAGGAAAGTGTTCATCCAATGTCACAACTAATAAGTTGGGCTGAATGACAAGAATCATGCAGTAAACTAGCTTTAAAGGTTTGGTTTGAACGCTCAAAGATGACAAAGCATGGAAACCAATAGGCCAAATATTCTGCGTAAAAAATAATACTATGTACCAAATATTTTTACATTATTTTAGCAGGTTTGTATAAAAATAATGTTTTCCCTCCAACAAGTCATTACACATGTATAACAGTCTATATCAGAACCACACTTTGATATTTTATGGCGTCATGCAGTTAATGTGATGCCACAAAAATGTGAAGAGTTTTGAATATATTATGTAACATCACTTTCTGATGCAAAATATTCGTATATTCAAACTCCTAATTTATGATTTTCAAAATGGAAATATCATTTGAACTTAAATGGAAGTGGAAAAGAAAGGAATACAGATGGGCTTGGACCATCATGACTATTAAGACAGACACCTTCAACAAGTCATATCTCAGCTGTATAGTAAGCACAGTATGATTTCTTGTGATAGACGAGAATCCACAAACATAACAATCAGTAGCAAATGCTATCCAGACATTCCAGACAACAGTACACAACACAATCAAGAAGGATTTCTCCATGGAAAAGTAATAAAATCATGTTTGTAGAAGTTGCTATCATGACATACCCTTTAAATCATCACATCCTCATGTGGCTGGAGAATGAAATAAGTATTTATACAATTTCATATGAAAACATAACACCCATATTACTAAATTCAGCACCTGTGGACTGATTTCTTGCCTCAGTTGGATGCTTTGAGTAACGTTCTAACTTCTTATACTTCATTTCTGGACCTTTGACTGTGTTTACACCCTTATACCGATGGTAGTTGTCATTTTCTCAGTTACTATAATCATAAGTGGTTTTGTAGTTGTAATAACAGTGAAAACAATTACTACTGCTCTCGGGGTAGAGTACAAAGGTGGCAGAATGATCTTTCATTATTATAGACCGTGTATTCTAAATGTAGTGCTGGGAAGGTTCTGTTAACGACTTTTCTTTACAAAGAAATTCACGAGGAAGTATTCGTAGCTTTTCTCTCATTAATCACACTTTATCATAGTACTGGACTTGGTTTTAGTTTTATCCTTTACATCCTGAGGTGATGAATCTACCGTTGGCTTAATGGACTGGATGACTGATATGCTGTTTTCTAAACACTTAATTGTTGAGGATAACTACTGGCGAGAATCTAAGTGGTGACATCTGATGTTTGAGAGTGCATAACGCTAATTCTTCTGTGGTCGCTCCTAAATCGCCCCCCCCCGTTAGTACAGCGGTATGTCTCCGGATTTACAACGCTAAAATCAGGGGTTCGATTCCCCTCGGTGGGCTGAGCAGATAGCCCTTTGTGGCTTTGCTATACGAAAAACACACACACACAAACTCTGCTAAATCCTGCATTTAAGATGTATCTTTGAACTATTTGTTTTCATCCATTAGTTTTTATGACATAAATGTAAAGTCAACTCATAAAGTGGTTGATAATGTTAGAAACTTTAAAACACCAGAAAGTCAAACAAGAAGTTTTTACCAATAATTTCTTTCATCTTTATTTCACAGGAGACAAGATCTTTATAAGAACTAACGGAATAAATTATTAGTTTACTATTTGAAAAAAAATAGCTATAAGTATTAATAATTTTATTTTAAATAGCAAACGAAAAGATTTAAAATTTAGAGTCAAAATAATTCTGATTGGACAGAAGAACTTGTCCAAATGTGTCAATTAAAGTTGCAATATCACAGTTATAAAATACCGTTATTGATATAACGAGCCATCTGATGTATGGCATAAAGCGTACTGTAATAACTGATATACCGTGCAATATCACAGTTATAAAATACCGTGTAAAAAGTTTGAAAATGAGCTGACAAAGTGAAGCTCTGTTTCTATATACGTACATGGGTTAGTATAGAGTCAATACTACCTGCAGTCAGATCGTTCAATGCATGTCTCATCAGATCTTGATGTTACCAAGATATATAGCTCTGTTATCCAAGGTCTTTATAGTCAAGATAGTATACCACTGCTATTCTATAATCTTGCCACATTCCATCAACAATCATTTAGTTTTGTAAAAAACAGATATTATGTCTTGTAGAAAAGAAATGACGAAACATGATTGCAGAGTTGGATACCTACCCTACTAATTCAACTCAATCAATACTCTCTGACATTAGCCTAATTCATCAGTACCAATACTCCGAGTTTCTTAACTTACAAACCAAGCATAGAGACAACCTGTTACAGCAGGAACATGAAAATTTTATTTCTTACCTCTAGCATTAATACACATTTTGCATTTTCACACACTGTAACTGCACTTTGTACAGGAATAATGTGAAGAAAATATTCCAATCTGCAAAACTCAACATATTCCAACACAACAAAACAAACTGATTTACAACTTACACTTTTTTATATCATTTGGTACTGTTTGTAAACTCCATTTTCCACAGATAATTTCATCTAATGCACTCAAATATCAGTTTGAAAAAAATATGAACTATATTTGGACGCTGCTCTCAAAACATAGTTCCTACTGTATTTTCTTTCAAGTATGGTTGAGCTTAGTTATAACTATTATTCGTTTCCACAAAATTTATTACCTGCCAAATGTTTAAACATCAAATATGAAATCTTCTTTCAATTACACTTAAAAAGCAAGAAGCCTGTTGGTTCTTCACATAATTCTCCACAGGCCAGAAGTCACAATTATCTTCATAACTCGAGGTATTAACATTCATATCAAATTTTTGCATTCTCTTTCAAATGTTGCTCACAGGTTATTTTCTCATTAATTAAATCATTTTGTGTTATACAACATTAATGAATAACGATGTATAAAGCTTCTTTTATGTGTACAATATATCATACAAATATACATTTTGTTCAACAGTTTATTATACTAACCAGCTTTGGTTACTTTTTTAACTACACATTGGCTATTATAGTTTAGTAATATGTCATTCTATGTGAGGAGTGAAATTTCCATCAATGATTTATCGACCAAACAGTTGACCTAGCTTGGAATTACCAAAATACTCTCCACTCACTTTGTCAGACTAAACCATCTGCTGACTCACAAAACAAGGATTGTCCTACTCCTTCAATCCCAACTGTTAATAATAAAGAAGACGTCACACACTGTTGTCTATACGTTGTCTGGTGAACATCACTTGATAGCTTGAAAAGTAATGACCACTACTCCTTTTCAGTCACTAACTGTAGTACTTGAGTATTAGTCCACGAATTTTGATGGATACTACTATCTAATAGTTTAAAAAACAAGGGATATATATCCCTTTCTGCCGTTTTTTCTCAAACAATGGTTTGGGCTGCAGCGAATCTAAGCTGTAATGATTTCACCTTCATCTCTTCAAGTACTTTCTCATCTGCCATTCTTATCAGTGTTGCTGTTTATTCACCAACTTAAATATTATACATTAAACTATTAAAACAATAATAAACTGGATTCACGTATGTATTTAACTGTAAATTGTCGTAGTTAATTAGCATGATTTAGTGATTAAAACAGCAAATACGTCGTTTGCATGGTGTTTTTGACCTAAAATTAATAAGACGTTTTTTTCAACATTTGACTTTCATGACAGCCACCCTACTAATTGAAATAAACCAAATACTCTCTAACATTAACCAAATTTAAACAAGAGTTTGTTATGATATTTTACATTTTAAAATATTCACTCTATCTAAGGTTTATAAAAATATTACTCCTTCGTTTAGAGTGTACGAGAAACAAAATATGTTAATTTTTTTAGAAAAGTAGATACTCATAGGTTTTTCTTTATTCAAAGTGTTTTTAATATAAGCTTTCTCAACGCACTAGTTCGACGAGTAGCTCAGTGACAAGTCTGTATACTTACGACACTAAAATTCGGGTTTTGATAGCTGTGGTAAAATAAGCACAGTAGCCCTTTGTGTAGCTTTGCCTTTGACAACAACAAGATAAGTAATCATATATTATTATCTGAATTACGCTGTATTCTTTTACAACCGTAATTTAGGAACGAAACCACATGACTTGTATCTAGATGACTATAAACTTTAATTGGAGATGGAAAACATAGTAAACTAGTAATAAAAAAGCCAGAAAAAAGACATAAGAAAGTCTCCCGCGGGTACAGCGGTAAGTCTACGGATTTACAACACTAAAATCAGCGGTTTGATTCCCCTCGATGGACTCAGCAGTTATCCAGATATACGAGAATAGTGGTAAATAAATATGAGTATTTAATTAATTCCACATATATTGGTAAATAAAATAATATTAAATAAAATTTCAGTATTTACAAGAGAAGTCGAGTTAAAGGGTTTGTTACAGTTTCAATTGTAAAGAACAAACAAACAAACTTATTATACCTAATTAATCTTATGTTGGAATAACGTGTACTTTGCCTTAAATTCACAAATTAAATTACGTTGATAATCTAATAGTTTAAAATATTAGCATTTATGGTGATAAGCCGTCAAATATTATAGTAAAATGTTTCAAGAATCTTTCTGTTAAAACTAGTTTCGAATTTTCAATTATTTGAGAAAGTTTAAATTCAGTTATGATGTGCAGAAAACTAGGGGCAATTTTGTGCAAATTAGTATAGTACATTTATATCTAAGCTTTTATGTGATGTTTTTGTAGTTAAACATTCGCATTTTGTTTTATTAGTTTTATGTACAGTACTGTACAAATGTGTTCGGTTTAAATTGTTTTGAATTTCACGCAAAGCTACACGACGGCTATCTGCGCTAGCCGTCCCCGATTTGGCAGTGTAAAACTAAAGGGAAGGCAGTTAGTCATCATCATTCACCGCGAACTGGTTAGCTCTTCTTTATCCAACGAATAGTGTGATTGACCAAAATACTATTAAGCCCCACGGCTAAAAGGCAGAACATGTTTGGTGTAACAGGGATTCGAACTCGCGACCCTCAGATTATAAGTTAAGTACTTTAACCCCCCCCCCCATGCTGGGGCCGAAGTTTTAGGACAAAGTCGAAAATTGATTTCAGGTTACTTTCAAAGAACAAAAGTAAATAACAGGTGATGCATCAAACTTTTATTAGTCTACATATTCAGTACAACACAAACTAAGTAGAAGTGCTTGAGTTCAGCAAACAGTTAATATTATTTTGTTTAATAACTGTAGACAGTTTTTCAGGCATTGTTGAAACATATTCAATCAAAGTGCCCTTTAGGACTGACCCGACATGGCCAGGAGGTTAGGGCGCTCGACTCGTAACCAGGGTTGCGGGTTCGAATCCCCGTCACACTAAATATGCTCACCCTTTCAGCCGTGGAGACATTATAAGGTGACGGTCAATCCCACTATTCGTTGGTAAATTGGCGGCGGGTGGTAATCACTAGTTGCCTTCCCACTAGTCTTGCACGGTTAAATTTAGGGATGGCAAATAACTCTCGTGTAGTTTTGCGGGTAATTCAAGACAAAGAAACCTTTAGTATTTTACTCCAGAGTCTCTAGTACATTCCCATAAAGTTTTTTGTAAGTAACTTTTGATTTATCAAATTTTTCATCTATCAGATCCAAGATCTGGTCAATTGGGTTGGAATCGGATCTTTTTTTTTTTTGGGGGGGGGTATTGCATCAGTTGAATGACGCCAGCAGCTTCTTTCTTATCTAAGTAATTTTTTCATAGGTTGGATGAGTGTTTGATGTCATTCTCTTTTTGGTAGTAGAATCCTTTACCAAACCACTGGGAATCAATAACAGAATAGTATGTGATGGTACTTGTGCTGGTCCATTATTCCATATATCTTGCAAATACTTCTTGTCACCTTAGAAAACAAACACTACCGAAACTACCCCCCCTCTATGCTTTATGGTAGGTGTTAAGTATTGGGGTAAGTACTTTCACTTTTCTTCCACCTTGCGTACAACCTATGCTATGAAACAAGTATTTCAAACTTGAACTCAGTCATCCATAATATCTTTTTCCAGTCATCAACAATCCACTTTTTCGTACTTTTAGCAAATATCTCTTGAGAATATCTGGAGATGGAAGTAAAGGTTTTTAACTTCTACACTACCAAATATTTCATTTTCGTTGAGTATTTTTGATACTATTTAACTGGACACTTTTCTGTCATTTGGTGCATGGTTGTTTATCTCATGCTTGAAATCAGTGTCAGTCTTCCTTTCGATCCAGCAGGCAGTAAAAACAAAGATATTTATCATCAGTATCATTGAATTTAGGTGTTCTATTTCTTCCTTTCCTATTTTCAAATTTATTTGTTTCATTCTCACGACCTAGAGTGCAATTGATAGTATTTGTTGAGCATTTCAAGTCTGCAGTAATTTCTTGAAAAGTCCAACCAACATTACGTAAAGCTTTTACACAAACTCTGTGTTCTACTGACAATTCTCTATGATTTTTTGGGACGTGGTATGAAAATTAAACTTAGTATATAGTGTTAAATATTATTTTTATCCAGATTAATTTGTGGAGTTCCACTGAATTGATTTCTTCTAGTATATGCTGGTAGAATATGCTAGCTCCTTGCTAACTTTTTTCTATATAGTTAAGACATCATGAGGTACCATGACAGTTATTTCAGATCCTAAAGTTAATCAGTATGTTCATTGAAGCAGAACTCTTATGAGATGTCTTTGATACAAGTATATGGAAATTATAAAGAATGATAACTATTCTCACCTTGAATCATTAAATTTTTAACAGGGGTCAGAGAAGCATTACCATAGTATTGGAACTTACCATAATCTTGGTACATATGGTCAGTATTCTTATTCGGAATATTTTAAAACTCGTATGACTTAGCCAGAGAGATGATAAATCATAATAGTTGTTGAACATTGTTTGATCTCTATGTGTTACTATTTTGCATTTTTGAAGTTAAAAATTATTTAATATACTCATATCATAATTACGAAAAAGTGACTTAAGTTTCATTGACAACTAGGACAATACAAAAAATAAGATGTCCAACATAATTATTACATTTCTCGTTTTTCGTGTACATATTTATTTATTATGGACAGGTGGGTTAAAGCGTTCGACTCGTAATCTGAGGGTCGCGGGTTCAAATCCCGGTCGCACCAAACATGCTCGCTTTATCAACCGTGGAGGCGTTATAATGTGATAGTCAATCCTACTATTCGTTGGTAAAAGACTAGCCCAAGAGTTGGTGGTGGAAGGTGGTGACTAGTTGCTTTCCCTCTAGTCTTACATTGCTAAATTAGGGACGGTTAGCGCAGATAGCCCTCGTGTAGCTTTACGCGAAATTAAACAAAACAACTTATTTATTGTTATAAAAGTAACTAAAATGTTAAAAGTACAAACTAATTGGGTTAGACAAGTTATATGAGGTAGGATAATAAAAAGTAAAAATTATCATACATTACCTCATTAAATAACGTAACTTAAGCTATGAATTTACTGAGTGGTTGATTTGCACCTTGTATGGGAAGATTGTTATTTAGGTACAGTTTTTATTTTTCAATGTACACATTAAAATTTACTTTTTAAAAGTGCAGTAAAGCTACAAATAAATTAAGTTAAAAACAGACTTAAATTGTTGTGAGCCATAAGCAATTTAGGCTAAAAATGTAGTTTCCTCTTACAATACGCAGTCATTCTAGGTAATTTAAATATATTTTGTATTTTTATGATGGGTGTAAAGTCTAGAATCGACTGAATTCATATAGAGTTAAGGCAAAGAAAATAATACATAAAATGCAAGTTGAAGTGAAAAGAAAATACATTTGTTATCTATTTAGGATATTTTAAAGGTTACGCAAACCAAAATTTTAACTTTAATATGAAAATCGTTTTACTCTCGGAGCAGTCAACCCCGCGACTCTATGTGTTCATGGACAAAACAACGAGTTAAAAATGAGATTCTTTGTGTAAAGAATGACAATGTTTACTAAAAACTTGTCATATTTCGTACCATATTTAACAGTATAGCATGCATACTCTCATTATTACTTAATAGTTAATGGTCAGTGTAATCCAATGACTCGATATGGGAAGAATTAATGTCTATATTCCTGTATCTGTTGCGGCATTAAGTTGCTAAGTATATGGGCATTATATAAACCAATCTGACACAAAGTATGAGCCTCCCCACAGTCAGTGATCAGACAGTAAATAGTTGAAAGAGGTGCTCCTTCCGTTATTTTCATGGTTCTTTTGGAACTAAGACTCCAATTGCAGTGGTGGTACAGTAATGGAAAGTGGGCCACATAAAGTTTGCTGATCCACTGGACACCATGACTGTTGTACTATGCTGTCTTACACCATTTGCTATGGTGGTGCTGGTGAAGTGACATTTTAGTGCTTTAGGGGTCTTAACACGTTCTATTGCTGCAGTTAGCTATATCCACTGGCTGACTCGTTTGCTCCATTGCATTACCACATCAAAATGTGTCGCCACTGAAACTGCCTCAGACGAGATGTTTCTCTCTTTCTATTAGTACTATGGAGGTTTACTCGGTAATCCCTCGGTAAAAATTTCAATTAACAATATTCAGCTGACATAGTTAGTAACATTCTAATAAATCTCTTTATATCTCCTTTATAAGCAGCCACGTTTTCTTGGGGTCCTTGATTTTGAGCTTTGAACTCAGCCTTCTCTATTGTTTGGCTCACCATATAGTCGTACGTTTAGCATAACTTGCAAACACTTGAGTGCCATTCATAAAGCCGTACATCTTTCAAATGATTTAAAGCATCAAAAACTGGTTATAATAAACTTTGGACTGGGCATTCCACAACCTTATATGTTGAAACTTAGAGAAGATAAAAGGTACTAATTTAAATTAGCATTTATTTATTGTTATAAAGCCAGTTATAGTTCACTAACATTTAATATTATTGAGAATCAAGTGGAAGTGCTACTTATTACTTGCAAGCAAAACCAAAGATTTTCATGTTTGATGTCAACTAGTATATTGACAACATTATTTTTCAATAATTTAATAACATACCATTATTAAAGACTGGGACAGTTGTGACGTGTTACATAGTTGTGAAGCGTCACTAGTTAGATGACTAGGCATTTGGCTATCGATATTTCAAATTATCGAATTTAACGTCAGGGCTGACGATGCCGACAGTTGCCGGGTGTTCTATCACATGAATAGAAGAAAGTCATAGTTACGCCCACCATTTACCCACGCTTGGTTGGATTTCTTTACTTTGACATTCAGAACACTGGGGAGAAATCACATTGTGTCAGCACTGTCCAACGACCATCGTAATGTTTTGTTTTAATTAGACAGTTGGCTGTTAGTTGCTGGCCTTCTTGTTGCATTCCCTCTAAGCAACAACTCGCCTGAAAAGTTTCATGAAACAGTCTAAGCCTTTTTTTTCTGTTCTCTTGAACACGGGCTTAGAGGTTCTAACTACCACATTTTGTGATAAATTTCGCAAGACAGTCTTGGGAGTTCCTCAAATCCAGTAAAGAAGCCCAAAGTTCTTGCAAATTACAGGTTTATGAGTGTTATGATTAAATTAAACACAGACACTAGAGGAAAATAAAAACACGCGTATTTTTTGACACAAAATTCATTATTTAAGAAACACAGTGTGAAATTAATAAAACATACCAGACTTCTTCTGTACCATATAGTTGCTGGGTTGAGGACTAAAGATCAGAAATAAGACCATTAGATCAGAAACCAAAATCAAGACCAAGAGAGGCAAAATTAAGAGAAAGAACTATGGAAATTCTCCATTTCTATAACTCAGTAAAACAGTCACGTATCCTATAAGTTTCATACTTCAACAAAACGATCGAAAAGGTTTCAATATTACCTTTTAATTGGCTTCCTTCCAAGATGATCATATAAAAATACGTACATGCTAGCTTGAGACTCAAGGACACAGGTTGCTGTATGCTGCTATTACCTACGTTAAAGGATTAGCACACGCTTACGACCTTGAAATATTTGGTCAACAAGAATATGCTAACTAGTGCAGAAATCTTAAGGAAATTAAAAGAAAATTCACGAACATACGTGAATAAAGATATATTTTACACTAACAAAGGTAAGACGAAATTTATTATTATTTCTGTTATCACACTGCACGTGCAAATAGCGTTTACAACAAAATACTGCATTTTATTGTTCCTCACGATTGATTGACGAAAGTCTTCGTAAGCAGTTTGTTGTGGAACGATTAAGAGAAATACAAAGTAATATTGTTATGTATCTATGATTTGAAATCTACACTAATAAGTGCTTAGCATGATTATTTTCGAGTTTACGATCAACAAGGAGACAGTAGAAACCGAAAAAAAAAATGTATTTGTTACACCGGAACCAATGTCTAAACTCATGTATTATATATACAATTAAACCCTTCTTCCAAGGTTGTGGCGCCTGGATTATCAAATACTGGGATGGTTAGAAGCCTATATGATCACATACGTCAATTTATTAGCTTGAATACACACACACACACACACACACACACACACACACACACACACACAGACATATATATATTGCCTTTTCATAATTATTTAATCTGGATCCAGTTTGGAAACTTTAACTAGTTTGTTAAACCTTCAGATAATCTTGTTATTGTTTTTATAGTGAACGAGCTTTTCTACAGTAAAATTTCATTGCTGCATCACCTGAATTAAATAAAATCGTTACTATGATAAAATGTTAATATGAACATTATTATATGTTAAACACAACAATGTAAAGGTTTGTTTATTTTCTGAATTTCGTGCAAATCTACACGAGGGCTATCTGCGCTAGCCGTCTCTAATTTAGCAGTGTAAGACTGAAGAGAAGACAGCTAGTTATCATCACCCACCGCCAACGTTTAGACTACTCTTTTATCAACGAATAGTGGGATTGATCAGCACATTATAACGTACCCATGGCTGAAAGGGCGAGCATGTTTGGTGTGACGGGGATTTGAACCCGCGACCTTCAGATTACGAGTCGAGCGCCAATGTAGAGATAGTTATAATTAATGATGTATATTATGTAACGGATATACCGTTATACGTTTATTTTCGTACCTACGCTTGTTTCAGTATAGTTTTCTTTTTTGCATGTGACGTATATTCTTGACTGTGCGTTGCGCAAGTCCCACTTGTTCTCCAAAACTATAAAAGATTCTTGAGAGTAAGTTGTTGTTTTGGAATTTCGCACAAAGCAACTCGAGGGCTATCTGTGCTAGCCGTCCCTAATTTAGCAGTGTAAGACTAGAGGGAAGGCAGCTAGTCATCACCACCCACCGCCAACTCTTGGGCTACTCTTTTACCAACGAATAGTGGGATTGACCTTCACATTATAACGCCCCCACGGCTGGGAGGGCGAGCATGTTTTGGCGCGACTCGGGCGCGAACCCGCGACCCTCAGATTACGAAGCGCACGCCTTAACGCGCTAGGCCATTGAGAGTAAGAATCAATAATATTGTTGAAACTTCAAGAAACTCGCGTGATTGGTATAAAAGCAGCTAAGCGAAAGACAGAGGAAGAATATTATTCGTCAGCTACATTCAGTGTGCCATAGTTGTGATTATCGCCTATTGAAAGGAAAACTACAGAATAGGAGCAGGAACTTTTACAAATTTCGAACATTACAAAACGTATAACTTCGGACGCTAGTATTTCTACGAAGATATTAGATATTCTCATCGGTTAAACTTATGGGTACTTCAAGCTTAACCAGCCATCAAAGTAAGTTTAAAGGTATATCAACAAGGAATTAATTTGCTCGTGGACCTTGATCATCGATAAAATATTCAGTTCCAGAGCAGATATAAGACTCAACATTGTTTGTAAAACTCTTGTATATAAACCATCATTTGTAATAACTATTAGTAATAACCGTTATTATAAATTGCATTGTTCTTGCTTGTTTGTATATTAAAATTTATAAATCGGAAGACTTATTGATATAACGAGCCATCTAATGTATGGCATAAAGCGTACTGTAATAACTGATATACCGTGAATGAATGACATTAATATCATTCTAAACAGCACTTTATGTCTTGCTTTCACAGACAACCTGATGACTTCTGGTATTGAACAAAATGTCTTGTTGGTACTGGCTTGCGCGCAAAGCACAGATATAAGTAATACTAGATTGTTCACTTATTATCTTTATTATTGCTATGTGTTGAAATTAGAAATGGCAAATAATGTAAAATAGCTGAGAGTGTCCGTCAAACCGAGATCTGAAAGAATAAAGGAAACACATACCGTAACCAAGAGCCGAAGGCGGAGAATGTTACATTCCACAAGTAAATAAAACGTTTTTGTGTAATATATTAAGTTACAGTGGCCGACATCTCCGTGGAAATGGTGGCGACACCGAACTGGCATTAAGTTTACATCTAATTTCAAAGTATATATGCGAGTCTGATTCGGAAGAAATTTCACCTACATAAGTCGGAATGACAGCTTGACACTATGATTTGAAATGCTGACAATATTAAGTACACACATAAGTTGATATAATCATCCACAATGTCCTAATGTCGCCTGCTGGCTAGTCGAGCTGTACAGAATCGTCGCTAAAACATACACATGTACAAGTTGTGTGTACATGCACTTTTGATGCTATCACTGAATATCAAGGTAGAAGTTTATTAAGTATACTACTTCTCTTAATGAATGAGAGAGGAGATTTTGAGTTAATTTGTATGGATCAAGACAAGTCTAATCTTATCAGTGACATTACAGCCTATCCGGGAAACAATTCAAACGTAAGCCTAATATTATCAATAGACTTATTCCCAAAACTATATTAGAAATTAAATTTTTGCAGGTGGCTCCTTCCAGTCCAAAATCTTTTAGCTGTCAGTCATTATATCAGTTAGTACGCAGTACGGGTAGTTTAAAGTTTTTTGTTGCTTGAACAACAACAACACATTAATGTATCTGTGATAGATAGATATATATAAGAATGCTTATAACAGAGTAAGCCTAGTTTTATTGCAGTGTATATCTACAATGGCTTTATATCTTATTACATTTCATTGTGATGTATGTCTAATATGTCAAGTAAGTGAGATGTAGCAGTGTTTTGCATATTGTCGATTGTGTATTTGTATGTTCACACGAAAATAAAGTACTGAAGAAATGATTCTCATATGAAGTATCTGAATTTAGCCAACATATAATTGTGAATTGTAATCCATAATCATTTAAGAATTACTGGTGGAAATTGTTGATTATGCTGTGGAAAATTATATTCCTCCAGTGTTCTTGAAACCGATCCATTGCAGCTTACTGTACTCAGAGGGAAAGATTGGATCTGTTTCCTGCGTATTTCTCTGTTTGATTAATCACTTTTGACAGATTTGTAAAATTACTCTGTGGCATACGTTACCCACATGGACGATTTTTGAAAAACTTATTTATTGAAGGAATATTGGTATTGTATTTTAACTTTTTGATATGTCAATATAAATGCTGGTAGACCAAAAGTATTGCACAATTGTAAATTCATAAAAGTTAAAAAAGGACTATTATGAACTGTATTTCTGAAAAATACGTGATGGAAAAATGTACTGGTATGAAAAATTAGGTACGTACATGGTAGAGTAAGACGTAAATAATAGACATATGATATGCGGATTAGACAACATAAAACTAATAAAACTGTAATGAGAAGAGACACACCTGATTTATTTTTGATTATGTAAGTGTATACCCATAAGTTGACCTGTTAAACACTTACAACTTTATTGCCACATGAAAATTATATAACTTGTAATTTCATAATTTGTCATACATTTCTGAGTTCAACATTATTTAAATATATCAGATCAAATGTGTGTGCCCCTTGCTAGTACAACGGTAAGTCTACGGATTTACCACGCTAAAATCAGGAGTTCGATTCCTCTCAGTGGGCTCAGCAGATAGCCCGATGTGGCTTTGCAATAAAAAACACAAACACACAGATCAAATGTGAACACGATTTTCGTGTTTTAATACGCATATATCTTGTACTAAACTAGCAACATATGATTTTTATGTAAAATAAAATACTTTGCATGTTTAAGTAACCTGATTTTGTTATATCGACATTTAAAGGTGAATCCCATTATGGGAAATGATACTTAGCCTTAATGGCAGGATGATCTTTAAGAGTCACTGTTCTAATGACGAGAATGCTAGCAGTTCATCCAAAATATTTTGTTATGATTACAGAATAATAATATTAACGAAATTTCTTTAACTGGGTTTTACCAAAAAGATAAATTTACAGTTTTAAGATAAATTCTTTTTTCTTATTTTTAGTAATGAGAGACTGGCTACGTACATGAAATAAGCTGCAATAAAAATTGGAAGGTTGTAAAAAAGTTTTTCCTACGCTTCAAGCCTTTAATTATAAGACTCCGCGGAGACGATTTTGAAGGAAGTGGATTAGACTTAAAAAAAATATCTAATAATAGGTGAAGAAGGAGAGGAAAACATGACCTTTCAGCCATAACTTGGTTAAAGGTGGAAATGGAGGTCTTTAAAAGCGTAACATTGTTAAATTTATTGTCTTTAGATCTTATACACTATACGTAATGCATCATTGATGAAATAAATATAATGACTTTTTTATTTCTTTTGAACTTCATGCCCTATATGTATACTTAGGCACCTGTATCAATTTTTGCCCTAAATTCTCAAATACATCCGAATAAAGTTCATTATATTTATAAACTAAATGTTCTTAATTATTTTCATCCACTTCTGTTGAGAACGTTGAATGTTTGGAGGCGCAGAAACATACATAATACTCCTCTTCTTCCGCAGAAAAGAACATGCGACACATAATAACCAGCGACGAAAGAGAATATATTTCAGTCTTAATATTTCACTTTGGACTAAAATACAATACATTATTCACATTGCAGGTTGGATAGATATGTGTGTTTTGCATTAGGTTAAAATCAGGTTTAAATCATTTTGGCTTGACAAATTTATTAAAATCAAATAATATATTCAGTTTAAATGGAAATCGGCCATAAGTTGTGAACTGAAATTGTCTTGCCATTGTGACTGGCGAGCACTTTGAAAGTTCAACACATAGCAATGGCGGCTGCTTGCGCATGCCAAAAATCATGTGACTTTCAATCTAGTGTTCGTGATGACGAGAGCCCCACATGAAGTAAAAATGTATTTCAGGGCGGCTGCTATGGATATTAAAACTTTTACTAAGAAAGCAGAAAACAAAATTTTGACCTTTTAGGTTATCTTCAGATTAACAAATCTAGTGTTACCTTTATACATAGTGCATAGTGTTGCAGTCAAAATGCCACTAAGTTTTTTCTTGTTGAAAACTTGTAATATATATATAGTGCCAGTCACGAACAAATTGTTAAAACTATTACCAGTCTTATTGTGGGGAAATGTAATAAGAACTATCGAGTCAACTGTTTGTTATATGTGGAATAACAAAACTAATAACAGACAATCTCAAGGCCTATGGCAGGAAATTTGTTTTTCAGTTAAATTCTTTCTTGAATTTCCTTTGTGAATCTATGTATTTGATTATAATTATGATCTACAAACTTTATTTTTAATATTATTATTCCTTTGTTTAGTAATATTTTATATGCTTTATTATTTATTAATTGTACAATAAATACTTATATTCATTAATGATAACAGAAATTAGAGAAACAAAATGAAACTAGAACCAAAAAACTACTAACCAAGAGAAACGTTACATCCTGATTATAATGTACAAGTTATACATTCCGAGAAAGGAGGAAGAAGACGACTGGCAGGAATTTAAATAACGTAAAGACTGTAATTTATGGCTGAAAGCTCTAAACCCAACTTACACAGACGAGTATATAAACATCAAAAGAACTGAAGTAAAAATTGAAAAAATAAATAAACCAATCTTAGGGAAGTGAACTTAATGACCGGTACTTAAAAAATTCTAGAAAACCACAAATTGATACTGTAAACACATATCATTGGCTGGTAGAATCTAGGAAGAAATAAAAACAGAATGCGCTATGCAAAACTGAATCAGTATGTACTATTAAAGGATACTTCTTAATCTGAAAGTGGATAGTAGATGTATGGTGTGTCTCACAAATACGGAGAGCTTGTAGACAGCATGTTATCAAGATGTGTTGTATTAGAGTACACCGTAATACACAATAAAGCTCTATGTACTTACATTAAAGCATTTGTAAACATACAGGAATGGAAATAAAACGTGTGTTATAACAGATGGAACAGTTACAGCCAACTGGTTAGGTATAATGATAAAGAACATGGAAACAAGAGCATGCACACTCAGTGATATGATAGTTCTTTCTGAGAATAATACCTGTATAAAGGAGGAAGAAAAACTCAGTAAATACTAAAACCTTGGTCTAAGACTGACATTAGAGAATATGGAATACGTATATTAGAGTAATTTCAATGATAGTAGGCACTCCTAGAACTGTTAGTAATAGAAAAAACACAAAAGAACAGAAAAATCGCTCATTAAATTCAAGAATAATAATTTTGCTAACGTGAAGCTACATTCGTATTCCCTAACTGCTTGGCATTCAAACTAACTGTACTAACTTCATGTCCTCAGAATGGGAAGTATTGAAACTATCAGTAGTTGCTGTGAGTAAGTAATTAGTAATCAATGCCTTTATTTAACACAACACTAAAGAATGAATATTTTTGTTATATTGTATACATTCAGAGTTGTACTTAATTAATATATGGAAGATGTTTGATTTTTCTCTTGTAAAGCAGCGTCTTTGGCTTCTGATGCATCTGGTTTCGGGCACATGCACTAGAACAAAATGTTAATCAAAATCAAGTTATTGGAATAGATCACAAACTGTTTTCATTTATTGAAAGCAACCCAAAGTGACTGCAACCTAAAGGAGCTGCTAGATTGCAATCATCAAGCATAATATAGTGGTGAAATTGTGTAAAAAACTGAACCACACTTCCCGTGATAGTTTCTGTTGTGAAGCCTACATTAGAATATATTGGGCAGGATAGTAACTCTAACTGTGAAACTGTTGGTGAAACCTCATCCCTTTTAAAGTTCTATGATTGGCTGGTGACTATGTGTGAAGGTTTGAAGCCGTCTCAAGTAGCTTCCACGTATCTGCGTGATGAGAATATGAATATTCCAGAAGTGAAATATCAAGTGTTAGTTTCAAAACTTAAAAGAATAAGTAATGAGGAAACTATTGACTAACATTTATAAGCATTGAAAAAATAGTAGATAGTAATGACTTATGTACACAAAACTTCATGCAATAATTCTTTTGTGTATTTTAAGATTTGGGTCATAACGACTTGTTAAAGATTAATAACAAGCCATACTATTTTATAAGCTAATCCATTTGATACTGAATGTTCTAAGAATTTGAGTTTCTAAATATTTTTTGCCGATTTCTTTGTGTTCACTGATTGTTTAGTCCAAGTTAAAAGTTCTATGTTGCAAGCCTTGGTTGCTTTGGCACCAACTGTAATTTTAATTTTCTGGTTTCTGAATACAAGCTCTTTGCTCACTCATTTGGAGAAGTCGTTCAACCTTGTTTTTGAAAATAATTCATCGCATTTTCTTGCACATGATAGAGGGCGGTTGAATGTATAGAAACTTCAGCTTTCTTTATCTCTTGATTTTAACTCTACCAGTTATATCTGAATTTTATCAAAAGTAAGTTTAATAACACCACGGCAGAATAATATCTGAATGACTTCATGATGGCGTTGTTGATCAGAACGAGTTAAGTCGATCAAGTTAAATATTATTTGTGATCATTTCTGGAATCAGGTTCTTGGCGATCATTGAAGATAGTTTCTCACTACATAAATGTTGTATATGTAATATTACTACACATATTGTGTTATTTTTACTATGTACATGTACTTTACATATTGTGTTACCTGTATGATATAGATGTTTTTAGATATGGTATACATATATAACAAGGTGAAATGTATGGATGGAACGATATTTTGGACTGTGCTATGATGCTTCTGCTCTATAACCTGTAACTTCATACAAAAACATGTTGTGCAATTAAGTACAAAGCTGTACAATGGGTTATTTGTACTATTCCCACCATGAGTATCGAAACCCGATCTCTAGCGTTGTAAGACCGCAGATATGCTGTATCACTGGAGAGATGTTGTATGTGTACTCTGTATATATAAATTACAAGATACATGCGTATATGTTGGTGTATCAGTGTCGTCAATACTTGGTATTTGAGTTCCATGACGCTCTTTTATGTAAATTGTATTTCAGATAAACTTTTGTTTTAGATCCTTCAGCCAAGCTGATGAATTCTATTGAACAAAGGTCTCCTAATCAGTGGTTACTTGCAGCAAAGCCCCCATTAACACAACTGTACGTCTGGAAGCTTATAACGCTAAAAACCGAGTTTCGATACCTGTAGTGGGCACAGCGCGATGTTTAATGTGCTTAACTACAAACAAACATGTAACACATAAAAGAAAGATCTGAAATGTTACTTCAAATATCCTTGATTTGAAAGACAAATTAGATAAATTAAAAAGGACTTTAGAATAATTATTTAGTTTAACGTAATTTTCTCACAGCTGTTAGAACTGTTAATTTTCCTGTGCTTTAGCATCACCACATTCCAGATGTTACTATGAAATTTTTGTATTATGTGAGTAAAGAGTGTTTCAGAAAAACGTTTTATGGTTTATCAAAAAAGCTACGTTAAAAAGCATTCCTCACAAAATGTTTGTTTCTCTTATTAACAGAGATCTGCATATTTGTGCCTTTACTAGATCAATGTACAAGATGTTGAACAGTAAATTTATTTATGATAAAAGAATATAAAGCAGTTACAGCTTTTTCAATTTCCCTTCATCAAATCACGGTTACCACTTTTAGACACAAACTTTTGTCGTCACAGAAGGTTGAGTACATTATATTAAAATCATTCTTTTATTATGTACTTACAATATTTAAGTGAAGAGAATCATCTTATTTTATTTTGTGCGGCAATGAGACGCGAATGCATCGACATTGCTAGGCGGTTAGTGCGCTTGACTCGTAATTTGAATATCGCAGGTTCGAGTCTCTATCACATCCAACATACTCGTCCTTTCAATCATGGGGGCGTTGTAATAGGACGCTCAATCCCATTATTCGTTGATAAAGAGTAACCCAAGAGTTGGCGGTGGGTTGTGATGACTAGCTGCCTTCCCTCTAGTCTTGCACTGCTAAACTGGGGAGAAGTAGCGGAGATAGCCCTCGTGTAGCTTTGCGCGAAATTCAAAATAAATAAACTGTAGGGAATGTAAATAATTAATTCCTTATTTTCCGAGAATTAGTTCTCGTAATCACATTAGTTCGGACAGCAATGCAAAGCTACACGAGGGATATCTGCGCTAGCCTTTCCTAATTTAGCAATGTAAGACTAGAGGGAAGGCAGCTAGTCATCACCACCCACCGCCAACTCTTGGGCTACTCTTTATCAACGAATAGTGGGATTGACCGTCACATTACACCCCACACACACACAGCTGAAAGGGCGTGCATGTTTGGTGTGACCGAGATTCGAACCCGCGACCCTCGGATTATGAGTTCAGTGCCATAACCACCTGGCCATGCCGGGTAGAAGATTTGTTTGTTTGTTTGTTTTGGAATTTCGCACAAAGCTACTCGAGGGCTATCTATGCTAGCCGTCCCTAATTTAGCAGTGTAAGATTAGAGGGAAGGCAGCTAGTCATCACCACCCACCGCCAACTCTTGGGCTACTCTTTTTCCAACGAATAGTGGGATTGACCGTCACATTATAACGCCCCCACGGGTGGGAGGGCGAGCATGTTTGGCGCGATCGGGATGCGAACCCGAGACCCTCAGATTACGAGTCGCACGCCTTAACATGCTTGGCCATGCCGGGCCATCGGGTAGAAGAAGACAGGAAAATAATTATTTAGAAAAATATAAAAAGATAAATGCAAAATATTTGTTTATCTGTATTTGGTTAGAAATGTGCCAGTTTTTTAATGTTAAACATTTAAATGACGCTTGTTTTTATTAAATCCAAGCATCAGTTTAAAAAAACCTATAATTGATATCTTTGAGAAATTAGCTGCAAAACATTAATTGTGGCAAATATTATAATATGTATATTAATGATATATCAAAATACTGTATAACTTATGAATAATTCTATTCTAACATGATATAAAGACTGAATTTTTTTCCAATAAATATTGCACAAGAAGTTTTGAAATAAAAAATAAAATGAATGAATCATTAACTTTTGTCCTATATTTTGGTAATTTAAAATATTTATACTCATAATTGACTGAGAAAAAAAAACTCTTACAGGAAAAGGCTGTCCAGTATTTTTCGTAAATTCACGCTTGAACACTGACGATTTCGTTACTCACTAAAAGTGATATGGACATTTGACAATAATTATCTATGTGGATAGTGAGTGTCTTAAGTTCTGTACATGAGGATATTTTCTTGATAAAAGAAAAACGTCATAGATATAAGCAGTAATCGAACTTTATATTCAAATAATAAACCATCATAAAGGAATGGGAGAGTATATTGTTAACGTGAAGAGCCATAGACTTAAAAAACGGTACATGGGCTTTATAATTAAAGAGCGAAAAGTATATAGACCACGTAAAAAGCCATCAACGTAAGGACGGACATAATGCACAGACCATTTGAATACCCAAGAAGACAAGAAAAATCCTTGGGTTTTACTCTTCATGTGTGATGCTGTTTATAGTTAGCTTGAAGAATAACACCAGTCTTTAGACTCTACACTTAAAGAACAATGAATAAAGCTCTTTATTCTTGACTGTGTATTGCGCAAGTCCCTCCTGTTCTTGAAACTTGTAGAGAATTTTTGAAAGCGAGAAGCAACAATATTTGTTTATGAAAACGCGCTAGAATGTTGTTGCAAGTGAACTTTTGTAAAGGTTCTAGAAACTCTCGTTTTTTTGTATAAAAGTAACGCGCCGAAAGAAGAAAGTTTTATTGAATAGCTACAGTCGGTGTGCTATAGGCTTAGGAAGCTATAATTATGATTAGCGTCTATTAAAACTACAGAATTGGACCAAGAATGTTATAGAGTTCGAACATTACCAACTGTTCAACTTCAGTGAATTACTTGGGACATTATAATTTCTACGAGGACACCAAATATCTTTGCTGGAAGGAGTTTTTGTTGTTGCTCTTTTGAATTTCGCGCAAACCTAGCAGTGTAAGACTAGAGCTAGTCATCACCACTCACTGCCAACTCTTTTAACAACGAATAGTGGGATTTACTGTAACGTTATAACAATCCACGAGCATATTTGGTGTGATACGAACACGCGACTACTAATCTCAAATTAAACTTTCTAGCTATTTGAAATAGTAAAACGTAACGTACGTAACAGTTAATCGGAGACTCGTCCGAAATAAATTATAATACGTAACAATACGGTAATTTATCACTTTGTGTAACTTGGAACTTTAACGACTGGAATTAATTAAGATGAAATTAATTTCATCTTACATATTTTTGTACAATGCACATCAAAAGATGGTTATGACGTGCACGATGATATATTTCTACATTCATCAGGACGTTTAGAATGGTTCTTCAAATATCCCGTGTCGCTATGAGTATATAAATACAAGTTGTAAGTAGCTGCGGGCCCGGCATGGCTAGGTGGGTTAAGGCGTTCGACTCGTAATCCGAGGGTCGCGGGTTCGAATTCCGGTCGTATCAAACATGCTCGCCCCCTTTCAGCCGTGGGGGCGTTATTATGTGCCGGTCAATCCCACTATTCGTTAGTAAAAGAGTAACCTAAGAGTTGGCGGTGGGTGGTGATGACTAGCTGCCTTCCCTCTAGTCTTACACTGCTAAATTAGAGACGACTAGCGCAGATAGCCCTTGAGTAGCTTTGCACGAAATTCAAAAACAAACAAACTGACTGCGCTAGTTTTTAATATTTTAATTTACCGACGCAAGTGTTGATAGTTTCTTTACTGCTATATGGACGTAGTAATAAACATTATAGATAATGTATATGAAACTTCAAAATCTTCTGTAATGATATGATACATTAATCCAGTTTCTTAAAGACAATATTGTGATAAAAGTTAGATGTCTTAACATCACAGCAACAACGTGTTTGATTATGTCACTTTTTCCATATTAGACTGTATTTCTCTCAGGCCTTGCCAGTATCATTTTGCCAGCCAGTCGCAACATTACACAATGAGGAAATGTCTTTGACCATTAAACTATAATTAGTTGTATTCAGATGTGGTTCTTCGTATACTACCTGTTCAGTTTTAAAGATACTTGTTAATTTAATACGTAGTTTTTGTTCTTGTTTTGGGACAGTCTATCAATCAGACGTTTTTAGCGAGCATCAGAAACTAAAGAATGTGCGCTGTTTGTGATATTTTTATTTTATAAGCTCCTTTTGTAAAAAAGATACAGATAACTTAAAACACAAATGGACAAAGAGCAGTAAAACCCAAGTGGCGCAGCGATCAGCCTGAAATGCCAAAAACTGGGTTACAGTGCCAATGGTGCAGATAGCCCACTGTGTAACTACATGTTGAACAACAAACAAACAAGAGCAGTAAAGCTGTTAGCAGTTTGAAATAATATTTAATCAGATATAACTGTTTAAATCTTAACATAGTTTTGTTTTTGAATTTCTCGCAAAGCTACACGAGGGGCATCTACGCTAGCCGTCCCTAATTTTGCAGTGTAAGGCTAGAGAGAAGGCAGCTAGTTACCACCACCCACCGCTTACTCTTAGGCTACTCTTTGACCAACGAATAGTGGGATTGATCGTTATATTATAACGACCCCGCAGCTGAAAGGGCGAGTATGTTTGGTGTGACAGAGATTCGAACCTGAAACCCTCAGGTTACGAGTCGAGTGCTTTAACCACATAGCCATGCCAGGCTACCTAGTTTTGTATAATATACAATACATTTAATTATTTTAATATTAGAAATAAATCTTTTATTTACTCACAAACATGAAAATACTTTAAATGATATTCTTATTTTCATAAACAAAACATTTCAATTATTTAAATATTTATTTGAAATGGAGAACAGTATAGCTTACTCTATGGATTCAACTTTAATAATAATACATGTTAAACTGTTTACTATAATTTTTTAAAGAAATAGTATTAATGTATGAATATATAAGTGTTTCAAGGAAAGAAAAACGTTTGATAAAATACACTTAGTATGAACTGTTTTATGTTTGTTCATAAGGTAATGTATGTCTATGATCTTATTCAACAAAGAAACAGTTGGTTTATAAATTTCTAAATATAAAACTTTTTGAAAAGTTAATCTCATATAATATAAATATTACTTTACCCAATAAACCTTTCACATGTTGTTTACGACTTAAATTATTGTCAAATGATATTTGTTCTCTATTTAATATGTTTGTATATTTGTATACAAAAGGGATTTTTTTTTAATATTAGTATACACTTTGCTTTTGCAAAAACATTTAAATGCTGTTCGCAAAATAGTTATAATATTATTATTTTATTTCTTTTATGGAATTAGAACTAAATGTCAGGTTTATATCATCAGAAAATTGTGAATTTCTTTACTCAGTTTCAGTCACAGAATTCATTTGTCAACATTTGAAATAATACCAGTCGAAATGTCAAACCCTGGTATACTAGATGTTTAATTAAGTCTTCGTCACTGAAACTATTTTTATTTGTGTTGTTTGTGCTCATTTTAATAAATAATGTTGAAATCATATTAATGTACTGCCTCTTCTTTATAATATTTCTAATTTGTCCGACAGTTGCATAGCGGAATGTCTACGAACTTACAACGCTAAAAATCGGGTTTCGCTACCCGTGGTTGGCAGAGTACAGAAAGCTCATTGTGTAGTTTTATGCTTAATTTAAAAACAGCAATAATAATTTATTTCAAATGTATATAACGTAGAAACAGACATATAACTTTTATACACGTTTCGGAATCTTTCTTATCTTTGACAAATTAAAACTTTATTGTAATTCGTCTTGCAGAACATCAATCTAGAAAGACAAGCTATAAATGCATATCAATGGATCTAAAATATAATCTTGTCACCTAACAATATTCATTGATATATCATCGTATCTCAAACTTGTTTTACACTTATAACTGAATTATTAATTTTTTTAAACCTATGGATGTTTGAGATATAATGCTAATACTCTATTTTAAATTAGATGTCTCATTAATTTCGTTATAATTTTCCTGTCTATTATTTATAAACTAGTGAACTTAAATGAACTCATTTTCATTTTCGTAGAGAAATTTGAGATAATCTGAGGTTTTAGTCTTCTATCTTTTCATCGGTAAGATGGGAACAGTGAATATAACATAAATGCTTTTTGATTGATATGTTTTTAGAAATTAGCTTTTAATCCTTCTTCATCACTTCGATTTATTTTCGTTAGATTTTAAAATTGTTTTTATAATATGAACTATAGGGATATTTGTTGTTTTTATTTATCCAATTTGTAATTAATTTATCATTTAATTTATAATCCACGGTTTCTTAAATAGATTCATTTTAACATAACATTATTTTTAGGGACAACATGGGGCCTGTTGATCCATTTCAACTGTCCCATCTTATAAGCTATAGTAAAACTATTAAATAAGTATTTAAGCCAGCCCTTATCCCTGTAAAGACTCTGTAAATAAAGAATCGTTTTAGATGATAAGACAGATCTTACTTCTCTGCTACTGATTGGATGTTACAATCAGTCTATCAAATGTATGAGAAATAAGGATGGTAGTGACATTAGTTTCTACTTTCAAAATTAGTGATCCATAATTACATACAAATTAGAGACTTATGTTTGTATTGCCTACCTTATCAACTTACTTCGAAACGTTTACTCACAAGATGCATTGTTGGCTTTAAATGTTTAAATTTTATCAAATCATAAATGTTCAGCAAAATCAGCTTCATTAGAATGTAAAGTTAACAGTCTAGCATGAAATATGGATGCAGCAGGACTACGAATTACAACAAAATGCATATGTGTTCAAAATCCTTCTTATTTTGATGTTTTTAATAAATGATGAAATGTATTGATATTTATTTTTAAGGACACGCCAGTCATTTTTGGTGTGTATCCCTAAAATACCCAGAAATGTAAAAAGGTTTACATGTATAAAATAAAGCAAGTCTATCGTTTCCTGTGTAGTTTCTTACCATTATCTTAAATATTAATTTTATATATTTTGATATATTACTTTCCAACAGTCACTTCCTTGTAAGGTTCCTGACAATAATTTGAAACATAAAATATATCTTACTGTGCACTAAATTATGTACATTCTCCCTGTGAGTCCTTACTATTCTTTTAAATGTCTTGTGTATATTTGTATTTAATTAATTGAGTAAGCTTTTATGAAAAATGCATTTTCAAAGATTAAGAGAATTCGTCTGAATTGTGACAGTACTTAGTTTTAGACAGCATACTGTACTTGACCATGGACTTCTTGTTAGAAGATGATAAACGAAATTAGTTGTATTAGAGACAATAATTAAGATATGTCAATGAATTGTTTCCCTTGACTGCTTAGATATTTTGTTCTCCAGTTTTGATTTTTTTTCCTTTGGAGGTGACCATAAATAAATTCATGTGTTTCCAGACAATAGAACATTCTTCAATAGGAACATTCTCCAATAGGAACATTCTTCAATAGGAACATTCTCCAATAGGAACATTCTTCAACAGGAACATTCTTCAATAGGAACATTCTTCAATAGGAACATCCTTCAATAGGAACATTCTTCAATCTTCAATAGGAACATCCTTCAATAGAAACATTCTTCAATAGGAACATTCTCCAATAGGAACATTCTTCAACAGGAACATTCTTCAATAGGAACTTCCCCAATAGGGACATTCTTCAATAGGAACGTTCTTCAATAGGAACATCCTTCTCAGAATATCGCGAATTCTCCTTCATTTAATTGTTTGTTTGCTCAGCATGGACCACTGGTTCTTCAGGTGTTGCAGGGTAAGAAGAAAACATTCTTCGCTCTGGAATAGATACTATTTTTTTCTTTAGAAAGTTCAATGGTTGGGATGCCATCCACAATTGTGGAATGGACAGATTATTGATCTCTGGACTTTGGGACAGATTTCGACATAATTTACAAAAGTTCTTGAATGTCAGAGCTTTCCACCAACAGAAAGTCATTCTCCATTGGCAGATATATAGCTATAGTCACTTTTCAGAATTAATTGAAGTCACTGTAGTAGTCAAAGCTAACATTGTAAATGAAGTTGTCGGGAACACTTTCTGATTGCCAAACTTAATAAACATGGGAAGCTAGCCCAAAGGTTCAAAAATTTGATTTATACACTAAATTATGGTTAAAATTACTGGTATATGTCTAAAGTACATTTAGTTGTGTAGGGTTGAGCGTTTTAACTAAATTAGTAGTTTAAGGTTGAAAATTTTAAATGAGAAATTTCAACTAAGGTTTTAATCAAAATATTTTATATCCTGGGTGTTAAGCATTACCCCTTCACGCTACATGTTTCTATCGCCCAAAGTTACGGCCATGGTGTAAATGCTAATTACATTCACATTTGCATGCCCATAAGTATTCTTTCAGGGTCTTTTGTATCAACACATATACAAGAGGAAACGAAAAGATTTTATAACATCTGTAATCACTGGATGAGAACTGTGTATACAATTTGAGCTAAAAAGAGCAACCAAAATTCCGGGAATTGCTGGTTAAATATAGTGACGTGTTTTTGGAACATAAGAACGGTTTGAATTAGACAAGTAGAACATGGCATAGCATGCATCAGCAAACCAGTTCTTTGTAGAATCAGCTGAAGGGTTGTGTATGATGATGGCACACACTTTTAGTCGGTAAGCGTTTTCTCTAAAGGTATTATACAAGAAATTCCATAATATGCAACACGCGCGACAACAAATGTGAGTGAGGAAACGTTTGGTGAACATTAAATGTTCACCTTTCTAAACTAAAGGAGACATAAACACCTGTTATGCTTCTAAATCTCACCTGAAGATATCCTTTCTATATTGCGAAACGATTCTATGTAAGCTACATTTGTTAATTAATCACATTAGTAATATTCTTGTGAAGGTCATTGTAATTCTAAAACATGAATTAATCATGATGAAATACAAACATGAAGATGATGTTTACCATGTCTTAATTCTTAAAATACTCTGAATCACTAGCTGTGTATCTGTTTCTAAACAATAAATCAGTCACTATCTAAATTCTTACAATGATGATATACATAATATATGTATGTATGTAATGATATAATAAATCAAGAAATACCGAGAAAACACATTTAATGTTTGGAAATTTTCTCGGTTCTTTTTTCATCTATACAATTGAGTTATTAGATTGCTGCAACAAAAAGTGAAGTGTGTTTTTAATATAACTTGTTTTTGAAGTATGTTCTTGTATATCTCTAATAATTGATCATGTACTTAAAAATTCTTAAGATTAAATTTCATGTTTTTCGTGATATTTCTTTCATTTATAGATTTCTTGTCTGAGCCACCAAATATTCTTCGTAAAAATGCTTTATACAGTGTGATCAGTATATAGATCTGTATAAAGCATGGTAAAGCACTTACTTGTATACATCATTTTTATGCTCTAAGCATGAATTGCATATATTTATAGAAAGCATAATCATGCTTTCTTATATAAATATGCATATATAATTTTCACGCCCTGAGCATTACTTATGTGCCATACACTGCATGATAAATTTTTACCATGTATAAATCATCTTAATCTACACTCCACAGCATAATGTGCTATTTCTTTATATACGTAACTTTTAGATCCTAAGCATCTATATGTATATTTGCATATAGCATGATCGATTACTTCCTTTTATATATAGTGTTCACGCTCTATGCTCCAGCGTTTTTAATATTTGTATATATGTATGTGTGTGTGTGTATATATTTCCTATAATTCCTGGTATATATCCTTTTTGTATTGCAACATCAGATATTTATATTTTATTACGAAATCACGATTGCTCCAACTGATGCTTTAAGTCATGAATTATAGATTTTACTTGCACCGAATCACCTTCGTTATATTCGCGAGTTATATGTATGTGCGTTATGCTAAACATCAAATTCACTTCTGGAAAAACAATTCCCACTCGTGTACTAGATTACACCGGACTTATTTCCTTCGGTAGAACTTTTTGCACCCATGACACATTAATTGTATATTTTTATAAAATTCCTGAGTGTTTCTGTGTGCATATACTTCTCATTGTGTAAATTATTAATTAAATATGTTGGTTAGAAATTACATGCGTTATTTTATTGTGCAAATCCTTGCTATGTCTGAAATACTTATTACTTACTTTTGTATATCACACTGGTTTCACTCCCCATATACTTTTCTTCTGTGTTATGAAACATTAAGTGTTTCCCTTCACAATTAATTTGTTGTCGATAATTTTATTTAATTACATAAATTAAAAGTATTGCTCAGTTATGTAAATACATTCGTCTAATGCTTGCCATCATACAAATTCTTATTAGATGAAAGATAGTAAGGAGCATCAATAAGCAAGGTACAATTCTCTAATCCGTAAGTTATTTGTTGTTACTACTTCACATATATAATAATTTTCCTCAGGGAATTGAGGACGTCAAATTTTTGTTATTTTTTAAGTTTCACATAAAGTGTTTGCAATCAGAAAGTATAGTTGCTACAACAGAAATGTCACACCTTGACCGCGATATTTAGTATTACAGTAATATATGAAGATTACTTTTAACATGTGTTTTTCAGAAGACCATGCGTCATACATAATACTCGATGGATCACTGATTCCACAGGAAGTTGATCATAATTATTCATGCAACAGGTATGTATATTTCACAATCACTTATTTATTGTGCTACACTAATCTATCTATCTATTATTTTAAATCTTAATTTGAACTTCTGATTAACAAACTGTTAGACACATGGCTTGAATATTTGTCTATTGCTGCGTTGTTAATGATATAACTAATAAAAGATAATCGTTCAGCTATTGTTAAGTATCAGCATTATTGTTTTAAAATATTGTAATATTTTGTGCAATCCTTTTCAATTTTAGGAAATTAATAAAGTATTTATAATTATTGTTGTCGTTTTCAAGAGAAAACCGACATATTTAAATATATTTCCAGCTTCAGAATACTGCAATTGATCAAAGTGTAGTGAGAATGGTAACCAACTGCCTTATCATATGTCATACGAAACAAGTAAAGATTCTCCAGCAGATGGAGCTCGGTAACCTTCATATCTAAGCTTAATAAATAGTTAGGCGATATGTGGTTGGTAGTTCAACCTCTAATTACCTCTAAGACGCCACCTTAGAATAACTCTGCTATATAAGACAATAAAAGAGTATATAAGATTGATTTTAGAATTTGAAGGATGAAGGGATCACCTTAGGTTTATAGATACGAAAGCTGTTTTAGGTTTACCACCAAATAGCCAGAATAAGCCAGAATTTGTTCTACCTGTATGTAAGCCAATTAACTTTATATATTTTTAATGTTCTTACAGTCTAAAAGAAATCAAGCATATTCGTTTTGATAAGATGTTATCTCTTTATATTCAGTAAAGTCATGACAGACAACTAAATTAAGTAGGGATAAATATCTAATAATTAGTTTACTTGCCATACGATTAATCGCAAGAACATCTTAAGTAAAACATAAATTCTTTAGTTTGGAAGTAATCTCCTTATTATTGAAATCGTTTTTTCTTAAAGTTCATTGTAGACTTTTACTGAGCGACTGTAATCATATTAAAATTGAACAATAAATGGTTACCATTAAAGGTGCACTACTAAGGTTAAGAATTTTCGCTTTCAATTTGTTATTAGTCTGTTATCATAATGACCGCTGTTTTAAGTAGCAATGTACTTTTTGAACTGTAGAAATGGTAATTCTTTGTTTCACCTAGTAGTTCGAAATTTTAAAAAAAGTTCTTAATCTTTTACTTTCATATTATGAAGGTGTTTATTCCTAAATGCCTAACTAGGTAAAATATTAATTTTCTACTCCGAAAGAAAATCATAATTTGTTTACCTCTTGATTTTACCATATATTGAAGAACGTCTATAAATCGTTTTTGGATATCAGAAGCAACAAGAAAAATGTAACGTTTTTATGAAACAAACTATTAGTATCATTCCTTAAATGTTTCTAATGTTTTTATGTCTCACGTACTGACGTATTATATCATCAGTTCTATTATCTGTACATATTAAATTGAAGTACTGTTTTAACTTTATTGGTTTTTTTCTACATGGCTAAAGCATGCATTTTATAACTCTTAGTGATGTTTTTACTGCTTTTTTATATAATTGTATGCTTTAGTTGATTATATATATATACAGTAAAATAATATTGCTTTTATACAGCAGGTTAAATAGTTTCCTTTGTTTACTTAAACTGAAATGCTTCTACACAGTCAAATCATGTTATAATGTCCCACACCATTGTCTTTTATATCGGCTAAACAAATATATGCGTGTGTCTATTGCTAAAGTTTTAAAGAGACTTTTAAACCACGACGTTCAAAATTTAGCTAAATCATATTAATACAATTCATTTGAATTACTTGCGTGTTTTTTTACAACCTCCATGAAATGCCAAAGTTTTTATGTATCCTACTTAGGGTCTTACACAGTTTTAAATTTGTGTTATGGTACATTTATTCACTACATTAAATTATAATTAGAAATAAAACACTCACAGTCAACTATTATCATTCAAATATTTTGAAATCCTTCCCTTAAACTCCACCTCAACTGCATCTACCGCGTCTGATGAAGCTAATCTATTCCAAAAACCAACCAATCATCTTCCTCATAGTGAGCAATACACAAAACTTTAATATAATCAGCAAGTCGAAGTAATTTATTGACCATTCTTTTATCTCCATCATTTATAACAATCTTCTGCTTTATTCCACCTACCCAGTTTTCTATCCAAACTATTTTTTATACTTTCAGATAATTATGGTGAACGCTTTAAAAAGCTTTTTATGTGTCACTTTATCTGAGAATCCAGATGTATCAAATCCATATCCGTATCCTCATCTACATAACCTCTTCAATGAATGCTGAACGATTAGTCGAGTAAAATTTTATCCTAGTGAACCATGCTGACTATCAAATAAAATTTTGTTAAGTGACTTGCAAGGCATCTTTTGACAGAACTTTCAAAAACTTTTCGCACCAATGATGTGCGGTCATAGGTCTAAAGCTACAGGGACAATGCTTATCATATCTTTTGAAAAGAGGAATAGTATTACCACACTTTCAATCTTCTGGCACTTGTCCACTGTTCTGGCAAGTGGCTCACATACCAAATCCTTAGACACCTTCGAAACTCTTGGTAAATATTAATCGAACAAGGCGGTTTATCAACCTTTAAACTTTTCAAGATAAGCAATATTGCATATTCATTGGTAAAAACAAGAAAAATCAGAACTTAATAGCCCAGTTATCTCATAATCATCAGATATTAACTTCCTGCATTATCACCCAAAGACACTACCCTCATTCTTATATTTTTGTAACTTTTTTGTATTTAAAAAAAATCTTTATTATTAACATTCAACAATTTAGTAGTCTTTAATTTTATAATTTCACATCTGCCCAATTCTTAATTTTCTATAATTCTCCAAATCTCCAATCATTGTTGCTAATGAAAAGTTCTTATATTTAAGGTGCTTTCTTTAACTTATATTTTATACCCATTGTGAGCCAACCTGGTTTTTACTTGCAACCATCTTTTTATCTGTAAGGAACATGCCTGTCTTGAATGTTTAAGAATTTATCTTTTCAATTTGCCCACATTTTGTCAGTGCATGTGAAATCAGTTCAGTTTCCAAGTTCACGAAAGATAACTCTTTCTCATTCCATAGATGTTTGTTTTTTTAGAAACCTGGAACCAAAATATCATTATTATTTATCTTCATATACAGCAGAACGTCTAATCCAATAACTTGTACCCAGATGGTCCACAGTCTACACCTTATTAATCATTTCTATATCAAAAGTCAAAAATAAATATGAAATAGTATTGAGTATTGTTCCTAGTTGGTTCTTTAATCAATTAAAAAAACATAACGAAAAAATCTACCTTTCATGAATAAAAGGTTTCCCAATATATATGCCTAAAATTAAAATCTCTCATGACTGTAACCACACCATTCACCTGGAATTTTATGCCACTGCAACGGTTCTCATTAATTTCAAGTTAGTTTGTACCAAATTCTCTCTCACTAAAAGCCTTATTCCCTTATAACCATTAACAGAAACTCTACGGATTCAACATTATTGCTCTTAGTTTGCATAACCTAAAAGTCGACGATATGTAACTGATATTTTACTTTTAAAGGACTTTTCCAACGTTTTAAAAGTATTCTGTCCATATCTATAATTTTGTGTATCAAAAAACTTTCTACATTTAACCAGATTTTTAGTTGTTTGCATTACATCAAAATCTTCAGTTATGACCGGTGCTCTAAAGTAAATTATTTTACTTTTACACTTATAACACTGAAAGTATAACAATTTAGTCTATCAATAAACTTATTTTTTCTTTATTATTCTGGTCCTCACTGTTGTCCAATCCTAGTTTATAGCTGTTATTATAGTGAAATTAAGAACTATAGTAAACAAGCCAGGCCTTTTCTTTGTATCTAACTATTTAGTTTCACTCTGTGTAACATCTTTACTGCCATGTCTTATGTGTGATTTCGAACTACAAATATCTCAGTGTTCCTTTCTGTCAAGTTTCACTATTTAACATATTTTGAATAATGTAAGTTGCGTTATACCTTCTAAAACCTTTGTCGTCTCAATACTCGTATAAGGGCTTGGATTCTGTTTTGTTTAATTCTTACAGTAGTTGAAACTGTTGTACTTACATGTTGTTTCTTTTATTTAAACTCTTTATTAGTATAGTGCAATATGAATATTATTCATGCATTTTTGCTGTGATAAAAATAAACCCACACATAAAGTGCCCTGCTTCTAAAAAGTTTCTACATTTTGCCATCTGAGTTTGAAATTATGAAACTTTCAAATGTGACTTTATATTTACAATATACACAATTTGCTCCAAACTGAGAGAACCGGCATGGCCAGGTGGTTAGGGCACTCTACTCGATGTCCGAGGATTGCTGGTTTGAATCTCTGTCACACCAAACATGATCGCCTTTTCAGCCGTTGGGGCGTTATAATGTATGGTCAATCCAACTATTCGTTGGTAAAAGAGTAGCCCAAGGGTTGGCGATGGATGGTGATGATTAGCTGCCTTTCCTCTAGTCTTACCCAGTTAAATTAGGGACAGCTAGCGCAGATAGCCCTTGTTTAGCTTTACGCGAAATTCAAAACAAACCAAACTGAGAAAGCTAAAAAAAACGCTGCTATTATATGAATAAGATTGATTTTCAAAGACAATTTGAATATTCTCACTTGCATAAGTATTCAACAGCTTTGCTACAAATATCCTAAATCAGTTCAGGTGCAAATTTTAGTTTGAAAGATCACGAAATTATTGTAATAAAAGTGGTTTAACTTGAATTCAGAGTAAATGCATCTGTTCAAATCACAAATCACACAGCGATATGACAAACCGACAATAAAGATCAAGGAGCTTTCCAAACAAATCAGAGATTAAATGAAAGATAAGCACAGATTAGGAGAAGGTTAGAAGAAGATTATAAAGTGGCTGATTATTCCTCTGGGAACGATGAAGTCCATCATTAAAAAGTTCAGACCGCCTATTCAAACTAAACAGCAGGGCAAGAGAAAAATGATTAGGGATGCCACTGTGAAACCAACAGTGACTTTGAAAGGTATGTAGAGTTCCGTGTTTTTGATAGGACTCAGTGTTCATACATTGACAATATTCCGATCCCTACTCATGTATGCCATGTATGGGCAAGTGGTAAGAAATAACCTAAAGCCACACTAGAGTATTTACAAAAAAATAATGTGAATGTTCTGAAATGGCCCAGTCAAAGTCATGATTTGACTCCAACATAAAATTTATAGTAAGACTAGAAGATCGCAATCCATCAAGAAACTTTTCAGAATTGAAACAATTTTGCCAGGAAAAAATGGACAAACATTACATCATCCCATTGTGCAAAGCTGGTAGAAACCTATTAAAAGCAACTCACAGAGTAACTACTGTCAAAGGTGTTTTCCACCAAATGCTGACTTAATAGGATAACTAATTAAGCAATAAGCAAATTTCAGTTTATATATTTCTACACAGGTTCTGGTAATATTCATCTTCCTTTAAACATAACAGTATTAAGTTTAATCATTAGAGTTTTGAATAAGAACAAGCTAATAAAAATGTTTACATTATTTGTATTGTATCAAAATATAACATTATTTGTATGGGTGAATAATTTTACAATTCACTGTAAATACTTTTTCTTTCAGTAACAGAGTGGCGTACATGAAATTTCGAGACGTTTTACATCTTGAATCTGAATTGTTGACAAAAATGAGAAGAAATAATATATGGTACCAGGGGATCTTCTTGGCTCTTTTTACAATCATTGGTATTGTTTTCCTATTTTATGCAGTTTTGTTTATCATCACATGTAAATGGTAAATGAGGTAAAGTTCCAGAATGAAACAATTTAAGATCTGCGTCAACACTGTGCATATTACAACCGAGCTTGACGACGAGATCATGTTTGCTATGATGATTGGGATGAAACTGTAGTAAATAGTTTATCTCTTACTGAACTTTACATCATTTACATAAGATGTATTTTCCCCTAGAACCTGAACGTTTTTATACAGGCTTATTTCTAGACTAATACGTTTCACATATATTTGTTGTGCATAACTTGAAGTACACACACACATATATACATGTTTGTAAACATACAAACCTGTATTGTTTTTTCTGTGATGCTCATTATTCAACATCTGATGACGAGTTTGAACAATGTCTATTGAAACAAGTGTTCAGGCCCAGCATGGCCAGGTGGGTTAAAGCGTTCGACTCGTAATCTGAGGGTCGCGGGTTCGAATCCCGGTCGCACCAAACATGCTCGCCCTTTCAGCCGTGGGGGCGTTATAACGTGACGGTCAATCCCACTATTCGTTGGTAAAAGAGTAGCCCAAGAGTTGGCGGTGGGTGGTGATGACTAGCTACCTTCCTTCTAGTCTTTCACTGCTAAATTAGGGACGGCTAGCACACATAGCCCTCGAGTAGCTTTGTGCGAAATTACAAAAACAAACAAACAAACAGGAGTCACAGATCCATGATGCAGCAATAAAGAGTGTGTTGGTATGATGAGTGCCCAAATAGTTAGCGAACGAACTACCAGAGGGTAAAGTAGATCTGTATGTTATCAATTCTATAGTAACAACCAGAGTTTTTAATGTATTTTATCAAGTTTACATAAACTGTTGTACAATTATCACAATAACAGCTTCATTTTTAAAGTAAAACATTAAAATATTTTGTTTTACAAATGTGGACACTCTTGATGACTAGAAACCCATTCGAAATAAAAAATGCATCTCAGAACGGCTGGTATGGGTATTAACACTTTTACTTATAAGGAGAGAACAACGTTTCGTTCTTCCTAGGTCATCTTCAGGTTAAGAAAAAGAGAGTTTGAATGTGACCATTGCTGGGTAGATGTCTTAGGAACGAGAGTATAATCGGATACGGGATTGTAGGTGGTGTTGCAGATGAATGTTAGGTTATTAATTGGTACAGGTATAAAGGTGTTCCTTTACACTGGTTTAATTTTGGTTTTAGTTGCCGTATAGGAAAGTCTTCTTTGATTTTGCGTTAGTTTATATTTGTTTCCCTATTTAATATGTGGGTATTTTCTATGGTTATGTTGTGTAAATTTGACTTGCAGTGTTCAAAATCGTGTGAAAGTGTTTTTTTTTAAATCTAGTTTCCATTTTTCTGCTTGTTTCTCTAACATAGAAGTCGTGGCAGTTGTTGCATTGTATTTTATAAATTATGTTGGTGTTGTGTGTGTCAGTGTAGTTTTTACATAGTATGGACTTCAGTTTTGTGCCTGGTTTTTGAATAACTTTGGTGACACTGGAATGTTGTGTTTTGATATGTTTTTTTCTAAATATTGTTTTGTTTTTTTTTGCTGGTGTCGGGAACGTAGGGTATGCAAGAGTGTACGGTTTTGTAGTTTGTTGTATCTTAGGATTTGTTGTTGTTTGTTTGTTTTTGGTCTAGTGTGTGCGTATTATTTTTTCTACGGTTTTTGAGGAAATTTGTTGATGTTGATAAAATGTTGTTTTATTTTGTTGATTTAATCGTTAATTTTATTAGGTGAGCATAGTTTTGTGTCAGTGTTTATTTGGTTTCTTAATATGTTGCGTTGTTGCTTTGTTTAATGTGCTGAGTCATAGGAAATGAGGTTAAGAAATGCTATTTGGTTGTTGTTTTTTCCTGTTCACTTGTGAACTTAATGTTAGGGTGTATCGAGTTAACATGAGTGAAAAAAAACACTAAGTGTGTGTTCTGTAGATGTGAATCCAGGAACTGTATCATCAACATACCTGTAATAATATGGTGGTGGGTGTAAGACTGAATTGGTCGCTTGTGATTCAATATGTGTCATAAAAATGTTAGCTAGAACTGGTGATATGGGATTCCACATACTTAGGCCATTTATTTGTAGGTAGTTTGGTTATTGAATATAAAGTTAGTTTTGGTGGTAGTGAATTCTATCAGGGTTGCTAATTGGTTGCTGGGAATGTATATCAATGGGTTGAGGTCTTGGATATAAATGTCTAAAGCTATCTTGCAGGCTTCAGTTGCTGAGACTTTTGTGAAGAGGGAGATTACATCAAAACTGGCCATTAAGGCTTTATGATTTAGTTGATTAAGAATATATTTTAAAGTTAAAAGAGTATTTGAAAAAAGGAGCCGGCTGATGTTACATATTTAGAAAATTACCACGCTATATATTTACCGAAGTTGTAGGTAATAATAAATGTTTTCTGAGATTTTTCTGGTTTTTTTCATTTGTAGTAGTATTTTGTTTAACTGGTTTTCATGTGTGTGTTTATATTGGATTTGCGTTTAGTAGTCTAAATTTCTTTGTATCTGGCAAGATGTTGTTCATTTTTTGAATGTATTGGTTTGTATTTATTATAACAATAGCATTGCCTTTATCTGTTTTTAGAATTTTGATGTTGTTGTCTTGGTTTAAGCTGTTTACAGAATTAACGTCTTTTTGTGTGAGGCTGGTTTTTAGATTTCTTTTCTGTAAGATTGTGTTTATAGTTTTGTGTGAAAATTCTTTGAAAAACATATTTAAGATACTGTTTTGAAGTGTTTCAGGGAAATAGGTGTTTTCAGTTCTATCTGGAAAGATAGGTTGTTGGTTGTCGATGTAACTGTTGTCGAAGTTGTCTTCTTTCTGGTGGTTGTTTTCCGTTGTTTTGTTGGTGTTTGTTTAGAGTGGATCACCAGTCTTCTAGCAAAAACTGCCACGACTTCTATATTAGAGAATCAAACAGAAAAATGGAAACTAGATTCAAAAAACAAAAAAAGAAACACCTTCACACGTTTTTGAACACTGCAAATCAAATAAACATAACATAACTATAGAAAATACCCACATATTAAGGAGGGAAACAAATATAAACTAACGCAAAATCAAAGAAGCCCTAGCTATACATAAGCTAAAACCAAAATTAAACCAGTATAAAGGAACACCTTAAAACTTATACTAATTAATAACCTAACATCCACCTGCAACGCCCCCTACAATCCCGTATCCGTTTATGCTCTAGTTCGTAAGTCAACCGTCACATATTCTTTTCTTTACTTGAAGATGACCTAGGAAGGTCAAAATGTGTCACCAGTACAAACTCGCGGGTTTTTAAACATGCTTAGCCTGGGGCGTTAAGATGACCTAGTTGAAGGTCACAATTGGCGGTGGTTTGACTAGCTGCAAACTCTAGTCTTACACTACTAAATTAGGGACGGCTAGCACAGATAGCCCTCGAGTAGCTTTGTGCGAAATTCCAAAACAAACCTTACCAGTAAGACTGTTAATACCCACACCGGCCGTTCGGAGATAAATGTGAACACTGTTTGTTAGTTAGGAAGATGAATTAATCAGTAGTATTTTACCATATTTGCATAATACACTTTTACAAATATCTGTCATTAAAATCGCAGATGTTTTGTAATAACATCTTTGAATATCGCGCAATAACTTTATAGTTTTTCCTCTTTATATTACATATATTATATAAATGCTGACAGTGCTTCTATGATTGGATGATGTCGTTATTAAAAAGTTTTAATAAGTATAAAATTATTTTAGTCAGACGTTGTAACCAATGGCAGTGTTTCTGTAGTTCCATAGTATTTGACATATTTGCTTTAACAAGTAAAATAATTATTTCAACGAGACATTTATTAAAACACTGCTACATATGTCAGTTTTATCATGAATATTATATTAATGTCCCAATTATCTAACACAGCAAATATTATAGTCACTAATTTACCTTACATAGTTTTACAAATATCCATGACTTTATGTATAAAACATTTCATTAATTAATTAGTTCTGTCGTTTTCACATCTATATTTATTTTGCATTTTGTACTTTTTTGTCTTTGATATTTCTATCTAAAACACTTATTGCTAATCCACATCTGTAACAGTAAAATTGTATAACATATACCACCCTGAAAAGTATACTTATATAAAGGCCCTTAATACAACTGCAGTAAGTCTTCGGATATGCAACACTAAACTCAGGGGTTCGCTTCTCCTAGGTGAATACAGCAGATAGTTCAATGTGACTTTGCTATAACAAATATACGCACACTAATTTAAATCTTATGTTTTGTTTTATAAGTTTATTTATTTTGCTAAAGTTTATAGAATCTATGTTTAAATAATTATTTTTAACTGTAACTATTCTTACCTTTATCTGGATAGAAATATTTTCCTGTGGCTTGTTTCTCGCATATAGACTTATTAAGTAACATTCTTACCATTTCGGAAAACGAACGTTTGATACAGATAGGTCATTCGTTTGGCCTACTGCTGGCGCATCCCAGAAGAAGCCAAGTTTACAAAGTTTGATCATCGTGTAATATAAAGTGACAGGTGAGCCTAACGCTCAAATAAACAATACTTTGATTTTTATAAAACTTACAGATAAACCAGAAATTATATTTCCGTATTTTTTCAAACTTTATTTCATGGTCAGTATAACATTTAAACGTATTAGTTAACTAAAGCATTCACTACATTTATCGATAAATGAACATAGTTTATAACTGAAAAGAGAGTTGATAATCATAATCTTAATAAGACTTTTCATTATAAATCAAATGATTATTCTTTCACATGTCATAAATCCTCACCATTTATTGTTTATCGTTACATTAACGATGTAAAATTACAGACTTCACAAGTGTACTGAAACATTTATTAACGAAATTTCAAGATATTATAAACATCTTAACTTATAAAATACTGCATTAACTTCCGAATGAACATTTCTGCATTACGTAAATCCATATTACTATTCTAGTTAGAGTTCATATTTTTCATTAGTGTAATGTTATTGGAAAACAAACACTAAATTTATCACGAGACGTATTAGTCATATCACTAGAAAAATGAATGAAAAAAGGAGTCAATGCAAACTAAACAATTTCACTTTGAAGGCTTAGAAAAACTAGTTTATCGACTATTTAAACACAGATATTTTCCTTAGAAGGATTTTGAAACACTATTTCGGTAAAATGTGATGTATTAGCTTTGTCTTTGTAGAAAGCTCATCAAATATATATTAATCGTAAGTTACAGATTAGTGTTCTGTGATTTCGTAATATAAAAATCATGTTTCATGATAAACCAGTATGCTATCATTAACAAACGTAAGTAAAATAATAATAGACTTAGCATGCATTACACATTCAAACATTTATTAACAAAACTTCGAAACAACTAATGTACTACTTACGAAATCATCTTAGTTTATAAATGTATAGCCCTACACCTATAGCCCAATGTGATAATACCTATGGTATATATTTGTTCTAGCATGTTATTAGTCCACTAAAATAACTTACCATGGCAGAAACACAAGAATTATTTTCTTCAAGTTTATCCTGAGGATCAAATCCACTAAAAACTTGATACCCTTAGATATTTAATAATAACACAAACTGAAACATGTATGAATTGTACAATAATGGATTGCAAAAATTAAAATAAACTTCATACTAACTTTCTCACCTACAGGGCAACAAGAACTTACTTCCATGCCACCAAAATCTTTTGTTTACTGCACTTTTTAATCAGTGAATTGACTTTGTATCTAAAGTGCTGGTTGGTCAAAAAGAATCAACGTTGTATCACATCCTCTAATTGCATGCGGAAAGAGGCTATGATAACACTATGTAACACAAATTTTGTTCCTGGATAGTATGTGTTATTTCTTAATTGCTTATGTTGTAAAAGTACAGAAAATGGTCATTACGCCCTTCAAACTTTGGTTTTGTGACCTGAATAATGAAATCTAGAAATTAATCTATTTTTTATGTAGAAACGGGCAAATTTGCACATTTTCATTTATGTAAGGTCTGAATAAAACAACATATGAATCAAGATTTACATGGATTTTTACTAAAGCTATACAAAAATGAACAAAAATATTTAGAAGTGAGTAGTTTTCGAGATTTGCGACTGTAATGTAAATCACTTTTACATATTCGCCCCCAAAAATAGTATTCCATCATATTTTTGTTATATGCTTCTTGGTAGCAGCATTTAAAGTCCAGTATGTTTTGTGGAAGCACTCGCCTTGCTCCTCTGTGTATGCTCCCATATTCTCCTTGAATTTATCAAGATAGGCGTCAAGGATATGGACTTTCAGAGATATCCTTCAGCCCTTTTTGCCGTAGTTCTTCAGCACCAGAGCCTCAACCAGTTCCACATAATTTTTGGCCTTATGATTGCTCAAGAAGTCTCCAACCATTGCGACAAAGATGACCCAGGCTTTTTCCCTTCCTATTTAGCTTCATGGGGAATTCTGTGTACTCCAGGATCTTCTTTATTTGTGGTCCAACGAAGACACCAGCTTTGAACTTTGCCACAGACAGCTCAGGGAAGAAGTCTTGAAGGTACTTGAAGGCTGCAGACTCCTTATCAAGAGCTGTGAAAAAATTGTTTCATAAGACCCAAATGTTTGTGCAAGTGTGAGAACAATACCTTCTGGAGGTCCACTAGTGGCTCACATTTGACATTGTGCCTCCTCACAGAGAACTTGGTCCGTTGTGGCCAATGCTTCCTGTTGTAGTACGCTGCGGTTTCCATGCGGAAATTACAGGGAAACTTGGTAAAGCCCCCTTGGAGACCCATCAGGAGTTTCACCATTCTGAAGTTTCCGATAACCTCTCAGCCATACTCATCATAGTTCAAGGCTTTTAGCAAGGTCTTGACACTATTGTGTACTTCTTTGAGGTGCACTGAATAAGCCAGGGGAAGAGACGGATACTTAATTCAGTTATGGAGCAGCACAGCTCTGAGGCTTCTGGATGAGCTATCAATTGAAGAGACGCCACTCGTTCGAGTTACAGGCAGTTCCAGTTGCCTCGCACAGACCGGATACATTGTGGCAGAAGCAGAGCCCATCTTGACGAGTGACGTTCAACAACATTCTAGAAAATTTTATGTAAGCTCTACAACATTCTAAAACGTTTTTGAAAATTTTTGTAAGTTCGAGAAAATTCTCTACCAGCTACGCAGCACTGAATCTACCTGGAATGTTCTTTAAAATGGGTAAATTGGAAAATTTCATTACCCAGGTCACAAAAGCAAAGTTTTAAGAAAAAAATAGGTCTTTTTTTTTTCCTTTGCTTTAGGCACAAGGAATTGGGAAATAACACTTTCTACCCAGGAACAAAAAAAAAAGTAAATATTTTGTTACATAGTGTTATAAACATTAGTCCATAATTAAGTGTTTGTTTCACTAATGTTCAAAAGCTTTGTTTTATTGCTTTTAATGTCGTTAGTTTTTGCCTTCAGTGTGAAGAATATGTTAGTGAACTCGAAGTTTGCATGTTACAGTAAAAGATTTGAAAGGTGAGTGTCTTCACAAATGGACACTTTTGGTTGACTTTCTACAGATTCTCAAGTTGTTTTTTCCACAATGAGAAGCCAGTGTTGCTCTTGGCATGGGAGGTTTGTTTGCACCCAATCTTTTCAAGACCATCACACAAAATACAGATGAATTTAGCATTTTCTCATTTTTAGAAATAGTTATTTAAAAGACAATCCCAACACTTCGATATTTTTATAATACACATTTCACATACAGATGAACATAGGTTTTGTATGTTAATTCAAAAGCCATTCCACACGCTGATGTAGATAGTCACCATCACAAAATATGTTAGGGGTATTTTCCTTATGTCAACTGAAAAGCTAAGTTCCCTGTACTTAGCAGATGTAATCAACCAATCTAGTCTTGTTTAATTAGTAAGAGAGGTCTACATGAACAGTCTATTGACGACTCTTCACTGTGTTGCAGCTTGCTTCTTCTTTTACATTTTAAAATGATTTTATTGTTTTAAATATCTTCCTTGATTTTGAACCTAATTAATTCAGAGTATTTTCTGTTTTTCCTATTTCTAATGTATTTAAGCACAACAACTTTTTAGTACCTGAAACAGAGATTGATGTTTCGTTTGATTAGTTCTGGTTAACGTTTAATTTTTAATTTTATTTTAAAGGGCTAGTTAATGGAGTAGAATATTCCATTGGCACTGACTATATGACCACTATGAAACCAACAAAAGTCTCCAGTTTTTCTCTGTTTAATGATTTGGTCAGCTCATTCTTAGGCGACAAGTCTAGACTGAATATCACTAATTTTCCAACAGAGTTTCAACATCAACAAAATGTTGCTGATATGGTTTCAACGAATTTTGAATTTCAACTTAATACATCTACTGCTTCTCCTACGACTTTTAGAACTCAATCTAGTTCAAACAGTACTTTTTCAACAGAATTCGTCGACGAGTCCAGTTCAAGCTCTTACTTTTTAACTACTTCTGAAGCTCTTACAATTTCAACTTCTAATAACTCAACAACTTTTGAAGCTCATCCCACTTCTTCTCAAACAACATTCACAGTCAAATCCAGTTCAAACAGTATTTCTCCAATAACGTCCGAAGTTCAGTCGAATTTAACCACTACCCCTCCAGCAACACCTATATCTCAACCAGTTTCAACCACTATTTCTCTGACAACTACAGAAACTCATCCAAGTTCAGCGACTACTCTTCATACAACTCAAAGTCATTCGACAACTACTTCTCAAGTTGCGTCTGAACATAAACCTGGTTCAACCAGCACCTTGACAGCACCTTCTGGTGTATATAAGAAGCCTCACATCACCTCAGACAATACCCTTATAGCAAAGGATACATCCGAGGTAGGAACTAGGAATTATTGTCAATTGATGAAGTACAATTATAAACAGTGGCTTTTACAAGTAAATTATGATAGATAAAAGAAAAATATATTACTTTGTTAAAATTGTATGATATAATATTTAACCTACAAGATTCTAGTTCTAACGAGTTCAAAAATATTTTAATAATTAATTATTTCTAAGTGATTGCAAGTTAAAATGAAAATAACACCAGATTCAGCAACCAGTTATTAAATAAGTGTGCCTTATTGTGTTAGAAATGAGAATCTAAGGATTGAGGATTCATCCTACACTGCCAAAAAAGCAATGAATATCTCTGTTTGGGATCATGGTTGCACTATAAAAGTGATAGTCAAACATCAGTATTTGTTCAGAAGAGCAGTCATAGAGCACAAAATTAGGGCTGGTTATGCATAAATAGTTCTTTGTGTGTAAATTGTTGAACAAACAAATTAAATAACCAGTGACCCCTCCAAGTGGCTCAGCTGTATACCTCAAGGCTTAAAATGCCAAAAATTGGTTTTCGATACTGAATCTGTGCAGCACATAGATAGCCCATTGTGTAGCTGTATGCTTAACCACTAAAACAACTTGGCATAAGATCGTATTTTACTGATAGTTTTTCATTATTTTGCAGCTTTCTCTCTTTCTTTTTTTCCCCACTTATGACTTTCAGCATCATGGGAGATGCAAACATCTTTTCAAGGCAAGGTGTGGCATTTTGGAAATCATTACTTTCATGTTTTTAGCCGTTTTTTTACTCCTTGTATTGAACACTTCCTGGGTCTTCCTCTGCTTCCGTTTTCTCTTAGTTCTAAATTAAATGCTGTTGTTGATAGCTGCTTTGAACTCATCTGCCTCTTGTTCAATTTCTGCTTTTCTATATGTTTCAGTCCTTGTTTCCATCTATGCTGTTTTCTGATTGTTTAAATTCTTACTTTATTTAACCTGGTCTTAATGATAGCTTTACAGGGGCATTTTGTTTCACATAATGTTATTGTTTGTTTGATTTTCTTATTGATAGTCAATGTGTGGCAGCGATATGTGAGGATTGGAAATTAAATGTTACTAAGTGGTCTTTTCCTTTCTAAAAGGATGCATTGGTGAGACACCATAGGGATATTTAATAAAATATATTGTTTGCTTTCTGACATTTGATTTCTATCTCTCTTCTTAATTTGCCATCTCCAATGAAGATGGGCTCAAGATACTTGAAATCCTTATATTGGGTGGGTCTCCTCAATATTTAGTTTAGTTGTCCTGATATTTCCCCAGTCCTCACTGTTTCTGCTTCAGCCTTTCTAATTCTCATATTATATTTTTTACATTTATTGAGGTGGTCCTGAAGTAGTTTGTTTTTTATTTGTGTTAAACAAGAATTGGTAATTTGTGAACGTGAATTTATTGATTTTTCTGACATTAAACTTGCTTCTTATGAAGAGAAGGGGCAACATGACATCCTTGACGTACGTCATATGCTAAGACTTTCCAATTTGTTATCTTATACAGTAATTTGCCCTTTATGCCACAATCTTTTAGTACTTTTTAAACTCTCAATCAAATGCTTTTTCTTAGTCAATATAATTAAATTCAAATGTGGATTGTATTATATTATCTTTTCTCACGGCTGTCATAGCATGAATGTGACATCTATGCCACATCCTTTGCAAAATCCCATCCAGGCATTTCTAAATTGTTTTTCCAACTGCTGACCTAACTTTCTTTTCTAAGATTTGTCCAAATTTCTTTCCCATATGGCCATTTAGGAAATCCCTTTATATATGTTCACAGTACATTAATTTCTATGTTTTTCCATATAAGAATAATGATTGCTGTTTACCAGCTACCCGGTACTTTTATTTTCATGTGAAGTTAAAATTCCCTTTAACCATAATATTCCAAACTCTTAACATTTATTATTTTGCACGTTTCAGCCACTGTAAAAATAATATTTTAATTAAGATTCATAAAATTCATAATTGTTATTACATACAGAACCTTGCTAAAGTATTCACCCCTTGCGATGTTTCTAAATTTTGTTGCTGTTTAAGCATGCAATCATAAAACTTTCAAAGGGAACTTTATATTTAGAATCTATACAGTCTACTTTAAGCTGACAAAAGTAAAAAAAAGTTCTGTTATTGTGTAAGTAAGTTAGATTTTCAAAGAATATTATAATATTTTCTATTGCATAAGTATTACCACCCTTTCAGAGACCCTAAATCATTGTACAAACTATTAGATTGAAAAATCACAAATTTAGTGTAATGGTGTCTGTCTGTATGTAATTAAAGTTACATGACAAACAAGTCAGTGATAAAGTGGTAGATTTAGACCTCTGGTTAGCTAAACTAGATCATTTGTGAACTTCGTAAATTGTTTACATTTTAAATATATTATTCGTTTCTTGTTGTGTTAAGACTCATGCGTTTATTTCAGTCAAACGAAATACCAAGTATTCCTGGAATTCCAGGAATACCCGGAAAAGACTTCCCATTCTTCGGATTCCCTTTACCGAAAACAGAGTTTCGATGTAGGAAGCCTGGTTACTTTGGTGATCCAGAAACTCGTTGTCAGGTAAATACTGGCTTTCGTTTCGCTCAAATAAGTGCTGTTATCAAGTAGATATAAATGTTTTGTTATCATCTTAAATCAAACCTGATGTCAGATGATAATGACATTTTAAGGCATTTAGTATAATGCTATATAAATAATTAAATTTTTCGTTTAGCGTAAATGAAGAGTGATGAAAAGTAGATAATTACACTTTGTGTTAAACTTGTACAAAACCTGATAATAGACTCATAATAACATTTTCAAACCTGAAAGAAGCTCGATTTCAATAGTACGAGATATAACATATCATTAGCTAGCTCGACATATTTTACTAGTTTTGTTGAATTTCGTACGAAGCAACTGCGATAGCGTCCATAATTTTGAAGTGATTAAGTAGAGAGAAGACATCCAGCCAACGCCACCAACCGCCAACTCTTTAGCTACTCATTTAACAATAAATAGTGTGCTTCACAATCACAGTATAATGCCTTTCACTGCTTGAATGGCAAGGTTGTTCGGCGACGGGTTTCGATTGTGCGATCAGAAGATCGCGATTCAAGCGCCGTAACCATCAAGCCCTTGCCAGATCCAGTCAAGACATAATTCATTTTGTATTTCACTTTTAGCTTAATTCGCATCGTGAACCTCTCAAAGTAGATTAGAAACACAAAAAGGGTAAATAAAGAAAATCTAAATCACTGAGTATTTCAAACTCTAATCAAAATTTTATTAATAGCTTAAATAAAAAACTTGTTATTTTCAAGTTTTATACAACTAAAAATATTTTGTAATTTTAATGAAAATAGGGTAGTAGGATTGTTTGAAGTTAAGCACAAAGCTATCCAATGGACTCTCTCTGCTCGGCGCACCATGGGTATCGAAAACAGGTTTGTAGCGTTGTAAGCCTATAGACATACCGCTATTTTATATCTTAATTTCTTACATTTTTGGATAATTGCTATTTTCAAATATACTTCAACAGATTTTTTCAATAACACGAAGCGATATTGATGCTGTTATCATTTCACCTTTTTCAGATGTTCCATATCTGCCAGGATTTCAGGATGGATAGCTTTCTGTGTCCAAATGGCACAGTGTTCGACCAACGATACCAAGTGTGTAACTGGTGGTTTTCTGTTAGATGTCCAGTTTCTCCCTCAAACACAATATAACCTTAAGTAGTTAGACCTTCAGTGGATGGCTGTACGGTCGCGAAACTTCTTGCTAGAAAAAACTGTCAAGTTTTTATTTTACGACTTATTTTAATCAGATTTTACTTATTTGTTTATTAGAAGCATATCATTTAATGCATTTTTTATTATTTTTTACTGATGTAAATGAAAGAGAAAAGCCAATGTTGTAGTATTAAATACGGTTATCTTTCAACATGTATATTACACTGTAGTCAATTAGGAAATTTTTGAGATTATTGAGTACAAATATTTTATTTTAAGAAGGATATTTTTAGGGTAAAGATTTGTGTTTTTCATTTTGAAAAATAAGAATTATGGCCATATCTAGCAAATAACTAAAAATACGAGTAATTTGAATTACTGAAATATAGATTGAATTAAACACCCAACTAAGAAGACTCAGTGGATCCATTTATTACCTTCAATCAGTTTAATCAAGAAACTTTGCTTGTGTTTTAATCAATACAATTCTACTAGTTTTACCGTTTGAACTGTTTAGATGGAATAAAATATGAAACCAGTTTGATTCGAGCCAATAATTGTGCTGAAAAAAATAGAAGCTTTAGCCATTTAAAATGTGATGTAGGAAGTATAGTGATTATCAGGTTTTCTATTATATGAATTTGAGGTGAATTTCGAATAACGATAGTAGATTTGTAAGTCTGTGTTTGTTTTATTTGTTTGTTGCAATCGGGAAATGTAAGTATTTTAGCGTTCAAGCCAGTTAACCTGGAATTCTTGAGCAATTGCTCTAGATAATAAATGAAGTGAAACTGAGAATTCCAGCTTTTGAGATGATACAGCTTAGACAGCTAAAGTTTTAACCCAATAAATAGATGCTTTAATTCAGTTATTCAATATTTTAAAAATCATTATACTAACATTCAACAATACTCTTAGGATTGTTTTTACTCTAATTTGTATCTCAGGACGGTTGTTATGGGTATTAACACTTAAGTTTCGACCCTCTTGGGTCATCTTCAGGTTAATATCCATACCAGTCGTCCTAAGATACATTTTTACTTCAAATGGGTTTCTCGTTATTACGATTTACTCGCACTTTGTCTTCCCTTTCTGTGTCCATCAACATTATATTGGTTGTACTTATTCCTACAAGGAATCGAACCATACCATTGTAAACATAGTCGACTACTGTTAATTACTTGTAATCAATAGCACATGTATTTGGAAATAGGTCTTGTTTAGCTATATATTGTTACATATATACATACGCTTTATGTTATTTCCAAGTGAAATTACGGGATTTGACGTTTATAAATAGCCCTACACCCCATTTCACTAGAAAGACTGCCATCTTTCTAACTGAGCTTACACACATTCTTTTTCGCACGTATTTGTCCAATGTTTTTAAGTTCTAATAATTATTCTGAAATTTCTTTGGGCATTAAGACTTCCTACAGTCAAACGTCTTACCAATATTATTTTACACAGATAATAAGAGCACTTTACAAAGTTTATTTCTATTCTGCAGAATGAGCTCTTTTTCTTACAATTTCTTCAGTTTAAGGTTTCCTGTAGCAAATGGCGCTTTCCTACAGAATACAAACAATTCTGAACTAAATTTCTTGACTTGTAAATTAAATATCAATCCTATTTTGTTAAAATTCAAAAGAAACAAATTACAGTTATTTTCAAAGAGGTGAAACCCAGGATTAGCTTTCTAAGCCTAATATATCTGAAAGTTAAAATCATCTACTATAATAAAAACGCTTTAACTTAGACTACAGTTATATAAGCTCATGGAGGAGGTCCGGCATGGCCAGGTGGTTAAGGCACTCAACTCGTAATGCGAAGATCGCAGGTTTGAATATTCGTCCTACCAAACATGCCCGCCCTTTCAGCCGTGAGGACGTTATAACTTTACAATCAATCCCACTCTTCGTTGGTAAAAGAGTAGCCCAAGAGTTGGCGGTGGGTGGTGATGACTAGCTGCTTTCCGTCTAGTCTTACACTGCTAAATTAAGGACGTCTATCGCAGATAGGCTTCGTGCAGCTTTGCGCGAAATTCAAAAAACAAAACAAGCTCATGGATATACCTTTTTGGAATATTCTGATAATGTTATTCATAATTTAGGAGACTATTATTTGTCTAATGATAAGAAGCAGACGTAGCCAAAGGGTTAAAGCTTTATATCCCCACTAGGAAACTAACTGGAAAGTGTTAGTTATCTAAGTTCTGATACACTTTTACAACTTTTTTAGTGTTAAATTTAGAAAAATAGGGGCACAACTTTGAATAGATTAAAACTTAAATCGCACCCTCGAGACATTACAAGATTTTAGAGTTAGGAAAAACACCAGCAATTTAAACAAGGAGAAAACCAAATCATAAAAACTATATAAAGAAGTAATACTTGTTCATGTACAACTAGTAATGGTTTTTCATTATATTTGTTCTTGCTCGGGACGAAATTATTGACCTTTTTTCTAGCCTTATGTTTACTGAAAATAAAATGGAAAAGATATAACTAATGAACTTTTCAAATCGATTTTTTGTCTTGACACGAAATAATCACATTTTATGTTTAACAGTAACATCTATGAACAAACTGGTTGAGTTTATTTGTGTTCTAGCCTTTTCCCCTACTTTACTAACTTTTTATGTGGTTCAATGAAAAACATTTGGTAACCTGTCCTGAAAAGTTTAAGCCTATGTATTACATAAACCATGTTGATGACATTTTTGTGGTATTTAACAATGTTGGTTAATGAATTTCTCAAACTTTTAAATGGAAAAAACACAATAGTTTATTGTTGTAAATGAACGGAAAAACAACTTCGTTTTTAAATGTTCTCGTCTGTAAAGTTTGTCGTAAACCCAATTTAACAACTTTATATTAAGCAAATGTTCAGGAGAAATTATTTTCTGCTATCGCTGCTGAGTGGAATGACCCACACTAAAAATGAAAACTCAATAACCCATCTGTTATTGTTAAAGTTTCTGCAGCAAACTTACTTTCGTCATAACTTACTTACTATTTCATACATGATTAAGAAATTATTAACGATCTATATCGATAAGTTTTATTCAGCTAAACTATGTCTTTAAAATAGCTTGTGTTAAAAAGTCTCTTAAACTTTAAACTTAAAGACAATAATATCTAGTGACTACCTTGTTTCTTATCGATAAATTTACGTTCCCAGAAATATATTGTATCAACAACATGAAAAATCTGAGATGTAATAAAACACATTTACTCCACAAATCTACAACAACTGCAGTATTACCAAATGCTGTTGTGATGACATCAGCATCATTATTTTTTCATTCCTTGGAAAATTTTCACGTTAGAATGCTACTATATTTTGCCACTGAGAGAAGAAATCCAGCTTTTAAACAGAACATTAACGCATTCTTACTACAGCTTTATTTCAGAAAATGTAAAGAAAAATCAATACATGAATTTTAATCGATGACTATGAAGGAAAATAAAATAACATCTTACTACCTGAAAACACTTAATAAAATTAATGGTAACGTAGCACAAATACACTCTGATTAATGCTAAACATCGTACTACTTAAAATTAATGGTAAAGCTGTTACTACTTAGAAAACATTTGCTGGGATTAATAGTTACCTTTTATGTGTGTATGTGATTAACGCTAAACCTAAAACTACCTAGAAGTGATATCGGGGTTTATGGTAATTTTATGCAAACTTCGTATAACTAATATCAAACCTGTTATACTTAGAAAACAGTTACATAAAATCAACGAGGTCCTTGTCCAAATGTACAATGAATAATGTTAAACCTGTTTTTTTTAGAAAACATTTATTAAGAATAATGCTAGATCTGTTACTATTTAGAAAACATTTGCTGGGATTAATGGTAACTTATGCAAATTACCCATGATTAATTTTAAATCTGTTACAATGCATATAACTGTTAGTGAGACTTGCGGTAAAACTCTTACTACCTATTAAACGTGAAAATCAATAGTTAACCTATTACTACTTGTAGGCCTGGCATGATTTGTTTTGAATTTCGCGCAAAGCTACACGAGGGCTACCTGCGCTAGCCGTCCCTAATTTTGCAGTATAAAGTTAGAGGGAAGGCAGCTAGTCATCACCACCCACCGCCAACTCTTGGGCTACTTTTTTACCAACGAATAGTGGGATTGACTGTCACATTATAACGTTCCCACGGCTGAAAGGGCGAGCATGTTTGGCGCAAGGGGATGCGAACCCGCGACCCTCAGGTTACGAGTCGCACGCCTTAACACGCTTGGCCATGCCGGGCCAAATACTTTATTTATTCAAAGGGTGTTCTAAAGTAAATGAGGCTGTCTCTGTGGACTTTGATGAAAAGAAGACAGTTATTTGAAGTTTAGGATATAACTGTGTTAATCCAGGGGATAGCGTAAGTGAATTAATCACTGATATGTTTGTGACAAGATCAAAAAAGAAAAAAAGTTTGATTATAAAGTAATTGAATCAATCTTAGTGGATTTTTCACAATAAAACGGGAAGTATTTGCAGTTTGAGACGTAACTGTAATATCCGTAGTGTAAGGAATTTTTCGTACATATACTTAACTTCTTTTTAATGTATTACTTTAAAACAAACGGATTGTGTGCTTTCCGTTTATTGTTCAAATTTATCGTCAACAAGTCACAGACACCTACTGTAGAAGAATATTCAGCCCACACACATATTTAAAATCTTGAAATGACTCATGGACTGGTTTCTTTATATAAAAAAAATATTATCTGATATGTGGTAGGGTTTTTTCAGTTAAATTTGCCCCATAAAGCCAGCTAATTCCCATTTCCCACGTCTGGTTAGCCCCTTTTCATTTCTTTGATCTATTTGGGTTGAAAAACTCATTCTTAGGTTATTGTCTCCTTTTTGCATTAACAGGTGTTGGTTTCTTACACTCTGTGTTGTAAATGACCATGCTTCCCACTTTCGTGAAAGTTGTCTCTTATTTCTATCTTTTGGGATTAGCTGTTATTCTTCCAAAGCTAAAATTTTAGATTTGTTTCTTTGCATTGGACAATGCTCAGACAGTTCATTGTATGACTTTAAGTTGAAAAAAATTCAAATTGGTTATTATTTCCTACATTCATTTTTCTGCATTTCCTGCTTATCTCATTCTGCTTCCAAATGACTAACTAATCCTTTCAATTCTATTAGGCTATCAAAGGGAGATGATCTGATGATTCCATAACTTCTTGATGATGTCCGTATTTCTTTATACGCAACTTTAATGGATTCAAGTTTTATCATTAACTAGTTAATTCCATTATTCGTTGATAAAGTGTAGTCCAAGAGTAAGTGTCTTATTTAGAAACTTGTTACCAACTTACTCGTGCACATTTCAAGAGGTTGGTTACAATTCCGCCTGCTATTTACGATACCAAAAACTTTCAGAAAAAGGTAATGCCAGTTAGATATGCGTTTGTAGAATAAAGTTCACTGGTAACTAACAGCACAGATTTGTTATCTAGTTTCGTCATATTACTGAGCCTTGAATAGAGTAGAATATGTACTTAGGAACGTAAGCCATGTAAAATGTTTTCTAATGTTCATCTATTTTATTATATTACAATATTTTTGTAGTTTTAAAAAACAAACTTATATTAAATTTAATTGTTTTTAAAATTTTTATTAAGTTTTCATTATAATCAGAATTAATACTTCATTGAAATTTATGTATTAACTCATTGTAAACATTTCGTCATAAATTGTTTACTGTTTCATACTAACGAGAAGATTCTCAGCATTATATGTTTACGTCATATATAAGTATTATTTGTTCGTTTTTGTTGTTGAACACATAGCTACACAAAGGGCTATCTGCAGTCTACCAACTGCAGACATCGGAACCCGATGTCTACCAATATAATTCATAAGACTCACCGCTGAGCCACCAGGTGCCAATTGTAGATAACTTTTAGTTTCCAAGAATAATTTAAATTTGTCTTTCTTGTTCTGGAATAAGAAGTTAAATACATTGTTCTTAATTTAATTACAATTTCGCTGATTAATAACAATTACAACATTGTGGTATTTCTAAAGACTTTCCCCAATAACATGAATAATTCCTTATTTTTGTGTTTATTCTAGCTTCAGCTTGATTCCCATTAGTCGGAGCAGTTTCTAAATTTTGCATTTATTTTGTCTCTAAGATATATAACTGATACTAACTAGAGTAACCAGAAAAAACCTTTTTTCTTTAAAAGATGTGTCTTTATCTAAAATGTAAGATAACTAACACTTACAAATAAGATTCCTGAATTTCATTATAAGACATTTGACATTAATAAGATGAAATCTTCAAATACGCTATAAATAAAAATATACTTCTTACTAACATTTCCAGCTACAAAAGGCCGTACAATCTACAAGATCAGTTTGGATATTTGGTGGTAATGAAAAATCATTAGCTTGTGGAGTGTTCAGATTCGCTTAGGTTTTATTCCATTTTTACCTGAATTAATTTTTTTAAAGAATATGTCTTTATCTGAAACTTTCTTAGAATTTCTTTTTTTTGATGGTTTGGAAATATTTTCATTCAGATCTTGATAGGATTTAAGAAGATAAATTGGATGCCTGTTTCTCAAAAATGGAGGTTTGAAGGTTTGTCTCTCTTCTCCAGTTTTGCTTTCAGTGACTGGTTCAAATCTCGGTGTTTGTTCATTTTTGAATTTGTTTTCATTATTCAAGCTGTCATCTATTGTTCTGAAGAAAATAATATCGTCATCTGTTCCATCTTCATGTATTTGTTTATTTTTAACTACCTCACGAAAATTTGTCATTGGAGCTGTTTTCACTTCTCCCAGTTTATCATTACGACCTTCAGAATTTTGAACAAACCATGCCTGACTTGTCCAGCTAGGATTCTTTGGTCTGTAGACTTTAACCTGTTCGCTCTCACTTTCAATATGTCGACTAGTCAATGGTTTTAGTTTAAATCCTTGAAATTTTTCACTAACTAGCACGTGACCGCTACCATCTTGAACAAAATGGTTATGGTCAGTGACATCTCGGGCAAAGCGGCGATGACCAATTCGGTCTTGGCCATAGTAGTTTTTACCAGCATTGTCTTGAACATAGTGACCTTGACCAGTATCGTCTGAAATAATGTGACCAGTTCTGTCTTGATCAAAGTGATTTTGTCCAGATCTGTTTAGGACAAAGCTATCTTGGCTGTTTTGTTTCGTTTGACGACCGGTTCCTGTAGTTGCAGCATACTTGGGAAGTTGTGCGATGTTCACATCTTGCTCTGTACTACCACTGTTCTTCTTCTGAGGTGGTTGTTTCACATTGTTACCAATGGGCGACCCAAATAAGGTGGGAAAAGCTCTGGGACTTAATATTTGAATCCTTCCCTGCTGTAGAAGTTGTAGAATCGGTGCGCTGTTTAGTCTGAAAGCCCCTAAGCCACTTCGAGGAGGAAGCAAAACGAAGGGAGATTTAAAATGTGTGTTTCTATTTGTGTTAGTATCCGTGAAATTCGTACCAGCTGTTGTGATTTTCTCCACAGTTAACATCAGCTTTAATAACATCACGATAAGGAAAGCCATCTGTTAAAAGGAAAAAAAATGTGATTAATTGGCTTGTGCTAAGAGTAATAAAGCCAAGAGAGAGACTCACTGTTTTAGTTTACTTTCCAGCCCTTTAGTCTAAAACAAGTCTTGTCAAAATAAACAAATAAAATCCTTAATGTATAAGTACAGATAAAACTTTAACTTAAAACAACAATCAATATCAATATTGAATTTTCAAATATACGTGTAACGCTTCAGGTTTTCATTTTTGAAGAAACTTTCTAAGATTGAAATAAGTTTAGTCATATTTGGTCAGTCCAAATGTATATATGCAAGCGGACACACAAACTGACTATTCAAAAAATCTGTTAATAAAGAAAATAACCAGAAATTATAAATGAAAAGAAAGGTGAAGGCGGAATGAAGACACAAGAAGAGTGGCAGAAGATTTTTTGTTGTTGTTATTAAGCACAAAGGGCTATACACATAGCAAGAAAAGTCCGCAGACATGCCACTGTGTCACTGGGGTCAAGTAGCAAAGGAAATACAGTGGTAAGCAAGAATAGGGTAACATCAAACATAAGGCTAGTCTAGAATGATGGGCGCATTTCTGATCCAACTATGACATTGTTTTTCAATTTTTATACATTGCAAAACAAGCAGTCTTAAATTATGTTTCTATTAACTTCAAGAATAAGTATAACTCAGGTGTGGGTATTACCACTTTCCGTCGTCATTACGAATTCAAGAATAAATGTTCCAACCATCCGGTAGATGGAGGTGTGGTTAATATGGGAAATCAAACTAAATTGTATGTGTGTGCGTGCGGAAGTATAGATAAAAGAAAAGGATTTTACTCCAAAATAATCGTAGTAAATATGATTGAGGAAATCTAGTTTAATAAAAATTTATACCTAAGAAAATTATATTTTTTACGTTTATAGAAATTTGTAAGCCTAGTGGCAACAGTTTGGTTTTTACGTAATATATCAGCTGTGAGCTTTAAAGCAAAAAACACACAACATAAAGATTGGACCCAACACGCAAAGTGTTAATAGTACTCAAGATTATTCTCAAAACAAGAATAAATGAATCTGCTAAATTCAATACATTTTTCCAAGTATTAATGGAGATCATATAGCTAAACTTGCCTTTTTCTGTTTCATGGTTGTACCTATAACACTATATTAAAAACATGCAGGAAACGTAACTCGCTCTTTGGAAACGTGTAAGGATATTCCTATAACTGAATGTGCATTTAGCTCTGGATTTAACTGTTTATAATGTAAGGCGTCTGTCTTTTATATGATTATATTAGTAAGCAAAGTGACTACCTTTCAGAAAAACATTTTCCTGAAACTACTAAGCTTCTTTATTTAGTTGTATTTCCCTGAAGAATAACAATACTACAATAGTAATTATACAGTGGAAACGCTTCGAGCATGCACTGGAAAGCAGGTTATTTTAAAAAGTTCAACTTTCTTCAGGAAATACGTTCGACTTGTTGACTGATTTAGAAAAGGAGAAACAAACTTCACAGAGCCGATTAAAAAGTAAAGTTTTCAAGCTCTGATTATTGTGTTCAAATATCCAAACATATTTGTTCTATGAAAAGATTGCATTAAGAAATAAAAGTTTGATTTGTGTGGATATGAAATTATTTTCTAGTTTTACTCTAAATGAAAGCAAAATCACTATTAGTATGCAATTTCTGTCTTTAAAGGCTGACTCGACTATTAAACTTAACGCTCCGGTGTGTGACGAATTTTACTTATTTTTGTGTCTATGGAATGTGACGATTTAAGAAAACTTTTCTTTGTGATGTGTGAAAGAAAATTCAACCTATCGTTATGGTGTGTTAGGAATGTTATTCAATTCGTCTAATGTGTGAAACATACCAGTAGAATTACCTCTACTCTGTATAACTAATATTAAATTACCTAAAACTACCTAGAAGTGATATCGGGGTTTATGGTAATCTTATGCAAACTTCGTATAACTAATACCAAACCTGTTATACTTAGAAAACAGTTGCACAAAAGCAACGAGGTCCTTGTCCAAATGTACAATGAATAATGTTAAACCTGTTTTTTTTAGAAAACATTTATTAAGAATAATGCTAGATCTGTTACTATTTAGAAAACATTTGCTGGGATTAATGGTCCTTATGCAAATTACCCATGATTAATTCTAAATCTGTTACAATGCATATAACTGTTAGTGAGACTTGCCGTAAAACTCTTACTACCTATTAAACGTGAAAATCAATAGTTAACCTATTACTACTTGTAGGCCTGGCATGGTTTATTTTGAATTTCGCGCGAAGCTGCACAAGAGCTATCTGCGCTAACACGCCACCCTTAGATTACGAGTCGAACGCCTTAACCTACCTGGCCATGCCAGGACCACCAATAAGTGAAAACAAACTGTAGAAATGGGTCTCAAACCAAAAACGTTTGACTGACAGAGCCAATACTGTGTCCAAATAAGCTGCCCGGGAGTAAAGTCGTCATCCTCTCCTTTCACCCTTAAGTTTTTTTTGTTTTTTGTATTAAGGTTCTGTACGATTTGGTTGGATGATGGTAAATCAAACAACTAATTGTTTAGCCACCAACAGCACAAAATGGTATGAAATTTACACTCATAGTTAAAAAAGAGAGAGAGAAGAAAAAGCCTCATGTGTGAAAAAATACGAAAACGATTTGTACTCTGATTTTTCAGTTAGCAGAGCATTTACTCATTAAATAGGGCTGAGAGTTTAGAGTTTCTTTTAATTTTTTCACCTTTTTCACTTACAATAATGTTTGTTACAAAGTTTACTTTAATTGTTTCCTAATGTGAATTAAATAACACCAGCAGATACTGCGTGTATCTGAGTCTAATCAGACTTGCATGATTCGGTTGGAAGATAATAAATAAATCTACCAGCTGATTTTCAAAAATAATACAATAATAAAAAAATAAAAATAAAAACTTTTTTAGCATTTAATAGGGAAAGTTTAAACACTGAAATTAGCCTAAATACTAGCTAGTCAAAAGTTTAAGACCATATTAAAACGAAGCGTTAATCGGTAAATACGTAACGAAATTTAGTCATTTGTGTTCAAGTATTAGCGTTGTCAACATCTCCCACTGACATCTCCCGCGTTGCATTGGGTAAAAACATGGCAAAGGCTAAAAAGTTGACAAAGTTTGAAGGTGGCAGAATTGTCGAGCTGCAAAAGCAAGGTCTCTCTCAACGTGCCATCGCTGGTGAGATTGGGCGTAGTAAAACTGCTGTTGCAAATTTCTTAAAAGACCCTGAGGGATACGGAACGAAAATTTCAAGTGGTCGGCCCAAGAAAATCTCGCAAGCATTGAGCAGGAGGATTCGACGGGTTGTCCGACAAGACACCAGCCGATCGTCGAACCAGATTAAGGCCCTTACGGAAGCAGAATGCAGCTCAATAACAATAAGACGGCATCTACGAGAGAAAAGCTTTAAAAAATCGTAAACGTCTTCAAAGGCCACGCTTCTTTCCACACCACGAAACAGCTCGGTTAAATTTTGCTGAGAAGCACCAAACACGGGACGTTGAAAAGTGGAAGAAGGTTAGGTTTTCTGATGAGAAAAAATTTAACCTGGATGGTCCGGATAGCTTCCAACGTTACTGGCACGATAAGGATATCCCACCAGAGACATTTTCTACACGACACAGTGGTAGAGGTTCCATCATGATCTGGGATGCTTTCTCCTTCCATGGAACAATGGAGTTTCAGGTTATACAGGGGCGTAAAACAGCAGCTGGCTACATTGACATGTTAGAAAGAGCATCCTTATTGACTGAAGGCCCTCGCTTGTGTGGAAATGATTGGATCTTTCAGCAGAACAACAATGCAATCCACATTGCCCGCAGGACAAAGGACTTTTTCATGGCGAATAACGTGATTCTTTTGGACCATCCATTGTGTTCGCCCGAACTTAACCCCACTGAAAATGTTTAGGAGTGGATAACAAGAGAAGTCTATAGAAATGGACGCCAATTCCAAACAGTGCATGATATTCGTGAAGCCATCTTCATCACTTGGAATAACATTCCAGCCAGCCTTCTGCAAACGCTTATATCTACCATGCCAAAGCGAATGTTTGAAGTTATTCGCAATGACGGCCGTGCAAGTCACTACTGAGACCTCTTATTGGGTATTTCTTACCCTGTTTATGACTTCTTTTTGGTATGGTCTTAAACTTTTGACCAGTTAGTATTTAGACTAATTACACAGTGTTCACATTTTCCATATTAAATGCTTTTTTATATTTTCCCTTTTTTATTTTCATCTTTCAAAGCTCTACTCAAATAAATGGTTGAGTCTAACAACGCAAAATATTATGGCCAATGAACATAAAGAAAAAATTATGCATATAGACTTATATAGAAGAGTGTAAGGGTTCAGCTATGATGTATCTAGGTTTTCAGAAAGTGTTTGATAAGATGTCATATAAAAGGCTTCTAAAATTATCTATATATATAGGGGATAAGTTAAAAGTATCGTAGGACTAGGGGACTCAAATATAAATTTTCACTGATGTTGAGAAAACCCACTTGTAGTGAAATAAATATGCAAAAACGGCTCGTTTGGGTTCGCTCTTCTATGTAAAATATTTTCTCAACCCAAACGAGCCGTTTTTGCATAAATATAAATTTTGATAGGGTGTGAGTCATCTTCAGCTAAGACAGTTTTATTTTTCTAACATAATGGTTCACCTTTAGAAGAAGTTGCCTCCAGATGTTGTAAAGGCAGTTAATTTAAATGAGTTTGAGAAAAAGTTTGATAAGCACATTAATCACAAGGGCTGGTTTTAAGAGTTTTTATTTATTTGTTAATAGTTTTAGTTTAGTTTAGAGGACGGAGCAGCCGAGATGGACCAATAGGTCTCGTAATATATGAAAGCATTATGTTATGTCTATGTTGTGTTCTCGAATGGTATAGAATTTATCTATGATGTTTATTACAAATAATATGAACTTGTCTGTGTTGTGTATAACAAATGGTAGTGTAAGATTCTGTGTTGTGTGTGTTACAAATATTATTTAACATGGGAATGCTGCGTTTTACTAATATTTGTCATCCTATGATACGAATTTTTATGAACTTGACTATGCTGTATATTACGAATATTGATGAAATTGTTTGTGTTGTATTTTACGAGTGTTTGTCAACCTGTCTACATTCTTGAATGCAAGTATCAACCTATTTATGTTCTATTTTAGGAATGATGGTGGAGTGGCCTATTTTGTTTCTTATGAATGATAGTGGAGTGGCCTATGTTGTGTTTTACGAATTATTGTAGAGTGGCCCATGTTGTACTTTACGAATGATGGTGGAGTGGCCTTTGTTGTGTATTATGAATGTTATAAACTTATCTGTGTTGTACATTGTGAATTTTCTTGAATTTCTCTGTGTCGTGTACTACAAGTATTAATCAACCTCTCTATGTTGTATGTTACAACAGTTAGTCAAAATGGCTGTTCTATGTTTTATGAATGTGTGTAAACATACTTATGTTATGTATTACGAGTATTACTGAATTTGTCTATGCTGCGTTTTACGAATGCTACGTAGATAATCTATCTTGCGTTTTATGAATGTTTATCAAACATTCTATGTTGTTCATTACGAATGATTATTAATGTGTCTTTGTCCTGTTTTAGAATGTTAATCGTCTTGTCTATCTTATGTGTTATGAATGTTAATCAACATTGCTATGCCGAATTTTACAAATTTTAATGAACTTTTGTCTGCGTTATGCTTTACGAATGTTAATGAAACTGGGAAGGATGGGGGGTGTTGCAGTTAGAAGTTAGATTATTAATTGATATAGGTATAAAAGTGTTCTTTTATGTTGGTTCATCTTTGGTTCGAGTTCTTGTACAAGTAGGGCTTCTTTGATTTTACGTTTGTTTAATTTTGTTAAAATATGTTTGTGTTAAGAAAGAAAATTGTGTGTTTCAATATTGTTGGCAAATATCATAAATTTGATACATATGAGAATTCAATTAGCTTCTGAATTAAAATTAAAATTTCCGGCTATTTGAAATTGTAATAAGAAACTCATGTAACATAATAAATCGGAGACTTGTCCGAGGTAAATTATAATACGTACCAAATTCCCCGAAACCACAAGTCCATAGGTGATAGGGCATATTATTTTAGGAAGGTGCAGCAGTTTGAGGGAGGACAGCCACTGTCATCAACAATGAGCGGTCAAATCTTCCACAATCTCTGCTCTTTGCATGTAAGTTATATACAACTAATAACCTCGTCAATTGGATACTCCTTTATAGATGATTTATTAGATTTACTCCTATTTCATTTAAATTATTCTATTATCTACTTTTTTCAGGGAAGTCATTGCATTAAACTGAACGGGTAAAATGTTGCCTAATCATTTGTTTAGATGGTCTGATCCTTAACGCCACTGAGTACCTAATGGAAGTACAGCATGAAGATTAGGAAATATATATAGTCAAATGGCAGTGACAGTTATGCCAGGTAGAAATCGATCTATCCACTGGGTAAAGTACAAATTGTGAAACTGGGATCTCTTTGAAAATTTGGGTGCTTTTGCAGATACTCTGTTTTATTTGCACACAGCTTACTTTGCAATGACATCAGCAGACCATGAGAAAATGTTTCAAAAATATTTGTTGAGGAACAGGCAAGTGAGACCATGAAGCACCATTTAAGGCACAAGTAGAAGATATTCATACTCAAATGGAGGTCTGTTAGAAACTCTTTTTGTTAACCTGAAGATGACCTAAGAAGGTCAAAACGTTTTTCTGTACCTTATTTTAATTAAAGTTTTAATACTAGTACCACTCGTTTTAAGAATACATATCCACAGATTGTTCAGATTCTGTTTTTCTGACTTCTCTGAGTTTGTTTGACACTGCATTTTCAGTTCTGACTTTTATTATTTAAGATAGAAATTTTAACTCTTCTGGTTATCCTTTAGCCAACTGGATGATTTTAGATCATTCTAACAGTGTTACAAATCAACCCCAAAGATCTTTAGTAAGGTATGACCAACATGAGTTCTAACTACTTCAAACTTGGAATCTGACATACTGTAGGAAATGTTTTACATCGTACAATAATTTTGGCTCATCAAAGCTAGGAATATTATAGACTAAAAGAAGTGTCTCAGAATAATACCGGAGTTATTGGAAATTATTCTTTTTCCACTTAAGTTGTGAAAGTTTAACTTTCACTAAATTTAACTCAATTTAGTGATGGAGTTTATTCTTAAAATGGTGTTTGGACAGAGTAACAAGGCGTTATGATAAATCACAACAAACAATAACATTATCATTTATTAAGTCAGAAATGTGTCAAATGTTCCTAGTTTGGCCTACCTACCTCCATTCGTTTCTGAAAATCATGTCATTAAGACATCATGCAATGAAACTTACTTATTGATCAAGAGACAAAAGTTCTAATTTTCGTATAATGAATAAAATCAGACACAGTCATTTTTTTCTGAAATGGATGCTTAAAAGGCTGTTTTTTAGTGATAAACTTATATATGTATTTCTCAGTGGTATAATGACATGAAGGATTATCGTTTTTTAATGTTGTGTGTATATTTATATTTCTGTTTAGGCGAAATTATATTGCTTGTTCACTAAAAATGTCTGTGATTACTTTCTATAATTGTATTTTACTCAGACTCTACTCCTGTTAATGGTTTTGTGTATGATATTGTAAGTGGGATATTTAAACGTGTAGTATTGAAGGTTTATCCTAATAAGTTTAATCATAAAATTATTTTGTTTCAAACTGAGTTATAGAACATATTTCGTTTTTCATGCACTGTTAATTAGGTGATATTTTCTATGATGAATTTCTCTTAGGATTTTTCATGTGTATATTTTAAAATGATCAAAAGACATTTTCACGATACTGTTATAAATGTTTAAGTCAGCCATCCCTTTAAAAGGGACATGTATCTCAAGGTTCAAGGGATTATTAGTATGTTTTAACCTGCAATTTTCAAAAGTGTGTGAAAATAATTATTATTTTATCTCCTTTTAAGGTGTCATTTTCTTTGTGTTATATATGTCTAGAAAGAATTTCATTTCATTTAAGGATTCATTTTTTCATTCGGTCAAATGGTCTTTCTCGGTATTATTGTCGCTAAAAGGTATAATTTATTTATAGTTTGTATTTGTATTACGAAGAGGTTGTGTTGTATGCAGTTTTTGTTGTTAAAAGTGATTGCATATGTGACTTTTGTCAAAGGGTATTTTTCTGTCCATTTTTATCAATGTATATTGGTTGCACTACCTCCTCGTAAAAGAGGCAATTGAATTGTGCAAATGGTTTTATGATAAAAAAGGTGAGTTATTTTGATTTCTTAAGAAGCGTAGAATTATAGTTTGGATAGTAGTTGTAGTTTCAAAATTATGATGGCCAGAAAGCTTGGAACTAGGATGTGGAAGAAATGTTTGTGATACAGGATAGTAACGTGTGTTATTTATTAGTTAATATTTGATTATATTCGAAATATTTGTTTTTCTTTAAATTCACTTTAGACGTAGAAAGTTATTAATGTAAACAATAAATTTTCCTTAATCTAACTTTACACAGATTTGGATCCATTAAGTCGTCTTCAATTCTGATATCTGAAACAGACAGCTGTCTTTTCTGTCGAGAAATTGTCTAATTTACAGGGTTGCCCTGACCTTCTATCTGAATCACAGAGGACGAAGTTCAAGTGCAAAAGGAAACATGAGCAAACTGGCATTGTTTTTATTATTCTATTTTTAGCATTAAAATCCAGTCTTTATCGTGTTATGCAAATATTTTATTTTTACAAAGATTCAGTTTTTCTGATTTACAGATTTGGTAACTTTGGTTTTTGTGACATTTTCTTAGTATAGATTTGATTTTTGTTTAGAGGTTTTCCACACAACTTTGTTTATGACATTTTGCTTCATTGTAATTTATTTTAGCTTTCAGAAGTTATTTGCATTTTGTAGTTTAATTAGTTTTTTATTAGTTTAAGGGGGAGGAGCTCACAAGATAATCGCGAAAAAGAACTGTTAATGTTTTTTTTACGTCTCACTTATCTGCTATTCCAACACACAAATTATAATTACTTGCCTTTTGTCTTGTTTGTGATTTGACTGTTTTTTTTTCTAATAAACATTATAATATTTGTATTTTTGTGTGTTGACTTCTTTTTATTGCGAACTCAGAATTTGAGAGTAATTGGCCAACATTCTACGATATAATATTCGTCAAACCTCCCTTTTAACTGACCCCGCAGGAGCACAACGGTATGTCTGCGAACTCACGCAGCTAAAAACCGGGTTTCGATACTCGTGGTGGGCAAAACACAGATAGCCCATTGTGTAGCTTTGTACTTAATTCTAAACAAACAAACCATTTTAACTGACTGCCTGCGAGAAATTGATGTACCTGAGTATTTCAAAATATAATTCATATTCAATTTTAATAATTTATTTTTAATACTTAAAGATAATAAATTATATTGAATGCCAGCTAATTTCAGCTTGGAGTTGACTTAATTTTGCTTAAAGTCTATGTGACTTGTAAGGTTTGTTTCTAAACATTTTTATTAATTAAATATTACTTCTGACAATTTCTTTTTCTTTCGATTCTTCAAAAATGGTTACAAGTAAGTCTTATGAAAACACATATAATGCTACTTAAGGTATAAGTTTTGAACAAATAAATCTTCCGAATTTTAAAAACGTTTTCGATATTTCATTTCATAACAGGTTGAGGTTATACAATATCCGTTACTTAGTATTTCATCCATTTAATCACAAATCAGAATAGAGAATTTGATCTGAAATACAAATCTCAACTACATTTTATGGTCAATGTTCATTTGGTATTAGACTTCGCACCCCAACAAACGATCGCAAAATGTTTGATAATAAAGTAAATAGCACCTCGAACATTAATGTAGGTCATCCATCAATGTGACATGTTTAAAATGAGTAAATAAATAAATCTCTAAAGTGACGTGTCTCACTCCTTTCCTGTAGCTTCTCTTTCACTTTAGCAAAATTGCTTCGAGGCGAATCACGTGCTACTAAAACATGTCTTCCAGAGCATTCATTCCATATGTTTTTAATGGCATTCAAATCTGTCAAGTGTGCTGACCAACGTTTTCGCTTGACACTCTTTTTCTTCAGAAAGTTGTTGACAAGTTGAGAATGATGAGAACGTGTTATCATCTATTTGAAAAATGTTCCGACCAAATGTACATTCACATGACAACATAATGTTTATTACACGTCTTGTGTCTACGATCACTGTCACATGTGAATCGTCTTTGAAAAATTCATTATGTAGTTTCATAAACTGTTTTAGTAGTTTGTTACAACGGTCAACCTTATGAAACCTGTTCTGATCGTTTCGGTGCTGACTTTTCATTATAGTTCCTATTCTGTAATATATTATTACCTACATCAATTTTGTGAGACTTGTAGTCATTCTATAACGACTTGTTGCATTTGAAAAGCTTCTAATCAACTCATTGTTTTCCAGTCGTCAATGTTCAGATGTCTTGTCTACTTGGTGAGACAAGTGGTCATTCTATAGTGACTTGTGTATTTGACCAGCTTCTAGCCAACTCATTATTCTTCACGTTTTTAATGTCCAGAGACTAGTGAGACTAATGGTCATTTAACACTGACTTGTTGTATTTAACCAGCTTCTAGCCAGCCCATTGTTCTTCACGTTTTCAATGTTCAGAGACTAGTGAGACTAATGGTCATTTTACAGTGACTTGTTGTATTTAACCAGCTTCCATCCAGCCCATTGTTCTCCACGTCGTTAATGTTCAGAGACTAATGAGACTAATGGTCATTTTATAGTGATTTGTTGTATTTAACCAGCTTCCATCCAACCCATTGTTCTCCACGTCGTTAATGTTCAGATGTTGTCTCTTGACATCTCGTGTTAATGAATTTTTTTGCTGGGAACACAAAATGTTTTTAATATTAACCGAAATATGCGTATTAGATTATATGACAGTTTTGTTTTAAAATGGGCTCATGGGTGCCATTGACATTATTTAATCTTAAAATTAGCAAAAGGATTAACTTTCCTTGTGAATCCTTGAATCTGTTGGTTATAGAATTCTAAAAACGTATGGAAAGAAAATACCGTGAATACTGCAGTTAGTTACAATAATTACTTCTGGTGTTTTCTACGTAGATTATATAGAAAATAAGTCATTTCACCCAAGTGTTTTGATCAGCTGTTTATATTGAGTGTGACATTAAACTTCTCAATTAGCCAATATGAGGATTCCGTCTTCAGTGAACAGCATATAAGAAATGGATAGTTGGAAGGTTAATAATTGCTTTTGTATTTAAACGTTGTAAAAGCACAGAAAACACAGATTATGCTTTAATTATTTTGAGCAGTGTAAACAAGAGTAAGTGTCTGTTTCATAATGCTCAACTGAACTACCTAAATGATATATGCATATCTACATTTTTATCAACTCACTCATGCGACGTTTTTCATTCAATTTATATTACGTTACTAACTTCTTGGTTATGAACTAGTACATGTAGGCCCGGCATGGCCAAGCGTGTTAAGGCGTGCGACTCGTAATCTGAGTGTCGCGGGTTCGCATCCCGGTCGCGCCAAACATTCTCGCCCTTTCAGCCGTGAGGGCGTTATAATGTGACGGTCAATCCCACTATTCGTTGGTAAAAGAGTAGCCCAAGAGTTGGCGGTGGGTGGTGATGACTAGCTGTCTTCCCTCTAGTCTTACACTGCTAAATTAGGGACGACAAGCACAGATAGCCCTCGAGCATCTTTGTGCGAAATTTGAAACATGTTTCGTATGACAGGGATTCGAATCCACAACCCTCAGATTATGAGTTGAGTGCTAAAACCCACCTGGCCATGCCGGGCCGATTGTGTCGCTTTGACTTTTCTTTCTACATTATTCATGCATTTTTCTCTTTCATTCTTCCTCTTCTTTTATATTTTCATAAGAAATGAATTCACACGATAATGTTATTAATTATTATTCGACTTCATTCTAAAAATAAATAATTTAATTATATTCCAATTCGTCATAGGTCTATTTAGGTGACTTGTGTTTTGCCATTTTATTTTCCTGAGATACATGAATGATCTTGCTTTGGCATTCTCAGACACTATTGACTCACCACAAAATAAATACAATAGTTCGGTGTCTTATCTATTTGTGAAGAAAACAACATAATACGAATCTGAGAAACAATGAAGTAAATTCAACAAAGTAACATAAATCTACCACTTTTAGCCTATTTTTCCTTCTGTTTCTTTGTTCTGAATTTTACACAAAGCTACATGAGAGCTATCTGCACTAGCCGTCCCTAATTTACCAACTTAAAATTGGAGGGAAAGCAGCAAGTCATCACCACCCACCGCCAACCCTTAGGCTACTCTTTCAACGTCCACATGGTTGAAAGGACGAGCATTTTGGTGTGATTGGGATTCTAAACCGCAAATTTCAGATTAAGAGTCGAGAGCCTAACCACCTGGCCATTTAAAGCCTTTTCACTATCTGTTAATATAGCACTTTTTTTTTTTAATCTTGCTTTTATATCGCGGTATAACCTTTTGGCTTCTGTAAAATAATTGTACAACAAGAGGAAAAGAGTAAATATAATAAAATCAATCAATTTAGTAATCAAAGTTGCATTCTGTGTGTGTGTGTGTTTTCGTATAGCAAAGCCACAAAGGACTATCTGCTCAGCCCACCGAGGGAATCGAACCGCTGATTTTAGCGTTGTAAATCCGGAGACATACCGCTGTACTAGCGGGGAGCAATTGCATTCTGAAACCTAATTCAACTTTAAAAAAATTAGAACTACAAGAAAATAGTACCAACCTAAATGAGAAAAAAATTGACCTAAAAAACGTCTCCCACAGACTTTCGCAGCCACTAATCGTATGTTTCATCGTATCTATGAGAATCACACGTCCATCTGAAGCAAACAGTACCGTTTGTTACATTTTAGAAATGTATATGAATAAACTATAAAAACATTTATACTGCGCTACCCATTCCTAAACTAGTACCTTAACTACTATTATCGGATTTTATTTTACATCTAAAGTTGAGATCACTTAGTATCTTAAATGATCTTTACCTAGATTAAGTGATTTTCCCAGTTTAATCTCCATTTTTTTTGGTTTGTTGTTGTTTTTCAAATTCATTAGCCAACACTGTATAGTTATTAGTCTAGCAATATTTTTGTCCTTAAATTTGTAAAACATGGTATACACAAAGCAGAGTTGTCCAAACAAACAGAAATGTTTCAGACACGAGACACAGCGTCTGTGTGGTGCAAGGGCAGGTAAGACACTTTAGGTTAATGTCGAACAAAGTAAACATACCATTGAAGATCAACCGTTGCATATATATATGAGAATGGAAGCAGTCTGTAATTTTTAAACACATGGTTAATTTCGCTGACTTAAAAGTAGGCTGATGGTTCACATGGATTTAATTGTAAAACAATAAAATATGGATAACGTTTCTGACATTGTTTAAAATGCGTTTTAGATCTTTAGTTTCGGATGGTCATTTATTTTAATCAGCAGGAGCAGAAATTGATGAAACATTACTGTAGTGTGAAGTCGCTGTGTTGGGCTTGTGCGAAAATATCGCAGTGGCACGACTTAAAAGCTGCAAATATACCAATATTTGTGTAGTTGAGGCAGTTCCACATAGCAACAACTCTAATTTTAGCCAATCAGATGTGTGGATCTTTTATTAACCATAAGTTTCATTGAACCGTTCCTTGAGCCATTCATGATAATATTTAAGTTCTCGCTATTCTGTGGTATTCATTAATCTTCTTTTTGTTCATCAGAGTCTCACGACCTCATAATTAGTACTTTTTCTCTCCTAAAGTAAAAACTAGAAGGAAACCCACCTCTTGAAATTTCTTTTTCAGTCTTGTCATCACTGCAACTCAAGTCCATCATTTATGGCCAGTTTTGCTCTGGAAATCTCCATCACGTATGCAGTTCAGCGTGTATCCGACTATTTCATGGTATCGCTTCGCTCATGTGTGTCTCAAGCTTTGTAGATATAAACAGATATATGTTCTACTTTTAAGCTCTTTTGCGATATCACTTGAGAATACTTATTATATTTCAGTTTAAATAAACATCTTTAAAAAAATACAATAACAGGAAAGGATGTAGGGCGTCTTAGCTGGTGGAGCATGACTTTCAGTAAGTGCACGTGCGTGTGTGATATTACAAACAATAACTTAAGCATATATTTTCTACTAGCTCAATACAGGTTTCCTGTGAAGAGAATGCATCTGAAAAACATATCAACTACACTTGGTTTGATGTGGTTGCCGCTCTAAAGACCTTTTGCTCAGTACCAGACCTCATTAAGGCAGATGGTGTGAAACATAAAGTTTTAATGGAAACATTTCTTTTGTGTATAAGTCGTAAGAAACTACTCTTAAGATTTCAACTTCTTGTTTTCAGTAGTCATTGCGGTACTATTTTAAAGTATCCACAGTTACTCAAAGCAGCTCCAGTACATACTCTGGTCTGAATGACGTATTATACTTTACAACTGAGGCGTTCTACACTCTAAAATTAGTTATTCCATGTTATTTCCCAGAATAAATACTGTTCTATCAATTATTATGTCATAAATATTCACCTGATAGGTATCTTCCAATCAAGTTACTGGTGAACTAGTAATATAATAGTCATTCAAATAGAAGCAGTGCCCAATCAGTTTGTGGACAACATCATGTCAATTTATAAACAGTGCAAGATTATAGATGTTATTCAACGAGCTTATAGTTTTCAGTCAACTTATAAATTATATTTGGTCAGCTTAACTGTATTAATCGTCATTTCAACAATAATGCTTTGTTTTTAATTGTTTGTTTCACCACATTTTTTTCGAAACTTTTGCTATAAGAAAGTATTCAGTCAGCTTATATGTACAATATCATGGTATATTTTTAAGATGCTAGAGTATTCAATCAGCTTATATATGCAATATCATAGTATATTTTTAGATGCTAGAGTATTCAATCAGCTCATATATACAATATTATGGTATATTTCTAGGTGATATTAGAATAATCAACAAATACAGTTAATCAACAAAAATCTATTATTTAATCGATGTTATAGATACCATTAATTCAACATATAGATTGTGGTAAGTCAGATTGTGTTTGTTACACCAACTCAGTCAACTTACACACTGTATTCAGTGGTTGTATTCGTTTATTCCGTTACACTAAAATGAATTTGAAGCCTTTCCACATCGTTCCAGTCCATGTCGACATGTTTAGTCACGCTCTATTTGACGACATGTGTTTTGACAATAACGCTACGGCATAGTTGCTATTGGAAAAGCTTTCTTTAATAGGCTGGCATACTCAAATTACACGACCTCTCCCTGTTTGCTTTCCATAAGCCATCAAGTGTACGAGAACGACAGTTTAATATTGTCCATTTCCAACACTCCAGTCGCATAGATAACCAGAAGCACTGTGTCCAGTGTCTTCACCGTTACGTTTTAATATGGAATAATATAATTACCCGTCTCAGTGTTCAACTTCTTGAGGTATGAGAGCATCCAGTCATTTTAAAAATAGTTTTCAGCAACCATATTATAAACGGTGATCTTATAAATACTATCCAATCAACATTTAAATATTATTCAGTCGTTTTAAAAGTTGTATAATAAACTATAAGCTAACATTTAGTGATCATATAGATAGCAGTCAGTCGACTGCTCGATATAGACCAGAACAGTCAGTTTATAGGTAGTACATGTCTAATTAACTCAAACTGCTCTACGAACCTGTATGTTACATTAATCAAATATCACTTTGTATTTGGTCTAGTTTTAAACTGTGTTGTTCAGTTTATTTGTAGATAGTACTCATTTTAAGCTATAAATATTATTCGGTCAAGCAATAGATATTATTCCATTACCTTACAGGATATGTTATATTAGGTTGTAACCAATATTCAGTGTACATATACAATGTCTTCCTTGCAAAAGTATTGGTTCTCTACCAATAACATTTTGAAGAAAGACAAAATACGTACAAAAAATCAATGGCATTTTTAATTCTAAACTATAATTATCAAACTTGGTTTGTGTGAAGGAGAATGAATGTCAGTAAAATTAGCAAAAAAATATATAAATTGAAATTTAGTGGTTACATAAGTATTCAGTCCTCTGAGTCATTATTCGGTCTCTAACAGCTTTGCACAATAGAATGGTGTAATATTTGTCCATTCCTCCTAGCAAAATTGCTCCAATTTTGACAAGTTCGTTGGAAATTGCTGATGGACTGCAATATTCAAGTCCCCCATACATTTTCCATGGAATTCAAGTCAGGGCTGTGAGTGAGCCATTCCATGACATACACTTTCTTCTTTTGAAATAAATCTGGCGTGGCTTTGTTCTTGTGATACAGATCATCGTCAAATAGAAATGTCAATTTTCAACCCATATTTAGGCTCATGGCTGACTCAAGCAGGTTTTTCTTTAGGATTCACCTGTACCTTACATCATTCATATTTCTCTTGGTCCTGACAAGCTTCACAGCCTCTGCTGATGAGAAGTATTCTCGTAATGTGATACTGCTATTGCCATGCTTGATAGTTGGGGTGGTGTAAATTGGGTAATGTGCTGCGTTTGGCTTGTACTTTGAATTTACATCTAAAAGCTCAATTTTTGTCTCGCCTGACTGTAAAACGCTCTACCACATGTCTTCAGTATCATTTACACGCTTTGTTGCGAACTCTATACGTGATTTAAGTTGTTGTTTTTCAGTAATACTTTTTCTCGCAACTCGTCCATACAGGCCAGCTTTGTGTAGGGATCGAGATATTGTCGATGTATGAGCACTGACTCCCATCTCAAAGTTACTGTTGGCTTCAGAGTGGCATTCCTAACCAATTTCCTGCTTGCCCGGAGGTACAGAATGAAAGGATAGCCTGATCTAGGTTGTGACATTCCACTTCTTAATAATGAACTTCATTTTACACAAAAGCGTAAACAATCAGTATTTTTAAAATTTTCTTGTAACCTTCTACTGATCTGTGCTTCTCTACTACTTTATCATTGACTTGTTTGGAAAGCTCCTTCGTTTTCGTGGTTAGTTTGTCATATCACTATGTCAATTGTGGCTTGAACAGATGAGTTTACTCTAAAGTCAAGTTAAACCATTTGGATTACACTCGAACATTCACTATTACACTAATATGTGGCCCCTCTCCCACTGGTATAGTGATACGTTTGTGGACTCACAATGCTAAAATCTGGGTTTTAATACCCGTGGTGGGCAGACCACAGATAGCCCATTGAGCAACTTTATACTTAATTTGAATCAAAAACACACACTAAATTTTTGACCTTTCGAACTAATATTTTGCGCTTGAACTGATTTATGGTCTTTGCAGCAAAGGGGTGGAATGTTTATGCAGTTGAGAATATTTTAATTTTATTTGAAAATCTAACTTATTTAGATGATATCGGAGCCATTTTTAGCTTTCTCAGTTTGGAATATATTGTGTAGATTCTAATTATAAATTCCCATTTCAATGTTTTATAATATAAAACTCAGATAGCAACAAAATATGGAAACTTTGCAGGTGAATACTTTTGCAAGACACTGTATATAGTATTAAATCTCTTTAAATATAGTAGCAATCTAACTTATAACTAACTCTTGATTAACATACAGATAATATTCATTCAAATTAACATCGATACAACATTTTTTATTTAAAAATGAGATTAAAACCTTTTACTATATACATCACGCAAAATTTGTTTGAGTGTAGATCACGTTTTTCTTTAAAAGTTAACAGTAATAAACAAGCACATTAGCATTTATAAAAAAAACTTAGTATTAAATGCACAATGCTTACCTAATACTAATTTATATTTCAAGGTAGTCACAAAATTTTATTTAATTATTCATACTGTTTTATCTTAAATTCATGTGTAAGTTGTAAATGGATTTGCAGGGTCATAAATATCAGTTATCCATTTTTTTTCAATATTAATTCAGTATATATAATTTCTATACTACTAAAATAGTTGCATTATTTTATTTGTAACATTATTATAAATGTTTGGTGCTTGATAAAAACAAATTTTTCAAAACACTTCCTTCTGTGTAGAATTGCACAGGTGAAAACAAAGAAATGTAAACTTCTTAAAGTGACGGTAGGGCTTAGTGAAAAACTTACTCCTGCATACTAGGGCTGACAAACAGGATTTTAAGAGAGCTCTGAAACAAAATAGTGCCAGAAACTGGAAAAATAATGCATTTAGGGGCATGAATGGTCTTGGGTTTAGGTTAAGTAACTGGTTCTAAGCACCTGCTAGTGATGAAAAGGAGCACGTAAGGGAAACAGATGGGATCACGGAGAATGAAATCGTAAAGGATAGGGAAATTACAGCTGTAGGCGACTCTATAGTTAGGCATGTAGCTAAATTAGTGTATGGTGTATTTAGGAGCAAATTAATATGTATGTGCTATCCAGGGTATAAGTCATAACTAACAGAACCAGAGAGATAGATAGTTATGTGTGCTAGTAGCAGTGCAGTTTTTGTCATACATGTTCAGGCTAATGATACAAAGAAAAATGTATCTGAGGTGCTTACTGATAAGTATTAAACTTTCGCAATAGCTTTCAACTAAAGGGGTCATAACTTGATTTTTCCAGGGATACTGCCAAAAATAAATTATGAAGATGAGACACTAAATAAGTAATTAAGATTGAATACCACGCTTAGATCAATATGTTGTTCGATTTGTGAGATAATTCTAATGGGAAAGTTAATCTATTTTTAGAATGGTTGGCTTACAGTTAAACAAGCCAGGAACTATCATGTTAGCAGAGAATGTTAACTTAGTTGTAGTAGTAGATTTAAACTAGGGTTAGACAAATGTGAGGGCAGCGATATTTGTAAAATAGAAAATATAACTGACCAGAACATATGTGCAACAAACATAAAACACAAAAGTAATTTAAAATCTATTATTAATTGTTACTGCTGTAATGATAGATTTATTAGAAATGAAATGGATGAGTTGAAAGCAGTTATGAGACTTTGTTACATTTGAACAATTTTGATGAGAGAATTGTTTTTAAATACGAGGCTATAGATTATTTACTACAGATTGATAAAAAGAGAAGGATAGGCTTTATGTGTGTATCCTGTTGAGTTAGGGACATTAAAGACATTAGCACCGATGTTGAGTCCGTTTGGGTTAGTGGATATAAAGGGAAAAGTCTTGTAATTGAGACTTGTTATAGCTCCAATTTTGTTAGAATGCAGAAATTAATGATAAATTGTATAATGAGATCAGAATAGTAACTGAAAAAAAATTACAATGGGATATTTTAATTTCAGGGATATAAATTTGGAACATTTTGAGTTGACTGTGAGGGGTAGGTTTTTTAAAAAATGTTCAGGATACTTTTACACAACTGGTGATAGAACCTACCAGAGACAAAGCTGTATTGGATTTAATATCAGCATCTGATGTGAATATGATAGACAGAGTTGTGACTCGGTAGAATTTAAGTACAAGCGACCACAACACTATTAGGTGTGGGAATTTACGAAATGAAAACTTCATTTTAACAAACGAAAAATGACAAATATCACTTAGTCATGTTATTGGTAATTTTCAGTTACAAGCATTTTCCTGTCAAGTTAGATATAATATTCAATCACGCTACTGATAATTATTATTCATAACTAAATGTAAGTAATTTCCTGCCAAGTCAAATAAGATATTCAGTCAAATTATTGATAATTATCGATTACAAGCACTTTCTTGTCAAGTTAGATATTCTATAACTTTAGTATTCAGTCGGTTGTTAGAAAGTATTTGGCTTTGTACTTTATAGATCGTGTCCAACCTATTTATAGATATTCAGTCTACTTTTGTTTGTTTCGTTGTTTGGGAATTTCGCACAAAGCTACACGAGGGCTATCTGTGCTAGCCGTTCCTAATTTAGCAGTGTAAGACTAGAGAGAAGGCAGCTAGTCATCACCATCCACCGCTAACTCTTGGGCTACTCTTTTACCAACGAATAGTGGGATTGACCGTAACATTATACACCCCCACGGCTGAAAGGGCGAGCATGTTTAGCGCGACGGGGGCGCAAACCCGCGACCCTCGGATTACGAGTCGCACGCCTTACGCGCTTGGCCATGCCAGGCCATCAGTCTACTATGCTGTACTCAGTTAACCCAGCCCTGAATTAACCATTAAGTAAAATAAGCACGTGCTTATGGCAACAAGGGAAGGGGAGCACCACAGAGTTTTTCCCCTAGTTATCATGCCCTTAACTCTTTCACTGCCATATTTAACTTTAGTCGATTTTTTTGTAATTGTCCTTATCTGCGATGTTCGATTTTTCTCTGCATTGTTAAAAATCGTTTTCTTTGGCTCGGTGAGAGAATAAGGTTTCGAGAAACTACTAAACTATGTATCTGAAGTAAGAAGTTATTGATTTGCGAAATATTAATATAAAAGCAGAACAAAATGTTGTTAAAACTTCAGGTTAAAGATCATCATATGTTATGATGTCTGAACTAGAAGGTGAAATTTTTTCTCAATCATTCCTTCTGTTGTGGTTATTTATAAATTATAAGCAGTGGAACTGTTTTGTTTAACTTTTACTGCTTTATTCAGTCACATCTGCAGAAAAATAAGACTATAATACCACAGAAACATAAGTCAACGAAATGGTGACAGATTTGTACAGAAACGTGACTAGTTTTACATTTTTTTGGCTTCTGTTTTCGTACGTTATATTTGAATTATTGCCTCATTTGTTTTAGCTTTATTTGCGTTAGTATTGTATTATTCATGTGTGTTTTGTAATATTTTTATAAGTGTGTTTCTCACTGAACTTTTCTGAACCGTAATTTTTTGGCTTCAAACAGCTTGCTGTAAAAAAACCCTTTGTGTGTGAGACATATTTTGAAACTTATCATATCAAGAAAACATTTAGAAAGGAATTCCACTGTAACAATGTTCCTTTTATAGATTATATGTAACCTACAGTCATGTGAAAAAATTAGGACACCCTATAAAAGCCTATGTATTTTTGTAACATTTTTGGATATGTAAATATTTATTCTCACTTTTAACAATACTGAGAGATTATAGGAATATAGATAAGCAATTAAAACTGAAGAAAAGACTTTTCAAAATCTTATGTAAATGTCATGCTACAAAAATGCATATTGTAACTGAGGAAAAGGTTAGGACACCCTATCCCCTAATAGCTAGTATTATCCCCTTTGGCTGAAATAACTGTAGTGAGACGCTTCTTGCAGCAATCTACCAGTCTCTGACATCGATCTGAAGAAAGTTTGCCCCACTCCTCAATGCAGAATTCTGTCAGCTGTGAGATGTTTGAGGGGTTTCTTGCATGTACAGCCCGTTTCAAGTCACCCAACAGCATCTCAATGGGATTAAGATTTGGGCTTTGACTCAACCATTCCAGGACTCTCCATGTTTTAGTTTTCACCCAGTCCTTGGTGGATTTACTGGCATGTTTTGTGTCATTGTCGTATTGCAGGGTCCAGTTCCGCTTCAGCTTTAATTTTCGTACAGATGGTCTCACAAGATCCTCAAGCACCCTCTGATACACAGTAGAATTCATGGTGAATTCTATGATTGTGAACTGTCCAGGTCCTGCTGCAGCAAAGCAGCCCCAAACCATGACACTTCCACCTCCATGCTTCACAGTTGGTATGAGGTTCTTTTCCTGCAATGCTGTATTTAGTTTACGCCAAACATGTTCTCTGTTTTGGTGTCCAAATAATTCAATTTTGAACTCATCTGTCTAAAGAACATTATTCCAGAAGTCCTGGTCTTTGTCTACATTCTCTCTGACAAACTTCAGTCTGGCCTTGATGTTTCTCTTGGAGAGCAAAGGTTTCCTCCTTGCACACCTCCCATGCAAGTTAAACTTGTGCAGTCTTTTTCTGATTGTAGAGGCAAGCACTTTCACATCAACAGTAGCCAGCGCCTGCTGTAGGTCCCGTGATGACATTTTAGTGTTTTTGGAGACCTCTTTTAGCATCTTGCGGTCTGTTCTCGGGGTGCACTTGCTTGGATGACCAGACCTGGACATGTTGACAGTTGTTTTGAAAGCTCTACACTTGTTGACTATTTTCCGGACAGTGGAATGGCTGATTTCAAAATCTTTTGGGATCTTTTTAAATCCATTACCAGACCAGACTCATAAGCTGCTACAATTTTCTTTCTGAAGGCCTCAGACAGCTCTTTTGCTCTCGCCATGGTGCTCACTCTCAATTTAACAGTCAGGAGCACACCAAACTAAATGTCTGAGGTTTAAATATGGCAAGCCTCATTCACAATGCTGACTAACGATCCACTAATCACATGCACCTGGTGTGATACACCTGTGTGTGAGTTTAGCCATTTTATGTGGGTATAAATGTGGGGGTGTCCTAACTATTTCCTCTGTTAGAATATGCATTTTTGTCGAATTACATTTTACAGAAGATCTTGAAAAATCTTTTCTTCAGTTTAAATTGTTTAGTTATATTCCTATAATCTCTGAGTATTGTTAAAATTGAGATTAAATATCTATGTATCGAGAAATGTTACAAAAGATACACAGGCTTTCATAGGGTGTCCTAATTTTTTCACATGACTGTATAAGAGTATTTTGGGCATATATGTATTCACTTGTAATTCTTTAATAATATAAACCGATCTGAAGCTGAGATATATTGAGGGAATAAATACAAGGGTGCCCGGATTTAAATGTGATTTAAGACTGGGCACCCTTGTTTTCATCCCCATTTATAAATAGCCAACAAAAGTTTGTCAAATATGCTATTTTTAGACCTAAAAATGGAGATCACGATTATATTCTCCTTACTTCTTACTTGATCCTATCTTTAAGTCATAATGCCCCGACCCGGCCCGTTCCATTGGTGATATTTTTTATGAGATGAAAGAACAATCCCAGACAGAAACACAGAGACAACGACGACAAACGTTTAGATGTAATTCAACTATTTTATGACTATAACTTCAGATCAGTGTGTCTTCTATTACATTTCTTAAAAGTTGGCCAAACAACTGACTGATTAGAGTAGTCTAAAGGCGATAATTCGACCTTTTAGGTCAAATTGAGTAAGACTTCGATGTGTACGACAGCATTATTCTTAACGTTGTTATGCATACGCTATAAACTATACTACTAGTAGCAGTACAGTACTGTGGCACCGTGGTCATACAAAGATACCATAAAGAACCGACAAATCAACAAAATCATTTTAGGATTGTCTGAAAAATGCATGAATTGAACAAGTTCATGTGAGCGAGGTTAGTACTGAGTACTAGGCTTAACGTTATTGGCCTCAGTTGCAATGTATTAGTATTAGGCCTGTTGTTAGTGTTACCTGAGAACCGAGTGACAATAACGTTAGGCTCAAATACTGTAACTAGTTTAGTGAAAGTACACTGGAAACGCCACTGTAGCCTGGAATAATGGAGATGTCTATTCCCAATTGAAGGTCGTTGTTTTGAATTTGCCTTCGCATCCAGGCATGCATATAAAATTTCGGAAATATGCCTATTTGTTGGCTCATCTAAAGTATCCAGGTCAAAACTGAGCTTATAGTTGAGGTTATAACTCATTCTTCATATATTTGATTAGTATTACGGTACTCTAGACTAGGCCTAACCCAGTATTTAGTAGTTCAACGTGCAGGACAATTTACAATAGATTATAGGTTATGGATGTGTACCATTACAGAATAATCACTGTGTATATAGGCTACTACAGTATGTGTTGTTGATTACAGATTGTTTTAGAATACTTTTTGGCTCACAATGAATTTGCATATTACCATTGGCATTGCTTCTTGCATACAGCTACCATAGCAACATCCTTAATGAAACTTTTGCAATGACTGAAAACTAATTCTTTTAACCAATCAGAATGCAGCAAATCAATAACGGTATTTATGAATTCATCTTTATGTGCTGATGGACTTAGGTCGTAGGATAACTTTCTGACAATCTTTGTCTAAATGTAGACCTAGAGTTTAGTATGTTTGACTGTCTTGCCAACGTTTTTCTTTGTGAATTTAGTGCTTTTCTAATTATTATATTTATAAGTGATCCATATTATTTTGTGGATTTTTTGTTTCTGTATTTTTCAGATTGCAAGATGAAATGTGTTCAGTTAAGTGGTGCACAAAAGAGAAAACTGGCAAAAAACAACAACAAAAGTCTTTGGATTTAGTGGCCAAGACTGTAAAGCTGACTAATTTTTTTCACTCAGCTTACACAATATGATCTTACAAATCAAAACCCATCTCCGCCATTAGAAGTCACTTGTACTGCATCTTACTCTGACAAGATTGAAGTTGAACCAAACTCCACACCTACAAGTACCACTTTGTCCACTTCAAGGTCAAAATATCATGATAATGTTGAGGTGTCACAGGCTGGCTCAACTGGGACAAGTCTCACAACTGATCTCACTCTGCCTGTAAATTATCCTGATATCTCTGGTGCTAATGTTGATGCAAGCTGCTCTACAAGACAGTCTGAAGTTGAAATAATTGCTGAAAATGAAAATCCTCTGGACTATGGTAAAATATTTCAGTGTACAAAAGATGAAGAAACTAGAGCAAAAGATCTAGGGTTGTGGCCCGATTTCTTTGCTTATGATGTGGCTTATTGGATTGCTTGTGTACTTTATGACTGTCAAGACCACAATAGGCCATTTGCCAAATCTTAACGGACTTTCAATAGTGGCAAACCAACGAGATACTGTTCGCAAAAACTTTTCTTTGGGATAAAGGCCAGTGGTGAGCAATACAACAGAGAGCGGTTGTCGTATTCACCGTCAACAGGGTCAGTTTACTCTTTTGTTTGCAAACTTTGTGCCCCTAAATTTTCCTCGCGTTTTGTTAAAAGAGAAGGGTTCAGTGAGTGGAGAAATACTATTGTAACAGATCATCATGAAAGAATCACTACTCACCAAGACTCAATGTTAACATATTTAACTCGCAGATGAGGTTTCGGTTTGTGACAAGAGTTGGAAAAACAAAGAAGAGTGCAATTACTGGGAACACGTCTTAAAGCGTGTAATAGCTGTTATTCGTACATTAGCTGAACGTGGCCTGACTTTTCGAGGAACAGATGAAAAATTTGGTTCACTGCAGAATGGGAATTTTTTAGGGTTGTTTGAGCTCATAAATCAGTTTGATCCATTTTTAGAAATATGGAAATTCTGGAAAAGGAAATTCTTCTTTCTTGTAAAAATTACCTGTGAAGAACTCATTGAACCAATGGTTCAGAAGGTCCACGCGTTCATTGTGGATCAAGTAAATTATTCTGGTTATTTTCGCTTGTCGGTTGACTCGACGCCCGATCTATCACATATTGATCAGTTAAGTGTTGTACTTCGATACTTGAAAGATGGGCAGCCTATTGAACGCTTTTTAACCTTTCTGGATCTGAAAAGCCATACCAGTGAGGAAATGGCAAACTAACTATTGCACTACTTACGTGAAGTTTACAAACTTAATTTTTCAAAATGTAGGGGTTAGTCTTAGGACAACATGTCTGGGCATTATAAGAGGTTGCAGTAGAAGATTTTAGAAGAAAATAAATGTGCCATATATGTGCCCTGTGCAGTCCATTCACTAAATCTGCTAGGCTGAAGTACTGTTGACTGCTGTCACATGGCAGTTATTTTTTTCTCTACAACGCATTCGCTCTATACTTTTTTCAGCCTCAACCAGCCGGTGGAAAGTTCTTAAAGCTTGTCTTGGAAATGAAAGTGTGTTAATATCCCTCTCTGATACGAGACGGGAGGCACTTGCTATGACAACAACAACAATTTTAAAGTCTTTCTTTAAGATTTTGGAAGCTTTAGAATGTCTAGTTGAAGACCAGTCACAAAAGGAAGACACTAGAAAAGAAGCAGATAATATTACAAATAAGATGCAAGAGATATAATTTGTTTTTATGTTTATCATGTGGGATGAAATTTTGTAAAAGTTTCATAAAGCAAGTTAAGTTATGCAAAATGAGGATATGAACTTAAAAAACACGTGTAGATCTGTATGGGTCATTAGCTAACCAACTACGCACTTTAAGGGATGACTTTGAAAGATTTGAAGTTGCAAAGGAAATACTATCAAATATTGATTACAATGCAGCTGAAACTCGCAAACGTGTCAGGAAGAAGGTACTCAATAAGGTAATCTGAAAGCCAGATACAAATTTCGTATAACCACCTTCTACACACTTTTTTGGCAAACTATAAACCCAGATGAGAAAAAGAGGAAAGATGTACAAAGAAATAGCAAACATTTTCTTTCCTAAGTGATGTGTCAAATGATGTCACTTCATCTCTTGGCACTGAAAGGTCCTCTCAGTGTTCCCAAAAGCTAATTGATGCTTACTCAAAAAACTTGGACACTAATCTTTCTGCCGAGCTTCAGCAGTTTCACTCATATATGCACCATAAATTCAGTGCAACAAAAACTGTAAGAATCAGATTCAGTCATGTTGAACTTTGAAAAATAATTTTGGAAGACAAATTTAAGTGTGCGTTTCCAAACGTAGGCATTGCATTGCGTAAAATTTTAACATTAATTGTCACAAATTTCACAGCTGAGCGTTCATTTTCTCAACTCAAGCATGTTAAAAATCCCAAAAGAACAACTATGCGACAAGACAGGCTGGATGCCTCGTCTCTGCTTAGTATAGAAGCAGATTTATTTCGCCAAATTAGTTTTGAGGACTTGATCAAAGATTTTGCAATTAAGAAATCTAGAAGAAAACTTTTTAAAATTTAAATAAATATTAAGGTATAAGTAAATAATTTGCTTACAGTGTTTTAAGTTCAAAGTAAGAACTTTTTGAATAAAACGGTTTTGAGTAAATTTTTCGTTTTTGTTAACATCAAAGTGAAAACTGTTAACTCAAAGTAAAAACAAATGTACGGTAAAAATGATTCTTTTTAATTATCATCAATCAAAGAAGTGATTTTCCTCATCATTTCTAAATACAAGGCCTCAATCATTGCTTGATTTTGTTCCATGCCCAATATTTTGAATAAATAAGTTTTTTTATTTAATATAGTTTCGGGGTCGACCTGGAAGAAAACCGAAGAAGGATTATAAATTTTCAAACATTTATTTCACTTTCAGCGCTTATTGAATCTTAATGACTTGTCAGTTAAGCACTGAGGGGAACACCATAGTTGGGCTGTCCTTAGGGCATCTGTTGCCCTTAATCCGGCCCTGAGTTAACCAGAAGAAGACCTAAGAATGTCAAAACGTTGTTCTGTACTTTAATTAAAGTTTTAATACCCATACCAGCTGTCTTGAGAATATATTTTTTAACATACGGATGGTATTTAGTTTGTTTCTTTGTTTTTGAATTTCGCGCAAAGCTACACGAGAGCTATCTGTGCTAACCGTCCTTAATATAGTAATATACGACTAGAGGGAAGGCAGCCTAGTCATCATCACCCACCGCCAACTCTTGAGTTACTCATTTACCAATGAATATTGGGATTAACCATCATGTTATAATGTACCCGCGGCGTATTTGATGTGACGGGGATTCGAATCCGTGACCAACGGATTACTAGTCGAGCGCCTTAACTACCCTGCTATGCCGGGCCTATAGTATTTAGTTAAGTCACATATATTTGTAAAATACTTAATTATTAGTCAATAGTGTTCAATGCTATTACATATTAATGTCCAGTTGTGATACAGTGTGCATCTCCAACTTCATTAAATATGTTTCCCAGTAAGTCACTATATCACTTTCAAATGTTATTCACCAGTAAGAAATTACAACGCAAATTGTATGATGTATAGTTGCCAATAAGTTAACACATAACATTCCGTGAAATTCCTTTATAATAAATCTATGACACATTAAACAGAACGTGATATGAGGACATATTGCCGAAACAAGACTGTGGTCCAAATTTTATTTCTGGCATTGTTTGCATACTTGGAATTTCGTTGATTAAGACGTAAATAATAGTTTGGTTCTATATTTAACAGTTATCGTAGTAGCAAATATGCTTTTATTTTATATAACACAATCTAGTGCTGTTAAAACTTTGTTATTTTCTCATTTTTTATGAATTAAACGTTATAGACGCATATCTTTACATAATAAAAAAATTTTAGAAGAGCCCTTATGTTCTCACTTATCTGTTAGCTTTTATTATAATTAGCTACACTACAGAAAGCATGACTTATAATTCACAATTTCCTGTTGACGAATATCGACAGTGTAATGTCATTGCCCCAACGTCTTAACCCATCTTACCGGAAATTGAATTTTATAACTCTGATTTTTTTTTCTTGTGTGTACTACAATCAGGTCACACTTCCTTTGATTATACCTTTTGTATTACATTTGAGTGAATATTTTCTCTAACAATGATTACAATATAAAGAGTTTCTTCACAGAAACCAGCTTCTCTTGTTCTTCGTCACGGTCTCTTTGTTTCCTAGTATTCGATTCCGTTCATTAGCAAATGATAAATGACTTAGAAACTTTGCGACTGCTACTGTAATTATTTTACAGCACTCTTGTTTTTTGTCTTTATTAGCGCTCAGTGGTTCGAGTAGTTACGAGCTAGCCGGTGCACATTAAGAAGCAACAGATAGGAAAGAAAAGACGCTAGTGAAGAATGTAATACAAAAGGAAAGAAAAGACGCTAGTGAAGAATGTAATACAAAAGGAAAGAAAAGACGCTAGTGAAGAATGTAATACAAAAGGAAAGAAAAGACGCTAGTGAAGAATGTAATACAAAAGGAAAGAAAAGACATTTGTAAAAATGTACAGTAGTGACGTAATAAGAAAAGGAAGAATCGTAATCATTTCATTGGGTACTAGAATTTAAATAAATACAGAAAAAGGACATAAAAGACATTTCTAGTTATCTATTTTGTTAGAATATGTAGTTTTCGTAAATAATGCTAATTAAAAATTACTGTTTCAGTGACCTTAGCAATACCATATTTTATGGTAAGAAGGACAATAACAGTTATTTCTTTTTCTGGGTGGTTTGATAAAGAACACGATATATATAAAAATTCACGAATGATAATAAAAGTACAAATCATGCTGAAAAACTGATAATATAATTTAATAAATTATTAGAGGTGATTTTAACCAGTGAAATGGAAAATAATACATATTTTTTACCCGAAAAATGTGTGTATTTGTATCTAAAAGAAATTTATCCTATCTAGTAAACCTCTCTTCATATTGATTTGCCCCCCCCGCTAGTACAGCGATAAGTCTACCGATTTACAATGTTAAAATTAGGGATTCGATTCCCCTCTATGAGCACAGCAGATAGCCCGATGTGGCTTTGCTGTAAGAAGAAACACAAACTCGTATTGATTTGTTTTCGAATTTCGCGCAAAGCTACACGAGGGCTATCTGCCGTCCCTGATTTAGCAGTGCAAGACTAGAGATAAGGCAGCTACTCATCACCTCTAACGAATAGTGGGATTGACCGTCACATTATAACGTACCCACGGCTGAAAGGGCGAGCATGATTGGTGCGACGGGGGTTCGAACTCGCGACCCTCAGATTGCGACTCGAACGCCTTAACCCACCTGGCTATGCCGAGCCGCTTGTTCGTATTGAAATTTTAATGTTAAATTTTTGTGTTAGTGCTGGTGGTCATTAACAATTTTCTGAAACTTAAATACATTCTAGAAGTTAGAAATTAACACTTGTCTGCCTAGCTGTCTGAATTGTTCCCCACAGTGGCATAGCTGAATGTCTACTGACTTACAACGCTAAAAACCGGGTTTCGATACCCATGGTGGGCAAAGTGCAGATAGCCCTTTTGCTTAATTTAACGACAACGGTCTAAATTATGAAGAAAACTGTGTCACCAGACCGTTTTATTTTTACAATAACGCTTTTGGTAAGGTTTATATTTAGATATTACGTTATCTCGAATACGTAAATGGTTGTTAAAAATAAATTCAGTCTGTTATACATTGCGTATGTTCTAAGATAATTACACTATGTAACACAAATTTTGTTCCTGGATAGTATGTGTTATTTCTTAATTGCTTATATTGTAAAAGTACAGAAAATGACCATTATTCCCTTCAAACTTTGCTTTTGTGATCTGGATAATGTAATTTAGAAATTAACCTATTTTATATGTAAAAACGGCCAAATTTGCACATTTTCATTTACATAAGGTATGAATAAAACAACATATGAACCAATATTTACTAGTATTTATACCAAAGTTTTGGCCGAGCATGGCCAGGTGGGTTAAGGCGTTCGACTCGTAATCTGTGATCAGTGATGACGAGAAAATCCTCTTGTGGAGAAAAATATATATGTAAAAACGGCTGGTTTGGGTTGAGAACTCGTAATCTGAGGGTCGCGGGTTCTAATCCTCATCACACCAAAGATGCTCACCCTTTCAGCCATGGGGGTGTTATAATGTGACGGTCAATCGTTGGTAAAAGAGTAGCCCAAGAGTTGACGGAGGGTGGTGATGACCAGTTACTTTTCTTCTAGCCTAACACTGCTAAATTAGGGACGACTAGCGCAGATAGCTCTCGTGTAGCTTTGCGCGAAATTCAAAACAAGCAATACTAAAGTTATACAAAATGTTTAGAAGTGAGTAGCTTTTCGAGATTTACGATTGTAATGTAAATTACTTTCCCATACCAGCCCCCAAATATAGTCTCCCATCATGTTTTCGTTATAACGCTCCTTGGTAGCGGCATTCAAAGTCTAGTATATCTTGGTGAAAGCGCTTACCTTGCTCCTCTGAGTATGCTCCCATGTTCTCCTTTAATTTATCAAGATAAGCGTCAAGAATATAAACTTTCAGGGTCAACCTGTAGCCCATTTTACCGTAGTTCTTCACCGGAGCCTCAACCAGTTCCACATAATTTTCGGCCTTTGATTGCCCAAGAAGCCCCGAACCACTGCGACAAAGCTGCTCCAAACTTTTTTTTCCCCTTCCTACTGAGCTTCTTGGGGAATTCTGTGTACTCCAGGATCTTCTTTATTTGCTGTCCAACGAAGACACCAGCTTTGAACTTTGCCTCAGACATCTTAGGGAAGAAGTCTCGAAGGTACTAGAAGGCTCCAGACTCCTTATCAAAAGCTGTGACAAATTGTTTCATAAGACCCAATTTTATGTGCAATGGTGGGAACAACACCTTCTGGAGGTTCACTAGTGGCTCACACTTGACATTATGCCTCCCCACAGAGAACTCGGTCCGTTGTGGCCAGTGCTTCCTGTTGTAGTGCGCTGCGGTTTTCCTGCTGTTCCAAAGCAAAGGTAACAGGGAAACTTGGTAAAGCCTCCTTGGAAACCCATCAGGAGTTCCACCATTTTGAAGTCTCCGACAACCTCCCAGCCATACTCATTACACTTCAAGGCTTTGAGGTGCACCGAATGAGCCAGGAGAAGAGACGGATACTTATTCCCGTTATGGAACAGCACAGCTTTGAGGCTTCTGGATGCAATCAATTGAAGAAGCGCCATTCGTTCGAATTATAGGCAGTTCTAATTGCCTCGCACAGACCGGATACATTGTGGCAGAAGCAGAGCCCATCTTGACGAGTGAAGTTCTACAACATTCTAGAAAATTCTTGTAAGTTCTACAACATTCTAGAAAGTTCAAGAATATTCTCTGTCAGCTACTTAGCACTGAATCTACCTGGAATGTTCTGGAAAATGAGTAAAGTTGAAAGTTTCATTACTCAGGTCAAAAAAGCAAAGTTTGGTGAGAAAAATAGGTCGTTTCCATTTACTTTAGGCATAAGCGATTGGGAAATAACACTTTCTGCCTAGGAACAAGAAAAGGTAAAAATTTTGTTACATAGTGTTATTTACAAATATTATAAAAGCTGAAGCATGACCTTCTTATGAAGGCAGACAACAAAATAAACACATTAGCTATCAAAACGTTTGATATTGTAATATGCAAGCACATAATTTAGTACTTCCAGTATTCATTAGTTAGTAAAGATAACATTTCGTTTTCATCTAGAATTTTTACATTTTTCGAAAATACACGTTACAAACCATGAGTGGATTCTTAATAACTTAACATTAGTCAAGAAACGCGGTTAATTTCCATTCACTTTCGTTACTAACTGTACTGGGTCTTTATCATATGGTATTACGTCCGTTTTCCCATACGAAAGACTGTTCCTCTGTTGTACACAGTGCTGATACAGTGTTATAAACTCAGATCGGAATTATTGTTATAAATGGATCTGAGTTTTAATTCTAAACCTGGTGGAACAATTAAATTACTGTTTGGAATAAAACTGAAATACTAACAAAATAATTTGGTTCCTAACCTATAGACTTATTGCTATAGAATTATTGCTATAAATATATTCTAACTACAATATGAAAACATTTTTCTGTGATCAGTAAACAGAAACACATTGAGAATGTGATATTTGTACTACCAAACTTACTCTTCTACAACTATAAAATTCATGTATATATTTGTAGACTTCGGTAATTCTAATATTTACTAGATTAATTGCTTTAAATCTTCAATTTAGGAAAGTCACACCTATATAGTTAACACTAGCTTTATGCTGTCTGTTTATTCTCATTAAAATGTTGGGACTTAATGACCACAAGGGTGAACATCTCTGGTGTTGGCCGAACCCTCCTAAATGAGAATACAGAAACGGTAATTGCTTTGTAACTGGTATCCGATTGATGCAACTAGAAAGAAATAAAGTTGTTACTTAGTTGCTACATATAAAAGGTGTTAATCTATTACTTTGTGAGAGTAACGGTCTTGTCACGATAGGCTTAGTTTTAAGTGAGTTTACTTACTTTTCTATATTCTATGGGTGTAAGCTCTATACCTACTCATATTTCTCTTAGAGTATGGTACGTTTACTCACTGTGAAAAACTTTTGTGTTTTCCACTACTATAACGATAAGTTTACATATCATGCTTTCTCTCTGACCGAAAGTCTCTTTTAACTAATTTTACTTTTACACTTTGTCCACTTGTCTAACCGAAGCTATTTATACGTCGATCATTTAGAGTATTTTAGACCTTCTGGTAATCTCCATAGTCTCGACATCAATGAATTACAAGCACAAAATAAATAAATTAATAATACTACATTATAAAGAATTCTATATTTGGCAACTGGTTTACAATTGAAATACAATAATCGACAAAATATTTTTATTTATATACTTAATCTCAGTCGTAATAAAATCATGTTGTAAAGTGTAAGGAATGTTGAATACCAAAGAAGGCGCATAAACAACTTAAACGTATAAGGTAGATTTTAATAATTATTATTATATAAGTAAAATGAATATAGATGTTTCATTACATGTTTTAGAAATGGTCTATGTGCATATCACTATTTTAAGACACTCCCTTTCTGTCTTACATATTGTCTCTTTCCTTTGTACCATTAATTTTCAAGCATCGCTATCTACTGTCTTAAATTATTTGAGAAGCTGAACACTTTCTTTATCTATCAAAATCATGTTTATTGAGATTATATAATTCTATAACTTTGTTTGCTATAGTAAACATACTTACAATAATGCTTTTTAGCTTCTTCATACATCTACATAACTTTCTGTTGTCAGAGCAAGCATGATAGGCTGTGTTTTAAGAGCTGAAGTAAAGCCATTTCAAAATTGTACTAACTGAAACAACAGTACAAATTTTCCATTTAAGATATTCACACTGACTGGATTAAAAACAAAATCCCTGTATTGAAACAAAGAACAAATTTTCCCAAAATATCACAACGGCCTAATATTCACTCGTGAGTTCTGTTAATTACATTTAACCATACTCTGCATAAAATAAAACTGACCTGAACTCCAAGTGGCAAAATACATGTCATTTTGAGTATAATACAAGATATCTCTACAAGGTTAGAAATGTATGATACGGTACAGGTCCATAGAGTTATCCCTTAATTTTATACTCTCTGTAAGTATTCAATATTCACATTCATATTCTGCTGATTTTGACGATTTTTTCAACGTATGTTTAACCTCATCATATTAAAATACATTTTAAGCATAAATAAGTCATTAACCACAATTATCAACTATCTAACTTTCTTAATTCATATTCATTACATGACAAAAAGATCGAAATATAATCAAATGTGATATGACCTGTATGTGGCACAGAGATAAAACTTTATTGCTTCACTAGCTTGTTTGCAATAATTTGTAATCAACCTCAGATTAAGGCATGGGCCTACCAGGCTGAAGCCCAGGGCCTCAAGCTATGACTATAAGTACATTGCACGTTTATCTTCTGTCTCTAGGGGGTGTCTATAAGTTGAAAACCCTAGGGCCAATAAAAACCCTTAATCCAGCCTTGTTTGTAATGAGTGAGCCATAACTGAAAGTTTGTCCAACTCTTAGGAATATTTACAGTTAAAGTTCTGATGAAGATATAAAAACATTTGTAGTACTAAAACAAAATATTTATTATATTTGTTTAAGAAAATACAAAATATTTGAATACACACTAAACTAATCAATCTCTTCTAATCGCCCCCCGCTAGTACAGTGGTAACTCTACGGATTTACAACGCTAAAATCAGGGGTTCGATTCCCCTCGGTGGTCTCAGCAGCTATCCCGATGTGGCTTTGCTATAAGAAAAATAAACACACACTTTTCTAATACACATTTTATATTTTCATACTTTAACAAGTCAGTCTTTACTTTTGGTTTCTTCTTAAATGTGTAAAACTTATCATTTATGAAGATTCTGTGTTGAGCTGTTATTTTATTTCTCTCGTTGACAGGGTTTTACATAATTGTGAGTTGAGGATTCTTCTACAGCAGGTCTCTGTAATTTGTTGGTAATAAATTCCACAACAGACAGCACACACCCCACTTGTTTTAAAATAATATATTCAAAACAAATCAAACTATCTACACAAATTATTTACACTATGAATAACACAATTGTATCTCCAACTTTAATAGCTCTCTTATTATTGTCAAAAGTCCACTTAGGCCGATTCAGCCACTTAAGAATTCAACCAACAAGACAAACTCTTTTTTCCTACTTTTATCACAGTAGTACCAGTACCTTTACATCACCCGCTAGATTACCACAATTGTATTTTGAAACTTGAATCATTGTTTTTTTTTCGTCAAACTTCACACAGGCTGGGCTCAGTTATTTTAGAATACCCTTTGGCAAGATAAATTATTCTCATCTCTATTAAACTGTGAAACTCACTTTAAACATCACCCGTGATGGCAAATCACTCATACGCCAGTTAACCTCGCGTTTTCTAACATTTTTCTGACTGAACATTTCTTTCACTTCACTTTATTTAATTTCTTCTTCTTCTTCTTTGTAACTTCCGCTCGTAAGCCACTTATACAAATACTTTATTCGCTGAGATATAGAACTTTCTGCGCAATTGGTGCTTATTTAACAATATCTAGTTATGGTAACTAGAAAAATACTGAAGGTTCGAGTACCGTAAGATAAACAATATGGCCTCAATAACAATGAACTGAAAACACAACGTACGACTTGCTTCAGTTATACTATATATTAAAATTTCATAATCCAACAATAAAGATTTGCAAACACAATGTACGACTTTTACCGAAGTTGTTATAACTATTGCCTTTAAAATAATTGCTTTTAACTCTCGTTATTAAAACTCAACAATCATTAATTCATAAAATAAATAATAATACCTATATTAAACAGTCTTGTATATCCAACACGCTCTGACTACTAATTTGCTCTCTCGCTGCTTGATTTACTTAGCTTTTTCTTTAATTACAAAAGTGAATGTTAAATTAACAGTAGCAGCTTAGGGTGATTCTATTTCAGTATGCCTGCACAATAACCTACTGAACCCATGCTGAAACAAACCCAGTAGTTCTTGGTTGAATGTACATGTATGCCACAACTAGCAACAGCGTGAATTTTATTGTGACTATTCAGCTTTTCACAGTGCTAAATATTTATCTCAGCAAACACTCACAGTTGTAGAAGCTCATTAAGATGCTTGACCTTTTACTCTTAAGTGCCTGCTTTTCAGATCTGTTTCTATTCTAGGAGCTCCATTCACGATTAGTTAGAAATGTGATTTGCATAAAGTAGTGACAATTAATTTTCGTGACGTAATCAAGACATCCTTCATAACAAGCATCCTTTGTAACAATAATATCGGTATATTTTTGTAAACTCCATCCAAGTTTAATTAACGATCCAGCCGCATATGAAAAAAAAAGACGTTTCTATTCCACATGAATAATAAACACCTCATCTGGCTTTGTTGAATTAGCATCTTATATAAAAAAGTCAACTCTGCATGTTTGTTGTTTTATAACATAAAAAACACAAACATCAAATGTTAACTTATAATAATTTACAAAATTGTACAATACAAAAAATCACTCTTTCTTAGTAGATCCACACAAGAACTGTTACTTTAATTCAACATAATCAATTCAAACGTGGTATGTCGAAATTTAGCTTCAAGCTGTGAATTTACGCTAGATGTACAATAGCAAAAGTTCGCTGTTCCGATATTAACTGCACCAAACCTCGTCAATATTTTCACAAACTGTTTTCATCGGTTCTCAAAAAGCCCAAGGCTTACAGAAATTACCCAAGTTAAGACTAAATCTTAAATTTACTAACTACTTAGTATCGTGAACAAAACTAATAATAGCTTTTAACAGAAACTTACGATTAATATTTGATTTTAAAAAATCTTTCGAGTTTGATACAGAAAATCTCTGTCTGAAATGGCCACTCAAACTAAACTAAAGCGATCTTCTCAAGGAAACACCTCTCTTTCATAACGGACATTTGAGACATTTTTATATAGATAACCTAACAAAAGCGTTACACCTGCGTGCGTACCAAAAATCTTTAGTTATGTCAGTGATCAGACCATACACCTGCAGCTCCTATCATGCGATATATACAACATCTTCTTGTAGACTGCATTAGAGTTGCCCCAGCGGGACAGTGGTAAGCCTGCTGATTTACAACGCTTATATCCAGGGTTCAGTTTTCGCAGTGAACACAGCAGATAGTTGAATGTTGCTTTGCTCTATAGTAAACAAACAAGAATTCATTATGGACGTCAATGTGAATAATTGCATGATGTTCGGCTCACGCCAGGTGGTTCGCCAAGGTCATAACATGACAAATAAAACTCGTCACATATTGCACTACATGTTCACGTACTGTCATATAGTTTATTCATACACTCCATATGATGAACTAAAATAATGAAGATCTGGTGTACTTCAGATAGAGACGTTACTGTTAATTTGGTCACGTTGGATGGGTTATCAACAATTATTCTTCTGATAATTTTACAAATTGATTGAAAGTTCAATCAGATTATTGTACTTCACCAGTACCATGTACTTTATAATTTCATTGTGTCTGCTCACTTATCATGTGTACTACGTATTACTACTGTACACACACACAGTCGTGCACTTTCATTGATATATCATTCTCCATTAAAATGTGATGTTTGAATTTACAAGTCTTGCATCCTTTCTTTTTTCAGGTATGTATTATTTTCAGATAACCCAGTTTTTATATCTTCTATGAATGATTCGAAATCTAATTGAGCTTTTTCCCAATATTTTTGTTTAAATAATATCATTTTTCAAAATGTCCCCGTCTTGTGGCACTTGTATAATATCTGAAATAGTAATGTTTTTTGTTTTCATAATAAATTACTGGTTCTCTTATTATCCAATTTTTTTACAGTTCTTCCAGCATAAGCATTACTAATATACTCTTCAAAAAAAGAAACGCAAAAGGCAAAATATGAGACAAATTGTTAACAAGTTTATTCCGGGTAGTTCTGTATGACATGTGTGAAACTTTGCACATTCACTGCTGAACATCCAAAGTCTGCAAAGGCGAAGTCCACGCTCACTAGGTGGAGTTTAACGTCACTCAACGTCAATAACGAGTATGCCCCCCCGTGAGCATCAATAACTGCTTGGCATCTCCTGCCCATGGAAGCGATGAGATGACGAATCACATCCTGTGGAATGGCTGTCCACTCAGCCTGCAAAGCTGCTACAAGCTGAGGTAGAGTCTGCGGTTGAGGTTGTCGCCGTCGCAAACGTCGGTCCAACTCGTCCCAAAGATGTTCGATGGGGTTTAAATCTGGTGATCTGGAGGGCCAGGGAAGAACGTTGATGTTGTGGTGTCTCAATAAGACAGTGGTGAGTCGGGCTGTGTGAGGACGGGCGTTGTCATGTTGAAAAACGTCGCTGACGTTCACCATGATGGGTTGCACATGGGGCCTAAGAATCTCGTCGACGTATCGTTGAGCCGTAAGATTCCCTCGAATGTGCAAAAGGTCTGTTCTGGCATTGTAGGCGATGGCAGCCCACATCATGACGCTGCCATTACCAAATCTGTCAACATCCTGCACACAGTTTGCTGCAAAACGTTCATCTTGGCGACGGTAAACATGGGTCCTTCCATCCTGCCTACAAAGCATAAAACGTGATTCATCGCTGAATCAAACATGCCTCCATCGTCGATGAGGCCATACCCGATGTGCCCGAGTCCACTGCAGCCGTGCTTGACGAAGTTGCTGAGTGAGGATGACGCCTCTGACTGGACGTCGAGGTCGGATTCCTGCATCTTGTAAACGGTTGCGTACGGTCTGATCGGAAATCCGACACAGCTCTGGTAAGGTTGAGGCAGTAGACGTCGCAGTGATGGTCCTATCCCGAAGGTGACGTAACCGGATGTTGCGATCTTGTGCGGGTGTGGTCACACGAGGTCTGCCAGATGGTGGACGGTCACGGTCACGAGTTGATCCATGTTGTTGGTGACGATTCCATAGCCTTGTGATGGTGCTTGGGTGGACATTCACAGCTCTGGCAACATCTGATCAAGATTCGCCTGCTTCCAAGCGACCAATGGCGTTGTTGTGTTGTGCTTCAGTCAGTCTTGGCGTAACTGTATTGCGTGTCGGTGGCTTAACACTGAGCTATGGAAACCGAGGACCCGTCACTTTTATAGGAATTTTGCACATGTTGCACTTGCAGAACATGCAGATCTCTCAAACAAATTTATTGGACACGAATGCGTTTTTGCGAAAAATCCGATGTTTTCCTCCGTTTTCAAAGTGGACAACTTCTATTGTCATTTTGGTCTGACAATCAGTGCCTTAACACGTGTAACATCACATACTCTGAGCTTGTAACGTTATTACATGTATTTCTCTTTAAAATAACAAAAATATCCCTTTTGCATTTCTTGTTTTGAAGAGTATAGTATTTTTTTAATCTTAATGGTAGAAAGCCAAAGAAGTTTCTCTTCTGATTATATTCATATTATCCTTGATGTTTTCTTAATTCTGTTTATCTGTAGATGTTTATTTTTTATGGTTATCAAACTGCCCTAAGTAGATTTTATTTTGCCAAACTATTAAGTCCGATGATTTCGGTAAAATTGAAATAAGTTCGATTTTTTGTTGTTGTCTCTTTGTAAACTTCCAGCTAATTAACACTGGAAGCTTTTGTTCAAAACAAAGCAGTGGTTCCCAACCAGGGGTGCGAGATAGCTTTCCAGGGAGTGTGAGATAACATTTGTTTTGGGCACCTTCACCTTTATTCTTAAATAAATAATTACTGTGAGGGGTGCGAGAACATATTAATTTTTTTAGGGGTGCGGAGCATAAAAAAGGTTGGGAACCACTGCAATAAAGTAACCATACGCCTGCTACTACTATTAGCAAGCATAGAGATGTTAGAATTGCATTTTCCATAACTTGCTTCTTTTTTCACACTGTTTCTAAATCTCATGTGTTGTATGCTTTCACTGATTGCTAATCCTGATCATAATCTTGAAGTGGATCCTATTTGCTTTGAAAATTCTTCTGTCACTGCACATCTAGTTTCTCGTTGAATTTTATCAAATCCTTCTACTAGATGATAGTACTTTTTTATTTTAAACCATTTCAATATATTGGATATGTAAATAGTATTTTACTTATTTGGGAATGGAAGAGTTAAACATTGTTAAAAGTTTTAAGTCAGTATACTCAAGTGCAAGTTACTCTTTAATATACACAATAACATACCAGACACTTTTAACTTTTAATAGTGACAGTAGCTTTAGAGTATTGATTAATCAATTAACCATATATTTAGTTACTGTGATTTGTTCACACATTTAAATGTTCATATATGAATGTTTTAGTTACAGTATTGTAACATGATGTTAAGAAAATCTGCATATGTTGGATGTAAGAACACGTACGATGTTTACAAAACGATTCACAGAAAGTATTAAGAATAGGTAACATTTAAGATGTCTGCGCATGACAATGTATTTTTCATGTATTGTATTAGTTAGTTAGTTAGTTATCACCATTAGATTCCATATAGAAACAAAGGGCCGCAATCGCTTGCGGATTCTTCAACAAGTATTTAAGTGAGTAGGTTGTTAGTCCACTGCACCGAGCCGTCCCTAACTTAGCAGTGTAAGACTAGAGGGAAGGCAGCTAGTCATCACCACCCACCGCCAACTCTTGGGCTACTCTTTTACCAACGAATAGTAGGATTGACCGTAACATTATAACGCACCCACGGCTGGGAGGGCGAGCATGTTTGGCGCGACGCGGGCACTAACACGCGACCCTCGGATTACGAGTCGCACGCCTTACGCGCTAGGCCATGCCAGTCCTATGTATTGTATTAGGCATTATTATTTATTTCGAACGAGTCTCCGATTTACCGTGTTTCTCCGATAATAAGACCTACCCATAAAATAAGACCTAGTGTGATTTTTGGGGATAGTTTTAATATAAGCCCTACCCTTAAAATAAGCCCTAGTTAAGAGTGGCAGGAAGAGGAAAGAAATAAAAAAAATTAATTTATTAATTAGTTTAATAGTTAGTTAATTAGTTTGTTTAAATATTAATCAGTTAGTTTAATAATAGTTTATTTTAAATGGTTAGTTTAATAGTTTTACTTTGTAACTTCATTTTTTTAATATATCAAAATAAGACATCCCCCCGAAAATAAGCCCTAGTGTCATATTTTGGAGTGAAAATTAATATAAGCCCTGTCTTATTTTCGGAGAAACACGGTATTATGTTATATATGTTAACGTATTACTATTTCAAATAACCGGAAATTTAAAGTTGATCTAAATAGTTAATTAAATGTTAATATGTATTAAAGTTATGACATTTGACAACAACAATGATATACACAATTTTTTTTATTAATATACAAACATAAAAACAATACAGTTTATAACAACGGTTATTACTAATAATTATTATAAATGATGGTTTATATACAACAGTACAAACTTACAGACAATACTGAGTCTTATATCCGGTCTAGAATTGAATTTTTATAAACGATTCAAGTCCACAACGAGCAAATTAATCCTGAGTTGATACGTTCACACACCTCGCTTAAGCTAGCTAGCTGTCATTCTTTTTTTATTGCCATCACTCCATTTGCGATAAGGATATTTTATGCTTTTGTAGTAATTCTAACGTACGAGGTAATTCACTGATGTTGAACGGTTTGGAATGTTCGAAATCTATAAACTTTCTTGGTCAAATTCTGTAGTTTTCCAATTATTAGACGCTCATCACTGTCCAATAATATTCTATTCTTGGCGCGTTATTTCTATACAAATCATGCGAGCCTCTTGAACCTTCATCAGAGTTCGCTGGGCAACAATGATCTAACGCGTTTTCGTAAACAAATATTGTTACTTCTCACTTTCAAGAATTATCCACAAGTTTAAAGAACAGGCGGGACTTGCACAATATAAGTCAAGAATATGTGTCATATGCAACAACAAAAACTCCACAAAGAAACAAGCGTAGGCACTAAAATAAATGTACAACGGTAAATCCGTTATAAATATAACATCAGTTTTAAAACTTACATAGTATGGATACTAAAGTCAAGTGTAATTGTCATTTCATTTAGATCTGCACAGTTTTCATGATTTTTATCGACTTTATTAACGTATCTCATATTTTCCAGCAAAAAAAAAAAACGTGTCACGGTTTACAAGGTACTAAAAAATGTGTTTCCTCTTTGAGAGATTGTACTTTCGACACGTCATTTCCAATTGTCAAAATGCATTGTTGTTGTGTACCATTTATTCATCATTTAAATAAAGCCAAAATGAGTTAATTGTTTGTGAATACACTTTGCAAGATATTATGTTAGAATTAATACATTCATCCCAGCATATACCATATAACTGCAATAGAAACAAAAATTATTAAAATAAACAGTGCGTACATATGGATTCAAATTGTACACTTACTAAAGTTTCCATGTGTTTGTGTGAAAATAATATTTATTTTTTTACCCAGTTAGATACTGAGACAAAATATTTTTCTAAAAGAAATAAGGATGTGACACTAAATGAAAATATTGCACATGAGCAGCAATTTTTTCATCAATGACTTCACATTGTGCATATTGTTTAAGATCTGGATCACTGGTATCTTGATAGTTAAATAGTTGAAAAATTACCTTTATTAATAGTAAGTTCAAAGTAATAAATCTGAGTTATGATAAATTTATCAAACGTTTAATGAAAATAAGAATCCACTGGCAACTAAAGAAAATGATCTTATCATGGAGGTAAAAACTTACTCAACTTTTGAGGCAGTGTTTAAATGAGTTAATATGCGCGAAACTGCTAATGCACAGATGTAGTCTCAACACTGGGCCAGCAGCATGCTTCACAATTCAACACTTGGTCAGTCAGTAAACCTGTTTGAGCTCCACATGAATTTCACTTGTTTTCCTAATATTTACTTACCAGTTCCACTAGCATTAGTGAGAAATGTGACAGATGAAATCTAAGTATAATTAAGATGAAAATTAAATGCAGCAAAGCAAAAAAGTACTAGTAGAAAAGCCCATCTGATTGACTTCTAAAAAAATAATATGAGCGATAATACTTTGTAATTCTGCACAAAGCTATACACTGGGCTATCTGTGCTCTGCCCACCACGAGTATCAAAACCAGGTTTCTAGTAGTGTGAGTCCAAGTCCCCATACATATCGCTGTGTCATTGCGCATCCGTTCTGCTAATACTTTACTGGTTGCTGCTATCTTTGATTTTGTACAACAAACAATAGCATATATTACATATTTTGATGTGTAGTTATATTGATCCTAAATTTAAAAACTAGATTTACGACCCTGCACAGATGTTCTTGAGTCAGTGTAAGCACACGTATTAGAGCTAGTAGTTGACACAATCGAGGAAATTTTCCTAGCCCAATAAAATGTTACAGCCAGTTTCAAATACACATATTTAAATATGAACAAAAGTTAAGCATTCTTCTTATTTTCGTTCAACAGCGACATCTGTTTGCAAGGGTTCATGTTAAGGTAAACTTTTGCTATAAGTTGTGAATAACGATTTACTTTCGTTTTTATTCTTCTTATTTATGTGAAAAGTAGAGGGAAAATATTTTTCGTATAAATATGGATTTATATCTGTTTAAAAATAAAACTCTTAATTAACTAGAAATGCGTTTGAAATTATCACAACTTAAAATTTTTAACTGTTTTGTTTGTTTATTTTGTCCTAATTTAGCAGTGTAAGCTTAGATGGAAGGCAGCTGGTCATCACCACCTAGCCAACTCCTAGGCTACTCTTTTACCAACGAATAGTGGGATTGAACGTCACATTATAACGCACCCAAGGCTGAAAGGGCGAGCATATTTGATGCGACGGGGAGTTGAACGCCTTTTCCCACATGACCCTGCCGGGCCATCTTTTACTAAAATGTAAATTGTTTTTTGTTAGTTTATTTCTTAAAACAGATTTTCCACAAGAGGATGATGAAAAACTGGCTATGAATTAGAATTTCCTTTACACAAAGATACAAGGTAACTTGTAATAAATAGACAACAGCATTTATTTGATAATATACAGATTAAATAATACATATAATAATAATTTGGTGACTTCAGTTAAAAGGAAATATCACATTAGAGCTACAAATCAGATGGTTCCAGGTTCGAGCAACAATATGTCGCTGAACACTATCCATACTTTTAACTGCAAGATATTTTAACTACCTTAATCAATCTTATTGGCCCCTCGCTAGTCCAGCGGTAAGTCGACAGACTTATAACGCTAAACTCAGGAATTCGATTCCCGTTGGTGGGATCAGCAGATAGCCCGGTGTGGCTTTGCTCTAAGAAAAACACACGCACACACACATACAATCTTATTGTTCAGTTAAGAAACGTTGTATAAGAGCGGTAACAGTAGCTAATGTTATTTGTTTAACAGTTGTTAATAAAGAAAGGCTTTGTAAGTTTTATTTATCCAAAATTTTATTTCAGAGTTAACCAGTCTGCACCAACCAAGAGCGGGAGTAATTATGACTATCTTAAGTGAGTACGTAACACTGTTAAGTTCACAGAGCATTGCCAAGTGCCTCCTGAGGTACGGCTGGATACTTAAAGGTGTCAAACAAGGGGACTCAATACTCTATTTAATATTGCCCTGGATCCTCTTCCACGAAAACTTGAAGAAGAAGGCCGAGGAATATTGCTAGGCAAGAAACTGGAACCAGTCTCAACCATAGCATATGCCAATAATATGGCAGTCTTGGCAAAAGACCATACCAGTCTCCAGGCAATGTTAAACATAGTGAATGAATACTGTTTGGGTAACGGCCTCAGTCTAAACATCTCTAAGAGTACCAGAATGCTGATAAGGGGTCCAATAAGACCTTCACTGTTAACGACAGCCTTCCATGATCAACCAACAATCACACACTCCCAATGATCGGACCTGAACAGTCGTATCGATATCTAGGAGCAAACGTTTGTCGATGGACAAGGGTTTACAGCGAGTCTGTAAAACCAACCCTTGAGAAGTGGATAAACAATATCTCCAAGTCACACCTCAAACCACACCAGAAGGTGGAAATGCTCTGTCGATTTGCTGTGCCCAGACTTTTATACCAACTTGAACTGGGCAAAATTAATTTCAGACTGTTAAAAGAATTGAACAATCTTATAAAAAAGTCTATGAAAAACTGGTATCATCTATCAGCCTGCACGGCCAATGGTTTGCTCTACTCACGTAATCGTGAAGGGAGTCTAGCAATTGTGAAGCTGGGGTCTCTTATTTCAACGTTAAAGAACAAAACGTATTTGATACTCATTTATTCATCAAACAAAGTAACATCATACTTGGCAAAAGAAAATGGTTTGCTGGGAGCCATCAAGGGTATTGCTACGAAAGCCGGACTTCCGATCCCTAAGTCCGACCAGAGATCCAGAACATATCATTCTAATTCTCCAATTAGAAGGCCAGTTGATAGAACTGGAACGCCGAATAAAGTGTAAAAATATGGAAAGGAAGAACTGGGAAAGACTTGCCCTGCAAGGGCACAGTGTAGAGGTTTTCAAAGGCTCAACATTGGTTGCCTAAACCTGTTGGTATGAAAGCCCACCAATGGGTGAAGTGTCTAGCTCTAAGAGCAAATGTATACCCTACAAAAGAGGCCTTTAGTAGAGGTAACCTCAGTAAGAAGAAGAAATCTACCAAATATCGGGGATGTACAACCACGAGAGAGACTCTATGTCATCTTAATGGTCAATGTTCGAAGTTGAAGTTAATGAGGACACGCAGTCACAATAAGATATGTGACCACTTGGTAAAAGACGCCTCCTATAAAGGGTGGAAGGTTCTACAAGAATCCACCTTTGAGACAGAGAATGGAGAACGCCGACGACCGGATCTGATCTTCCATCGTGATAATAAAGCGGTGGTCGTTGACGTGACGGTGCATTACGAACTCATGTATAACTCGTTAAAAGAAGCATACGAGTCAAAGGTCTCTAGATATGAAAATCTAGCTCCTCAAATAAAAGACCTCACAGGTGCTTCTTCCGTTGTATTTCACGGTCTTCCAGTAGGTGCCCGTGCTACTTGGTTGCCTGAAAACACAGAAGTCCTAACAGATCTGGGCATTAAGTCAAAGTATTTTGAAGAGTTCTTGTATAGGTGTACAATCCTCTATACGCTTGACATCCTATGAAAAGCGAATAATGAGGAACATCTCGCTTGGTAGGAATTGTCGACTTCATTTGAAGTATCCCCGCATCAAGCCCTTTCATGTACTAACATCTGGCACGTGTCGGTATCGTCGACCCTGACGTAAAATTGAGTAACTTGAAATATCGATAGCTAAATCCCACGTAATCTAATTAGTGACGCGCATGAATGGATTAACGAGATTCCCACTGTCCATATCTACTATCTAAACTCCACCTAAAGCTAAATACGTCCACGAGATCGATAGTAAACAATTATCGTAAGGGAAAATTGAAAAGAACTTTGAAGAGAGGCTAAGGGTTGTGACGTTTTCCTGTAATCCAGCTATTTGGAGGCCAGAGTTGGTGGATGGTTTGAGGTTGGGAGTTCTGCTGTATACTGACCTTTGTAGATCGTGTGTCCGCACTAAGCTTGGCGTCAATATGGCAACCTATAGGGTGAACAGGTTGACCTACTAGAGATTTGGATGTCAAGTGGTCGGTAAGAGAATGAAAAATAGAAATCTGAATGTTAAATAGTTAGGAAGAAGGTAAGGAATAAAGATCTGGGGTGTCAAGTCAGACACATCGTCAGACAATGAAGAATAGAGAGGTGGGTATCAAATAGTCGGTAAGACAAAGAAGAATATGGAGGTGGGTATCAAATAGTCGGTAAGACAATGAAGAATACGGAGGTGGGTAACAAATAGTCGGTAAGACAATGAAGAATAGAGAGGTGGGTATCAAATAGTCGGTAAGACAATGAAGAATACAGAGGTGGGTATCAAATAGTCGGTAAGACAATGAAGAATACAGAGGTGGGTAACAAATAGTCGGTAAGACAATGAAGAATACGGATTTGGGTGTTAAATTGTTAGCAAGAACATGAAGAATAGAAACTACAATAATGCCAATTAACCTAAAAAATTACTACCTCTTAAGTTATGTCTAACCTTTGAATATGTGCAGAGCTGAAGAGAAACAACAGTTTCTGAGCGCCCCTAGGTTACCTCTCGGGTTTTTCCTGTGAGGTTTAAAAGCCAGAATGAATACTACAATGATTTGGCTTGGACTGGATATCAGGAACGATTTTAACTGTATTTTTATACCTTCAGCTTGTGTTTTAGAAACATTACTTTGGATGTTTTAATATAAAAGTTGTTATTTGTTATTATTCTCACAACTATCGCTAGCATCTCGAGTTGTGAAGACACTACTTTGAACATAACCACACCTGTTCTTTATTCACTTATTATAACATTTAGGGCTTTCTATGTTATAATATAGATTTTTAGTGACTTTTTTGCCTTTCTTCTTTATTTTGTTTTCAACAATTCACTCCGTCATGTTTTAGCATAAATTTACATATATTTTATGTCGAAAATATAAACAGTTGCCCATAACTTGTTCTGTTACTTTTGAATTTTGCACAAAGCTACACGAGAGCTATCTGCACTAGCCATCCCTAATTTAGCAGTGTAAGACTAGAGGGAAGGCAGCTAGTCATTACTATCCACTGCCGACTCTTGGGCTACTCTTTTACCAACGAATAGTGGGATTGACCACAACATTATAACGCCCTCACGACCATATTTGGTGTGACGTGTATTCGAACCCGTAATCCTCAGAGTACGAGTTGAGTTCCTTAATCACCTGGCTGGTTAACCTGTAAAAAAAAAAGCAAGTAAGGGTATTATGGAAAATGTCATACGTCAAAAAACATATTTCAAATATTCTAAGGTCGGATTATGAAAAATATTTGGAAGTGTTTTTTACAAGAGAGAAACAAACCTAATATGTAGACATTGGCTGTATATGGACAATACATAATTCATATACAAAAACACACTTGTCATGAAACAGAATCACGACCATCTTTATTTACATATAATAATTCTGTAAAAAGTTTATTCTCTGCTTTATTTTCAATTGTAACTTCGTTACACGATTTAATTCACTTCTTTTTATCAATGTTTTGGAGTTTAAGATACAGTTAAATATATACATTACAAACGATTCCTTTCTTTAAGATCCATACCCACCTGGCTATTTCAAATACGACGAACAAAAGGAATATGTCCAGTGTCCCAAAAATCATTACAACAAATAATTTGGATCATATAACTGTTGGTCCTGTCCAAAAGATCAACATACAAATCTTGGAACTTCTTCACTGGATGCATGCAGACGTAAGTTTTATCAGACCCTTATGAACACACCAGAGGCGAATAGTGAATATATCTCTAGCTTTTAACGAAAACAAAACGATTAAGAGAGATATCTGTGTTGTTCGTCCTTAACTTTCAATTGATAAAGTAGAAAGAAAGTAGCTGGTAAACACCATCCGCTACAAATGTTTGAGCTATAATCAAATTATGTGATTTCACCGTTAATCTTATTACAAACTCACAGCCTGAAAAATCAAGAGAGTAAATTCACAGTAACATAATTCGAACTGCGAACCTATTTTAATTGCTAAGCCAGGCTGGACAAGTGATCGGATAAACGTAAAAACATTCTATATATGCACCTAATTAAACAGAAAATCTACTGACACGCACAGTATAGATCAACTGCAAAGTGAATCCCGGAAAAACGTAATTAATCATTATTGTACTTACACTTGAAATAAGTGTTTATACATATTGAATTTATATTACATTTGAAATACATGTTTATGTATATTAAATGTATATTGTAATTTGAACATACAGTCTTCAATCCATTCTTCTGAAATAAATTCAAATTTAAGTTTGATTCTCTAACATTAAGGATTTAGTTCACTAACGTACTTATCTATTATATTTAAAATAATTTTATTATATTTCAATATTCAACAAAAATAATGAAATGTTTTTACAGTCTGAGATGTGTGAGCTTTAACTTAGTGGACCAGGTGGTTAACATATTTTCTCTTAGGTTGTCACGTACACAAAGTAATGTTAACTGTAAACATATATTGTACCTATATATTTATATTGATAAATCTCATTATCGTTAAAAATATTTTAGCATTAATATTATTTGTTCTTTGTTTATATTCATCGAAGTGTCGTTAAATTATAAAAAAAAAAAACATTACAGATTTATATCAAGGACAGATTAGTATTTATATTAGATATTGCTAGGCAAAAATATTAAAAAATATATATGTGATACTTAAAAATGAGATAAGTTTAATGCATTTCTAACATCAATATTAATATATTTTGGCTACTCAATCATCAAAGTTTATCCTCCTATATAAAAATATCGATTATTTGATGAAACCAAATTTATTCCAGGTAAATATAATACAAATATACCTAATTAAACAATATGATATCTCACCTTTATTTCTTCTTTTATTAATTTCTTTTACAAGAATTTTGACTTCAAAAGTCACTATTTAGGAAATAGTTTTACTGAGAACTTGTAACAAAAACATACAAATACTGTTTTTCAACTAAACATATATTATTTTCAAAAATACAAACATGTGTAAAATAGTAAATTACAAATTTAAAAAAATACATAATTAGTGAATAAATTTTCTATTATAAATTAATATAATATTATATTTATACTTTACTTTTATTATAATAGAAATAGAATTCATTTATCCTAAACTTTCATTCTTTTACTATTATTTTTTCTCTATAAGTCTTAATAACTGTTTTCAGTGTTTCAAAATTCTTAATGACTTTACACAACCAGTTTCTTCTGCACTATTACTATTACCTATTTAAAATGGCGCTAAAGATTTAATTGAGTGATTGATTATTTGAAGTTGAGCACAAAGTACGCAACTGGCTGTCTCTACTCTGCCCACCATAGGTATTAAAACCAGGTTTCTAGCGTAGCAAGTCCACAAACATACCTGTGAAACACTGAGGGCGCCAAACATTTATAAAATATCTTTAAGAGTAATATTTTATGTTTTACATTATATACCCCAAAAGAGAAAACATAAAAATATGGTTCTTTAAAGTTATCTTCATTAAAACGTTTACTGCCATAAAATACACAATTTACAAACTATATAACATGGAATTTATCTTATATCATCGCCTGAACCGGTATATATATATATATATATGTAACCACAATTTGCTTTTATAAATTTTATGTAACCTAAATTGTAGAACTTAAAATTAGACATATATTTATATAATTTACATACTAGATGTCCTGAAGAAAGTCTGCTATGCGCCAGTAAACAGCTTATTCAACGTATTTTAAAAAATGTAAACTTCTCAAAGAACTACATTTTCATGTGTTTCCTTTCTGGTATCGTAATATAAAATATTAAAGATTATATTTCTGAAAAATATTTTATAAATATGTGGCACTATTCTGAATATCTTATAGTCAGAGGGCAGAAGAAATTTGTTATGTAAAGACGATAGGAATTGTGAAACCATGAAAACATTTACTAATACTTACAGAAAACAAAAAGTAAGTAAAAGTATCAAATTATATAATAAATAAATTGCATTTGTATTATTATATTATAGTAATTAGTTGAAAAGCAGTATTTGTATGTTTTTCTGTTAAAGTTTCTCAATAGAACTATTTCCTGAAGAGCGAACTTTGAAGTTAAGGAACCGGTGGAAGAAAAAAAAAAAAAAAAAAAAGGAAATAGAAGCTAAATATTCCAATATTTTCTTATTCGTGTCCATAAGAGATTCTTTTTTATGGCTTGGATATGTATCCCAGTGGTACAACAGCAAATATGAGGAATAACAACGTTACTAGTCAAGTTATTATAACTTTGATAAGTTATTAGCCACTAAAACTAAGGTTAGGATTTATTAATGTAACACAGTTCATATAAATAAATATAGATCTATAGATGTTCTCTGATGAAATTCACTTTTGTGTAAATGTACCATAACAAATTCAGTATTTGTAATTATTGTTTCTATTTCAGTGACAAAAAAATCAACGTCATCGAGAAAGTCATTGAAGAAGCGACTCCAGGGTTTACAAAGATCTGCCAAGAGTGCTGTACAAAATATTTTCTGCAGGGAACACGTTTATCGACCTCGTGAAGTGGAGAAACAACAAAATCCTCACAGATCTAGACGATTAGGTTATATTAAGACAACCCGTGTAAGTACCAGGTTTTTTTTTATTTAAGTAGGATACTGATTTTTATACTGCATATATACAATATAATGTATTGTATTACAAAAAGTAAAATTTAATTTATTAATTGTAGCTATTAAAAAGTGGTCAGGCCATGACCTTACTGGCCTTCTTATGACTCTCTAAAAGCGTACGTTTCTGACTATATATGACTAAATAATAATTTTTCTTACATGTATAAAAACGGCTCGTTTGGGTTGAGAAATGTTTTTTTACGTAGAGGAGCGAACAACTTTTCAACTTTCTTCGGTCATCGTCAGGTTCACAAAGAAGGAAATAGGTAACTCTCTCTCTCTCGGTTGTTGGGTATATGTTCATACCTCTGACCTCTTCCTCCTCCCCGTACTTATGTGGTCTTGCAGCATTGAAATTTGTAATTATTTTATTTTTAGGTCAGAGTGAACTGAATATTATTTTGATCCTTTTTAGGGCAATGTCCATGTATTGTGGTACATATATGGTTGTTATTTTGCTCTATCAGCAGAATGTTAAGTTTGTTGGTGGCACATTTTTTTAATTAATTGTTATTGTTTTTTTGGGTTTTTTTTATGTTTAAAATATATATTTACCGGGGAGAAATGTTTAGGACTAACTTCATCATGTATGAGGTACCTATTTAGTTCGCATAGTAATTCATTTTTCATCCAATTTTTATCGAAGTACATTATTGTGCAATGTAGGAGTCTATCTGGTACGGTTTGTATGTTCGAATATTTGTGTATGAATTGAGACGATATAGTTTTTGGAACTCTGTATGCTGTTGTAAGGAGTGTGTTTTGGATTGTTTGTATTTGGTTTTAATTATTTTATCGCTTGCAGTTATCCATGCTGGAGATGCGTAGTCTATTACTGGTCTAATATATGTTTTATAGATTTTTGGTATGTTGTAGATGCTCCACTGTTTTTACCAGTTAGACTCCTAGCATAGTTAGTTCTTCGCCAGACTTTATTTTTAATTTTGTTGACATGGTTAATCCAAGTTAATTTTGAATCATAGATTAGACCTAAACATTTTGCCGATGGGGCAGTCTGAAGTTGTGTGTCATTCATATATAATTCTGGCTGTTTTGTCAATTTCGTAAAGACTACGACTTGTGTTTTTGCTGTGTTTATTTTTATTCTATATTTTGACAGTATTCGCTTATTCTATTTAGTTGCGGTTGTATGTTGGTGTTGCGGCACTTTTCCAGACTGCCACAACATCTACGAATTGTAAAGAGGATCCATGGTTTGGATCCTTCAATGGCATATTGTTTACATACATGATGAAGAGTAGAGGGCTAACCACCCCTCCCTGAGGGACACCAGCTTCTGGAGTAAAGTACTCAGAAAAGCTACCCTCAACATTCACACTACACTTTCTATTTTCCAAAAAATTAGATAGCCAGCGAAAACTCCACGCGGTAGTCCCATTTCATTCATTCGGAACCTTATACCTTCGTGCCATACAGTGTCGAATGCTTTCTCGATATCAAGGAAGGAAGCAACAGTGCATTCTTTTGTAACTGACCGGTAGCTGACCACATGTTTGATGGGGGTTGTGTAACTGAGTGTAAGAATGTAGAGGACGTGCTTAGATGTTTAAATATATAATTTTTATATATAAATTTTCTCAACCCAATCGAGCCGTTTTTACATATATATTTTTCTCTACAAGTGGGTTTTCTCGTCATCACTGATAATCATTTTTCTTAACGTATTGTTTAAACAAAGGTTAAATACTAAAACTTTGGGGGTAAGTGGCTTCGCGGAGAATGTTCAGTGCGTTTTATATTCTTTTCTGATACTACTGGAAGTCCTACAGACTATTTAGATGTATTTTACCTGGTAAAATGACGATATTTTGTTAGTGGTCAAGTTAGTACATAAAAGTGTTCTTTATACCATAATAATTATCTGATTCACAAAATGTTATTATTATCACGGTATTTTTCATGGCACTAATGATCTAGAGAAAAACTCCTAATGAGATTATATAAGTAGAAGGAGATCAACTCTAACTTCCAATAGATATTTAGTTGATGTTTTTCGTTTCAAACTATCATACATTTAAACAGAAATATGTTAAAGGTCGAGAGTTCATGATTTTCCAAATCTTTCTAGAATGTCTCTTAGTAGATTAATACTGATATTTTCAATTGAAATTACTTACTGGATTTATCTGCATCTTGGCTCAAATTTTAGACGTCAAGAGAAACAACTTTTTTCAACAATCATATAGTGTTGTTTATGTTTTTACTATTATCCGTGCGGCATGACACTAATTGGATACCTTAACTTTTTAATCAATGTTTATATTAAAGAGAAACAACAGTCTGCACTTTAACCACAACTGTTTTCTCCCCACATGACGTATCAAACCCCACTCATGTCACTCTACGCTGGAGGATACTAATAATATAATATAATATAATATCAATTCTCAACCGCTCTCTGAATACACAGCGGTTCTTCTTGATTATTATTACGGCGTAAGAGGGCCTTTGGGAATCATCTGTTTTAACCATTTGCACTATTATACTGTAGTGTGTTATCTGTCTGTCTCTCTGTCAGTAAACACTAAAATGATGCCACATAAGGGGCGTTTAACGTTGCAATTTGTACTGCCGTGACGTTAGTGTAACGTGCACATGTCATGAATCACGAGAATAATTATAAATTCTGTAGAATACAACACAGCATGACATATGGACTTGAAAAATTATTTTTGTTACTCTTCATATTGTTTTTATCTGCTCTTGAAAGGAAACAAGCTAGAGGTCGCTTCACCAAATATATATGCTTATTAATATATTTTGTGGGTTCGAATTTAACAAGAGATAAAAGGATTATGTATTCAACTTATTATTTTCTAGTTAATTTATTACAAGGAAAACAAAACTAACCTGGCAAGTATGATGGCATAATCCCGCAGAAAATAAGGTAACGAATAGTTTCAAAATGCAATAACAACTATTTTTGACTGATGATAATGTCATACCAAATGTCGAAAGGAGGAAATGATTAAAAGTCAAAATTTATCTAGTGTAAAAGTTACTGTAGTTGTATTTTTATATTATTTATTCAACCTAGCAGGTTCCTTACCAGATATCAGTGGCCCGGCATGGCCAGGTGGTTAAGGCACTTGCCTAGTAATCTGAGAGTCGCGGGTTTGAATCTCCGTCGCACCAAACATGCTCGCCCTTTCAGCCGTGGGGACATTATAATGTTACAGTCAATCCCACTATTCGTTGGTAAAAGAGTAGCCCAAGAGTTGGCGGTGGATGGTGATGACTAGCTGTCTTCTCTCTAGTCTTACACTGCTAAATTAGAGACGGCTAGCGCAGATAGCCGTCGTGTAGCTTTGCGCGAAATTCAAAACCGAACCAAATCAGATATCTAGACAAAGCTAGTTTAGACGTTATTTATTCTTGTACCAATCAGCATTTTCTTTTATTTGAAACTTAAGTAAAAGTTACCTGGATCATTAATTGGTTTTCAAATCACAAACGGATTAATGTTTTACATCGTATTTGAAAAGATTTTATCTCAACGTCTTTAAATTTCTCTTTATTAGTTTTACTTTATGAGCTAAAAATAAAGTTTGTATAATACAGTGGTTCTTAACTTGGGTTCAATCGAACCCCAGGAGTTTGGCAAGTCAGTCTCAGGGGTTCGACAAAGGTCAAGACACAATTACTGTGTGTGTGTGTGTCCGTTCCGTTCACCCCACTCATATGATTTGTGACGTCATGCTCCACTTAGCCATCATTGTCTGCGGCTGATCACGTCACATCACTTGGCCTTAATATCTGTGCTGCAGGGAACTTCGTGTGCTTAGCAGTCGACTTGTGACTGTAGTAATCGTGCGTCATTTGTGATTTTTTCCTAATCTTTCAATCCCTTCATACTAACTATGTCGAGCAAAAACAGAAAGTGGTCGGACGAATACGTACAATATGAATTCACGTATATAACGGAACATGATGGGAGTCAGCGTCCTCATTGCATGATTTGCAATGCCAAATTGAGCAATTCTAGTCTAGCACTGGCAAAACTAAGAGAACACTCCCTAGAGCTGCACGGAGATTAGAAATACAAAAACACAACGCTTGCTGAATTCAAGCTAAAGAGAGCCAGATTCGATAAATAGGCTACTTTGCCTGTTCTCGGCTTTGTACCAATCGACAAACCGATCTTCACAGCATCGTACGAAGTTGCGCACTTGATCGCAAAGCAGGGCAAACCACACACCATTTGTGAAGCACTCGTAAAACCAGCTGCGTTGAAGATGGCGAATATCATGCTGGAAAAAGCTGCTGAAAATAAGTTATCCCAAATTCCTCTTTCAAATGACACCATCAGCAGCAGAACAGATGACATGAGCGATAACATCTTGACTCAAGTAGTTGCAGATCTGATTTCAAGCCCAGCAAAATTCAGCCTTCAACACGACGAGACCACCGACGTTTCCAATCTAAGCCAGCTTGTTGTATTCGTGCGTTTTGTGAAAAACGACGAGATAAAAGAAGATTTTTTATTTTGTAAGCCTCTTACAACAACAACTAAGGCAGCCGACGTGAAGAAACTTGTGGATGACTTCTTCAGAGACAACGATCTTTCGTGGGATATGGTTTTTACAGTTTGTTCGGACGGAGCTCCAGTCATGCTGGGACGAAACTCTAGTTTTGGTGCGCTGGTGAAAGCCGATACACCACACATCATTGTAATGCACTGTGATCTGCACAGGCATACGTTGGCAACAAAAACCTTGCCTTCAAAACTAGCAGAAGTATTAAACATTGTAGTGGAATGTGTGAACTTTGTGCCCTGAAGCACTGCATCTTCAAAGAGCTGTGTAATGAAATGGGCTCTGAATTCGAGGTACTTCTGTACCATTCTAACGTTTGGTGGTTATCCCGGGGAAAGGTGCTGAATCGTGTTTTTGCCATGTGTGTGGAATTAGCCCTGTTTTTGCGAGAGTACCAACATTGTCATGCAGATTGCTTCGAAAAATCTGAGTTCATTCTCATTTTGGCGTACATGGCCGATATCTTCAAAGCTCTTCATCAACAGATGCAGAGTGGTGGAGTTAACATCATGGAAGAGGAAGAAAACCTGAAGGCTTTTCAGAAAAAGCTACCGTTATGGAAACGACGAACAGAGAATGATAACTTCGCAAACTTTCCCCTGCTGGACGACTGTGTAAGTAAGATCGAAGATGTGTCTGAAATCGGAGACATTTCTGTACCCGGGGAACTGAAGCAAGCAATTGCTATGCGCCTAGATGAGCTCGCAAAATCTCTCGACGGATACATCCCCACCAGAGAGTCATATCCAGCGTGGGTGAGACAGCCGTTCACGTTTAGTGTTGCGGCAGCAGATGTTAATGACGAATACCTCGACGAAATCATTGAACTTCAGCAGAGCCAGGTTCAACAGAAACTTTTCAGAACAACAACGCTCTCAACGTTTAGGTGTCACCAAATCGTAGCGTACCCTCTTATTGCTAAGAAAGCCCTTGAGATACTCATACCGTTTGTTACAACGTATCTTTGTGAGCAATCCTTTTCGAGGATGGTAGACATAAAAAACGAAGAAAAGAAACAGACTTTGTTGCGAAAATTACCAAGCAGAAGCCGCGCATTTCTGAACTTGTCTCTCAAAGGCAACAGCAAAAGTCACATTGATTTGCAGTAAATATTCATTGAGCTATGTTTTTGTTTTTGTGTGAAATAGTTGGTTTTGTTCTTTGAACACAGTGATATTGTGTGCAACTGATGCATGGTTCATTTTGTGCACTAATAAAATATCTACTTATGTTTTGAATTTGAAAAAAATCATATTTTATTTTTCCAATTGCGAAGGATTCAATGAATGCAAGTACGAAACCTTCGGGGTTGAGTACCTTCAACAAGGTTAAGAACCACTGGTATAATAGCTACTGTGGGCCTATCGCAGATAACCCCTTGTTAAGATTAAACCCACACACAAACACAGATTTTATTTATTAAATAAAACCCACCACTAATTCTTGGACCACCCTTTAAGGACAAGTCAGGTAGTGGCAAAAAAGATTCAATGTGTTTTTATTATTTTTTATACCAAAACACTCAAGCAACATTCAATATGACCATTATGATTCATTTGTTAAAATCATAAATTGTCAGTTTGGGAAATTCCTACATATAGAAAATGATAAAGGGAACTGGCATAAAACACCAGTTTTACCATCTGTAACTGTCGAATCATTAAGGAGTTTGTTTTGGAATTTCGCACAAAGCTACTCGAGGGCTATCTGTGCTAGCCGTCCCCAATTTAGCAGTGTAAGACTAGAGGGAAGGCAGCTAGTCATCACCACCCACCGCCAACTCTTGGGCTACTCTTTTACCAACGAATAGTGGAATTGACCGTCACATTATACACCCCCACGGCTGGGAGGGTGAGCATGTTTAGCGCGACGCGGGCGCGAACCCGCGACCCTCGGATTACGAATCGCACGCCTTACGCGCGCGGCCATGACATTAAGGAGAATAAGATAATTTGAAATAAGAGATTTTAATTAATTACCACATCTATATTTTCAAGCATTTTGTTTCTGTGTATGGATAGTAGTTTTTCAGGCTATTTCGTATTAGTGTCTAACCTCACTTACATAGACGAACAAGACAGCTTAGGTAATCTTGGATGAATTTGAGTTGGGTAGAGAGAACGCTGTAACAACAAAAAATCACTACAACGATTCATGTATATTTTGTCTTGACGGTTTCAGTAGTGTTCATAACCCGGATGAGAGATTATGAAACATTGATTTTACTCAATTGGTTGGTTGTTTTATGCAGATGACGAACCTTTAGAGGTTTACGAAACAAACTACGCATGACTGTCGGCCATCGTTGACCCGTCATTTACTAAAGATTTGAAACTGGGATTTCTATTGATCATTTTTATTATTAATCGTATTATCTATGTGTTTGTATATGCGACGTTATGAAAATTAATATTGTAAAACATTAAATGTCAGAAAAACTTAAATTATCTTTTTGTATTATATATATTTCCAAAATTATGTGTTGAATTTTATTGATAAGTAAACGAAATCACGCTCGCAAAACAAAAATAACAGGCTCAACCAGTTATTCCAGATCTTGTTTAACATACCGTTAGATAACGCCACACGTGTGTCACCAAATATGATAACATCATAGTTCAACAAATTGTCACTAGAGTGCGAGTTATTACACCGACATGACATCATATTTCCAAAAGATGTCATCAGAGGACACATTTTTAGACCGCTGTGACTGAGAACAACGACGTCAGATGTCTAAAAAGTCGGGCCAGTAAAAATTTGATCAACATCAGTATCATTAATACAATCAATTTAAATAATTAATTTATTAGTTAATTGTGTTTCCTTACCATGTAATTACATCATCCTTAAAAACGAGAATATCATAGAATAATTAAAATTTAATATTTAACTTTTAAATTATAAATTTAGTGATAAATTATTTATGGTAACATGATTATAATAAAATAATCTGAACATATTTCTTTTCAATAACTATTTTTTTCACAGGAAATATTTTGCAATATGACTCACACAAAACAACGCCATAACATTTAGAGATAACAATTCAGCTATTGGTCCATCTCGACTGTTCCATCCTCTGAACTACATTAAAATAATTTAAATTTTTTTAAAGCCAGCCATTATCATTCATATATTTATTAACCTTTATTCAAACTCACTAAAATTTACCACTTCCACAACATCTGATGATATTTCATTCTTAAGGCCAACCACCCTCTTATTAAATTGAAACTTTCTTAGCTGAAGATGACTCCAACCTGCCAAAAGTTATATTTAAGTCTCCTAGTCCTATTATTCTCACTTTTAAATATGAAAAAAGATGTTGCAACAGTATGAACTTCTTTTACAATTTTAAATACATCAAAAAATCCCCTAAATATGACTTAACCAGTAACATGATCAATGAAGTTATAGACTCTTCAGACTTGTGTTCAATATTTCTTTAGGTACAACTTAAAATCCTATTTGTCATACCTTTAGCAACAGCTCACTACTTATATGGCTTCAGAGATTGATCAACCATTACACCAAGATCCTTTTCTTTCATGATAGTGTTAAGGTTATTTTCATCCAAATTGTACTTATAATTCAAATTATTAAAACCCACAGGGAACATCTTACATTTATCATAATTAAAACCCATCTGCTATCTATTTTCACAGCTCACTAAATGATCTTAATCATTTTGCAAAGAAGCAGCATTCTTTTCACAACCAACAACAGCTAATAACTTGATATAATAATCAAATTTGTGGAATTTATTGACCGTTTCTTCATGTCATTAATGTAAATAAAAAAAGAGTCCTAGGACTGACTTCTGAGGTACATCACTTACAACATTAATCCAGCATGACTGAACTCCATTTGTTCTCTTCCATCAAACTACTCTTCTATTCAAGTAGTTAATTTATATCCCACACATATAGAGATAAGTTCCTTTCCAAGTCTTTTATGTGACACTATGTCAAAGGATTTCTGAAAAAAACCAGATACACCAAATTACACCCTTACCCTTATCTAAACAAACAGTAACTTTTTCAAACAATCTCAAAAGATTTGTAAGGTAAGGTTTTTTTTATTGAACCTATGTTCACTGTCCAATAAAATTTCAAACTTTGTGAAATTATTTTGCAAAGCACCTTTTAATAGAACTTATAAATATTTCAGTCTTCTCGTTTCTGCCCACTATTTAAAAATTGACAAACAATAGTAGTAAGTGGCTAACATATCCAAATTTTAACGACCTTCAAAATCATTTGAAATATATTATGTGGCTCAAGAGACTTATCATTTTTTTAATCTTTCAAATTGTTTTAACAGTTCAAAATTAATACAGCAATTTTTTCAACCTCATTTACCTTTATCAACTACTCAAGATGTAGAATACTGCTTAAATCATTGTTAAAAAATCGAAGAAAAAAGCCAAATTTAATAATCTAGCCATCTCACAGTGCTCAGATATTAGACTTTCTTTATCACCCTTGAAGAGTCCTACCCCATTCTAACATTTTGTTTAACCTTAATGTACTTAAAGAAATCCTGATCCATATATTTTTTTAAAGTTCCACCCAATTTTTTAAAAATACATCCCTTTTTGATGCCTTAATTTTCTATTTCACCAGCTCTTTGATCTCCTATAAGTCTTCTGTCATTCCAGTCAATTTAAATTTCTTAAATTTATGACTTTTATTTTTAAATCTTGTCTCTCCGCTGGGATAGCAACCAGCCTTCGAATTTATAATTGTAAAATTAGGGGACTGAACCACATCGATGGACACAGCAGATGGCCTGATGTGGCTTTTTTTCATAAGAAACAAACAAACACACTCTTTAATTTTATCTCTTAAACTCTTTGTGAGACAAACTTGTTTTGTACTCGTACATACCATTTCGTTTTATAAGGAATAAGTTTACCCTGAACATTGAAAAATATATCATTAAAATATTTCCACATCTGATCAGTATCACTGCATAAGTCATCTGGCCAATTCACAACAGATGGTTCTTGTTGAATCCTTTCAAAAGATCCTTTATTGAAATTTGTAATTAAAATATCGTTATTCCTTATCTACATTCACAGCAAAACATTTAACCTAATAGAGAAATTATCATTTGAATCCAGATGTTCTCAGACATCTATCTCTTTGATCATTTCTGTATTTGAAATTAACAACAAACCTAAGATAGCATTGTTTCTAATATGCTTCTTGACTAATTGGTAAAGAAAGTCATTTCAAAAAGATTCGAAAACATTTCTCCCTCATAGTATGACTCTAGCATTTTTTCAATATATGTATGTGCCTGTAATTAAGATCGCCCATAATTATGACTTCATTATCATCTGTAGTTTTAATCTCTTTGTACAGATTCTCACTAATTTCATCAGTATCACTTGTTGGCCTGTAATATATTCCCACTAAAAGGCTTCTTCATTTATATCCACTTATAGAAATCAAAATGGGTTTAATTTCCATACTATTATATTTAATGTCTTCAACTTCAACAGGATATAACATATATTTGACACATCAAGCCACTCTTCTCCACTCTCTTTAATACTTTGTCCAATTAAACATACAGAAATCCTTTATTTTAAAAGAAATTCTATTTAAAAATCATCTATGTTTAATCACGTGTTAGTTGTTCCAATCACATCAAAACCCTTCATTTCTGCTAATGCTCTAAAATCATCTATTTTATTTCATATACTTCTAGCATTACAATAGTAACAATTAAGTTTACCCATATAATTACTTCTATGCTTATTCCCATGCTAATCATTTCTCTGCATCTTATATGTTTTGCAGTTAGTTTTCCTGATCCTCACCACTGTCTAATCCTAGTTTAAATCTTTTCGTATAATTGAGTTAATATCCATAGTAAACAAGTTAGCCTCTACACTTTTTAAATGTCGACTATCCATTCCAATAAAACTCCCTTTTTCTACTGAACTAATCCCATAACTTCAAGTAGTTAACATGATCATCCTTATGTACAAATTTCAGTGTAGAATTTAACCATAGTGACCTATTTATAACTTTATCCTCACAGACAATTTAATTTTGAGCAGTTTCCCTGACAAAATTAAGTTATGGTATTTTTCTTTAATATCTTTATCAACGAACTGCGTCTCTGCTAGATCCAGTTCTGTCAGTTACATTTTCTATGTGTGCCCCTGGGTAAGATAATTGGATTTTTTCTACCCATATACCGCACAGACTATCCTGTTCACGTGCCTTGTCAAGAAATCACCTATAACTATAACCTCCTTATCATCCATATCTTTCTCTGATCATTTGGTTTTCCTACATTTCAATAGTTTCTTATATATGTAAGCCAAGGGCTGAAATGTATTATTCAACAGAGCAGACTCATTATAACTAAATTCACTGCTTTTTATTCTAATGGTACTCTCTCTAACTTCCTGAAAGTTATTGTTATCTGATGTATCCCTTAAATATTAAAGCTGAAGCTGTTCCTGAAAACCTGCTGCCATTCCTACTGTCTGCACTTCTCTTTATTTATTGTCTATACTTTCATTACGATAGTCTCTAACTTTTCATCCAACCTATAAACTCTACATTAAAATTGCTTATCTTCATTATTAGCTTCCTTAAAAATACATGCTAGTATTAAGTTCCCAAATAAAACCCACATATTACATCTAGTAAATCACGAACACTTGGACTAAAACCACTGTATTTATACTTATAGCCTGAATATAAATCTTAAGTATCAAAAACCAGTGATCTATTGTAAACTCTGTTGCTATTAATACTAATGTTTAAGGACAAATTATTAAGGACATATTTACGCGAAAGCGTTTTGAAACAAAATCATTAACAACTATACCATTATTATCTCTGTAGGATCCACATTTAGATACGGGATTTTGTTACAACACATCGACCAAATAATAAACATAATATAACATATTGTACACATTCTCACAACTACAGCCCTTGTAGAACATCTTGTCTGTAAGTCTACTTTCAACAGTTCTTTTTGGCAAATTTTCTAATTTTGTGATTATGTTGAGGTAAGCGTAATGGATCAAAATATTCTCTTTTCCCGTTTCAACCAAAGAAACAACACACCTAGTGACTACTTGGTTTATGACTCGGATCCATGGCAACAATGTATAACTGTCTTTTCTACAAAGACAAACAAATCTTAAAGATGAATGGCAGGAAGACTAAGAGAAGTTCAACTTCACTGACTGCTTGAGGGCCTGGCATGGCCTAGCGCGTTAAGGCGTGCGCTTCGTAATCTGAGAGTCGCGGGTTCGCGCCCGAGTCGCGCCAAAACATGCTCGCCCTTCCAGCCGTGGGGGCGTTATAATGTTACTGTCAATCCCACTATTCGTTGGTAAAAGAGTAGCCCAAGAGTTGGCGGTGGGTGGTGATGACTATCTGCCTTCCCTCTAGTCTTACACTGCTAAATTAGGGACGGCTAGCACAGATAGCCCTCGAGTTGCTTTGTGCAAAATTCCAAAACAAACAAACTGACTGCTTGATATCTGAGCGACAACTTGAAAAATTATAAAAATAAAAACTGGGGTTTGATTCCCTGCCCTTCACTGGCCCCTAGATGACTCTAAACACACCGAGCATAACCCTTCATGTTTAACGACGATCAAAATCGTTCCCCTACTCCTTTTTTGATATATTTCGGATGTAGCGAAACAGCAACATCTATCATTTCGGTATTCTCATGATGTATCAGCGTATGGCTCCAAAACTAACATAAATACAGGTTAATATCAGCTAAATTTAAGCTGTTCCTGTGTTTATGTGTGTGTGTAGCTGAGCAGTTATTCTGCAGATTTTTGACACTAAATTGGGATTTGATCCTCGTGGTGGGCAGAGCACACAATTTATAGTCTTGTGCTCAACAACAACAACCAAACTAACTGGCTCTCTATGTATCTTTTCAATGGTTACTAAACCTCAAATATGATTCTTAAGTTTCTTAGTTCTTAGCTAGATAACGTTGCCAAAAAAAAAAAATGTGTTCCACACTGTCGGGCTGCGGTTGCGTTGTAAGAATTAGTGTCAAATCCCACTATTCTTTTAAACTAGGATAGCCTAAAGGTTGTTGATGAGCGTTGTTTACTAGCTGTTTTCCTTTTTTTTTATATAATTTAAATATTAGTGAAAGCTATGCGAGATAGTATTTTATGTAGTTTCGGGAGAAAATTCCAAAATATTTTTTCTTTGTTTCCAGTTAAGCACAAAGCTACACAATGGGTGCCTGTACTCTACCAGCCACTAGTATCAAAATACGGTTTATGATGTTTTAAGCCCGTAGACGTACCGCCGTGCCATTGAAGAATGATTTCTAAAGAAACAGAGTTTCTACTCAATTCTTATATGTAACTCCTTTAAATATTATTGGTCTGGTACTTACAGTACTTATTTATGTTTTGGGAGAACATAACTAGTCTGTACATGTTCTTCCATTAGTAAAGAGGTTTTAGACTTCAGTAGATCATGACTAGTCTGTACTATACGTGCTCTTTCATTAGTAAAGAGGGTTTAGACTTCGGTAGATCATAACTAGTCTGTACATGTTTTTTCATTAGTAAAGAGGTTTTAGACTTCAGTAGATTATAACTAGTCTGTACATGTTCTTTCTTTACTTGAGTATCTTAATATATTGCATTAAAGTGCTGTTTGTGTTTTTGAATACCAGTGTCAAAGCTAAGTCTTTATTCTCATTATAAACCTCCTAGACTTAATCACTTTTGTATTTCACTCACGACTGCATACTTGAATTAAATAGACTTTTATTTGTAACTCCAAATTCATTACCCTATAATGTCTCTTGTTAAATTTGTAGCGAGACAAATAACGGTATTAAGGATACTTTTTAATTATTTATTATTATTATTAAACCTAGCAATTTAACTTTCTTATGAACTTCTCCAGAGGGCTACTTGTACATAACCGTCCCTAATTCTTGAATTAATAGACTGGAGTGCTCTAAGGGAATAATTATATCTTGTTCGGCACTATAGCTCAGTTAGAATTATATTCATATTAATATCGATTTGTTATTGATTTCTTTCAAGTTTTTCGGTGATGATCTGGCACATAAAAAAGTCATTGGAGAGATTATCCAGGATTACTTGTGGGACTGGTGAGAAGACCGTAAGAGATTTAGTTGGCTCAAAAGATGATTGAGTTTTTTGGTGTCAGAATTTTACCAAATACCTCTACCAGTGCGATTACCAAAGAGAAATAAACGTTCGCACTTGTATATATATTCACTATCGTATAACCCATCAAACATAACGAGACAAGAATAACCATCCCAACTCCATAGTACACCCAAACCTCACATTTCATACCTAACTAAAATAATAGAAATTTTGGAAAATCAAGTCTGATCAACAGCACTGTAGAAAACTAGTTGAGACAGTGAAATGTTGGTAAATTACTTTGTGAGTCAGTCAGAATTAAGATCTTTCATGAAATGCTTGTTTGTTTTTTAATAAACAATTAACAAAGTATTAAGTATTTTAACAAACTATGATGTAATTTGATTTTATTGTTCCTGAAAGTGTTTCTAAAAGCTATATTTTGCGAAGTTGGTACTTCTATCAAATATGGAGTCCAACAACTATTAGGTTTAATCTATAAGGATAAGATCTGGACTTAGTGGCAGCTATTCAATTCGCTGAAGAACGTCTGAGCTTTTATTCTCTGCCAAATAAACTTCGCATTTCTTGGAAGTTTGTTTTGGACTCATTGCTATCTTGAAGTTCATCCCAAACATCTCACTTCCAGAGGATACAACATGATGAACTAACACAGAGTTGTCTCTATAATGACCAAAGATTCTATCAATTGTATGAATATGGTCTGCATTATACGAAGATATTAAATTCCAAACAATTATAAAGTGTATTGCATCCTGTACTGTTGGCATAAGACACTCTTTCTGAAACTTTTCATTGACTGTTTGGTGAATATATACTTAACTGTAGGAACCAAATAGTTATAATATAAACTCGTCCATCCTAAAGCACCCGTTCCATTGTTCCAAACACCAGACTAAATGTTTTTTTCATAATCAAAATCTGTTTAATCCATGATGACAAAAAATCCACTTGTAGAGAAAAATATATATGTGAAAACGGATGGTTTGGGTTGAGAAGATTGTTCGCTCCTCTACATAAACAATTTTCTGAACCAATACCAGCCATTTTTACATATACAAAATCTGTTTAACTGTTTGCGCAATAAAAATGTTCTTGCTGCTAACGTTCTTTACTCTACTTTTTAACACTTTAGTAATAGGTGGCTTTTTAATGCCATCAGCAAGGCTTCTCACAGTTTACAAGGAAGTTAAATTTTAACTGTATAACATCTTTTTTGATCCCTCTTTTCATTTGATGTTAAAAGATCGAGGTTCGTTGTATCTGTTCACTTTGTACATCACAATACTTGGTGAACAGGTGAAATCAGAATAGTTTGATTTCAGTGCCAGAACGATCCAGATCTACAGAAATAAATAAGGTTTTCTGTTAGAAAAATACAGTTCTGTACTCCTTAAAAATCAGTATTAACTGATAAACCAAATGGAGAATATGTTGGTAACTAACAATGTTGTCAAAGTCATTGTTCAACTTTCATCTTACTGGAGCTAAAATTCGGAGATCCATCACGAAGGTGAGCAAAGTACGGATGTGCTTTACAACGAATTAAATCATTTCATGATAGGGTCAGTCTTTGGAGAAAAAGAGCAAAGATGAAGAATTCGACCATCTGTTTACAAGAACAACAAATATCAAATCATAATCATTCTTTAGTAGTTCACTTTTGATCTCTGTTATGGGGAACTCTACATTCAATCAATACTTTTTCATCCAATATTATGCTCCTATTCTCCTATTTTAGCTGCAACTTAAACTAAAAAGGGTAGGCTCATGTCACTTTAAAAGAGTTTTCCTATTTTATTTTGTTTGTTGGATTTAGCACAAAGCAACACAATAAGTTATCTGCATTATTTACGACAGGAGAAAGTGTTGTGGTAATAAAATTCATTAGACATTTATACAAATACTCATTACAAAAACAAATTATTTTAACAAGTAAAAATTGTTCATTGGAGTCTCTTACAGATGTCCAACACAAATGAACACATTTAACCTTTATAAATTCATGAACTTAAATTGTAATTATATAGAGTTATCTACTGATTGACGGATAATGTACAGTGTATTGTGAAAGCAATCAAGTGCTGGAGAGAAAAATGGAACGTAAATAATCACTCTCATACAGACTAGATGACAGTAGGAAATCAATACTGCTTTCCACCAAGTATACTCTTCAAAAAAAGAAACGTAAAAAGCAAAATATGAGATACATTGTTAACAAGTTTATTCCGGGTAGTTCTGTATGGCATGTGTGAAACTGCACATTCACTGCTGAACATCCAAAGTCTGCAAAGGCAAAGTCCACGCTCACTAGGTGAAGTTTAACGTTGCTCAACGTCAATAACGAGTATGCCCCCCGTGAGCATCAATAACTGCTTGGCATCTCCTGCCCATGGAAGCGATGAGATGACGAATCACATCTTGTGGAATGGTTGTCCACTCAGCCTGCAAAGCTGCTGCAAGCTGAGGTAGAGTCTGCGGTTGAGGTTGTCACCGTCGCAGACGTTGGTCCAACTCGTCCCAAAGATGTTCGATGGGGTTTAAATCTGGTGATCTGGAGGGCCAGGGAAGAACGTTGATGTTGTGGTGTCTCAAGAAGACAGTGGTGAGTCGGGCTGTGTGAGGACGGGCGTTGTCATGTTGAAAAACGTCGATGACGTTCACCATGATGGGTTGCACATGGGGCCTAAGAATCTCGTCGACGGTTGCGTACGGTCTGATCGGAAATCCTACGCAGTCTTAGTATGGTTGAGGCAGTAGACGTCGCAGTGGTGGTCCTATCCCGAAGGTGACGTAACCAGATGTTGCGATCTTGTGCGGGCGTGGTCCCACGAGGTCTGCCAGATCGTGGACAGTCACGAGTTGATCCATGTTGTTGGTGACGATTCCATAGCCTTGTGGTGTTGCTTGATTGGTTATTCACAGCTCTGGCAACATCTGATCGAGATTTGTCTGCTTCCAAGCGACCAATGGCGTTGTTGCGTTGTGCTTCAGTCAGTCTTGGTGTGACTGTATTGCGTGTCGGGGGCTTAACACTGAGCTATGGAAACCGAGAACCCGTCACTTTTATAGGGATTTTGCACATGTTGCACTTGCAGAACATGCAGATCTCTCAAACAAATTTATTGGACACGCATGCGTTTTGGCGAAAAATCCGATGTTTTCTTCCGTTTTCAAAGTGCACAACTTTTATTGTCATTTTGGTCTGACAATCAGTGCCTTAACACGTGTAACATCACATACTCTAAGCTTGTAACGTTATTACATATATTTCTCTTTAAAATAACAAAAATATCCCTTTTGTGTTTTTTTTCTTGAAGAGTATATAATTATTATTATTAAACATATAATTGCATTCCAATGCTTCATTACCAGATCAATATTTATAATATTACATTAACTAGAACGCTTTATTAATAATGACAAGTCCACAATATGGTTCACTGATGATCATCTTCTATCGACGTTCTAATCTGTGTATCATTAGGAATGGTGCTCTGTACGTTATGCCTGATATCTGTACATCTTAGGTCTCAGTAACCACTTTCACTCATACCACTGTCCCCAATTTTATTTTGATGGATGAAAACACTTAGATCCAGGCCATGTCTCACCTTCATGAATACTGACTCTCACTTTCAAACAAACTTTTGATGTTGCATACTTATTCATAAATAGTCTTTCAAAAAATAATTCTTTGTTTCAAACACGAAATTTTATTTGTGTAAACTTTTAAACTTCCCAAGTAAATTTAAACATTAATGAAGTTTAAATTCGCAGGTCTCGTAATAATCGTAGAATAAACTACTCATCATCACTACATGATATTAGGTATCTAAGACTTTCATGAATTTATTTAAATATTTTAAAGCAGAAAAATTTATTTGATATTGATAGATTCATTTACGTTCTTCTATTCATACTGTTATGCCATAAAACACATTCATTAATAGTACTGATTTTTATTATTTATTTGTAATTAATAGTTCGATTTTTTGCATTTAGCACATTTATAACACTTTATTTCTCCGTAAACAGATTTTCTTTGATGAAACTGTTGTACTCGTGTTTTGTTATTAATATTATTTTCTTTTTCATAGCATTTTATTTACAATTTGAAATCTCAAGTCTTCACAGCCTGACGATCGACGTTAGTGCGATACGTGGTAGGCCTAGCATGACCAGGTGGTTAGGGCGCCTCGTAATCTCATGGTCGCGGGTTCGAAACCCGTCACACAAAGCATGCTTGCCCTTTCAGCTGTAGGAGCGTAATAACGTAACGGTCAATCCAACTAGTCGTTGGTATTAGATTAGCCCAAGAGTTGGCGGTGAGTGGTGATGACTATCTACATTCCTTCTACATAGATCAAAATCAAGCACTGATTGAGACCTTGTATTTAGAAATGATGAAGGAAATCACTTCTTTGATTAATGATAATTAAAAAGAATCATTTTTACTGTACATTTGTTTTTACTCTGAGTTAACAGTTCTCACTTTGATGTTAACAAAAATGAAAAATTTACTCAAAACCGTTTTATTCAAAAAGTTATTACTTTGAACTTAAAACACTGTAAGCAAATTATTTACTTATACCTTGATATTTATTTAAATTTTAAAAAGTTTTCTTCTAGATTTCTTAATTGCAAAGTCTTTGATCAAGTCCTCAAAACTAATTTGGCGAAATAAATCTGTTTCTATACTAAGCAGAGACGAGGCATCCAGCCTGTCTTGTCGCATAGTTGTTCTGTTGGGATTTTTAACATGCTTGAGTTGAGAAAATGAACGCTCAGCTGTGAAATTTGTGACAATTAATGTTAAAATCTTACGCAATGCAATCTCTACGTTTGGAAACGCACACTCAAATTTGTCTTCTGAAATTATTTTTCAAAGTTCAACATGACTGAATCTGGTTCTTACAGTTTTTGTTGTACTGAATTTATGGCGCATATATGAGTGAAACTGTTCAAGCTCGGCAGAAAGATTAGTGTCCAAGTCCTTTGAGTAAGCACAAATTAGCTTTTGGGAACACTGAGAGTACCTTTCAGTGCCAAGAGATGAAGTGACATCATCTGACACATCACTCAGCAAAGAAAATGTTTGCTATTTCTTTGTACACCTCTCCTCTTCTTCTCATCTCGGTTTCTAATTGGTCAACAATTGAGTAGAAGGTGGTGATACGAAATTTTCTCTGGCATTCTTGTGCATCTCCGTCATTGAGTACCTTCTTTCTGACACGTTTGCAAGTTTGAGCTGCATCGTAATAAATAACTGGTGGTATTTCCTTTGCAATTGCTTCAAATCTTTCAAAGTCATCCCTTAAAGTACGTAGTTGGTCAGCTAATGAACCGTACAGATCTGCACGTGTTTTTAAGTTTACATCCTCATTTTGCAGAACTTGACTTGCTTTATGAAACTTTTGCAAGATCTCAGCCCACATGATCAACATGAAAACAAATTATAGCTCTTGCATCTTATTTGTAATATTGTCTGCTTCTCTTCTACTGTATCCTTTTTGTGACTGATCTTTAACTAGACATTATAAAGCTTCCAAAATCTTAAAAAAAGACTTCAAAATTGCTATTGTTACCATAGCATTCGTCTTCCATCTGGTAGCAGTGACATGTAGTAAGACTGACCCTTACGTTTTGAAAAAGTTTGCAAACTTCATGTAAGTACTACAATACCTAGTTTGCCATTTCCTCACTGGTATGGCTTTTCAGTTCCAGAAAGGTTAAAAATCGTTCAATAGGCTGCAAATCTATCTTTAGGTATCGAAGTACAGCACTTAACTAATCTATATGCGATAGATCTGCGTCGAGTCAACTGACAAGCTGAAATGATCAGAAGAATTTACTTCATCAACAGTGAATGCGTAGACCTACTGAGCCATCTGTTCAATGAGTTCTTCAGAGGTTATTTTTTTGTAAGTAAGAGAGATTTCCTTTTACAGAATTTCCATATTTCGAAACGTGCCCTACTAAAAATGGATTAAACTGACTTATGAGCTCATGCAACTCTGAAAAATTCCCATTCTGCAGTGAACCAATTTTTTTCATCTGTTCCTTGAAAAGCCAAGCCACGTTCACCTAATGTACGAATAACAGCTATTACACGCTCCAAGACATGTTCCCAGTAATTGCACTCTTCTTTAATTTGTTTCTCCAATTTGTCGCAAGCCTAAACCTTGTTTGCGAGATAAGTATGTCAGCATAGAGTCTCGATGAGTAATGTTTCTTTAATGATGATCATTTACAATAGTATTTCGCCAGTCACTGAACCCTTCTCTTTCAACAAAACGCGAGGAAAAGTTAGGGGGCACAAAGTTTACAAACAAAGCAGGAAACTGACCCTGTTGATGGTGTAAACAATAACCACTCTCTCTTGTATTGCTCACTATTGGCTTTTACCCCAAAGAAAAGTGTTTGCGAACAGTATCTCGTTGGTTTGCCACTATTAAAAGTCTTGCAAAATTTTCAAAATGGCCCATTATGGTGTTGACAGTCAGTGGGTCCAAAAGCAATCCAATAAGCCACATCATCAGCAGAGAAATCGAGCCACAACCCTGGATCTTTTGCTTTAGTTTCTTCATATTTTGAACACTGAAGCATTTTATCATAGTCCAGTAGATTTTCATTTTCAGCAATTATTTCAACTTCAGACTGTCTTGTAGAGCAACTTGCATCAACATTAGCACTAGAGATATCAGGAGAATTTACAGGCAAAGTGAGACTTGTGCCAGCTTGTGATACCTTAACGTCATCATGATATTCTGACCTTGAAGTGGACAAAGTAGTACTTGAAAATGTGGAGCATGGTTCATCTTCAATCTTGTTAGAGTCAGATACAGTACAAGTGACTTCTGACGGCAGAGATGGGTTTTGATTTGGAAGATCATATTGTGTAAGTTGAGTGAAAAAAATTAGCTTTCCAGTCTTGGCCACTAAATCCAAAGCCTTTTGTTGTTGTTTTTTTGCCAGTTTTCTCTTTTGTGCACCATTTAATTGAACACGTTTCATCTTTCATTGTGAAAAATACAGAAACAAAAATAAAGAAAAACAAAATAATATCGATCATTTATAATTATAATGATTCAAAAAACATTGAAATTCATAAAGAAAAAAGTTGGTAAGACAGTCAAACTAAAATCTAGGTCTACATTTAGACAAAGATTATCAGAAAGTCATCCCAGAATCTTGGTCCATCAGCACATAAACATGAACTCATAAAAACCTTTATTGATTTACTGCATTCTGACTGGTTGAAAACCATTCGAGACTGACTTCAATCGATTTTAGCAAAATTAGTTTTGAGTCATTGCAAAAGTTACATTGAGGTTGTTGCTATGGTAGCTGTATGCAAGAAGCAATGTCAATGGTAACATGCAATTTCATTGTAAGCCAAAAAGTATTCTAAAACAATCTGTAATCAACAACACATACTGTAGTAGCCTATATCCACAGTTATTATTCTGTACTGATACACATACATAACCAAAAATTAATTGTAAACTGTCCTGCACATTGAACTACTAAATACAGGGGTTAGGACTAGTCTACAATACCTTCATACTAATCAAATACCTGAAGAATGAGTTGTAACCTCAAGTATGAGCTCAGTTTTGACCTGGATACCTTAGATAAGCCAACAAACTAGGCATATTTCTGAAACTTTATCTGCATGCCTGGATGCGAAGTCAAATTAAAAAAAACGGCCTTAAATTAGGAATATAGCCCACTTCATTATTCCAGGCTACAGTAGCGTTTCCAGTGTAGTTACACTAAATTAGTTAAAGTATTTAGGCCTAACGTTATTGTTACTCAGGCTTTGTTTGTTTGTTTGTTTGTTTTGGAATTTCGCACAAAGCTACTCGAGGGCTATCTGCGCTAGCCGTCTCTAATTTTGCAGTGTAAGGCTAGAGGGAAGGAACTAGTCATCACCACCCACCGCCAACTCTTGGGCTACTCTTTTACCAACGAATAGTGGGATTGACCGTCACATTATAACGCCCCCACGGCTGGAAGGGCGAGCATGTTTGGCGCGACTCGGGCGCGAACCCGCGACCCTCAGATTACGAAGCGCACGCCTTAACGCGCTAGGCCATGCCAGGCCCCATTTACTCAGGCCTAACACAAATACATTGCAACTGAGGCCACTAACGTTAAGCCTAGTACTCAGCACTAACCTTGCTCAATAAACTTTTCAGACAATCCTAAATTGATTTTGTTGATTTGTCGGTTCTTTACAGTATCTTTGTATGACCTCGGTGCCACAGTACTGGACTACTAGTAGTACTGTAGTATAGTGTATAAGGCATACAAAACAACGTTAAGAATCATATGGTCGTACTTGTCGACGTTTACGCAATTTGACCTAAAAGGTCGAATTACCGCTTTTAGACTGCTCTAATCAGTCAACTGTTTTCCCAGCTTTTCAGAAATGAAATAGAATACATACTGATCTGAATTTATAGTTGCAAAATAGTTGAATTACACCTACAACTTTGTCGTTTTTGTCTCGGATTGTTCCTTCGTCTTATAAAATGTATCACCAGGTGGCCGGGTCGGGACATTGTGACGTCAGGATAAGATCAAGGAAAAAGTAAGAAGAATATAATTGTGATCTCCATTTTTGGATTTAAAAATAGTATATTTGACAAAATTTTGTTGGCTATATATAAATGGAGATACAAACAAGGGTTCACCCTTGTATTTATCCCCTAAGAAAATCTCAGCTTCAGATCTGTTTATATTATTACATAATCTCAAGGGAATACATACATGCCCAAATACTCTTATAGGTTGCATGTAATATATGAACGGAGCATTGTTACAGTGGAATTCCTTTCTAAATTTTTCTTGGTATGATAAATTTCAAAACATGTACTTACACACAAAGGATGTTTTTTTACAGCAACATTTTGAAGCCAAAAACATTAAGGTTCAGAAAAGCTTCAGTGAGAAACACACTTATAAAAATATTACAAAACACACATGAATAATGCAATACTAACGCAAATAAAGCTAAAACACGAAGCAATAATCCAAATATAACGTACAAAAATAGAAGCCGAAAAAATATATAACTAGCCACGTCTCTGTACACTTCTGTCACCATTTCGTTTGACTTGTGTTTCTGTGGTATTATAGTCTTATTTTTCTGTAGATGTGACTGAATAAAGCAGTAAAAGGTAAAACAAAACAGTTCCACTGCTTATAATTTATAAATAACCACAACAGAAGGAATGATTGAGAAAAATATTTCATCTTCTTGTTCAGACATCATAACATATGATGATCTTTAACCTGAAGTTTTATCAACATTTTGTTCTGCTCTTTATAGTAATCTTTCGCAAATCAATGACTTCTTACTTTAGATACATAGTTTAGTACTTTCTTGAAACTTTAGTCACTCACAGAGCCAAAATAAAACGTTTTTTAACAATGCAGAGTAAAGTCGAACATGGCAGATAAGGACAATTACACAAAAATCGACTAAAGTTGAGTTAAGGGCATGATAGCTAGGGAGAAAACTCTGTGGTGTCCCCTTTCCTTGGCGCCCTAAGCACGTGCTTATTTTGCTTAATGGCTAATGCAGGGTGCGTAACAACCTGATATTAGTTAAGCTTTTAATAAAGGCTTTATTAATTTTGTTTGTTTGTTTATTTTTTGAATTTCGTGCATAGCTCGACTACGATTAGCCGTTCCAAATTTAGCAGTGTAAGACTAGAGGGAATGCAACTAATGATCACATCTCACCACCAGCTTTTGAACTACTCTTTTACCAAAGAATGGTATAATGTCACCGCCGCATGCATGTTTGGCGTAACGGGAATTCGAACGTGAGACTCTCGGATTATGAGTGGAGCTCCCTAATCACTTGGCCATGCCGGCCACTCTTTATTAAATACGGCCTGTAACCCATAAAAAAGTGAATTAAAATAGTAACTTTGTATGTTCTTTGCTTTAGTTTAGTTAGGGCTGAACTTTACCGTACTTAATACTATCAAGAAAAAACTTATAATTTTTTCTACAACCTAACGTTAAATTTTTTTAAAAAAACTTTATAAGTTTTTTAATATGTCGCTGTATAAAACACCTTCTGAAATATATTTATGTCCGCCTGTCGAAATGCAGTGTAAACACATGCGCATTTAAACAGTAAGATGTGCGCACGTTTTCAGTTCACACAAGAACTGGGTATTTTTATAATAAATAAATCAGTTTCTAAATCAGTATGATAAAGACAAAAAATTCATATATCATTAAACATGTTTATGGATGATAATAGGGTCGACCATTTGTTATTCTTTAACATTATTTAGCATTGTTCTGTCAGCCTTCAGCAAAAATTGTTGCGAGTTTTGTAATAAAACCTGCGCAATATTATTAAACCTCATAATTGTGTGTTGTGTAAGGTAGTTCATGAGTATATTTGACTATCTAACAAATAAGAGCGGTTCTATAGCCTTTCACACCTAATCGTTTTTATGTATTTGTGTCTTGTATGGAGCTCCATAATATTCTACATGCATAGGAGGGCTGTTTGACTGTGTGGGTATTTGGGTATTGATGTTGTTAAATACCCAGGAGGGTCAGGTACATTTGACCTCTTCCTCCCTCCCGAACGATTATAGCGTCTGTCTTTAGGGTTTTTTTTGGTTTTTTTTTAAAGCTTTGGGCCAGAGTAAAAGTATAACATCATACTCAGGTCCATTTCAGGGCTCAGTCCATGCATGGACGAACAAGAAGTTTTTTTTTTTCCATTTAATTTTTTTTTTTTTTGTATTTTCATATATATATATATTTTTTTGTATTTTTCTCCTTTTTCTCGATTGAGAGAATGCTACTACTACTTGTAGTAACACAAACACTCACACAGAAAAGAAAGTAATAATAATTATTATTATTCAATACTTGAATAATAATTCAAAAAGAGAAGAAAATAAAAATAATAATAATGATTAAAAAAAGAAAATAATAATTATAAAAATAAAAGAAACAAGGACTAAGTGTCTAGTGCATAGTGGCCAGCTTGTGTTACATTTCTTAAATATATGTTAAAAGGGGAGAGGTATTTAGTACCATTTACATCATGTACGTGATATCTGTCGAGATCACACATTAAGTCATTTTTGTGCCAATTCTTATTGAAATATTTTAGAGAATTATGCAAGAGTCTTTCAGCTATTGTATCTATGTTTGCATACTTGTGCATGAATGTGGTTGAGGTGCTACGTGGTACTTTGTATGCTGAAGTTAGTACAGAATTTTGTATACGTTGAAGTTTCTGTACATGTGTGGGTGCTATGTTAATCCAGGCAGGTGATGCATATTCTATTGTTGGTCTAATGTACGTTTTGTAGATTTTAAGTATGTTGTCTGGTGATGTTCCTTGGATTTTACCTGAAAGACTTCTTGCATAGTTTGCTCTTTCCAGATTCGTATCAGTACATTTTTAATATGTGGTAGCCACGTTAATTTTGAGTCATAGGTTAGACCTAGAAATTTAGCAGAAGTAGCAGTCAGTAAAAGTGATCCATTCATATAGAGTTTTGGTGGATCTTTTTTCAGCTTATTCAGTCTGCTGAATACTATGACTTGGGTTTTTGGAATATTAATTTTGATTCTGTATTTCTGGCAGTATTCTTCGATGTTATTTAGGACTGGTTGTAGGTTCGTTGCTGCTATTGACGGAGTGGGGCACTTTTCCAGACTGCTACATCGTCAGCGAACTGTGATGCATAACCTAAATTTAGGTCCGACAGAGGCATATTACTCACGTACATGATAAATAATATAGGGCTAACAACCCCTCCCTGCGGGACTCCTGCTTCGGGTGAAAAGGACCCTGAGTGGGCCCCATTTACATTTACTTTACACATTCTGTTATCCAGGAAGTTGGACAGCCAGCGAATAGTTTCCTGGGGTAATGCCATTTCAAGCAATCTATGTCTTAAGCCGTTATGCCACACTGTGTCAAATGCTTTCTCAATGTCGAGAAAGCAAGCTACAGTGCATTCTTTTTTGTTGAAGCTGTCGGTAATTGATTCTGTAAGTCGAATCAGGTGGTCTGTAGTTTGGCGTTTTTCGAAATCCGTTTTGAATTTCTGGTAATTTTGAATTTTCTTCTAAGTAAACTGACAGACGATTACTAATTATCCTCTCTAATACTTTGCCAATACAACTGGTTAAGCTAATCGGGCGGTAGTTGTTTGGTTTATTCGCTGACTTTCCTTCTTTCTGGAACATTAATACTATTGCTTCCTTCCAAGAAACGGGGATATATCCAGCTGATAGTGAGAGATTAAATAACGCTGTTAGGTGTTCATATAATCTCTGAGTGCCTTGTTTTAGGAGGATAGCTTGAATACCATCTTCTCCAGGAGCTTTGTTTTTTTGTGTTTTTTAATAGCAGTTACTACTTCTGTAACAGTGATATGTTTTACCAGTTGATGAGTGCTCCAGTCTTTTGTTTTTTCTTGGTGTGTAATATTGTTGACTGGAAATTTAGGTGTAAAATGCTTCTGTTTTGGTCAATAAAGTTTGTGACTGTATTATAAAAGTATCTGTTCATGTCTGGTTCATGATGTGTTTTGAACGTGTTTTCTAGGTGTTTTTAAATATCTCGGCTTTTTCTGTGTTAGTGTATGCTGTTTCTCCATCCAGTTCCAGTGGTGGATATACTGTGTTTGTTGTTCCTGTGTTTGTAAATCTTTTCAAATGTGTCCAGAATTGTTTAGGATCAGTTTTATGATTTAGATCGGAACAGAAGGTGTCCCAGTTTTCTTGTTTCTGTTGTCTGATTAAGTTTCGTATTTTATTTCTTATTGTGTTTATCTGAGTTTTAAGTGTGGGGTTGCGATTTTGAATGTACTGTCTGCGGAGTATACGTCTGTTTTTATATTAAGTGTATTATATCTTTATGTGGTTGCCATGAATGAGTTGTTGTGAAGTATTTTTGTTTCGGTATCGAACTGTTGGCTGCATGTTTTAGACACTCAGAGATGATATGACAGTATGCATCTATATCTGATGCGTCCGCGGCAATATGTAGTACTTCTGGAGGTAAGGTTTCATTTAATATAGTTTGGAAAACTGGCCAATTAGCTTTTTTGTAGTTCAGTTGGTCTCTCACTATGATTTTATTTAAGTGGGGGTGAGATTGAAGATACACCAAACTGGAAGGTGGTCACTATCTATATCGTGACCAACATGAAAATTTACGAATTTGCGACTCATATTTGACGAACACAGGCATAGGTCCAGTATTTCACTGGTGCCATGTGCGTACGAACTATGTGTCGGTGTTGCATCGTTTAATAAAGTCATGTTTGATTCGTCCAGAAATTGATAAAGTAATTTGCCATTTGCGTTTGAGCAACGACAGTTGAATGCTATATGTTTACTGTTTAGGTCGCCGATAATAATAAGATTACAGTTGCTATTATACAATATATTCAATAGATTTACATCTAACACGGTACTAGGCGAGCAGTAGATGCCCGCCACAGTAACGTCTGTCTGATTTTGCGTTTTTACATTAATAACTATAGATTCATTACTGGAAGGGATAGTAAGTTCCTGAACTATAAGTTCAGTCTTATACAATAATAAAAGACCTCTGTTTGGATCTCTATTATCCTTCCTTTAGGGGGCATAGTCTGTCTGAGACGGACCTGAAAGGGAGTACGACTTTAAGAAATTTTCTCCCGTATAGAGTGATGCCAAAGACGGCATGGATGTGAGGCGAGTTCGGTGAAATTTGGAAAGTAGGAGGGCTGGTCAAAAAATACGCGGACTGTTTGAATTGCGCGGCTCTAGTTGGTTCCAGGGGAATCCGCTTGGTGTCGCTAGGTTCGCACAGATCAGCTGATTACGACGCCATTTCCTGATTGCAGATATCTTCATTTGTGTATTAGCTACGCGGTTTTAAGTGAAGTGCGATTTTTTCGTTTGGCGGATTTCAGAATGAATGACCTGAAGGAGCAACGACTTGCTGTGAAATTTTGTGTTAAACTTGGAAAATCTGCGACTGAAACTTTTGCTATGCTTAACACGGCTTACGGTGATGTTGCTATGAAGCGTACGGCATGTTTCAAGTAACATGAACGTTTTAAGGATGGTCGACAGTCCATTGAAGATGATGAGCGTCCTGGACGTCCTTCCACGTCAACTGACGTTGACAAAATCAACACCCTGGTGCGGGCAAATCGACGTCTGACTGTCAGGAAGCTTGCTGAAGAGTGTGGGATATTAGTTGGATCTTGTTACGAGATTTTGACCGAAAAATTGAAGATGCACCGCGTTGCTGCGAAATTCAGCCCTCAGAACTCGTGAGTTTTTGGCCAAACACTCGATCACTGTTCTTCCCCACCCCCATACTCACCTGACCTTGCTCCTTACGATTTTTTCTTGTTCCCCAAACTCAAAACACCCTTGAAAGGAAGAAGATTTGAGACGATTCCCGATATTAAGGCAAATGCGACGAAGGAGCTGGAGGACATTACAAAAGAAGCGTACCAGGACTGTTTCAACAAGTGGAAACACCGTTGGGATAAGTGTGCGCGTTGGAGAGGAGAGTACTTTGAAGGAGTCCCAGACCTGTAACTTCTAAATAAAGTACATTTTGTTTTATGACGTGAGTCCGCGTATTTTTTGAACAGCCCTCGTATCTATACAGCTGCGTGCAGGCCATGAATATAAATTAATTCTTATATGGAAGATATGGCACATGTATCATAGCGATTATTAACTTATTGTTGTTACTGTACTGATGTCGCTGTCATATGTATAAATAAGGCTCCTGCCTTTCCGCACATGACATGCACTGCTGACAAGAACACTCTTGTTTTTACCATTGATCGATTTCTGCCATGTAACACAAACATTTAGGCTATCTTCTACAACAGATATCTTTAAGTCTTAATTTAAAAGATAGCACTAAGCCAACTTTTTATTACCAGTGGCAGCTGATAATAAGTGTCGAATTATAGCCAACACTGCGATATTGTTAATTGTATAGAACCTGCAGATAAAGTAGCCAGGGCCCGACATGGCCAAGGGTGTTAAGGCGTTCGACTCGTAATCCAAGGGTTGCAGGTTCGAATCTCGGTCGCACCAAACATGCTCGCCCTCCCAGCCGTGGGGGCGTTATAATAAATGACGATCAATCCCACTATTCGTTGGTAAAAGAGTAGCCCAAGAGTTGGCGGTGGGTGGTGATGATTAGTTGCCTTCTCTCTAGTGTTACACCGCTAAATTAGGGACGGCTAGCGCAGATAGCCCTCGAGTCGCTTTGCGCGAAATTAAAAAAACAAAAAACAAAAAAAACAATAAAGTAGCCATCCATGAGGCTGACCATAAGGAGTAGCAAGAGTCATGCAAACTGGAGAAGACGAAAATGAGACAGAAATTTTGTAGCTATATAACGTATATATATAATAATTAATTTCAGATAAATTATACACAAGCGACGGTTTACCAGAGTTTAGAATTGCTACAGTGGAAGAAGGTCGTAGAAGTTTTACCACCCAAACACCATCATAAATGTAGGAGGGAAGGTTTATTAATATAATCAATTATTAATTATCACGTTTTCAACATTATGGAGTGTGCGGAATATCGCTGTAAGTGGAAATCTGGTCAGCTACAGCAAAGCAGCAACCTGTTAATAGCCTTACTATGGCCAGAAGAGAGAAAGAGGAGGAAGGAGTGAAAATATTGCAAGTATAAGAAATACTATAAATGCTTATATATAAACATATTCTATTGCTTTATGTTGTTTTTTGTTTGTTTGTTTTTGAATTTTGCCGTCTCTAATTTAACAGTGTAACATTAGAGGGAAGGCAGCTAGTCATCTCCATCCACCACTAACTGTTGAGCTATTCTTTTACAAATGAACAGCGGAACTGATCGCCACATTATTGTAACGTGGTCGTAGGCTGATTTCCAGACAGGCCGAGTGGGTTGTTTAGGCTTAGCCGTTGGAGTTTCGACTAATGCACTCGACTGACACATGAAATATTTATTTGAAGTAAGGATGCAGTGGGCGAATGGAGTCACTAGCTTGAGGGTTTACAGTTAAAACAAAGAGACTCGAGACTATGACTTCCAATAACATTTTTTATTTAAACCATCCAACACTTAATATTTACACACACGTATATATATACGTCTTCAAGCGATCAAAATTTCTTTTCTGTTTACGAACTTCCAAGTTAGTTAGTTAATCATTCACTTGAAACAATAGCCAATACTGTACCGTCGGTCCACTATCAAAGTTTCTTCCTGGTTCATTATCCAAGTTTCATATCACCTTTTAACCCTGATAGCGTATATTTGTTCCAATCTAAACACATAGAGAAAGTTTATCAACGGCTTTATCTGAATTTTTGTCTTAAATAATTCTTCTGTTGTCCTTGATAGTGTCAATTCTTTATAAACTAGATATCGATTGATCATACGGCGACAAGTTTCTTGGAGCTGTCATTGTTCTATAAACATCATCGCTTTATTAACATATTTTCTTATACTTTATTACTTCCTGCTTATTAAAATGATTATTCGAGGTATCCTGATATCTAGCAATGCCTCACTCCTAAATTTTTTTTTAAATTTTTCATAAATATATCATCCCCATAGCTCTTCGTTTCCATCCTTCCATTTACACATCGGTCATCATTTACTATTCTTTCACTAAGAGTATGTCGGTTTGTTTTGTTTGTTTTTTTGAATTTCGCACAAAGCTACTCGAGGGCTATCTGCGCTAGCCGTCTCTAATTTTGCAGTGTAAGGCTAGAGGGAAGGAACTAGTCATCACCACCCACCGCCAACTCTTGGGCAACTCTTTTACCAACGAATAGTGGGATTCACCATCACATTATAACGTCTCCACGACTGAAAGGGTGAGCATGTTTGGTGCGACGCGGATGCGAATCCACAACCCTCAGATTACGAGTCGCACGCTTTAACACGCTTGGCCATGCCGGGCCTAGTATGTCGGTTATACGTCATCTAGGTTATACATCATTTAACTAAATATTACTTCATAATACAACCAAAGCAAAATCCGTAAAAAATATAATAAAAAAATAGGAAAGAAATTAGTATTAGTATGTTTATTTATTTATTATTATTATTACATTAAGTTCAGTTTTAACCAACAATGATGTCTTCACGTTTTCTTTTTCTGACTTCCTTGAAATTCTTGTTTGAAATGTTGAAATACTGTCTCGTTGCTATTAATAATCCACTCATATAAGGTCGTCGCTTTCCATTTTAAATAATGCTCATGTAGATACGCATCGTAAATACACATTACCGGGTTAATAATGCTCATCCTCTTATATGCTGGACACAAATAGTTCTCCAAATTTATATATGCTACTTTCATTATCTTACTGATTAAGTATCTTTTTCTAAACCCTTCGTACACACTTTATCATAAATTTGACACACGTCCTTACATGTAGTTAAAAGATGAGGAAAATCGCGTTCGTTTTCCTCCCAGGTCAGTCCATGAAGGTAGATGGTACACTAATCTATATGTCTTTGATCTCCTGACTTAATAGTTATTTCGGGATTAGAGATTTATAGCAATAATTATCAGTCCAACTGGTGGAACAGTCCAGAATAGTTAATTCCTTAAGGAAATACTTATTTTCCACTTGGAATCCTTCTATTTCCGCTATAGCTGTCTTGGTTTTCCTGCAATAGAATAATTTTACTTGACTTCAAGTGTCTTTAACACAGCTTTAGCTATGTCTCATTATAGTATATCGGTCACAACCAGTTTTTAAATCACTCGGATTTCGTCACGGACTGAAGACATTATAATCAGTAACGCACTTCACTATTTTTATACACACTTCGCACTTTGATTTGTCGTCACTCAACATTTTTCTGTTCACGTTGTCTTTTTCTTGAATAACACTGTCTTAATGTAATAATATCAGTTTTCTTTTTATCTGCCATTGATTAACTGTTTTGTGGTAATATTTCATCACTTCTCTTGTAATTAATCTTGTTTGTCAGACATTGGTTCTCAAACTTTTCATTTCTGAATTCTTGAACATTCTTTCACATAAATCTTATTAATTTTCCTAATAATTTTGATTTATATATTTATTTTATGATCAGCTAACCTGAGATACCCACTATTCTTCAATTTAATTACCTCAGTTCGATAATCAAACTGGTTAATATTCGATTTAGGGCATACTATGATACGATAAGTTCATCTTTTACATTAAAAAAAAAACAAGTTCCAGGGATCTTTGTTTTATAGAAGTAAAATGGTTAAGGGACAGTTATTCTCTTTTTACATAATTCAACTATCTTATCTTTAATTCCTGCAAATATTGCACAACTACAAGTAATAATGGGTACAAAATAAATTCCTGAACTAGGGTTACGTACTGTAATGGGTCCTATACATTTTAGCATATATTCTTCTCTCATTTCCATATAAATACGCTGATCACTTGACACTGTAAGGTATGGGTTGTTATTTTCTACAGTTAGAGCCAATAAATAATTTAAGGGTACGATTTTATACATTTTAAACATTCTATCAGTTGCTTTCAAAGGTACTTCTGTAAACATTCTTAGCGTATCCTTCACTGTGGCGTAAATCAGCCCATATATAATAGATGTAAATCTCTTCATCATGTGTAGGAATTACAAATTGAAGTGTGGAGGTACTTTTTCTTTGAATTTCATTTAACACTTTCTCTAAGTTACTTGGAGGTATAAAGTCTGAACTCAACTTTTTGTCTGTAGTTACAAACAACGCTTGCACTAATTTAGCTAACTTGGTCCTACTATTTCCAACTATAAAGAGTAATTGTTGTAAATTATTGTTAATTCTAACATTGCAAACTAAGATTTCAATTCTGTCTTATGAAGCTAAGTCGCATTAAACCTGGGCAAAATACAAGTTATTACATTCTACCGATGCTTTAGGAAGAAAAAGCTGATCCAAATAAAAATACATTTGCTAAGCTCCAATATCATATTCACTACATATATAAAAATTTCTCGACATCACTTTAAATCGATCACTAAACTGGACAGATCACTTTGGTAACATTTGTGAATCTGCAAATCAACGTAACATAATCCTTAAGAAAATCGGAGGCATTCACAAAGGATGCTTGCCTGGTTCCATATTTACAAATCATATATCAGACCACTTACCTTATATGGCTGTATGGTTACATGGAATATGTCCAATAACCTAATGCAGAAGCTTGAAGCTTTACAATATCAAGTAATCGGTACATCTTTCTGGCTACCAAGGTACATCTTACCAAGTTACATAGATTCACTAGATACACTACCTAGTCTAAGAGAAAAAGTTCATAATTTGCAAAAAGACATTATCAAACAGTTAGTACAGGTAACACGTTAACACAACAATTTTCAACATTAGCAGAAACACCTGAAACATGGCGCACCCACCAATCTCCATACTATATTTGCTTTCTATCTTTCATTTCAAATGCATAGCTCAGACACAATCCGGAAAGATAATTCGGCGCCTGGATACTGAAAGTGCGTTTTTCTCGGGGTGCTCTAGTTTTTTCTCCCAAAACAAAATTTTAAATATAGAATTTATAGATTCACAACCGTTTATTTTACAACACTCCACAGCCCTTTCGCGCTCGATCGCCGACCTCAGTTCTTTTCGTTTTTTGCTTGCTTCACGGAGAAGGTATCAGTACTATACAGAAGCCAAAAAAGTTTGTATCTATTTTTCACTTTAAATATATTTTTATTTTTAGTTCATTATACATATATATATATTTAATTATTATCATTTTTCAAATATTTAAATATTTCTACCTATACCCTTTATTTTATTTATATATTTTTCTATTTTAATTTTTGTATTTACTTATTATTATTATTTTATACTATTGTATTTTATTTTTATTTCTTCTCTCGATCTCTTTCATACAAGACTAAAGCCTTTCGTGGGTGGGGGAGAAAAGAAGACGTTTTCTAAACTCTTTCGGTTGCGTTAAATCCCAAGCCATTGGCTTGGTTTTGAGCTTTGAAATAAAATAGTTATTAAGTCATCCCGTAAGTATTGTCATTTGTAACACTAAAATTTAAAAGAAGTAAAAAGAACTCAAATAACAACTTTAATCAATTATGTATTTTACATCACTTTCAATAACAGTCTACCAAGTCTCAAAATATTTTCAGTACCACGCTTATAAAAATCAGGTGGTTTTGAGACAATAAAAGGTACAAAGGCCATTTTTAACACATCCATAGAAGTAAACTGTATTTTTCATTCATATGATGTTGCAAGCTTCTGAAAAGATAGTAATCTGAAGGAGCAAGATCAGGAGAATAAGGAGGACGGGGAAATTTCTCCCAGGCAAGCGCTTCCATTTTTCTGGAAGTGATCCTAGCGGTGTGAGGACGTGCATTGTCATGACGGAAAACAACTTCTTTCCGATTTATCAAAACAGGGTTTTTTTTTTAATGAAGTGTTCAGTCGAGCCAGTTGCTTACAGTATCTCTCAGCAGTGATTGTCTGATTTGGTTATAACAACTCAAAGTGTATTACAACACTTTTATCCGACTAAACACTAAATGAAGCCTTCCTAAGGTGCAGGTTCGCTTTTGACTGTAGTGTAGCTGGCTCTCCTGAATTAACCCACTGTCGGCGGCACTTAACATGTTAATAAAGTGTCCATTTCTCATCTTCATCACTAGGGTGTCCAAACAAAGCTTGAAGATCATGAGAGTGAAGAGATGTTTACTCGTTCTCTCAAATTATCAACTGACAACTCATGTGGTACTCATTTTCCCAACTTTGAAACTCTACCAAGTTGTTGCAAATGTCGAAGGACAGTGGAAGGAGATGAATTGAGTTTCTGGGTTAATTCTTTAACAGTTACAGCTCAATCCTCGTCAGGTGTTGGTAGAAGCAGGTCATTATCAAATTCAACACGGCGCCCAGTGCCAGCTACATCTGTCAAATTGCAGTCAACACTTCTGAACTTATTCAACCATCTTTGACACTTCCTCATATTTAGGATGTCATTGACGTACACCTCTTGAATGCTAAGCGTAGCTTCGGTAGCACTTTTTCCTTTTTCTGGACTCATAAAATATTATATGCCTTATTTGCTCCTCTGACACCTTCATGATAATTGAGCTTCTAAAATAAATAAAAATATTAAAGAAACTGACTGGCTTACAATTAATGCTATCAAGTCATCTCATATAACTTAACACTCCTACGAAAAGACGTTTCTAGTCCTGATTTCTCCAAGCCCGTTCCCCTGGCTGTGGTTTCGCTAGATAGTAGATAGGGACAGTGGAAATCTCGTTAATCCATTCATTAATGGATTTAAATGGCAATTTCATTTAAATACAAAATTATTAGCCTAATATTAATAACCTTTCAAGTTGCTCTGGGGCCTATTAGGCCCCACTTTTCGTAGGAGTGTTAAATGACTTTGAGACTAACTTCATTTAACAAAGAAATATGCATTTAAACTTATCTTATCCTGAAAACGACATTACTTCTGGGATGACCTGATACTATCAAGAATGAAAAGAAACGTACAGAATAGACATTACCTACTACAGATAACGAAGAAATAAACTAAACAGAACAAGGCAATCTCAAAGGTTCTGTGGATCACTTATTGCTGTTATTACAGGATGGAAGATAAACAAACTTTTTTTTAACAGATAAATAGAAAAGCAGTTAAAAGACATGCTTGCGTTTCAAAATGCCTTCGAAAGTGCAAGCAATTTTCTGGAAATTTTACTTTCCACAGCATGTTAAAACTAATAGCTTTGATGCCACTAGTGAGATATCTTGTGTAACAGATCCATGGCCTCAGTTCAATAGCACAGCAGCATGTCTGCGAACTCAGACCGTGAGACACGAGATTTCGATACTTGTGATGGGCAGAGCACAGATTGGCCATTGTGTAACTTTGTGCTTAATTTTAAACGAACAAACAGACCCATACAATGTTATTTGATTTAATTTAAAAATACAGTAGAAAGTACATATTTTTCTCCTAGGTTTGATTTCGGTTTTTTGCTTTTCATAGCTATAATGGTTTGGAAAGAAGGCAGGAATGTTTAACCAACTTCAGCTTACTGGTACTTTTACGTTCAACGTTAGGTATTGTGAGATATTGTCAAAATGAAGCTTCCATAAAGTTCAAATATACTACATTCATTTTAATAGAAGTATTGTCGGAAAAATGGTTAAATTTGCTGATGATACAAAGTTTATTTTGATCAGGCTGTTTGCAATTGGGATAACAGTTTGTTTTTACAAAGAATAATTGGTTGCTTAGTTGGACAACCATATTGTAGATGACATTTACATTTCATGAATCTATGAATATTTTCTTTTTTCTTTTACGGGTTGGTGACATTGGCAGTGATTTTCATGGATAGCCTTGAATGTTAAAGGATCAAATGATTCTCTGTGATGCATATATTGTGTAATTTATATTATAATTACAGACATACCTAAAGGAGACTATCCTTTTTATTTAAACTACATTTTATTTTGATGAAATACACCAGTTCCGCACTTATAACTAAAAAAACGTAAGTACGACTACTACTAGTTTTATTTTGTGGTTAATTATTTCTGAAATACTTTTGACAAATTGTCATATTTAAGATTAATTAGGTACTTGAGTAGTAAATAAAATTATCTTCGTGAGTGAGAAGAAAGAGGGAAGGATTATAATAAATGAAGTTCATTCAAACTGGAGGTGAGTTACAAGTGAGGTACCTCAAGATTTGTAATGGGACCCTTGATCATTTTAATATACATTAATGTTATTGATAATGATAAGAGAATGGTTTACATAAATAGTCAACTTCAATGATGATATTAAAGCTTTTGGTATAGTTAACTGTGAGAAGGTTGCTGTTTTATAGAGGGATTTGGATCAGTTGGAAAACTGGGTACATAGGTTTAAGATATCTTTTACTTATACTAAAAAAAGTAATGCATGTGGGCTATTTTAATTGAAATTGTAAAATTTCCACCTTGGTGCAAAGTAGCTTGATAATGTTATAGAAAAAAAAAGGTCATAGTAGTTTGATCAATCAATTTTTTTAAGCTATCAGACAGTGTGTGTTAATTGTTGCCCTTGGGAAAACAAACGAGTTGTGGTTTATATGTACAGGAATATTATTTATAAAGGTGGATAATTCTAGGTTAACCCACTCTTTTAGTGAAATTAGCTAGCAAGAATGTGCAATGTTTTCAGGTTAGAGGAAAATGTAGAGGCCATATTAATTAATTATAGTTTCTGAGTGTGAGAAAGAAAAGTGCAAATTGTGGGAATAACACCAGGGCTTGGAGAGGAACAGTAGCTTTTACACAAAAATGTTTCAATAAATGAGCAAGAATTTTAGTAAGATAAAAATGGTAATGTGGCAAGAAGATTTGATAATAATGCGCTTAAATTTTAGCTATGGAACAAGAATTAATTAACACTAACACATTTCTACCTTAGCTAATGAAGAAGATGGTGTTGAAACAGAGAAAGAAAAGAGTTTGGACAGGAAGAGATGACAGTACCAAGTTTAAAAAGAGGCTATAGTAAAGTTGTAGGTAATTCCTTTATGAAGTCTATAGGTTAAAAATGAATATTATGCTATTAAGGGTCAGACAACTGACAGAAAAGCAGGATAGTAACTGTGCTAACAGTGATGAAATGTTTTGCATATAGGGCTAATGATGCAGTGAATGTAAGGGTAGAGAAGTTAATTGATAAGTACAGGGAACTGATAAAGGTTTTTTTAATTGCTGAATAATAAAGGCTGTTGTGTAAAGACTATCAAGTTGTTTGGTTTGACTTGTGAGATAAGTTTGATAGAAAAAGGAAGTTTTTGGAAATTGATGGTTTACATTTAAATGTTATACATGATCATATCTCACTGTTAGAGATGAAATATTGTATAGATATGTATGCCACAGATTGTTTCAGAACTTGTAGTATTTGTTAATTAAGTGGATCCCTCTTAAAAAGCAAGTAACTCCAGAATATATTAGATATAATGAAAAGTGTAATGTTGGAACAAAAATCAGAAATAGTTTTAAAGGTAGGGTAGATTGTGTTGTTGTTATACTGTGGAAGCATTGGAAGTAAAATAGATGACCCTAAAGTACTCATTGGAATGAAAAATTTTGATATTGTGGGAACAACTGAGACTTCGTCAGATGTAGACAGTTTTGAGACAGTTTATTAGAAACCTCACAATAAGATTGAGATTATGGATATTAATAAGGTTTTGATTATGGGAATTTTAATTTCAGACATATAGATTGGTATATTTTTGGGTCAGACTGAGAAAATTGTGTTTTTAGAAACCTGTTAGGATGGTTTTCTTTATTGATTAGCCATAGAACTTACTACAGAAGATGACACTCTCAATTTATCATTGACATCTAATATGAGAACGTTTGAAAAGGTAGATATGGCAAATTACTGGGTGTAAGCAATGATTATTCTGTCAGATTTGATGTTTTACTGCATAAAAAAGGTAGGGAATAATAAAATTTGCATTACAGATTTCATTCAAAATAGACATGCATTTAAAAAAAAGAGATGTAATTCACCAAAGGTATTATGGATAAAAAAAAAACAGAAGAAATTTAAGATGTTACAAGGAATGAAGTTAGCACTATTTCTTCCTTTAGATTCAGTCAACTATTGGTACATTTATTATATGCATGTAATGTATAGTTTATGCAGTCATTGTGTCTGAGCTTAACCTACTGTATATAATTGAACACTAACGTAATGTTTTACAAGATATTTGAAGTTAGCACTATTTCTTCCTTTAGATTCAGTCAACTATTGGTACATTTATTATATGCATGTAATGTATAGTTTATGCAGTCATTGTGTCTGAGCTTAACCTACTGTATATAATTGAACACTAACGTAATGTTTTACAAGATATTTATTATTCATCTACATGTGACCAAGTGTTGTATTAAATATTGTAAATGTGACACATAGCTGATCTGTGATATAAAAATAATTCAGAGGCAAATTAAGAGTCATTTATTCTTGGTAGTTTTTTTGTTTTATTTTCGTTAGTGGCAATCTACTAGAATCTGACTTGATTTGCTATTTAGGCTAATGACACTTACTGAGTATTTGTGAAATATCATGCATAACCCATCTTTGTGTTAATAAACAGCTCCCAAAATTACTTGTGTCTTTATTGAACTAGTCAAGGCTATTTTAGACTGTATTGTCACTGTGTGACAGAACTAGATTGTCATAAGGTATAAGTTGACTTATATGATGGAAGACTTTGAGCACTGTAGAAGATCCAGAGTTAACCAAACAGGACATTAGGCTTTTAAAAATAGAACATGTAAAGATATTCTTTAAATACAATAAGGATAGGTAGAATGTTAGGATCGAGCCAGGGCTTTGAGAGATGTTAATGTCTGATGTGTGTGAGATGGATGGATTACTAAATCCTCCTGCTTGTTCACTTTTTACTAATGAGTATTTAAGTAGTATTTCTGATTTTGGGAAGTTGTTAGAAGGAACCATGATTGATGAAGAAGATGATTGCCTTCTGAGCTTGTTCAAAAATTATTTGGGAGTTTAAAGAATGAACCAGCTTTGAAAGAGGTTAAGGAGTGGATATTCAAGCTTTGTGCTAGCATTTTTTGAAAGTTTTTGAGTAGTGGGCAGGGGTTAAAAGAGGAAAAGATGGTTAATATTACTCAGTCTTCTTTTTATATACTTTTTTAAGAGAGGTGACAAAAAATATCTGTATAATTATAAGCACATTAGTTTTTACATTAGTGCAAAAGGTTTACAAAAGTATGATAAACATTTTTTTGCAAAGACATTTAACAAAATCTACAATTTTGTTGGATAGCCAGCATGGTTTCACTAGGGGAAAATCATGTGTTACCAATCCTTTGACATTCTTTCAAAAGATTACTGCTCATGTTTATGAGTGTAAAGTGTGGATTGGACATATATGAATTTTCAGAAAGCATTGGGTAAGATGCTGCATAAAAGGCTTGTTGTGAAATTGATTTCTAAGGGTGTGGGAGTTAAGTTTGCTCAATGATATAAACAAAGCTGGAGGAAGAAAGCAGAGAGATGTTATAAATGGGATTCAGCGAAACTGGATTAATGTTGCAAGCATGATGTCTCAAGGCTCTGTGTTGAGACTTTTGCTCCTCTTTAGTTATATTTATAATATAAACAAAGGAATGATCAATAAGTATCTTGAATTTGATGAGAACATTCAGGTCTTGGATATTGCTGGTTGTGAGAAGATGTCCTGATTCACAGAAGGATTTGGTGAGTTATGTGAGTTATTATAATAAATGCAAGGTACAAAATCATAATTTGGTTTTGAATAAGCCTAATAGTGTTGGGCAGATAAGGATCTTGGTATTCTTGTTGATTAGTTTCCTACGCTCTCCATGCAATGTGCCATTCCTAGTGGTAGAATAAATAGGATTTTGGTTGCCTTTACAGAAATAGTGAATACAGATTTACAGAGGTTATCATATCATTGCATAGGTCATGTATGGAGTATGTGTTTATCTTGGGCTCTTTATCTTAAGAAGGACATTTAATTGTTGAAAATGGTTTAGAGAATGGATACTAGGATTATACCTGGAGTGGAAAGGATTTCATATGAGGACAGTTAAAGTCTCTGAAGTTGTATGCCTTTGAAAAAAGAGGAGTAAGGAGGGGTATCATTGAGGTGTTTAAAATTATTAAAGGATTTAAGATTAATGCATCATCATTTTTGTGTTTAATGGTAATAGGACTAGGAAACATAGTTTTGACTTAAGATTTGCAAAGGTAGAAATTGTCTGCAAATTGGCTTGGGGATTATTTAGGACATCAGAGCAAGACACATACAAATGGATATTTGATGAAACAGATGAGACAGCACGATGGGCCAGAGCCTCTTTTAGTCCCTCATATTTTATGTTATGAAGTGTAAGATGTCACCTAGCCTACGCATTATGGAATAACTGAATTTTATTTTTATTACTCAACATTTTTAGCATATATGGTACCCCTGTACTGGTGGTGTTACTAATTTAATAATATATAAATTTTATGTGAGGTGTATGAATGGAATACAGTGTGCAACTTGTAATAATTATAGTAGAGGGAAAAAAAAACTATATTAAAATCAAGTGTAACATTATAGTGGGGAGAAATATGCACTATCTGTTTAAAGGTGTAATATATATTTAACATCATTACTGTGAGAGGGCACATCAGTGTATGTGGAAATGGTGAGTAGAGTTGTGAAACAGGAAATTTCAAATGATTTATTAGGACACTGTTACCGAGATACATCATCCTCTATTTTCTTAGACTTGATATTAGGCTTGTATTGTGTTTTTAACAAGTTTTCTCATTTACTTGACCTAGAGGGTAAATTCTTTGTGTACCATAGGGATTGAGCTGTTTGAGGTAATGTGGTATCAGATTGCTGTTATAGCATGTGGAGAATATCATATTAGTTATAGATGAAAAGGTTATTTTATGTACTGCTTAATGAATGAATACATATATTTGAAGTTGATGAAAATATGTTTCATAAATTTAACCCAAGTTGTCTGTAGATTAATAGATAAAATGATGTAATATTGCTGTGCTCCAGATAAGTACGATGTTTCAACCTGTGTAGAGTATTTGAGGCTTTTGGATTGAATAAACAACAACTGTACTATTATAATCATTATATATTTATATATCAATTTTCACTCCTTCATTTCTTTAGTATTGTGTGTATGTGAAATCTTTATTTTATGAAATTAACTGAATTGAGATTATTCAATTAAACCAAAATAGACCAAGGCAAATTTGTCACACTCTATATATTTTTCTTCTAAGGCAGTAAATAAATAGAGTTGGTATTTGATTCGTGAATTGTATTTGCACTTATTTTAGAGTTTAACTCTATAAGCACCAGCTGAGCACAATTTTTCTAGTGCCTTCTAAGTTTCACTGGCAGAACTGCAACACTAACCACAATTTGCTTATAATTCATTTTGAGCCCTGCACTACAAAAAATTCTATACTAGGGTAAAATTAACAGTTATCTCATGTTCTTTTGAAACCCAAACTTGAAAATTTAACACTGTCCACGTTGACAAGATAAGTATAGATTGCATTATGTAGTAACCATCTTTGTCAGGTGAGTTGCACGTAAGACATCAAGATGCCTACAGATTACAATGTGAGGAAACAGAGAATTACACAAAAACTGTAGTAGTTAGTTAAGTCAAAGTAAAATGTAAGTAAGTGAAATGCAGTGAACAAAAGCAGCTCATAATGATAAAATAAAAATCATGATTTAAAAATAAATACAAATGAAATCAGTAAAAAAAGTGATTGAAATAAAAAACCCAATTAAAGTGAAGTACAGTAATTGTATAGAAAACTTCAATTTAAATTTATTGAAATTATAATACATGAACCTGGTCAGAACAGAAAATAAAGATCACTAAAAAGTTCAGATTTAGATCAAAATAAAATCATAGACATAGCTTGCTCATCACATAATACAAAATAAAACATATTACAAATTTAAAATTGTAACTAAAATATCAAACAAAAACTGGTCATCATATTCTGGTATACAGGACAAAATTAGACACAAGTTTCAGTGTGTTGTAAATTTGAACAGTTTGTTCCCTGCACAGTGCAAAAGTAATAAGGCCTCTTTTTACTTCATGGCTTGATCTTTTCAGTGTTCTGACTATTGGTCTATTGGATATCTAGAATTCTGGGTAGTTGCTGAACCCTGGGCTGACATTCTTCAGATTCAAATTGCCAGGCAAGCAGAGCTTCAGGAAGACTGCACCAAGATAGAGGACTTTGTGTACCTCCTTGAAGTACTGATGGATGTCTCCAACTTTATGTTAATGCACTGTACCTCTTCAGTATCCTGGGTTTTAGTGCTCTTTGTCTTGCAAAGTGGAAATAGGCGTTAGATCAGAGTTTGTCAGTGTGTTTGTGAACGATTTCATGGATATTTCCATTGGAATTGATTAGAAATTTTTAACTAAGCTGATCTAGCTGAATTATTGTATTATTGTCATACAAGTTACTTAATTGTGGGCTCTTTATCTTGTAACCCAAGATCTTTATGTTGGATAAGTACCCACCCACTTCTAACTCTTTGGCTACACTTTTTTTTTACCAACTTATTGTGGTATTGATTTTCATCTTATAATGCTTCAGTGGCTGAAAGGGAGAATATGTTTAGAGTTATAGTGTCAAATCCTTGACCCTTAATTCAAAAGCCAATCACTGGACCATGTTGGCCAGTAGGTTCTGTAATGTAGTGGTCCATCCTTTTCATTAGTGAAAGAGTAGCCCAAGAGTTGGAGGCTGACTACCTTCCAGCTGGTTGGCAATTCAATGTTCGAGACAATGGCAAATAGCCTAAGTAGCTTTGCTGCAACTAAAAAATAAGCAAATATAACTGTTTCATGGCCGAAAGAGCAAGCTTATTTAATGATAACAGTAGTCAAACCAGTGACCATCAAAATCATAGGAAATTGCAAATTTAAGTGTATTAACCAAATTTGAATAAATAATAAAATCAATAAATTAGAATTTAAACTTACATGTTTAAGTCATTTTATTTAAGGTGAGAAAAACACAACATTCATATGGATATTTTCTTCTGCTTTGTACTTTATTTCATAAATAATAATTAATTTGATAAAAACACCTTTTACTCAAATATTGATAAACTGACTACAGCCACAATGTAGCCTTCATGATGTGCAATGATAAGTAAACACAATAATAGTAAGAATAATACAGATGCATCAAACCAGCATTTTAATGATTCAAATTAATATTTTGCTGTCGTTACACTGAAATATTATTGTGTAGGAAACAATAATAAATTTATATTCATGGTATTTATTTGAAATTGCACACTCAGTCCCCAAACTGTGTATAGATGAATAATGTTAAGCTTTACCTAATATTAATTCTCCTAGTTACTGTTTAGTAGTTTTCTGATTTGTAACCGACGTCATGAAATAATATTTATTTTTATAAACAAAAGTCAATAGTTTGAGTGATCTTGTGAAAAGTTTTAGGGAAGATCCCTCAGAATAATATTCTTATTTTAATCTTGTTATAGCTTTTGTACTATGTTGCACATACACACTGAACATTACTACTTGCATGTGAAGAAATGCATGACTGATTGCTGGTACTGTACCGTAAACCCCTCCATGGGCTGCCAAGTGAGAAGTTATGTAACCTACACTGGCTACCTTGTAACCAGTTTGTAGATAGTTTAAAGTAAAGGCAAGAGGAGATATTTGCAGAACAGATGAAATAATGGACAAGCACAAGCACCATCAGATACTGATGGAAAAAAACTGATTTTGTATCATCCTCGAAGGTGTAGAAAAGTTTATCAAATTTTGGATATGGTACAGTAGTTGTGACACTAGCACCCTATCTTGATTTTGTCTTTTCTACCTGTTTCACAGTGTCAAAGTTCAGTCTTGTAGCTATAGACTAGTGCTGTTGGAACAGCCTGCTTTCTGTAACTAGGGTTTTATGTGTAGGTTCTATATTTGCAGTAGAAGGTAACAATACAATGAACTGTGTCTCTATTGCACCGTAGAACACCACTTGGATATTTGGGCAGAATACCACATTCTATTTTTAAGTTCATATGCACAGTTCATAGTTTTTTGCCAATTTTTTTAAAACTGGATGGATTTTGCTGCAGAAGTAAAGTTTGTCTATTGCAAGAGAAAACTGGCTTGATAATTTTTGTTGTACAGAACTGTGTAAAAGTGTTAGGACAAGAGGATATAATGTCATTCTTTCCATTTTATAGGGCTAATTCTTCCATGCCATTACAAAATGTAAACCTTTACATTGTAGTAATGCTTCACTGATCCATGTTGACAACTGAATGAGCCAAGGTGAGAATACTTATCATTTTTTAGAATTCCCATATACTTGTACCAAGGGTATGAATGAACACACAGATCACACTTCGGGTCTGAAGTAACTGTCTTGGTACTCCATACAGTGTCAACTATATAGAAAGAAGCTAGAATATGTGGATATGCTAGCCTTTAAATTGTGGTACCAGTATGTACTAGAAAAAAAACAATTTAATAGCACTCCACCATTAAACCTTGATAAAAACAGTGTTTAACATGATATATTAAGTTTTATTGTCATGCCATAGCCTAGAAAGTGTAAAAAATTGTCAGTAGAGCAGAAAATTTGTATAAAAGCTTTATACTTGATACAGGTTGGACTTTCTGACAAGTTGGTGCAGACTTGAAATGCTCCACATGCGGTATCAAATATGCTCTAGATAGTGAGACTGAGGAAGGTAAATTTGAAAATAGGAAAAGAAGAGGCAAAACACCTAAACTCAATGATATTAATGTTAAGTATCTTTGTTTATGCAGCCTTCAGGAGAGAAGGAAGACGTCCTCTGATTTCAAGCATGAGATAAATTACCATGTACCAAATGACAAAAACGTGTGTCCAGATCTACAGTATCGGGAAGACTCGGTGAGAGTAGAATATTTGGTTATGTAGTGATTAAAAAAACATATAATTGGATCTTCAAATATTGTTAAGAAAGAAACTGAAATTTGCTAAATAGTACAAAAACTGGAGTATTAATGGTTAGAAATGAGTGTTATAGATGGATGTGTTCAAAATTGAAATATTTAACTCAAGGTTTAGGTTATACATCCAGTAGAAGAAAAGTGAAATATACTTACCACATTGCATAGCATCTACCATGGAGCATGAGAGAGGCATTGTGACAGCTTAAGGTGTTTTTCTGCAAAGGCAACAGGAGATATTTGCAGAATAGATGAAATAATGGACAAGCACAAGCATCATCAGATACTGATTTGTTGTGGTATACCTAGTGGTTTGCATGTTATTGGTAAATGATTCTACTACCAAGAAGATAATAACCCTAAGCACTCATCCAACCTCTGAAGAAATTACTTAGCTAAGAAAGAATTTGCTGGTATCATAAAGCCCTGATATCAACCCAATTGAGCAGATTTGGGTTTGATAGAACACAGCCTTGACAAATCAAAAGTTAATACCAAATAAACTTTATGGGAATGTATCAGAGATATATGGAGTAAAATCCGAAAAGATACTTTGATTAAATATGTTGCAATAATGCCTTAAAGACAGTCTGCAATTATTAAAATAAAAGGAGAATGCACAAAATATTATTTGTTTGATGAACTCTAACACTTTAATTGAGTTTTTACTGCATAAAGTTTGGATATTAATAAAATGTTGATGTTTCACCTGTGATTTACCTTCCATTGTCCTTTGAAAGTAGCCTGAAATCTAATTTTTGACTTTATCCTGACACTTTTGCACAATACTGTATATCCATGTGTAAAATATGAATATCTGAACTGAGATGTGAAATAACTGTTTATGCTCAGTAAATGACATTGCCAAGAAGAAATTTAAAATATAGTCTCCAATTTTGTCTAGTTTGTTGACAATTGCCTAGGACAAAGCTGGTGCTTAATGGCAAGTGGTGACTTTGTGCATAATGTGTGATACATGATATTAAGTTTGTAGTTGTCCAGTGCCTCAAAAATCTCAACCTTGCATCCATATATCATTATCAGCACAATTTATATGATTCCCCTCAGTGTAGATTCCTGTATGTGGTGAGGGGACCTCCCAGAGAAGGTTCTGTTCTTTCAGTTTATCTCCTCTGGTAACCCTTGAAGGGGAGGAGAGGATCCTGGTGGTTAAGGGGTTCAACCTTAACACACCACTTTGGCCTTGAATTCCTGTAGATGGGTGGCCTTGGGTCAGTTGGCTGGTCCACTCGGGCTAGTGTCAACCAAGTACCAGTGTTGGATGTTATGGACATTACATCTGATGCTGGTGTTTGGGTATAGTGCTCACAAAACTCTGGCACTGCTGCAGTATCTACTGAACCAACCTACCATGAAGCCTTACGAGGGTAGGGTCAGTAGACACCAAAATTTCCCTTTCTTTATTATGGATACTCCAATTAAAAATCTTAATAAAATAGTGACAAAAACAGTCTATAGGTAAACGACAATGTCTTGAAAATTCTGAGCAGCAATCCTCACCATCCGTATCATCTGTTGTACCTCATTTTCTTATAGTGCACTTACTATCAGACAAACCTAGGGCAAATGTCTCTCTTTTTCATTCAGAAGAGACAAGAGGGAAGTGTCAGCTCTCCAAAGTCAGTAAGAAACTTCAATCTGGTGACATATTGGTGGAAACATCCACATCTTAACACAGTGAACTCCTGTTGATTTCAAAAGCAAATAGGGATATACCTATTGAGATTACACCTCATGCTACTTTGAATTCATCACGAGGAGTTATTGTTGAGAGGAATTTGAAGAATTTCCCAGATTCTCGCTGGTTTCTCCACCCAAGGAGTTTCTGCAGCGAGGCATATCTCCACTTGCAAAGAGGGAATTATAGTGCTGACCAATGTCTTCATTCTGACATTTACATCACCACGTGCACCTGCCACCATCAAGGCAGGATATCTAAATTGTAGGGTATGGCCATACATTCCAAACCCTCTCCAGTGTTTCCAATGGCGACTTAAAGACATCATGTCGTGGTTTCCCGACGTGCTCATTGTGGTGGCAAGGACCATGATGCCTGTGAGTGTGACACAGACCCACATTGTGTGAACTGCAGTGGTTCTCATCCTTCCTACATTCGTTCTTGCCCTAAATGGTTGGAGTTAAAAGAGGAGTAGCATTTGAAAACAACTCATAACATTAGTTATCCTGAGGCTCGTTAATTGCTGTCCACCACTCCATCTCGGAGATATACTGCTGCACATCATTCCACAACTACAGTAGAAGTGCAGACAGATCTCTCAGTGCTTCCAAGAGAATCATTCTCAAAACAAATGAAAAGCATTTTGACCTCCATGGTTAAAAAAGTTGATGAATCAACTTCTACACCCATTTCTGTTCCTCCCATACATTCCAACAAACTTCAAGATCCACATCCTTTTGTTCCAAATACAGACATTTCTTCAGATACATCTTTTTCTCCTGCCCCAAGATGCAAAACAATCATTCATTCGCATTCTCAGTCACTGGAATCCCCTTCCAACAACAAAGACCTGCCCAGTCGACCCAGGGCAGCATCCATGGATGTCGATAGACCTCCTCCGAATAAGGGGCACTAAGGAAAAAAGATGTGGTCATAAACAGAAGGGTTTTCCAGCCACTTTGCCTATGTGTCATTAAAAATGGCACAATGGAACTGTCAAGGTTTATGTTCTAGTCTGGGTGACATTAAAACATTGATTGCTTCCTACCATCCTGTATGTCTTTCCTTACAAGAAACATTTCTGAAACCTGCCGACACAGTCATCTTTCAGGCTGTGTGATGGACGAGTACATGGAGGGATGGCACTGTTGGTTGATCAGCATGTGCCCACCCTGTCTTTGTCACTCAACACACCCTTGGAGGCCGTGGCCATCCGTGTTTCCTTGGGTCATACCATCACCATTTGTTCTCTCTACCTGTCACCTGTAGATACATATGATCAATCAGACCTTGATGCTTTCGTTGAACAGTTGCCATTTCCCGTTCTAATCCTGGGGGACTTAAATGGGCATCATCCTCTCTGGGGAAGTGCTGTTATTGATAGGAGGGGTTGCTGTGTAAAGCATATGCTCTCTGATCACAACCTTTCTCTTTTCAATTCTGGTTCTTCCACTTATTTTCATGCACATAGTCAGTCCTTTACTGCTATTGATCTCTCTGTTTGCTTCCCCTTCATTATTCTCCCATTTTTCATGGAAGGTTGACAATAATCCACCAGGCAGTGATCATTTTCCTATACTTTTTACTCATGTTTATTTAAAAAATTTTAACGGACAGAAGATTCAAAGTTTGTGTGGGTTCGAGACTTTCCCGTTCTATTCTAGAGGAACTTGGAGTCCCTCAGGACTGTGCTTTGAGTGTTACACTTTTCAGTATAAAGATTAATGCCATCACTGAACAACTCCCTCTCACTGCTGCAAACGGGCTCTATGTCGACGACTTTCATATCGTGTCAGTCGTTGAACATGAGATATATTGAGCAGCAACTACACGCTGCCCTCGATCGTGTACTGAAGTGGACCGTGGTGAACGGCTTTTATTCCTCTCTCTCTTAAACCATTTGCATGCACTTTTGCCACCAATGGGATATCCGCCCTGATCCTGAACTCCGTATCAGTGAAGTTTCGATGCCTGTGGTCCCTGAGATCAAGTTCTTGGGGCTTATCTTTGATCGTAAGCTGACCTTTATACCATACTTAAAGCAGCTAGGATCAAATGCACAAGAGCACTGAACATCCTCTGTGTCCTATCTACCAACAGTTGGGGAGCGGATCGATGTTCTGTGTTAAAGATATATCGTGCTCTTATTTGATCGAAACTCAGCTATGGATCAATGGTCTGTGCCTCTGCCAGACCCTAAAAGATGCTGGACTCCTTTCATCATCAAGGACTTCGACTCTGCATTCGGGTTTTCCGCACCTCCCCAGTTCAGAGCTTATACATAGAATCTTATGAACCTTCTTTGCACCGTTGCCGTTTGCAATTGTCTTTACTGTATTCTTTGAAACTTTGTTTCGTACCAAAGCATCCCACCTTGGGTTGTGTTTTCCTTCCTCCATGGGCCATGCTTTTTCAGACCAGATGATCTGCCATTGCTTCTTTTGGCCTTCGCGTCCAGGCGCAATTGGATGAATTGGGTCTGTCCTTGGATAACATTGCAGAATCCACTGGTCAGCCCATCCCACCATGGCTTATTACAGTCCTCAAATGTGACCTTTCTTTAAGTCATCTGAGAAAAGCAGATACTCCCAATTGGAAGTACTGTCTTTTATTTACTGAATATCTTTCGAGTAATATTTCCATTCCAATTTATACAGATGGTTCCAACTCAGGTGACTGTGGACTCTGCCAGGGTTTGTTGCAGTTTGGTGGTTGCATGCAGAATCCCCTCTGCAGCTTCTGTGTTTACTGCTGAACTGTATGCCATTTCTCTTGACCTGGATCATATTGAAGCTAAGCAGTACTCCAACTGCACTGTTTATACTGACTCGCTTTGTTCTCTACTGGTCCTGGAATTGGTTCACGTTGGTTCACACTCTGTTCTCACTGATATTCAAAACTGACTGACCGATTTCTCATTAACATCCACATCTATCCAGTTTTTCTGGATACCAGGCCATGTTGGTATTTGCAGGAACGAGCTTGCAGACACGACAGCTAAATCTATCTGCTCTGGCACTATCACTACTGTGCCTATTCCATACATGGACTATGGTCCTGTATTGAAAGCTTGCTCTATACCAGCTGGCAGTCGACTTGGAGTGAGCAACACGAAAACAAGCTTTTCCAAATAAAACCCTATATTGGGATTTTGGCCGTCTTGCTTCCATAAGGATCGGAAGGAGGAACTTGTTCCGAGTAGACTATGCATTGGTCACAGTTTTTTAACTCATCGTTTTCTTTTATCTGAAACTGATGCGCCAATGTGTAGTTTGTGTAACACTCAGATCACTATAAGCCACATTTTACTTTCTTGCCATTGTTACGACTCTCACTGATGGCACTATTTTAAACATGTTCTGTCTCAAGGTTTGTCCTTAAAATTAGACAGTGTTATTGGTGACGGTAACACTGTCCACCTTGATAAAGTTTTTAGGTTTTTATTGGTCATTAATATTTTTAATGTCATTTAAGTGTTTTATATTTCTTCATTAAACATTTTTTTATTGTGCTTCCCTTTTTAAGAGTCAGAATCTCTCTAGTTCGATTTTAAATTAGAAAATGGCCGTAACTTCAAATAACTCAACACCAGGACTTGAAAGGCCAACTTCAGGTGACTGACGCTGCTGTTTGAACTACCCGTTAGTCATCCTGGCAAGTTATTATTACAATTTTGCTGCATGTCTTTTAACACTTTTATTACTTCACCCTTTGATAATGGCTGTAATGACACAACCCGGAACCAGGACTGGAAAGGCCATCTTCAGGTGTCTGACGGTGGTTCTTGTACTTACCTATTAGTCTTTCTGGTGGGTTATGATAATTACCATTATACTACAGAATGTCCTTTATAACTTCTCTTTCTGTAGTTTCTCTCTTAACATTGTAGACTGGATGTCAACATTGGTTTTATGCCATTTTTGTTTTTAATTACTGTTTTGTTTTACCTTCATTTCCTTTTATGAATTTTACTACATTACCTTTTTACTGAATGTTTGGTGCAGATAGCCTAGCTGCTTTGTGCCATAAAACACTAAATCAACCAACAAACCAACCAATCTTATTTCTTACAACTTCATTATTTAATGCTGTGAAAGGCTGGTTAGAATATTTCTGTGGGATTCATAAAATTCTGACAGGTATTTTTCAAAATTGTATGGATATATTTGCATATAGTAACACACCTGAACTGATTTTTTTTTTCATATGATCAGAGGATACTTTACAAAATTATAACTCAAAAAGTAGGTTGAACACCATCCTGATTTTTCTTTGTAGGTCATATTCAGAGATGTCAGAATATATGGTAAAAATCTGAAAAGGCTGAATAACTGGTGACATGGTCAAACTATGGCCTGAAGTTGGGCTATTTTTAGCTAAATCATAAAAGGTTGCATGCAGCTAAATTTTTTACAGGAGATCTAACAGACTTTTAATTACAACAATTGGTGATTTATCAACTGACATGTTATAGGAAATTAGAAAAAAAAAATCAGCTTTACATCGTATTTAGTCTTAGAGCTATGGCTTATTACATAAACCAGTGTTTTTTACGATTTTGGTTTTTCAGGTGATTTTACTGCCTCACTGTGCAAATCCTAAGAGAAATAAAGTTGGTTTGAGACTATTTTTGAATTCTTTGAGATTAATTCAGTCAGTGTTGGAAATTTCAGCCTTCTACCACCATTACTCTTGCAGCTTTAAGCAGCCAAAGTTGTCCGAAAATGAATTCGCCAAAAATAAAAAAAAAATAAATTAATTAAATTTTACAGGGCTGTAAATCAGAAACTATTAGAGATATTGATCTAATCTTTGGCAATTTTTCATTATATGGGTAGATGAGCACGTGAATTTTTTCAAGGCATTTTGTGGGGGTCACCTGCAGCCCCCTGGATGATTTGACATGGAATGACCCTGCTATAGTCTACAGTTTCATGTGAACCATGTAAAACAACATCATAGTTGAAATTGCTTTTTTAAGAAATAAATGGCAGATCCATATTTGCTTCATAGTTCCACTATAAACAGTACTGATGAGTAGCTCATTATGGGAAACGTTTGGGTAACCTGACCAAGTTATCACCCTAAACTGTGTACATAAACAGTCAAATTTTTATAGGGTACTTGCTTTCATTGTTTGGACGTAGCCCTCTAGATTACTCTGTTATCCACTGGGTTGAATCTACACATAAATCATTGACAGTTGTAACCCACTCATCAAGTTGATCCTCATCCAAAGTGTCAAATACAGAATCATCTAGACTTGGTATAAGATATTATGTTTTCATTTCATGAATCCATTCTTGCCTGAAACTCATTAAGAAACAAACAAAATGTTCTTTAGCTATCCATTTAGACACTGACAGGATTATCTGTTTCACATCACTTCCATGATTGTTGCTGTAACTATTATTTTGTATTTGATTCTAAACCATTTTATTTCACAACTGATCTGCATGAATGAAATAAAATATTCACATTTAGCTTAAAAATATGTTGTATAAAATAGTTATCATGATTTTATGTCTGAGTAAGATATTGGCACTATGTTTAGGTACACGTGTGAAGTTATAAACAATATTCATATAGCTACATACAATGAATTTGCATTGCAAGACCCTGTTGTTTCTATTTAAAAGAACTATAGCTGAATTGAGTTACATAAATCTTTATTGAACAATCAATTATAGTCAGTTAGCAATTATAGTATTTTTTAACATTAAGTTAGTCATTAATTAAACATATCTAATGAACATGGTAATAAATATAGAGCACAGCAGAAGAGTAACACTAGCAGTTTAATTACAAAATAAATTGGCCATCAGTTATTTTTAAAAAGTCCAAAAAAGAATGTCATTATTAGTCACTTTTTATTTGAAGCATTTTTCATTCATTAAATATAGTAATGTAAATATATGGGTGAATTGGGCTAAGTATTCTTTTACAGTAGGTGTCTGTGATTTGTTGGCAATAAATTTGATGATAAACAAATAGAACCCACTCCATTTGTTTTTAAAATAATTTATTCAAAAGTTAAATGTATGTACAAAAGTGCTTTATGCTATGGAGATCATAGTTGTATCTTTAACACCATACAGTTTTCTTCTTGACAAAAGTCTATTAAGGCCAGGTTTATTTTACAATATGAAGCATCTGTATTTTTACATTGGAAAACCTCCAGACTGTCCCATCAATTAGTACATGTAGATGTACTTTGCCCATCACCTGGTCATCAAATGTTCAAGTGATTGTCACTACTGCACCCATTGTCTCGTAGAACCTTCACTTTCTTTCCTCCTACATATCCTTCACTTATTGGCATGTTATTATTTAGTATATTCTCTTGATGTTTGTCACACACTTTAGTACCACTGGCACTGTTGATCCAGTTGCAAACTTCAGCTGATCCTTAATTGTACACTGTTCATTCATAGAATTAGCACTTCTTTTTCGTGGTGAATCTTATGTGATTTCTTAATTCTGTTTCTTCTGGCAGTAGCATTCATGGTGCCATTCACGTATTGTTGTTTCTAACCATTACTATCTTTTTCAATGGTTCCAGCTTCTTTATCTTGGAATTTCTGCTGTTGCTTGCTGGTAATAGACTTGTGCTCATCTGCAGTGTGTTCCATTTTATAACAAACAAAGCACCTCTTCTCCCTTCTATTTGTTAACCTCCTGTCACCTTTGGTAGACTCTTTCTTTTTGGTCACCCATCACTGGTTTTGAATTTAACTGGATATTTTTGGACTTGCCATTTATACTTCTTCCATGGGCTTCCGTACATTGCACTACTAGCTTGATCATTTCTTTCACATTTTTTTTATTCTCTCCTTTAAGAACAGTAGCATGTCATTTGACCATGAACTGTTCTCATTTTAGTAGATCTACCATTCCCTAAAAACTATTTTCACAGTTGGTTGTGCCAGTCTGTCAGGTGAATTATTGCCATAGATATGTCACAAATTGAAGTGCAGTTTTTTTCAGTTTCAGGTTATACTTCTCTAAATTTTCAGAAAAACTTTCTGCTGTAAGTTCATATCATTTTATTAAAGTCATTTTTAATATGTCATACTCGATGGTGTCTTTTGACATCATGCTTGCATGCACTTGTGCACCCTGCTAGTACAGCAGTATGTCTCTGGATTTACAATGCCTAAATTAGGGGTTCAAATCCCCTTGGTGAGCTCAGCAGATAGCCGGATGTGGCTTTGCTATAAGAAAACACACACACACACACATGCACTTATAGGCCTTTTCCTGTGAGAATTGGTCTGAGACAGACTGCCCATTCACATTTGTCCCAGTTTTGACTTTGAGAAAATCTGTCATATCCTTCCAGGAAAGTATCCATGTTATCCTTCTGTTCTTTAGATATGGACAGCTTGGGTTGGCTGGCCCTGTCTATTTTGCCATTCTTCAGTCCTTCTTCCTTTGGTTGGGTAAGCTTTGCAATCTCAAATTGTGCTCTTCTTCTCTCTATTTGAAGTCTCTCCCCCTCTCTTTCACAATTTCTTCTTTCTTGATCTGTGCTCTTATTCTTTCTCTCTCTATTTCCAGTCTTTTCTTTCATTTTTTACTTTCTCCTTTTTTAATTTTAGGCTTTCTTTCTCTCTTCTCTCTGTAGTTCTTGTTTAACAAACTTGTATAGTTTACTGTCTTTCAGCCTGACACACACTCTTCTTTCTATCAATTTTATACAGATTTGACATGGTTATATAGTATGATTTTTATCTCCAGACTATTTTTGCAACTATCACAATTGTGTATATACAGGCCTAATTATACTTGCTGTCATTCATGCTTTCTCCTATCTTTGTTCATCACTATATAATCCTGACTGCGACTTACCAAATGTCACACACTTTTTTTTAAGTAGTAGTATCTAGAAAGTAGGTTGAATAATATAGGTGTGCTGGGCTAAGGATTTTTCTACCATAGGTGTCTGTGACTTGTTAGTAATAAGTTTAATGATAAACGAACAGCACACTCCAGTTGTTTTTAAAGTAACACATATATTCAAAACCAGTTAAGTGTATGCACAAATATTTCTTACACTATAGGGATCATAGTTGTTAAACACTATATAATTTTCTTTTTCTTGTCTAAAGTCCACTTAGTCCAATTCAATTGCTTTATAATTCAGTTGGCAAGCTGAACTATTTTTCTCCATTTCTATCCAAGTATAATTCACTTGCACTGTTGACTGAGTTAACCACAGTTGTATCCTGAACTTCTGATAAATACTCTTCAAAAAAAGAAACACAAAAGGCAAAATTTGAGACATTTTGTTGAAAAGTTTATTCTGGGTAGTTCTGTATGATGTGTGAAACATTGCACATTCACTGCTGAACATCCAAAGTCTGCAAAGGCGAAGTCCACGCTCACTAGGTGAAGTTTAACGTCACTCAACGTCAATAACGAGTATGTCCCCCGTGAGCATCAATAACTGCTTGGCATCTCCTGCCCATGGAAGTGATGAGATGACGAATCACATCCTGTGGAATGGCTGTCCACTCAGCCTGCAAAGCTGCTGCAAGCTGAGGTAGAGTCTGCGGTTGAGGTTGTCGCCGTCACAGACGTCGGTCCAACTCGTCCCAAAGATGTTCGATGGGGTTTAAATCTGGTGATCTGGAGGGCCAAGGAAGAACGTTGATGTTGTGATGTCTCAAGAAGACAGAGGTGAGTCGGGCTGTGTGAGGACGGGCGTTGTCATGTTGAAAAACGTCGTTGACGTTCATGATGGGTTGCACATGAGGCCTAAGAACCTCTTCAACGGTTGCGTACGGTCCGATCGGAAATCCTACACAGCCCTGGTATGGTTGAGGCATTAGGCGTCGCAATGGTGGTCCTATCCCGAAGGTGACGTAAACAGATGTCGCGTTCTTGTGCGGGCGTGGTCACACGAGGTGTGCCAGATCGTGGACGGTCACAAGTTGATCCATGTTGTTGGTGACGATTCCATAGCCTTGTGATTGTGCTTGGGTGGACATCACAGCTCTGGCAACATCTGATCGAGATTTGCCTGCTTCCAAGCGACCAATGGCGTTGTTGCGTTGTACTTCAGTCAGTCTTGGCGTAACTGTATTGCGTGTCGGTGGCTTAATGCTGAGCTATGGAAACCAAGAACCCGTCACTTTTATAGGGATTTTGCACATGTTGCACTTGCAGAACATGCAGATCTCTTAAACAAATTTATTGGACACGAATGTGTTTTGGCGAAAAATTCAACGTTTTCCTCCGTTTTCAATATGCACAACTTTGATTGTCATTTTGGTCTGACAATTGGTGCCTTAACACGTGTAACATTACATACTCTGAGCTTGTAACGTTATTACATATATATTTTTTTTAAATAACAAAAATATCCCTTTTGCGTTTCTTTTTTTGAAGAGTATAGTTTGATTTTTTGTACTTACAAATAATTGTCTGCCTTTTAGTTAAAGTCCAAAGAGGTGAGTTGAGTTAGGTTAGAACACCCTTTGAGAAGCCTATACTCTTTATCTCTCTCGAACTTTTAATTTCACTCTAATATAACAACCATTAGGCTAGGCCTGCACTGCTACAAAGGTTAACTTTATATTTTCTAACATTTCTTTGATTGAACCTCTCTTACTTGTGACTTTACTTGTATTCTACTTCTGCTTGTCTGATTGCAACTATTTATATGTCTGTCATTTAGGCCTTTTAGAAATCTCTGGAGTCTCTTTATCAATGGACTGTCAAGACAACATTTAATAGTCTCAACATCAGTGAATAGTAAACACAAAACAGATTAATTAATAATACTACTTACACTAAATAATCTTTTATATCTGACATATACATGGAACAAAGGTATCACCCAGATGAGAAAATAATTAAGATATTTATAAATAAACAGTGAAACAAATTAAAGTAACAGTAACACTTTCTTTGTTTTGTATTTATTAAAGTGATGCAGCTACTCTAAAGATTTTCCTGTCTGTGACTGTTGAAAATGCTTCAGTAAAATTAACTGATCATTAATGTTAAAACTATTTTAACCTAAAGCTCAACAGAAAAAGACAGTTTAAAAATTTATAGGAAAGCTTTGTAGTTAAAATAACATTTACGTACAAAATAAGGAATAACACATCACTCTAAGAACTATTCAGGTTTTATGATGGCCCTGCATGGCCAAATTGGTAGTGGATGGTGATGACCAGCTGCCTTCCCTTTAGTCTTACACTGTGAAATTAGGGATAGCTAGCACAGATAGCCCTCATGTAACTTTGCATGAAATTCAAAACAAAACAAACCTCTTGTGATTGCTGTTCATTTTATATGCTTTTTGACTATACATTGTATTTATACATATTTGTTCCCTTATGTTTTTGTTAATTTTTAATGCTTTAAAATTCATTTGATTAATATTTTGTTAGAGAACAAAAGAAGCAAATATTAATTATAGTTTTTATCATTTAAATTGAGTTCTGTACTTGGTATTACCAAAAATTTGCACTTAACTGACTGTTAAGCATATCTCCAAGGGATTTAATATTTCTTTTGAACTGCTATTGGCTAAGTGCTAAGTTATTTCCAGAATTGGGAAACAGTTTATCAGTAAACTTAAGATTATTCTTACATTTTACAGTTTGGATTGTGAGACCTAATTTATAACTTCTGCAAGATTTACAAATAAAAAAAAGAGAGACTCACAAATTTGTGCAAGTTTGTAAAAGTATCTTTATCACTCCTTAATGTTGTCCTACCCCAGAGAGTGAGTACAGATCCAGGATCAAAATGATTTAAGTGGGTAGATACTTATTGTGAGTTGCTATTGGCTAAGCTGTCTTAAGAAATCTGGAACAAAATTATGGCTAATCTTAAGAGTAGTGTTATTTTTACAATTTTGATTGTGAAATAAAACTTACAACTTTTGTAAGATCATGCAATAAATAGATGAACATGCTATTAACAGTAAGTACATGAGAAATCTTTATTTTGTATCATAAAAATACTCCTATGGCTGAAGATGAGAAGGGGGCTCTCTGGTATTGAAGTTAACTAATATCTAACAGGTAATGTAAAAGTTTCCTAAAAACAACAGGTTCCAGAATAATTATTCAGAAAATATATTTAACATGAACAGCAAAGGAAAGCCAAGCAAATAAACAAAATCTTTATTCACTGAAATGTCATGTCTTAACACAAAATTGCTTGGTTTTAACTTCTCATTGTCATTTTAAATGGCTGTTTGTGTAAAGAGGTTTTTGAAGAAAATTTGCACTGAATAAAGATAGCAAGAAGAATGTCTCATATTACATAATTTAAGATTAAAAATATCGGTAACTATTCCAACTAATGTGTTCAAGGGAAAGAATACCACACTTGTATAATTATCTTTGTCATCTTTTGAAATGGGCTTGTTTTTCCCCAGGAAGTATACACACACATTCTCTGTCAAACTAGTTGAAGCTTCTGTGGGATAGCATTTGCTCATGTAACCTTTATTAAAGGAAATTAATTATTACATGTTTATAATCATTCTAAGTCAGTTTTACAAGAATGACATTAATTTTCTTTACAAAATCTGCATGAAAATATATAAAAATGATATTATATGCTACTACAGACATTCTAAACTAGTTATGAAATGGTTAAATGTTACTTCGACTGTGAATTTCATAAGCCTTATACATGTGTGTAATTTTCTGCTTGGCTGCATATCAGTCAATCACAGCATAACCTGTTGTGTATGTCTGGTGGATTTCATTTGCACACAATAAAAGTATGACACTTTCATGTTATTCATCTTTTATAATATTATTTTTTCTCACTATTTTCATAATTATTTCTGGTACTGTATTTGTATCTTGATCCTGCTCACAGTTGAAGCAAAGAATATGAAAGAAATTGTTTCAGTAAAACAAAGTTGAAAATGGTGCCAATTGCTTTACAAAAACAGCAAAACTATACTTAAAATATCATCACCTTAACCCAATTTATTGATACTATCTCTCAAAATGTATAGCTATATGTGTAGAATAGTTGATGCCCAATTTTATTTTTCATCCTTAATACACTGCTTAACATTTAATTAACTTGTTTTGTGTTCTTTATTGATCATATATGAAAATAAAAGTCAACTCCTAAGAAACATGTTTCACAAATTCTTTTTTTTTTTCCTTAAGCCCAATTGTTGTGCTGAACACCTTAGCTTTGTCATTGCATCATCTTGTAGACTGTTCTTTACTTGAATGCTTTCATGTAGGTGTACATCTATATCTAACTAACATATTAAAAGTGGCACTCCTGTTATACTGTGGTGTACAAAAATATTATCGGATATTTATTTTATGTTGATAAAGGTTTATTGGCTTGTATGAGATTCTTACATTAACTGAGATAGTGATAAGATTTTGTTTTTTGTTTTTTAAGTGTCAACATTCCTAAAGTAAGCAACAAAGGAACTTAAGAATTTTTTTTAACATGAAGATACTTTAAAAAATATAAAAAAAAAATATTTTTCTTTCTCAAATTCCAAATTTAAACTTTGCTTAATGGTTTTTTAAACACTAAACAAATCTTTATTTGTTTAACTCATAATAATAAGAAGAAACTTAATTGAGGTAATAGGTTAAGTATCAAAGAAAATGTTCAGTATATAACTAATACATTTTAATATTAATGTGTATTATAAAAGGTACCCAGCAAAACTAGTGCTAAAATAGGACTTGATCAGGAAAGCACAGTATTAAGTACAATGTTAAATAGTTTTTGTATCTGTTATATTTTTATAGGTAAAAACTGTTCTTGAGGTGTATAGACTGTAATTGAACTTTTAATATATTTATTGATATTCTGTGCAGTTCACACATACTTGTACCTTGGGAGAACCAAACTAGGTCAAACAAGTTTACAGTTAGTCAACTGTAGCTAGTAATTATTCTTAAGTGAACCATCTAGGTTTTTAGTATAAGAGACACGCTAGGTATACGTAGCTTGAAAACTACATGTAGTGTCTACTTTAGAACAATGAAACCAGTAGAATAGAAGTCTAGACAGGTACATGTAGACCTACATCTGGAAGTTACTTGAGTGATACATATACCTGCACAAGTTAGTTGTACCCCACTGAGGTAGCTCTTTCTACTTGTGTATGTGTGTGAGGGAATTGAAGTCTACTTAGAAGATAATATTTGTTCAACCAAGTATGGTAAAATGTATGTATATACTTTCCTTGTTCATAGTGCCAGTAAATATTGGTGATGTCTTTTGAAGCTTTAAACTTCTTCTTTTAAATATTATTCATTGTGCATAATTTCATTAATATTTTGCTGAACAAATATAAGTAATTTTTCAGCATTTTAATTTATTTGTTTTCATTTCTGATTTAATTCTGTATGTTCTATTTAGACATGCTGGTACAAGTCCTATAACAGGTAACATAAAAGTTTAGCAGGGTCCATTGACTTCTTTTTTTGCAATAAAACATTGTACAATTCACTTGAACATACATTCTTTAGAACTACAGGCTATTGAACATACATGTATCTGAAAGTTTATGTGATTCTCCAGTCAGATATCTAATATAATTAGGATATACAAAATGCTGCTACTTTTTATTCACTAGTTAGAACATCGCTAAATGTTACAATAAACTTAATGTTTCTTCTCCATCTTTCCTTACTGTGGATATGTTCAAACTAAATGTAAAGTTATTGTAGAGATTATTTCATTTTAATTTGAATAGTAACCTATCATTGAAACTGAATCTAGCCAAAATGTCATATTCAGATAATCTAATTTTAAGTTAAGACATTTAAAAAGTTATTATTTTTATAATACCGAATATATAATATGTTCAAGAATAAGTAGCATTATTTTACAGTGTTTCTTTACATACTCATTAAACATTTCAAAAACTCTGAATAGGGAACTTTGTGTTATATATTTTAATATCAAGATATTTTTGTCATATAAATTAAAAACTTGAATTGAATTCCTTAAGTGTATCATACTTTTATGTTAAGTTTTATATTTTATGTTAGATCTGTACAAGGTTTAGAATTAAGTGCATATTAAATCTTGCAATCATGAAAAATCTAAGCTAGGTGTCAATTTCATTAATTAATATACATGGCATGTATTCAGAAAGCAATCAATAGATAACATATGTATTACAGTATATAGCATGTCGTGTTCACAAAACTGTGCAAGGTTGAATTATTATTTCCTAATTTGTATTAAAGGTATTGAGTAAATTCATCATTAGGTAACTTGATAATATTAAAAAGCCTAGTCTGTATGTATGAGAAATGTACCTGTGTGAATATATGGTAAAAAAAAGTTCTGACAGTGAAATTGTATGTAGTTTTATAGTTATACAATTCAAAGTGTATCAACTTAAAATTGATTTAGTTTGAATGGATTTAATAATAAAGTTGTATGTAGCTGTGTAATGATTTAAGCAGATAATAATACTAAAGTATTATATAGCTGTCAGGTGTAATCAAACAGATAGCACAGTAAAATTACTTTGTGTAACAACGCAATTCAAATGTGGAAGTATAATAGTATCTGTTTAGGAAAGTGATATGAACAGTTGCTCATAAAAATAGATTAGCTTTACTTGTGGTTCGAACAAATTTAGTCATAAGTTACTGTGCTTCTTTGTAGAATATTATTTAAATGGATATTGCAAAGTATTATGTAACTGTATTTTGATGCAAATTTGCATGACACTAAAGCAGTGTACATTGTAATATGGTTCTAACAGACATAAATGCCTAGTAGTGTCTGATTACTGTGTTCTAAGCAGATTTGATAACAAATTTGCTAAATTTTATGAGGTAATAATTTTACTAATGTTTTATAATAAAATTGATGATAACTTTAAGTAATTATCCTCTGCTCCAAGTGAGGAGGTAAATGCTTGATTGAAAGCATGTGTTTAAAAAGTTGACTGTTACAAGTGATAATCTGAACCTTTACTTGCACAAGCATGTTATGATCACAGTTCAAGTGCTTAGTCAATTTTAGGGTGCAGTGATATTTATCACTGGGACTGGTAAATAGTGCATGTGTTTCGGTTCCTATGATAGTAAGTTCTTTTTGATGTTCTTTTTAATTGCTGTAAGTCTATTATTACAACATACAAATTGTCTGTACAAACAATTTCCGAGGGTGACTTAATGTTATATGTTCAAAACTCCTCAATACTGTTTACTTGACAGGATTTAAAGTAAGTAGTGCTCGAATAACTTCATTTTTTTAGTTTTCTTCCTGTTGTTATGGTAACTAGTATAACTTTATTAGCTTCAGAATGTTTCTGTTCAAGAATTAAGAATCCTTTGTTACATATAAGTAATCACACTGCTGAGAGAACATAATAGTGGAATTACTTTCTGTATTTTTTATGTTAGATTTAAATAATATCTAATTCTACTTTTTGTAACTTTTAGAAATTCAAAAAACATTTTGAACACTTTTTTTATTTGTTTTGACAAATTATAAATTTTTCTTTACTTTTATTGTCCAGAAGATTTTGATTTCAATACATCTCCCCATCTGCTCCATACAAGTATTTTATGCTTAAGAGGCTGTTATGTAGGGCTACCCTTTTTCATATGAATGTTTAATGTGTGTGTGTGTGTTTGTGTTTACATATGTATTTCACATATAGGTTTGAACTATGTAAACAAATGCTAGAATTTTTTATAGAACTAATGTAAGATGTTTAGGTGAGTTATTTTATTGATGTTGCAGGAAATTATTCATTAATGTGTACAAATTGTTTTCTTGAACTTCTCTGTGATTGTTTTATTATTGTTGATTTACTACCACTAAAATATTTTCCTGTATTTAGTAACTTCTTGGATATCATGTGCAGTGTATTGTGTTAATAGTATGCATATATTTATCCAAAAAGTGTTAAAATCAGATTAATAATTTTGGGCATATTCACAAGTCCTTATTTTAGATTACATGTACTACAGTCATCTGTGTAATGTGTATGGATTTGTTTGCATGTTAAAGATTTCATTAATTATTTAAAATAATTCACATTCCTACATAAATGTTTGGAATTTTAAAGTTGTATTTTATTAATTTCATTTCAGCAAGCCTTTTTCTATAACAATTTGATACGTGATCCAGCTGGCAGAACTCACTTCTTTTGTTGATCCTTTCCTGTCATAGGTGAGACTTTAGTTATAAAACTGGAAAATTGTCATGCTTTGACAGTCTGTTGGTGCCTAAGGAAAGTAAAAAAAAAAAAACAATAAAAGACTGAATGTTTATAATAAATACTTTGTTCAGTTATGATAATTTTAATAACTCTCATCTGGAATCAGTTCATGTGTTTAGTTTGAAGCTATGGAATATTTTCATCAATTTTTGAGAGAAATGTGTGAATTTCTTTAAATAATGCTTATAGTTATTAGCATAAGTTAATTGAAGACATTTAAGTATTCCATATGTTAATAGAGTAAAATGCATTATTGTATAATATATCTATCCTGTACAGGATTTTAAGTTTATTTTATTACATTTTATACTGATGTTGAAAACAAAAACAACCTAGATTTGTCCTTGAAGTTGTTTAAAATGATACCAATATAAAAGCTTTATTTGAAGTGCTCTGAATGAGATGCTCATAATTTTGACAAAATTATAAAAGCAAAAGATCCACTTATGTAAAGTTTTTAAAATATCATCAGAATACATATATATTGTACTGAAGATCAATAACTTATGGTACAATCTGATAATTTCACAAAAACTTTGGGTGGAATTGGGATTTTTTTGTATGCATATATGTTTTGAAGTTTTCATTTTTAGAGGAAAATTGTGGCAGATTTTCATTTTCATTTGTTGAGAAACACAAAACAATGTATTTTGTTTTCAGCCAGGCATGGCCAAGTGGTTAGATTGCTAGACTGCTGCTTGAAAGCTCCACCCCTCAGTATACCAATAAAAATGCTTCACAATTTCAGCTATGGTATGGTAATACTGTTGTAGCATCATGTTGTCTCACTGACTGAAGATTTTAAGTTAAAGATAATTTAATGGTATTTTTTGTAATTAACACTACTGATTCATTATCAACAGGGAAGAAATGGATTCAAGTGAGGTCTGGGCTCCAGATCCCGTTGATGGCTACAAGCTTGGGACTGTTGTTGATATTAGTGAAGATTTAATTACAGTAGAGCCTTTACAATCTCCAAACCAAGTAATGCTTTGTTTCATTCTTTTCAGGCATTAATTCAGGGTTATATTTTTATCTTAAATAACATTTTAAATTCAATAAGTTTTTAAATTTTAATGAATATGTAACTAAACAAAAAGTTTACTCCATCTTTTTATTTGTATTTTCTTTGTAAATTCTGAAAAAATAATTTTGAATGATTATTTGCTGAAACCATAAGATGCAAAAGTAGAACTGTGTTCATTGTTTTGAAACCTCTGAATAAACTTACTGAATAATATTTTAATAAATTAAGAACAGCATAAAACCATAGAAACTTATTTAGTTTACTATTTTGAACATTTGTAAACATTTTTAGGTAAAATACTTTTATTAGGTAGAAATATTATGATGCATTTAATATCACTGGAGCCAAGAATATGGGAATATTGTTAAATTATGTGGAACTGATCAACAGAAATCTGAAAGTAATTTTTAATTAAAATGCATTACTTTGGTTATGAAATAAATGAATGTAATGTATTCTTTTGTGAGTAGTAGAGATGAATTGATGAAAGGATGTGATGAATAAAGTATATGATTTTCTAAGAATTAGAGATTTTAAGTCATTAATTAAAGGAATGTTTGTGCATAAAGTTGTTTTATTTACCTTTTTCAATAGATCATTACAGCACCTTATGACAGTGTATTTCCAGCAGAGGATGATAACAACAAAGATGTGGATGACAATTGTAAGATTTTAGTTTTAGTACATAATTCAATATGTTAGAGAAAATATTGTTTTTTGAATGTTAAACACATATGTTTATACATTTGAAACACATGGGCTAGTGCTGTAAGCCCAATCATATTTACTAATTATCTCCATCACCTTTAATGGTGGAGGTTATGCATACATCTCTGTGGTTGTGTTTGTCATGAAGATTTCTTTAAACCAGTTGAATGGATTTAGATGAAAATTAGTATACATTTGGACTGTGACTGAAACTTAGAAGTTATTATTTGTTGGGTCAAGGTCACATCAAGGCCAGGAAATCCAAAACATCCCTATATGTTAACATTGAAACCAATTTTCACAATATTTTTGCTTTATAGCTCAAAAATGATTGGATTTTGATAAATTTATTGCAACTATGTCAACTATTATTTCTTATTGTCCTGCCAAAAATGGTTCATTTTTGTATTTTGTGAGGGGCCAGTATGACTTGTGCTGCATGATGGAGGTATTTACTGTACTGAGTGCTTTTCTACTTAATTATTGATTTTGCACAAATAAATGCAGAGTACAAAGAGAAGTCAAATATCAGCTATTTATAATGCAACATTTTTGCTCAAGCAGTGACATTTGTAAATAATGTAAAAATATGAAATGTTTCATATAAGTTGAATAGTTTAAAATTGATTATTTTGTAATTGATTAAAACAAGGTGTAAAATCCACAAGAACGGACATAATCATAATTTACTGATGTACATTAAGATTGGAATAATCACAGTGACTGTAGTTTTTATTTTAAATACAATAAATAATAAATTTTAAAGTTAGAGATTCTAAATGCAAAGGTTGAATATACTCTTTGTATTGGAGAGTCATTTCTAATAAGTAATCTTATGTTATGTCACTGTACTTCTCTGTCAAAATATATTTTGTCTAATTTTTCAATAGCAGTTTTTATTTTTGATTAAAAGCAGTTTTCTTTAAAATGTTTTAAATTCTCTTTTCATATGTTGAGGTAGCCTCAAGAGCCTTCATATCCTGATTACATATTATTGAGTGAATGCAACAATTTTCTAAATAGACAGACTACTATTATAAAGAAAAAAAGATACAAATAAAACAGTTTAAAAGTAACATTGAAGTGATAGCTAGTTACTTGAAAAACTAAACAAACAGTTGGAAATAGTAACTAATTACTCATAGAAAAGTTTAAAAAATTGATACATTTGTTACAGCTATTTATAAAAAATGACAAAAGTTTCAAAAGTTATTTAAAACTAATATTTCACTAATAGCACAAAAGAAAAAAATTAAAAATAGTGTTAACCAGTTGTTTAAAAAGTAGGAGTCATGAAATTTTGTGTTAGCCAAAATGTGTAGAGTGTGATAGTTTTATTCATTTAATATCTTTTTTTTTCCATTCACATGCTAAACTTTGTAATATAGATAAATATGTATGTGTTTGTGTGTATGTGTGTGTGTATATATATATATATATATATATAAATTTTGTATATGTGTATATTCAAAACTTTTTAAGGTATATAGTTAAAAATGAGTTAACTTTTCTACAAGGTATTGTTTGCATTTAGATTTTTCTTATATATTTTAATTTTTGTAACATTTAAATTAGTTTTTGAAAGCACAAAACTTTAATTTTATTAACACATTTATTGGTTGATATGCTGAACTGGTGTGGAATTTTAAGAGATTCTTTTCTGAAATTATGTTGAAAGAGTTATATGAATTGACACATTCTTGTCACAATGACATTTTGGTAACATTAGTTTTGTTTTGTTTTTACTTTTTTTTCAAAAATTATTAAATATGGCCCTGAAAAATTGTATTCCAAAGTATAATATTTTGTATTTGTACACAATAAAGATTACAAGCCACTTTAATTGTATGGTTACATTTACATTTAGTCACCAGAAATTTGCTTATATCAGCTGTAAAAATTCTTTAAATATTTAAGCATTTTTTGTTTTGTACTAAAATGAATTTTTCTTTACTGTGTTCAGAACTTTGAGCTAATTTTTTGCAGGTTGATCTTATTTTGTTGTTTTTAATTTATTTACAGTGATTTTTGTCTTTTAAACAGTGTTAACACTTAGCAATTTATTCTGAATAGGTGCACTCATGTATTTGAATGAGGCAACACTGCTGAACAACGTTCGTGTAAGATACCAAAGGGATCAGATATATGTATGTATATTAGCATGAAAAACTTTTTTGTATTAGTTATTTCTCTTCAGGAGATTTAAATTTTTTTTTATTTCATGCTTTACAGTATAAAGTGATAATTCTTAGAACAATATTAATAAGTTGTAAAAATTAAATTTTGAATATAATATTTACTATCACAGAATAATTCAGTACAATATATTTGCAGGTTAATTCTAAAGTATATTTATCTCAAAATAATTAAGCTTTCAGAAAGGCTTGTTTTTTTGTTCTTCCTTGGGTGTTTTTCTGGATGAAGAGCTCATTCATAATATATAATGTTTATGACAAATAAGTGTAACATGAGCTTAGCCTACCTAGAAAGCTGAATGTGGCCTTGAATTTAGTATTCCAGACTATTAGTCTGATGGCTTTTGTTTGGTTTGTGCCTCATTACCACATATTTTTTTTACACCAGTGGAGGTCATATTTCTTGGATCTCTGAAAATGACTGTTCATATTTTTCATAATGTTAATAGCAACATTGCTAAGACACAACAAAAAATTATGCATTGTTACATTTATTCATTAAGTGATATAATATTAACATTTAATAATAAAACTCATCATTTTAAGTAGTTATCATTCTCATTTTTTACCACTACCAATTTATACAAAGTTAACACATAAATTGCTACACATCTGTTAATTTACTGAAAGTTTTAGAAGTATACTATTTTAAAACTTTTTATACTTATTAATAAGTATTCATGTACTTTTCTTAGAGCTGTTTATGTACTGTTGGTGATATATAGACCTTATTCATGCATCTCATTATCTTGATTGGTTATCTCTAGTTATACAAGATTAACTATACCCAAAAAAATGTTAGCACATGCATTGAACAGTGCTTATAAGTCAGTCCTACAAGACTGTACAAAATGGATGGGAATTAGAAGTACTTTCAGTTTTCAAACAGTCAACACTATAACCAAAAAAAACATTGATTGAAGAGGAGTATGTTATTCAGGATGATCCAGTACGACTGATAGACATGTACAATTTGCTCGTTACAGAATGACAGACAAAAAAAAACAGAGAAAACATGTAGCCACCAGTTGAAGTTGAAAATATTTTCTGGTTTCTCATCAAAATGCCAGACTATTACATGTTTCAGAACATGGAATAATATCAAACTCTTCTGGCATATAATTACTTTAGGTCAGGTTTTATGCATAATATAAGGTATCATAGTTAACAAGTTCTTCATGTTTGTGTCATGAAAGCAAATATTCTTCTATACACTAAGGAAGTTAAATTTTAACAATGAAGTTAATCATCTTTAGATAATGAAGAGAAGCAGATGCTGTTGTTTATGCAAATTGCATTTGTCATGCTGAATAAAATAATTTTATTCATTAACACTTCTGATATGTGAAATTATTTAATTATTGCTAGCAATTATGAAAGGCAAACTGAAATAATCAAATCTGTCATAAGCAATAATATTATCAGTTGTTTCTGATGTAATAACATACAATCTACCAATCAGTAGATCCCATTTCACCAACAAAAAGTATTATATATTAAAGTAATGGATATGTTGTAAATTACTGGTATAAATGTTACTTTATTAGGTCAGAACTTTGTGTATTGCACTCCTCACTGACCTGAGGCTCTGATGTTGAGGAAAGAGCCATGCTGTGGCATGCAGCACACTAGGTGTGAGGTCAAGATGCAGTTTTGTTCTTCTTACTGGAAAAGCATACCATAGGGCTAGTACAAAAATATTTGTATAAAATTATTGTGTGTCTTATAATAAGTGAGGTAATGTCACACAAACTGCTGATTAATGATTAACACATTGCATTTTCTTTATTACCATTACTGTCATTGTATTACAGGTGTTCAAAATGTTGAACATCTGTTTTCTTTTTATCAGTCATTGAGCATCATTTGCACATAACATTTTGTGCCAGGTGAATAAGGTCTATACTTGTTTTCAAAAGTTTCTAAAATACTCTTTTCTTCTAATTGATATAAAATGTATATTATATTCCAGTTATCCATCTGTTTTTTATTTAAATTATAGTAAATAATGTATACTAATTTGAATTTTCAGACATATGTTGCCAACATATTAATTGCTATCAATCCCTATTTTGAAATAAAAAACTTGTACTCGTCAGACACAATTAAAAAGTACCAGGGAAAATCACTAGGGGTATTACCTCCTCATGTATTTGCAATAGGTAAGAACTTTTGTCAAATGTGATGTTTTAAACTTTTTTCTTGTTGAACAGTATTTTTTAAAAGAATTTTTGTAGACGTAATGTTATTTCTTGGCTGTTTCGCAATGTACTCTTAGATATTACTTGAATAATGAGATCCAAGTCATTATGGTGCAAATTTTAAAGTTTTTTTATAACTGTGATTTGATTGTCAGAGAATTAGTTGAACATATGCAGAAAATTAATAATTTTTTATTATACTTATGGAAATTGTATAATTTGAACCTAACAAATGGTTGCTTTTATTCTTAATAAAGTTTTTTTTTACTTTAATCATAGTATCAAAGAGTAGAAATAGAGATACATTTATTTTGTGTAATATCTGAAATATCTTTTTCTTACGAAATATGATGTCTACAGTAATTGCACCTTTAAAAGTAATAAACCATAGGTTGACTTTTATAACAAAAATAGATATTGGCACTATCTATGAAAACAACTCTCTTTATTATCAACTGAAATGGAGACTTTAGTGAAGGTAGCTGATATTTAAAAGTTAAATTTACCTTCATTTGTATTTCACTTGTGTGCATTATTACATTTCAGTTGAAATAATTAAAATTGTACTTTAACTATGTTCCATTTGAATAGTTCATTTTGGATTTTGAATCAAATGTGTGTAAAAACATGTGTTTTATGTTTGCAGTAAGTCACTGCCCAAAAGGTCATTTACTCAGTATCAAACTCATCAACTGTTTACCAAAAATGTAACTTAAGACTGAATAACATTACTTAAGTGCCTCCCCACACTTTACCCCACTTGTCTCAGGTGAATGTCAAGGTCAGTTGTAGTTCTGTATTCAAATACATATAAACCTGTTATGATACATTACAGTGTGTACCTGATGATGTCTATACTGGGGAACCATGCTGTGAATAAATTATGTATTTGTGAAATATACAATTGTTTTGGTTTTCTCAGTTTTTGAAATACATAAATTGGTTACCTTTATATTGAAATATAGTTGCACTTAAGCTTTGTATTTCATTTGAAATAAAGTTATATAGCTGTAGCTCCATTTAAGTCTCTTTTTGGCTAATCTGAAGGCATTATCAGCTTGTGTATCTTTATATGCTGATAAAACTGTCTCGACTTTTACTCCTTTATCCATTTGTAATACTACTGTGCATTTTTAGATCTGCTCCTGTAGTCCTTTCCTAAAAAACCACTGCACAGTCTCATCTTTGCTTTTTGGAATCACTATTGTCAGCATGAGGATAATCAGCCTTCTACTTTTCAAGCTTTTCTGTGAAAGTGTACAGAGCCACAAAGCCAAAATAGACCTCATAAGTGCTGAGAACAAAGGCAATATATATAAAAATGCTTTACGTAGATCCACTTTTGTACAACCATTGATTTACTCTTTGTGATGGTATGTATTATGGAAAGTATTCACCAATGCGTAATCAACTTTGCATAGGATGATAGATTTGGATTGATGCTGACCTGGATTTTAATCTTATAAGTCATTCTCAAATTCACAAAGATCAACCAAGACCAAACTGAATGAAATATACTTTTCCTTAGTTTTGTTATACACTTGACTTCACTTTTCAGGAAAAACTAATATTTAGTGAATGGTATATTTATTTTTTTAATAAGGTACATTACCTCTACTTACATAAATAGCTATTCTTATTTAGTACTGCCCTTTAAGAAAAAAATTTATGCATGCCACAAGCCTTCTATCTTCTCTCCATTAGAATTGACTGATTCTAATGTATCTCTGATGCAATTCATCGTGTGTCAACCCTGCACCAATAGGAGTGCCATGTACAATCAATGCTTAGAATTTATTATGCCTTTTTTCAGCTCAAAATGGTTTATGAATATCTATTTTAAACCTCAACCAGAGAAATATGTATTGTAGCTTTTAGGTCCTTAAGTTATCAGGAGCATAGTGCACAGAAGTCACACAGAGAATCCTATGAACCTTCACTTGATTGATATTCACAACATTATTTTCAATTTTCTGCAATCAGTGCGACAGCATTCCACCTAGGATAGTGGTTGCATGCTCCTTTGGACCATGCATGCTTCTTGAAAGTAAATGGTCAGCTTCCACTTTTATAGTCAAGCAAACTTATGTGAGTTGGCCAGTCACTGGGATTAGTCAATGAATTTGTTGATCAGTCTATCTCTCTGTAGCTTGTTATTATTCCCCACTATGATGTTACAGTGAGTCTCCTGATTAAGTTTAATACACCTGACTGGAATCACCAGCTTCTTTTTACCAACATCTCAAACATTTCTTCCATAACAGTCTTTATGGGAGATTATACAGGTTTTGTCATTATTTTCTGCATCTCTGTCATTGCCCATGGAATCTGTGTATGTTCTACATAATTTCACTTACTCTGAATCATACAAAACCCTAGAAATGCCATCACTTTATTGCCTATTTGGGTTTTGTTATCTCTTTGAAGGCCCTAAAATAAGTTATCAGCTTCCATTATTTTTTTATTTTAAATGTGCACAAATAAACACCATCTTAATCATCTGTTTGTCTAGTTCTCACTTAATTTTCAGTTTTGTTGAACTTTGTAGGGATGAACTTACTAATATTGTTAAATCACTGCTCATTCCATATATTGATATTAAAGAATGTCATTTGGGAATCAGTGGACAATTTGAGATGAATAAATAGAATAATGACTCTCTTTAGATCATGCCTATCATCAGTGATTGACAATTTAGTTTTGCTAAGATCATAGACAAGTCATTCTAACAATGGCTGTGCATTAAATAGCCATAGTCATGTCTCATATCCTTTTCTCTTTTAAGGGGATGACCTGCTAATATGTAGGTTGTGTGACATGTAAATCAGTTTTAGACATATACATGTCAAATTGTTCTTCTAAAATTCATTCATATCTTTGAAAATGATGGTGCTGTCAAAATCTTCATTGTTCTTTATGTATAGACCATAAGCCTTTTAATTTGATTTAATATTACCTTAAAATGCTTTAACCTCCTTGATTATTTTTCTACTTAATTTTTATAAGTTAGTTTTATTATTAATTCTAGTGTTAAGTAAAACCATTGGTGCAACTAGCTAAACAAATTTCGACAAAAGAAAAGATGCAATAAACAATTTACTTTGTTTGTAAAAAGTAAGGGTCATTCCATGTCAAATCATCCAGATTTTGGAAAATTTTCCAGGTGACCCCCTCAAAATTCACATGTGCTCATCTACCCATATAATGAAAAATTGCCAAAGATTAGATCAATATCTCTAATAGTTTCTGATTTACAGCCCTGTAATTTTTTTTTTTTTTTTTTGGCAAATTCATTTTCGGCAACTTTGGCAAGAGCAGTGGTGGTAGAAGGCTGAAATTTGCTACACTGACTGAATTAATTCACAGAATTCAAAAAATGGTCTCAAACCAACTTTATCTCTCTTAGGATTTGTATAGTGAGGCTGTAAAATCATCTGAAAACCCAAAATCATAAAAAACATTGGTTTATTTAATAAGCCATAGCTCTAAGACTTAATATGATACAAAGCTGAATTTTTTTTTTCAAATTTCCTATAACATATCAGTTGATAAATCAGCAATTGTTGTAATTAAAAGTCTGTTAGATCTCCTGTAAAAAAATTTAGTTACATGCAATTTTTTATGACATAGCTAAAAATAGCCCTACTTCAGGCCACAGTTTGATCATGTCACCAGTTATTCAGCCTTTTCAGATTTTTAGCATATATTCTTACATCTCTGAATATGATCTACAAAAAAAAACAAGATGGTGTTCAACCTACTTTTAGAGTTATAATTTTTTAAAGTATCCTCTAACCATACGTTTTTTATTTTTTAAAAAAGTTTAGTTCACGTGTGTTACTGTGTGCAAATATATCCAGACAATTTTGAAAAATATTATGAATCCCATTGAAATATTCTAATCAGCCTTTACCATATATTCTTACATCTCTGAACACGATCTTAAAAAAATTCAAGTTTGTGAAAAATAATTAATTAACAGGCAGCCTAAATAAAATAATTGATTTATTTGAATTACATATTTGTAAACAAAAATTGGTTGTTTAGGAGTGTAGAGGTTTTATATCTGCAGTCACTGTAGGAAACCATGGTCCTATTGATTGCTTCAGTTTTACTCAATGTTTTACACAAAAATTTACTTCTGGTAAAAACTGTCAATTCAACTGAATATGTAAAGTTCAATGAGGAAAGTACCAAAAGTATTTGCCTATTCCTCAGCAAACTGATATTAGTTTAACTTCACATAAACAATTCATTTGCAATATTAATTTAATTAATTATCATATACTGTATGACCAGTGACTTTTTTCCTCACATCATCCTGAAACATTAGAAATCTGTCCAAACACATTTGGTTACATTGCACAAGAATGGCTAGATTCTTTTAATAATTGAAGAAATTTTGATGATGACATAATCTTAATTTACTGTGCATTAATGGATCAGTATAAAAGCCAGTGACATAATCTCAGGGGTCATCAGACCATTATGACCACTGAGATGGAGGGTATGCATGATTTACCTGAGTGCAGTATAGGAACTCATTTTGCTGATTCATGTCACTTAAAGAAGTATTACCATAAAACTGGACTAAAAAGATTAGATTCATTTTCCACTGAAGAAATAACACTTTTAACCTGGAGATCAGATGTTCAACAAAATAATTTTGATTCAGTGTGTTTTCATCGTAAGAAGAAATCAAGAAACGAATTGTTCTCATGGCCTGCAAGGTCATGTAAAGATGAAAGTTGGATTCCTTTCCAACATATTCTTTGTCTGATAAGTGCACCTACCGTGTAAGACAGTAGTGCTCGCCACTATGTTCTAAGTCAAAGTGATCTCAACATAATCAAACTCAAACTTCAGAAATTTATTCAAGCTGTCTGAACAAAGCAATGTTTATTTGCTGTTGTTAAGGGTAATTTATCGCCAAAGCAGTTTTTGAAACATTTCATTGTCATGATTATTGTAGTTTGGTGTGACTATAATCTTTCTCAGTTATGCCCCTATTTTAGCATTGTGCTTTTTGTGTCTCATTTACCTTTGTATTTATTATATTATGAATCTTAAACTCAGCCATATCTGCATAACTGTAATGCATACACAATATATTTACATTGCCATGTGAACTAACTAGTTATGCCAATAAACTTGTTCAGAAATGAATTAATTCTTTCTTGTTTCTTACAACTTCATTATTTAACATTGTGAATAGCTAGTTAGAATATTTCAGTGGGATTAATAAAATTGTGACAGGTATTTTTCAAAATTGTATGGATATATTTGCACACAGTAACACACGTGAACTAAATTTTTTTAAAAAATAAAAAAACGTATGGTCAGAGGATACTTTAAAAAATTATAACTCAAAAAGTAGGTTGAACACCATCTTGTTTTTTTTTGTAGATCATATTCATAGATGTCAGAATATATGGTAAAAATCTGAAAAGACTGACTAACTGGTGACATGGTCAAACTGTGGCCTGAAGTAGGGCTATTTTTAGCTAAGTCATAAAAAGATGCATGCAACTAAATTTTTTTACAGGAGATCTAACAGACTTTCAATTACAACAATTGCTGATTTATCAACTGATATGTTATAGGAAGTTTGAAAAAAATCAGCTTTGTATCATATTAAGTCTTAGAGCTATGGCTTATTAAATGAACCAATGTTTTTTACAATTTTGGGTTTTCAGGTGATTTTACAGCCTCACTATGCAAATCCTAAGAGAGATAAACTTGGTTTGAGACCATTTTTGAATCCTTTGGGATTAATTCAGTCAGTGTAGCAAATTTCAGCCTTCTACCACCATTGCTCTTGCCAAAGTTGCCCGAAAATGAATTTGCCAAAAAAAAATATTAAATTTTACAGCGCTGTAAATCAGAAACTATTAGATATTGATCTAATCTTTGGCAATTTTTCATTATATGGGTAGATGAGCATGTGAATTTTTTCTAGGCATTCTGTGGGGGTCACCTGTAGCACCCTGGATGATTTGACATAAGGATTTCTGACATATGAAAACAGAACTTTTTTCACGTATTTACTGGTGGTGTAACTACAAGTTTCTAAAGAAATTTACAAAAACAAGACAATATTTTTGTAGAACCTTTCATATTGTAGTGTGTTATAAATTGTGATATTACAGGATTTAAACAAATCAATTGTTGTTCAATTAAGTAAGGTGCTGCTTGAAATGCTTATTACAAAGATGAAGTACAAATATCTCATGAATTCTGTAACTTTTATGTTACACAGAAAAGTATTTTAAACTGAAAACTCAATAAATGGAACTTGTGTAAAAATTTAAAGTTCAAAAAAATGAACCAACATTAAAAAACATGATTTTAAAGGGTACTGATTTGGAAAAGTGACATAAATAATTTATATGTGCAATATCTCATATGCACTGCCTGTGAATTTTTTTTTGTGATTGGATTGTTGAAAGAAGAGTTGGAAAACCTTCATTTGTGTACACTAGATAGAATATGGAAGGGGTGTAGGAAGAAATGGTATGGTTAGGACACCACATAAATTGTAATGGTGTTATAAGGTTCGAAAATCATTTTAATAGAATATATTAAACCTCTTTTTTTTTATTCAAATGTGTAATCTTTCATTTCTTCAAAGTGCTTTTAAGTTTTAATAATATATGAAAACGTTTATATCAATGTAGTAAAGGTTGCAGTATGCAAGTTAAAACATTAATTTTTTGATTGAAAGCTATTTTAAGCTATAGAATTTTAGTGACACTGCTATATCTTCAAAGGATGAATCTGTATCATAGGTTTAAGTATTATTTATTTGCTATCTATTTTTTACAGTAGATTTATGTAATGTACCTTGAATATATACATTCCAACTTCTAAACTGGTGGTGTCTTCTGGTGGAACAGTGGTAAATTTATAGACTTACAATGCCAGAATCCAGGGTTCAATTCCCCACAGTGAACACAACGAGTAGTCAGTGTGACTTTACTCTGAAGCAAAGAATCAACTAAATTAGTGACATTAGTTTTAGTGGGATTGATACTTAAAACAGTTTCAATGGAAATCCTCAATGTTACAAAAATTTGTTAACCTAAACAAGCTTAATTCTACTTAACATTGACAAGACCAGGCTTAAATATGAATACATCAGTATGAGAACTAAGATTGTCTGTGTTCATTTTTCACTAGGGGAAAGATTTGAATCACTGCTCTTACATACCTCACTGATTTTAAATGTTTAGTGTACTAAGTTGGAGAAATGTGGTGAAATATACCTTCAGTCATCTGTGATTTTAATCCTACTTATTAGGCCTAATATAATGCTTCAGTGCTACATTTGATTAGGTTTTCTAACAACTACTGTTTAGAGTTCTGTATACTATTGATAATTTTCTATAATGTTTTTAACAACATTTAACTGAAGAAACTATTGACCAATAGGTGACAAAGCTTTTAGAGACATCAAGACCTGCAAACAGAGTCAGTCTATCATTGTTAGTGGAGAGTCTGGAGCAGGAAAGACAGAGTCAACAAAATACATTCTTCGATATCTCTGTAAATCCTGGGGTAGTCATGCTGGGCCCATTGAGCAGAGGATCCTTGATGGTAAGCCTTACATAATTTTTCCATTCTGATTGATATTATACAGTTATTTAGAATGCAAGTATAAATCTCAAGGAAAGTATGTACATTAAATGGAGCTTCTAAATTATTGTATATTAAACATAGCTTTACCAAAAATCCCTTGTAATTATTACATGAACAGTATAAACAACATAAGTGTTCTTTGTTGTTGTATCAACTTTTTCTTTTTTCTTCTGTATTTCCATTTTTATGAAGAAGAATTTATGGTTTTATCAAGTAAAGTATAAGTAACCTGTTTATTGAAGTAAAAATAATTAGAACCACAATGAATCTTTAGTGATATGAACTTGTGGGAGTTGTGATAACATAATATTTTTTTTATCAAGTGAAATATTCATGGTGTAAAAAAAAAAAAAAAACATTATAATGAGCAGATGAAATTATTATTATTTTTTTTGTTCTAGCCAACCCTATTCTTGAATCTTTTGGTAATGCTAAGACTGTACGAAACAATAATAGCAGTAGATTTGGAAAGTTCATTGAAATTCATTTTGACAAAATGGTAGGTGATGCATTCTGTGTTTTTACTTGTATTTTATATAATATTTAATTTTTTTCTCTACAATAACTTCAACAGAAAGTAAGTACTGATTGATATCATTACAAGTGAACTCATTCTTTAAGCCAATAAAGTAATAAAGTTGATCAGTTAAAATAAAGCACAAACAGAAGTTCTACATAGTTTAAATTTGTTATGACAGTTGGTAGACATTTATACAGATGTTGTATCTTCTATGAAAACTGTCAGACTTATAAAGAACTTTATAAGAATTTACACCTATACTTGAATAAACTTTGTAATGTTTTATACAACTTATTAAAGTAATAAATAAATAAAGTCAGTGAAAAAAGCATGTAGAGTATTAGATATAATATTAAACCAACGTGCACAGTGTATTAGATGTTCAGTGATGTTACATGAATGTATCTCATACTGGTGTAATAAAATTATAAGCAGGCATGGGCAGTGTATTAGGTGTAATAAATTAAACTGACATATACCATTTATTAGACATAATACAATATCCAGTCAGCACGTGTAACTTATTACATATATTGTGATGTTAAACAAACATGTAAGTTTATGAGATATTATTTAAATTGCTTACTATTCACAGCATGTCTTGATTTTTATAGTATGTAAATACATTTTTTCAGTATTCTGTAGTAGGAGGATACATCTCTCACTACCTACTTGAGAAGTCTAGGATCTGTAGTCAAAACAATGGGGAGAGAAATTACCATATATTTTATCAGATGTGTAGTGGAGCACCTGAGCATCTGCAGAAACAACTAAAACTTGCCAGTCCTGATGCTTTTGAGGTAATCATTAGTTCTGTCACTGTCAAAAGCTCCAAACAAGTAATTTGTTTATTAAAGTTAGCACACATACATTTCCTTACTCTTAAATGAGAAGACAAGAAGTTAAATTCTCTATAGTAAATTAGTTGATGAATTAGTTTGATTCTCAATTTATGGATTACTAGTATCTTTTTTTTAAATATATATACATAAACTTTTTAAGTTATTTTGTTTTAATAGATGAATGTATTATTGTGTCACAGTCTCTTCTGACTTGGTATTTTAAGCTAGACATATTTGCAGATTTGTTGATGTGTCCTTTTCTTGAACTGAAAAGTCAGACCACTAAACATAAATGTTTTCACAACAATGCAACATTGAATTTTGCCAAACTTTTTTTAAAACATATTTTGTTTGTTATATGTATCTCATTATATCAATATTTACTGGAAGTAGTATTAAAGTGCATATTAAATCTATCCTACCCAGTTGTGGCCATTCTATCCTTAGAGCAAATTTGCTCATGCAATTAAAACAAAATCTATATAGGAAACAAGCTTGTAGTCATTCTTGTCAACTTGCCATTTTTCTATATATTTTTTATAAAAAAATTTCAGTGTTGAAGTTTGTTCAATAAAATTGTTTATTTATTTATTAGATTTTACACACATAAAAATTATAAATTTTCACTTTGGGTTGATTCCGGCATGTTTGAAACAAAAATGTTGTTTGTGAATTTTTGCAATTTTTTCTGAGCATAATATGGCTTTATAGCTCCCTAGAAGAAAACTAAAACAGATTAGAACAAAATAATGCCAATTTGAACCTGGTAATTTCAATGGAATTGTAGTTTTATTGATTGTAGGAAGTCAAAGCTACTCAACTTTGGTTATCTAAGTTTTCAAAAGCTGTTAGCTAGTGATATAAGCACATAATAAAAGTTTTCTTTTCAGTTATAGAATCTGATATAGCATTAAGTTAATGAAGACTTATATAAATATTGCAAAACAAAAGTGATAAATGTTAAGCTTGATAATGTGTTGCTAGAAGAAAAGATGATCATAAACAACTTCAGTCACAATTACAAACTTGATCTTTTTCTCAAAGAATATTTTATCATTACATACTTCATGTGAATTATAATATTGCAATATGATAGGAAAATAAATGTTTTTGTGGAACAAAATGTGGTACTCCTGGTTAGATCATTTTGCACTTGATCCTATTCTATTTCCTTGACAACTACAATGTTTGTAAGGCTTATGAGTCTAAGTAACTGCTTGAGTGAGAAATGAAAACTGTCAAATAGAAATGCAAAAACAAATTATATAACTTAATATAAAATGGGATCAAAAGTTTAATTAAATTAAACCCTCTGATTACCCTGTCCACTCAAATACTTTTTACTTCACATGATGCAAAGTTTTAGTGTCTCACAAGCGAGCTACTTGTATTAATTGTAATAACTTGTGGGTAATGTATTTTGATAGTATAACATTAGCTAAACATTCCCTAAGTAATTTATAACTTATAAGCACATGGACAGGAGCTAGTCATGGTTCAAAGGGCAATAAAACAATAACATTTAATTATAAATAGGTATACACTGTTACAAACTTAGAGATAATTAGGATAAATGAATGGGTTTTATATTACAATATGAAGTCATTAAAGAGAGAAAAAAAATGGAAATTTATGTATATATATGTATTTTTGTAATTATGAGGTCGGTCAGATTTACCATTCCCATTTTGAGTTAGGTTAGAGAAAATAACATAAATTATTAAGTTTTACTGAAAATAAGTATTTGAAATGCATTTAAGAGGTCTTAGGAATTGCACAATGGAATTTTGAGATTAGGAAAAGCATTTTTAATTTTAACAAAAATTACTTTGCAAATGGTCTGCTCAAAACAAATACTCAATATATTTATGAACAAATATTTTTATTAGAAATACTTCACTAAAATATAATTTTTTTTCTGTGTTAAAGACTTATGAAATACTGCCAAATTTATGATGATACACATACTATATTGAAAGTTCAAAGTATTAAATATATAAAAAGTAAACAAGTACAAGGAGGTCACATGATTACTCAAATGGGCTTGACTCCATGTTGATAGAGTTAATAAAGAGCCTTACAATGCAACTAAAATGAAGGCAAATGTGACTAAAATGTATTATTTGGTGGACAGAATTATTCTTATACATGCCATTTGACAACTACATTTTCTGTCAGCGTACAATTTAAATTTCGGATGCACATTCTACTTCCAATCCACCTTTCCTTTTCTTCATCATCCCAAACTTCCTGCAAGGACTGACATTTTTTATTTCAGTCCTTTTCATTTGATTTGTAAAAAAACACATGCAAATGTGATTATGTGTGTTATAATATGCCTAAGGAGAGCAGAAAGAAATCATTTTAAGGAGGTTTATGCTTGTGGCTCAGAAAACTCTGATGAAAATCTTGTAAAAATAAAAAAGAAGTAAGTTGTGTACTTTATTATTTCTCATAGTTTGATAAAATTAATAATTCTGCTAAGATATTTGTAATGCTATCCCTATTTCCACAGGTACCTTTTATGGCTATGACAAACTTTATGTTAAATTAATTTATATTAGTTTAAATATTAAACTACTTTATGTTATACCAATTACAATAACATAACAACTTAGCTAATAATCCATATTTTAGTAGTATATTAGTTTTGACTTCTAATTTTACAAGGCAATATTTTAACAAATCCTGAATTTTCCTCAGTGTGACACATGACATATTTTCTCTCAACATGTCATCATTCCTATTTTATCTGCCACCTCTTGAAAATGTACATAATTAAATGTAAATTTACTTTCTATAACATTGTCATTGTCCAGTCGAATCATATTTAATATAGTCTTCAATTTTGTTCAGTTACAGAGCTGTTAAATAGAAAATCTATCAGATCCTCTCTTTCGTAATTCATAAATAGTTCTCTCTAACATTTAGTTATGTATTCTCTATAACCAGCAGAAACTCAAGGCTTTCATCTATTAAATGATGCATTGTATGATGTATTGTTCTGAATGGTTAAATCTCAGTTTCACTCAAAGTACCAACATTGCTCCTGTTAGAAAGTCAACAACAATCTTGGGTTAATTTATAATGACTATTGCAGAGATATAAAGTGAGAAATATTTTGAGAGGTAAGAGAATTTTGTCTACTTTTTGCAAGTTGTTAGTCTGTATTTTATGGTGCATTATTTAATTAAGGAAAAATTAAGTGCAATATAAGTAGTATAAAAAAATTAGAGTTAACCTCCTTTGATAATTGAGAGCAAGAAAGAAGATTGAGTAACTATTTTATTTCTTGTTTGTTATCTTTATTCTTTATGTGTAATTATAAAAGTAACTAAGGTGCAAAAATATGGATCTTTTTAGGTTACCTGAGATTCAATTAATAATAATGTAACTAACATATTTCATGAGGTTTGCATGCAAGCTGTGGGTACTACTTGTAGTACCACCTGGGTATTGTAATTCAATAGCATAAGGTGAGATGCATGTGCACCAAATGATTTATAACTTTTAATGGCACAGACAGTAGTTAGTAATGGTTCAAAGGGCAGTAAAGCGACAAAATTTCATTTTAAATAGAACCATATACTGCAATCATGTAGCCTTTTTCTTATCCCATTCCATCATTCCTCAACTTTGTTCATTTATTGAAACAAGTGAAGATATTTTTAACATTGGCTTATCTTCCACTTCCATACTCTGGGTTCTTTCAGTCATTTTTTACATTGTTGTTATTGGGTGGATTTGTCAACTACATTTTCTATTACTGCTTTGTGTTTTTTTTCCTTCACTCTTCAGTTTTTCTGATTCTTCTTTCTTCACTCTCTCTCTCTTCCAACTGTTATAGCTGATTGAGATCTTAATGGGATTTTGTAAGTTTCACACATGTTTGAGTTGTTGGCTTCTTGTTCTTTACACCATCTTTCTTTGAAAACATACTTGCCTGTGGTTGTCATTGGAATACATATGCCATCAATGCTTTTACAACTCACTTTCCTTGTACTTATTTCTTCCACAACCCACTTTTCTTCTCTAATTTTAGCTGTTTGAGAAAGTTATCATTCTTTCTTTTCTATCTTCCCCTCTTTCTCCTCAATGCTTGTTTGGACCTGGATTTCCTTCTGTGTCCAGTTTGTACTGATCAGTGTTATTTGAGATTAGTGTCTCCTACGTAAAGTTCTCATCATTATCATTTGTTTCTTCTGTACGATTCCTCTTTGTCTACAGACTTAATTGCTTCCTTCCTTTACTGACCAGACGTGCCAGCTTCTCCAACTGGTGTATTCATTGCATCAAATTTGTCACCTATTCCACTGTCTTGTGTCTCATTTTTGCTAATCCTAGGATTAGATATTGCAATCTGGCATGTAGTCAAATCCAAACCATCTCCCATTCTTTTCATCATCTGGCTGTGTTATCTCCTGTAGATGGCTGTTGTTGTCTTCCTGGTTATGCTAATTTCCCAAAACCTGCATTGAACCATGGGTAGTGAAAAGAGCTCAGCCAATCTACTTTAGCTCATCAGTCTCCATTGTCAAGATGGGGTGTTTCTTTAAGATCATTGGGATATCTTTTTGTTCTTAAATTTACTCAATTGCTTGATCCAGATAGTACCATTCTATGGACTGTCATTGGAAAAGCCAACACCAAGGAAATGATTTTCTACTTCTTTGGTTCTTTCAGGCATCTTATGTGGAGCTAGCCACTTCTTTGGGTTTCACCAACTTGAATTTTTCATTCATATTTGCTCTTTCAAATGCAATATAGGAAACCCTTTCTGCTTCTCAGTTCTTAGCTATTTGGGTAGTGAGGATTGGAGAGTTCCTTACCTATTGCATACAGCACAATACAGTTGAAAGTAGTGCAGTGACAGCACTGTCTCTGTAGAATGAGCCATCCCTGAAACAGCTTTTGTGCCCTCCTCTTGCATAGGGACAGGCTTGTAACCCCATCTCAGTCTGTTTAGTTGAGATGAGGTGAGAAACACAGAGTTCATTCTGATTATAACTACACTTCTTGGATTCCTGATCACTGTGTGTGGGTGCATGGTTGGTAATGCAAAACTTCTATCCACCCCTTTGACATTTGGAGTATTGTTGTTTTTCTTCCTCTACTCTGAGACAAGATGAGGTCTGTTACAAATGACTGTAGAGCCCTTGCCATTGGGTGTCATACTCCATGGGTTTTCTCTTTGGGTACTTTCTGAAGGGAACTGATTTATGTTTAATGCTTATAACAGCCCCTCCATCATATCAATGTGGTATTTCTAGATATTTTATATAGAGGTTGAGGTATTATCTCAGAAGTTAACATTTTCATGTAAGGAAAATGTATTTCTGATTTATATATATGTGTGTGTGTACATACAAATACTCATGTTATACGCCTTTCTAATTGTCCTCCCCACATTCAGTGCACTTTCTTCATGCCTTGTCTTAGAATGAAGTTATTTCAAGTACAAGTGCTCAGGGAAGCGTTACTTAGTAAGAAGGATGTGTTGTTCTCCTATTGGTGGAGGGCTAATGTCACAGGATGATGTATGTAATTCATGCTAAACACATAATTTTTTAGGTGGGAATTAGCTCAAGGCTAGTAATATGAAAATATTATAGGCAATTGTATGAGGGATCAAGCTATTCTATCTGTGGATGTGAGTATCTATTGGAAATATATTTTTAGGTAAGGAAAATGTTAATATTGAATTTGTATAGTGCTTCAGGGTAATGGCTACCGATACTTTGATTTGGCTAGAAATTTTTTTATTGTAGGCAGTTTTTTCTTCTTATAAGATATGTTGGTATAGAGGGTTGAAACAAGATTAATTTGCTTATGACTATGATAGTCAATTTCACTAAACATAGTGAAATTGCATGTAGTGTTTTTAAAATCAGAACAAAGATAAAATTTACAAATTTATACAATAAAAAAGCTTTATTGGAAAGTTATACAAGAATACATGAAAATTACTATTTGAAATCTTTAACAAAGTATTTTTAATTATTTCATAGAAAAACATGTCATGATAAAACCATTTTGACATGCCACCAGTGACTCAGCAGTAAGTCTCAAAGCTTACTAAAACCTGGGTGTTAAAAATCATGGTTCTTAACAAAATTAAAAACAAACACATCATTTTAGGATTTCAAAGCTGTGGTTTCATACAAACATCACATATAAAATAAGATATTTTGCAGAAGGTACATGATCTGCAGAAAGTTAATCTCACCTTTCATACAATGTCATTCAATTTTGTTTTGTTTTCAGTGTGCATCAACAAATCACATAACAAGCGCTTCAAAGCAACACACCTGGATGTTTAAGTTAATAACTTTAATATACCAAAACATGCATACTATTATTTACAGGATACTAAATTGACTTGAGTTTCTTTTTCAATTCATGATGTTCTGTTTATTTCTAATAATTTAGGAAGTTTTACATTTAGTAATTTATTAAAGCCACAGTTCTTTAATTCACAATGTAATACTTACTTCTAGTACTTAAAAAGGAGCTGCACTCAGTACTTCACCTCTACTGCTACTGAAACAATCCTCAGTGCAAACAGAAAATCTAAAGATCATCAACTGAAAGGTCCATTAAAAGATCCAATTGTGGATGATGTTAGAGATTTTCAACATCTTGATAAGGCTCTACACAATATTGGTAAGACATCTAGTAATGCTTTAATATTAGAAAAAGTAGAATGGGTCATTCCATGTCAAATCATCCAGGGTATTGCAGGTGACCCCCACAGAATGCCTTGAAAAAATTCACATGTGCTCATCTACCAATATAATGAAAAATTGCCAAAGATTAGATAAATATCTATAATAGTTTCTAATTTACAGCCCTGTAAATTTAAATATTTTTTTTTATTTTTGGCAAATTCAGTTGCTGGAAACTTTGGCTGCTTAAAGCTACAAGAGTAATGGTGGTAGAAGGCTGAAATTTGCTACACTGACTGAATTAATCCCACAGAATTCAAAAATGGTCTCAAACCAAGTTTATCTCTCTTAGGATTTGCATAGTGAGGGATGTAAAATCACCTGAAAACCCAAAATCATAAAAACATTGGTTTATTTAATAAGCCATAGCTCTAAGACTTAATATGATACAAAGCTGATTTTTTTTTTCAAATTTCCTATAACATATCAGTTGATAAATCAGCAATTGTTGTAATTAAAAGTCTGTTAGATCTCCTGTAAAAAAAATTTAGTTGCATGCATCTTTTTATGACTTAGCTAAAAATAGTTCTACTTCAGGCCACAGGAAATATGTTATAGGAAATTTGAAAAACAAATTCAGCTTTGTATCATATTAAGTCTTAGAGCTATGGCTTATTAAATAAACCAATGTTTTTTTACGATTTTGGGTTTTCAGGTGATTTTACATCCCTCACTGTGTAAATCCTAAGAGAGATAAACTTGGTTTGAGACCATTTTTGAATTCTGTGGGAGTAATTCAATCAGTGTAGCAAATTTTAGCCTTCTACCACCATTACAATTGCAGCTTTAAGCAGTCAAATGAAATTTGGCAAAAATAAACAAAAATTAATCAAATTTTACAGGGCTGTAAATCAGAAACTATTATAGATATTTATCTAATCTTTGGCAATTTTTCATTATATGGGTAGGTGAGCACATGTGAATTTTTTCAAGACATTCTGAGAGGGTCACCTGGAAAATTTTCCAAAATCTGGATGATTTGACAAGGAATGACCCAAGTACTGTTGAAATGAAATGGTTGTGTGATACAGTGGTAATAGTGCAAAGTTTGTTAGTATAAAATGATAATGTATTACAGAGGAACTTTAACATTTTGTATAATTCTTAATGATTAAAGTGCCTTTTAATGGGGAATCATAATTAATAGTAATTATATTTGGCATGAGGCAGTATTAACAGGCTCATTTTATTTTAAAACATTGTATTCTATATTTGATTAGTTAGGACTTTTCTGAGAATAGGAGTGCATAATATTACATTAATCTAATGCTGTTATCTTTTGAGAAATGTAATTGATTATAATCATGCTTTGTTAGCAAAACATGTTCAGACCTCTTTTGTGTTTGCCACCTTGATTATCTTTGGTATTAAGTGAAACATCTTCAGCAGTGGGTGTCATTGACATTGTGAGGTTGAAATATTATACTTTTCTTCTTCTCATAAACATCCTAAGGGAACAAATATAGAAGTATTTAAAAATATAATAACCTTTAGATTCGTTACGGTTCTGAATCTATTGATCAGTAAAGATGACTGAAAGTTAACAGTATATCTTTAGCCCTTAAAAAGTAGGAATGTTGTAGATAAATTGTTTAAATGATTGAATATTACTGAAATAGTCTGTTAGAAAAACTATGAAATTAAGTTTCTATAATTGTTAAAGATGTGGATTTTATTGATCAGACAAGATGCTTCTGTATTATATAGTAGCTTGTGCACTGCTGTTTAATCTTGTATGGTTATTTGCCATGGAGTAATACCTTCTACCAATTGTAAAACCCAATCATATCATACAGCTAGGTTTGGTAGAAAGAATTTTTTTTGTGTTACAGTTATTATACTGCAATTCTTTTAGGCTTAAATGATCAACAGAAACTAGCCATTTACACAGTTGTAGCAGCTGTTCTTCACCTGGGAAATATAACCTTTGAGGATTCTCCTAATGATACTAGTGGTGGGTGTAAAGTGACCAAAGCAGCTGAAACTTCACTCCAAACAGCAGCTTCTCTGATGGGATTAAATCCCGAGGACCTACGTCATAGTTTACTTAATCGAATTATGCAGCCTAGCAAAGGTGGAGTCAAAGGCACTGTCATCATGTATGTATCGTACAACATTGCTCTTTGCTAGGATAATTCTGTTTGTACTAATTTCTGTATTTCTTTCATAAGTACTCCAACAAAAAATAAATAGTAAAGATTTAAAGGTTTTAGTCAATGGGTTTACAACTTTATGATTTTATCTATATCAAAAATTTAAAAATCAGAAAAACAACGTTTGAAAATCACTTAAGCTTTTTATATTTTGTAATCATTATGTAGCAATTCAGAGTATTATTTAATTTCATAGTAAAAGTAAGTATACACATCTATTAACCTCAGAAAATAATTTTAACTTGTAAATTCCCATGCTTCCTGTAAATAGTTCTTCCAAAGCATACTTATCATCTGCTGATGATATAGCTATTCATTGACATTGGCTTTGCCTATCTAAGCATTGGTCTTGCATGCTTAAGTTTTTTATGCCTCACTTAAATGCCCTTTGCAATATATAATTTACAAATATCTCCACCCTCATCAGTTGCACCCTCTTTTCTGGTACTGTATACAAGCACCTCACTTAGATAATGTTATCACTTTTTCTGAACAAAGAGTTGGTCATAGTTTTCTGTAACAAAGTGTTACACATTGTCTAGTTATAGATTGAGATTTTTGTGACACCTTGTGGATTTCAGTGTAATTATAATTAAAAACAAAACAAATAAGATGTGATATTTATGGTTGTGTATCTCTGTATAGCTGTTGTCAGCAAGTTGGCTAATCTGACCTTTGCTACTCCTCCTTTGTTATCTAGTGTGTGTTCACTGAAAGATGGAGACATTCATTTGTCATGTTTTATTCCTAGGATATCTGAAGTTGCCTTTTATTTGACCTTGGGGAGAATTTAGATTCTGTTTTCATGCACTTTTCTTTACTAGGTTGGCTTCCCATGAGTCCAATTTGGATCCGATTCTTTTCCTGCAATTAATAATTTGGATTTGTAATATTATAAGGCTTTTCATTCTCTCCCTTGTGTCGACTCCTCCCTCTTTGGTTATAGGGAGGGGGCTAATAAGTTTCTCCTCCTCCCTGAATTTCTGGTTCAGGCTGGGAGATTTACTAGAAGAGCGAACAATGTTTTGACCTTCTTCGGTCCTCGTCAGGTTCACAAAGAGAGAAAGAGGTAACTGACCGGAAGCTGACCACATGTTTGGAAGGGGTTGTGTAACTGAGTGTCGGAATGTAGAGGGCGGTGTTAGATGAAAAATGGAAACCAGATTCAAAGAACATAAAAAGTCACCTTCGCACGTTTTTGAACACTGCAAGTCAAATAAACACAACATAACCATAGAAAACACTCAAATACTAAATAAAGAAACAAACATAAACAAACGCAAAATTAAGGAAGCCTTACTTATACAACAACTTAAACCTAAAATAAACCAATACAAAGGAACACCTTTATACCTATATTAAATATAATAAAATAAATAATATAAAATTATATATTCAAACATCTAACACCACCCTCTACATTCCAACACTCAGTTACATACTGCTTTGTGCCATAAAACACTAAATCAACCAGCCAACCTGTATATGATTCTGTACTGTGAAGATCTCCTCTTGTAAGGTGTTCTTTGGATGCATTTTTCCTCTGCTGCTTTGGTTCCTAGTCAATGTGGGATTCTAACTGTATCTGTGAATGGAGGTGATGTACTGTATCAAAAAATTTTCCTATATTCAAAATTCATGTAAGATAGGCACACTGTCACCCACACTTTCCACCTTTCCACACCACTGAAAAAGGGTGTTTTCAATTTCTTCCTGTACTTGAAGTAGTTGGTCAGTTGAATCAAACAGAGAGAGTCACATGCATCAGGAGAATGTGTTGCACTTTTATTGGTGGAGGGCTGTTGCATAATGGTTTATGTATGAGACTTGGTTGAATCGTATTAATCATGGGGTATATGGCAGATGAAAACACTTTGCATATAGGGGGCAGTACTGAATGAGAATAGTTATATATGTGAGGGACTGTAAATACCTATAGGAAAAACATTTTCAGTATGAAAAAATTTTAACTTGTGTTACTGAAATCAGTGTCTTTGCAAATATAATAGACAAGGAATATAATGTAATATGTAACTGCCAATTAACATTAAGTGGTAAAGAAGTATTTTTTAGGCCTACGAGTAGTAATTAAAATCTTTGTTAAGCTACAAAATGTTTAAACATTCTTAGAGGAAGTGTGAGTTTTTATTTGCTGGAAATATAAGGTATGTCTATATATTTCCAATGTAAGTGGTTCAGTCACTCAAAGACATCATGTTGTGGTTCTTTGACATGAGCACGTTGCAGTGGCAAAGGCCATGATGTCTGTGAGTGCAAATTGGACCATCACTGTGTTAATTGATTGGAAATGGTTCATAACATTTCTTACCCCAAGGCTCGGAAGTTATTATTCCCACCTCCATCTTGGACATACGCTGCCGCACTGCATATGACTCCTTCAGTGGGAGTGCACACAGATCTTTCTGTGGCTTTAACAGAGTCGTTTTCAAACCATGTGCAGAGTGTTTTACCCTGTTTGGATAAGTTTGTTGACAAGTCCATGTCTGTTCTTGTCTTTCTTTTCACCATTCCTTTCAGTGACTGCTAGGGTTCACTTCCTTCAGCCCCAGCTTCTGGTACATGCTCAGGTTCATCTTCTTCAGCCCTGAGATGTAGAACAATTATTCATTTTCATTCTCAGTGCTGGAATCTATGTCTACTGACAGAGACCCACTTGATCCAGGGCAGACTTCATGGAGGTCAAAAGATTTTCTTCTAATAAAAAAAAATGTTGTTGTCTTAAACTGAAGGGTTCTCCATCCAGTTCTCTTCCACCTAAATGAAAATGGCTACATTGATACAGTAGAACTGATGAGGTTTTCATTCTAATCTGGATGGTATTAAGACCTTATTGATTCCTGTCATCCTGTGTATCTTTTCTTACAGGAAACATTTCTAAAACTTGTTGATACAGTCACCTTTTGACAGTTTTCTTTATACCAGGTTGTGTGATGAATGAGTGCAAAGTGGATTGGCACTACTGGTCGACCAGCACATGCATCCCCTGTCTTTGTCACTCAGTATATTCTTGGAGTCTATCACCATACGTGTTTCCTTGGGTCATAACTATCACTGTTTGTTCTCTCTACCTGTCTCCTGGATATCTCTTGATCAGTCACACCTTAATACTCTCATTGAACAATTGCCATTTTCTTTATTAATCCTGGAGGACTTTAAGGGACATAATTCCCTATGAGGTGATGCTGATATTGATTGGAGGTGTCATTTCATAGAGCGAGTGCCCTAGGATAACAACCTTTCTCTCTTCAATACTGGATCTTATTCATGCACCTTGTCAGTCATTTACTTTGGTTGATATCTTTGTTTGCTCCACTTTTCTTTTCTTGGATGGTTGAGACTGACCCATGGGGCAGTGACTATTTTGCTATCATTTTGAGGGAGACTGGCTGTGGTCAGTGCCACCTGACCCACATACCTTGGTGGAAGCTGGACCAGTCCAACTGGATCTCTTTCACTCCTCTCTTGGAACTTGATCCTGGCATTGATAGACAACTGCATAGCAACGGTGACTGACTGTGTTGTCCAGGGAGCTTCTCAGTGTATTCATAAATCATCAACGTGTTTTCCAGAGTATCTTCATCCATAGTGGAGTCCTGTCTGCCAAATAGCATGGAAGGCTCAAAAACAGGCCTGGGATATCTTTTGTAGGTATCCCACACTTCCAAACCACATTGCTTTTCAGCAGGCTTGAGCCCATGCTCATCAGGGAAGAAATCAAAGCCAGAAGGAGTCTTGGATTAAGTTCACAAATAGCATCTCTTCTACCACCAATTCCAAAATCATATGAGACAATATTCGGAAGATCATTGGCCAGTATACTTCCTTTCCCCTTGCAGTCTTGCTCTTTGATGGCCAAGAAGCTGTTGATTCCAAGAGCATCATCAATACTCTAGGTGAAAGTTTTTCTCATGCATCATAGTATTTATGTTTGATCTCCACCTTTCTTGGCCATTAAGTCTCGGGCAGAGTAATCACCTCTTTCCTTTCAGACTGATTGTCTCTGTGACTATAATAGCCCCTTTACCCTGGTGGAATTCAAGTTTGCGCTTTGTTTGTCTGGCAGCACATCAGTCAGACCTAATGATATTCGCTGTGAAATGCTGCACCATCTCTCTCCTTCCTCTTTTGCTACTCTTGTTGTCATTTTTAACCGAATCTGGCAAGACAATGGTTTTCATGAAGCTTAGCACCAGGCTATTGTATTCCCTTTATCTGAGCCTGGGAAGCATCCCAAGATGCCTTCTAACTATCATCCAGTTGCTTTGGTGAACTGTTTATGAATGGTTTTAGAAAGGATAGTTAATGCTTGTTTCATTTGGCTCCTTGAATCAAACAGGCTCCTGTTGTCCACCCACTATAGGTTCCAGTGAAGGCTCTCCACCATGGGCCACCTGATTTGACTTGAAACGTTGATCAGAGAAGCTTTTCTCAAGTAACAACATCTTTTTTTCATTTTGTTTGACCATGAGAAGACTTATAATACTACATAAAGGTACAGAATTTTGCAAGACCTCCATTCATGTGGGCTGCATATTCACCTACCCACTTTTGTCCAAAACTTTTTAATGGACCTGTGATTTCAAGTCCATGTGGGCTCGATGCTTTCCTGTTCATTTCCACAAGAACTTGGAGTCCCTGAGGGCTGTGCCTTGATTGTCACACTTTTCAGTATGTAGATTAATGCTATCATTTGCATGCACTTTTGCTACCAATGGAGTATTCACCCTGATCCTGAGCTCTGTTACAGGGATGTTGTTCTTCCCATGGTCTCTGAAGTAAGATTCTTGGGGCTTATCTTTAACCATAAGATGACATTCATTCCATACATCAAGCAGCTATGTGTCAAGTGTACAAGGCACCAAACATCCATTGTGTTTCACTTCCACCTCTTGGGGAACAGACTGATGTTGTGTGCTAAAGATCTATCATGTCCTCATTCAATTGAAACTAGACTATAGGTCTCTGGTCTATAGTTTTGCCAGGATCTCGGCTTGGAAGATGTTGGATCTCATTCACAATCTTGGACTTTGGCTCTGCATGGGGGTTTTTGACACTTCTCCAGTCCAAAGTTTGTATTCCAAGTCCCATGAACTTCCTCTTCACCTCCGATGCTTGCAAATTTCTTTACAGTATGCTTCAAACCTGTGATTCTTACCACAGTATTCCACCTGCTCTTTTGGAATAGATGATCTGCCATTTTTCATTTGACCTTTGTGTCCGGAATAGTTTGCTAAATTTGGTCTGTCCTAGGATGATGTTACTGTTCCCACTGGTCAGCCCATCCCACCATGGCTTATTACCATACCCACCTGTGACTTTTCTTTGAGTCACCTTCTATTTGCCAAATATCTTTTAAACTATTTTTTTTATTCCCATTTATATTGATGGTTTGAAATCAGGTGAGTCTGTGGGTTCTTTCATGGTTTGTTGTGGTTCAGTGGCTGCTTACACGATTCCCTGTACAGTTTCTGTGTTCACTGCTGAGTTGTATGCTGTTTTTCTTGTTCTGAATCACACATAAGCTATGTAATACATCAGTTGTACTATTTATAGTGACTCTATTAACTCTCTACTGGTCCTGGAATTGCTTCACATTAGTTCCTACCTTGTTCTTATCAATATTTAAAACTGACTGGCCCATTTTCTTCATTTTCCATTTCTAACTAATTTTTCTGGATATAAGGCCCTATTGGTATTCTTAGAAATGAACTTGCTAAACTACACGAGTGGACAGTGACAAGAAATGTAACAATTACTGTAAGATCCTTAAACAGAACAGTTAGTATCAGGAGAATAAATTGGGTGGCATTAGCAATCTGAGATATAAATTTTGTATTTTATTTTCAGAACAAAACATCATGTATAACTCCACAGACTTTTTAATGATCTGTAATTTGTAGTATTTCTAAAATTAAAAAAAAAACAATTTATATCTGTTTCCTATTTTTTATGGTGGTTACAAGATTGGTGAAATTCACTAAAGCCATATTTAGATACAATAGTAAAAAACATTTGATAATTATCTGGAGGTTATGAAGATTTCACATGTGACATTTGAGAATTTTATGATACATAAAAGTATATTAATCTTAAAATCAAGTTACTTTGTATGTTGAATAGTCAACATTCAAAAAGAAAAATGCATGAAAAAATCATTTCTTAAAAAAATAATATTTTGTGTACAAAAAGCCTTGTAATATTTACTGATAAACTGCAAAATTTTGTGAAGATATGTTTATTGTATTAAAAGTTATAGCAGGAAATCTATAATGAGCTTAAAATGGTTATGGGGTCAGTCTGTGGGTCTGAGATTATAGAGGTCGTATTTGCCATAATGTTTTTTTACTGATCTTGATTAATACTTTCTGATTTGAACTTCCTCTTCACCTCCGATACTGTTAATTGTTTTTATAAACATATCAGTATGTTATTGTTAGCAATTTAGCATAGTTCTATTGTGATCTTTTAAGACATACATCAAGGTAAATGGAGATTTGATATTTAACCAGAATTGATCAATTTGTTGTAAGTTGTTTGTATAAATATAAATTTACTTAAAGTATATGAAAACGTTTTACTATTATTTGGAACTGTTTGTGAAAGATTTTAGACTTGCATGAAGTCTGAAACAAATCATTTTGCTTGACAGGGTACCATTGAAAGTACACGAGGCCCAGAATGGTCGAGATGCATTGGCAAAAGCTATGTACTCCAGGCTTTTTGACTATATAGTACACTGCATAAACCAAAGTATTCCTTTTAGTTCTTCTCTCTACTACATTGGAGTGCTTGACATAGCAGGCTTTGGTAGGTTAAATCTAATGGATTTTGTTGCATTTTTTATTAACATATTTCACTCATGATTTGTCATTAAATTATTATATTTTGAAGTGGAGATCATGAAACATCTTGATTCATTTACTTAAAGTTTGCTTCTCACTGGTAAAGTGGATCCCTTTGTGTAGCTTTGTGCATAACAAACAAGCTTAAAGTTTAAATATTATCATTGAAAAAAGTAAATTAAAAATGTTATATACTAACTTTCTCAGTCATATATATTTTCAAAAAAAATTATTTTCCTTATCATGATTTGTGCATTTTATGCAAGTTTTTATGCTGAGATTATAAATGTAGTGAATTTTGATGTCATTCTTTGTCACTTTTAGTAAAGATATATTTTCGCATAAGTTAAAAAATATTAGTAGAAAGTAATGAAATATCTAAATCTGAATAGCTCAGATTATAGGGTTTTTATTTATTTCTATCAAGGCTTCTTGAACACGCGTGTTTTTTCTAACATCATGAGTGAAATATTTAAATGTATGAGTAATACATTTTTGTTCAAATGGCTTATTTTGTTTTGAAATCTTAATGTACAGAAACCAATCCTACAACATAATGTACATGCACAGTAATGGAAATAACCAAGCAGTATATGTATAGGAGCCATTAAAACAAGTAATGGCAACTATTTGTTTAGTTGTTAATGGTTCAAAATGTTATCAGAGCAAATATAAAAGAAAAACAAATTATACAGTGTGAGCTCTGTATTTTGCATAGAGCATTACACCTTGTTTTTATGCTTTAATATAATTTATCAATGGAAAATATAAAATATTATTTTAAATATTCTGTATTACTCTCCACAGTTCAACCAAATTGCTTTGTCACTTTATGAATTTTTCGGTTTCAACATAAGTACATACACCTCAGGAACAAACACCTCATATATTTGTTCAGATCAAGTTTTAGTTGTGTTCCACTGGCCTCTTTATTGTCAGGATATAATTTCATCATATTTGCGGTATGTAACTGGAAGATGAATCCCTGCATAATGAGTTATATTTCTGAAGAAGTGGCAAAATGAATCACTATCTACATATATTTGTAAGCAGTTAGGGTGCTATCTGTTTTATGTATGTCATCAATACCATTGGCTGAGTTGAAGCATCAAACTTGTACTGATATCCCATCATGCTTTGGGCAGACATTGGCTGTGATACTGTTCTGTTTGCTGTTGAACAGATTGCCACTGATTATTGCTGAACAATTGTAAACTTGGATTCATCTTCCACTCTTTCATTCCTGGATGAATGTAATCTGTTTAAAGGACAAAGTTGTACTATGGAATTAAGAAATTATATTAAATAAACTTGTGGTCATTTTGTTCACATATTAAAAAAAACTTCAGAGTTTAAAGTTGTTCAGTAAAAAAGTTTTATTTGATTTTATCCACAAAAATTTTTAAATAATGCAAATTTAAATTTTTGGCTCATTTCATTTCACAATGTAATATGGTACTCACAACATTGATTTCAATGCATTTTTGTGTGCTTTGTTTTATTGCACTGCAAACAAAATACTGGATGAAATGATTAGGAACTTCAAAATTTTGATCTACAGGTCATGTAGCTTTTATAAATGAAATATTTCATTTTTAAACATAATATTTGTATGAATTCAGAGCTTTAAATTTTTGAAAAAATTCATTATGATAAGTTTTTAAGCATTTGTGAATTTTCTAGATTTGAGTTTAATATAAAATGGCACTAAATCCTCTACAGAGGAAAGTCTTTGTATTTTGTACAAAATAATGCTAATTTGTCCCTGTAAGGTAAATACAAGTGTAGCTTCAGCAATTGTTTGCCAATTGCTTTTTCTCAATTTCTGTTATCATACTATCAAGTTAAACATGTCATAAAAGGTCTTTTTTCTCTGATCTTCATTACTTTAAAGTAATAAATGCCCCAGTTCAGCAAAGATTTGTATGGAGGTTATAATATGTAGCTAAGAGAAAAGATATTTGTCACCAACTTCTGATAAAAGTGCATTTCTGATTTTTTAAAAAGTTTTGCTATGTTAATTTATACTTCATTTCAATTATAATGTTCAAGTGTTAAAAAATATGTTTTTCTTAGAAGAAAATAAGGTAGATTTAGTTGAACCATTTTTCATTCAATCATATCAATTTCATTTATTAAAAAGTCTGCTGTGTTATCTCTCATTTGTATTAGACCTTATCAGCTTGAGTAACTGTTTGAATGAGTAAAGAAAATCATTAAAAAGAAATGTATTACAGAATATATAAATGATTACAAAATGAACTTACAACTTATTATATACATTCATTGAAATTTTCCGATCAACAATTTTTAAAAAGTCTGTTAGCATGTAATTTGGGTAAGATAACAAAAAGTAATTTTTATTGTGTGTTAGTGATTGTAAATTTAGTTGTGTGGATTGCTTTGGGATTTAAAACAAAGATAAAATTTACAATTTTTATAAAATAAAAACTTTATAGGAAAGTTGTAAAAGAACCTGAGAAGATATAAAAATCAATAACCAAAATCTACAACAAAGGTAGTTATGTTTGTTTCATAAAAACTTATTACAATGAAATATTTTCATATTTGTAAAGCTACAGACTCCTAGAAATATCACATAAAAATAAGATATTTGCAAAATATACATAAGAAAGGAATTCCAAAGATTTTAGCTATTTCATGTTTTTTTTTGTAATACAATAAAAAATATCAAAATTATATCTCATATAGTTAAGTAATGCATATTGTTAGGTTTACTTATTCAAATGTTTGTGGTCCAGTTTACATTTCAGCTTTTTCATCAGCAGTTTTTAAGTGGCTACATGTTTATTGATACTACTTGATACTAATGTGTGTTTTATGGTTCTAAAGTAAATTCATATCTACATTTAATGTAAGATGTTTGATAAGATATGAATCTAATCATTGTCTAGCTTGTAAAACTGTACTTTGAAATACTTAACATCATGCTTGGATAGGTTTAATTTTTTGCTTTGACACTCTGTGTACCCTCTTCAGAGTTTTGCACACAGTTTCTACAAAAATATGGGATCTGCTACACTTTTTTCATTGTTGCAATCAATCACAATTTAACCTATTATGTTTTCATGTAATAAAATAATGACATTAGTATTTGCCTTTCATACTCCTTTTTCCTCATTATCTTCATAATTATTGAAATATTGTACATGTGTGTGTGTGTGTGTGTGTGTTTATACATGAGGTTTACATATCATAAAAGTTGATTCTAAACTGACATTTATTTTAATGTGACAGTTAGATCAATTATTATTTTGGTATTCATCTAGAATATTTCCAGAAGAACAGTTTTGAGCAGTTTTGTATCAATTACAGCAATGAGAAGCTTCAACAGTTTTTTAATGGAAGAATCCTTAAAGATGTAAGTTGCACTTTCAAAATTAATCTGCTTTTTTCTTTAGTGTTAACTAAATTCATAACAATTTTTTTTATCTGTTGATGGTGTTTTACTAGTATCAAAGCTAGAAAACTAATAAATAAAAATGCTCATCAGATTAATTTTTAATACTTTAATGAACTTAGACAGTTAATCAGTTAATCAGCCAGTTTGGCTAATACTGTAAAATATTCTAAACCTTTTGTTTTCAATTTAATATTTCAGGAACAAAATCTGTATGAAAAGGAAGGCTTAGGTGTTAAAAAGATTGAATATGTGGACAATCAAGATTGTATTGGTAAGAAACATGATTTAATTTTCAAGATATTGTTAATTTAGGACTGTTAATATTTGTGGTTTTAATTTTGCTTGAAAAATATAAAGTTAAGAAGTCATGATTTACAAATCATATTGTGTTTTAACCCTTTTACTGCTTGTACTACACAAAATCACTCCAGGTGCAACTTTTCAACTCTTAAGTTCAAAAATTTCTTGTAGTTCAATTCTAATATATTTCTATAAATGTTTTTGCCAGCAAATGATATTATTATATTGTAGTTATCCTATTTTATAGTTTTAATAAACTTTTAAAATGTCTAAACTTTTGTTTTTGCACTATGTCAGTAAGCATTTTAACTCTGCATTTTGTTTTGATGTTCATCAAGGCTTACATTTGTTCCCGTCAATTAAAGTCTATAGAAGTGCAAAGAAAATTAATTAGATTTCAGAGTGCTAGAGACAATGTAAGCTGAGCTATTAATTTTTTCATTGAGTACAAAAAATATTTTTCTCCCAGCACTGCATGTGTCTTTTAAAAATAGCTACACCCTATAGTTAAAAATGGTTGTAAATGGGAGCAAGTAGACTGCAGCATTATGCAAATTTCCACTTGTTTTAATCAAGAAATTATATATTCTTTCTTTTTTACTTATAATAACAGAATATGTAATTTGTAATTCTATTAAAGAAAACAAAATCTAGTAAATACATACAAGGTTTTAGACAAACACCATATGAAAAATAGGAAATCTAAAAAGTAAGGAAGAGTGTTAACTTTCTTTTCTATAAAAAAAAATGTTCCTAATAAAATTATAAAAGATGGAAATTGGTACAAGTACAAAATAAAATTACATGATTTTTAAAATGTAGAAACCTGACAATGTTGTGAACGTATGTGCAAAGTTTCAGGCAGTTAGACTCAGTGGCTTAATTTGTGAATTTAGAAAAATGTATGCATCAAATTAATGAACATGGAAAAGGAAGAGTTAAATAGTTACTGCTTGTATGCAGGACTTATGGTATACCAGGTTTCCAGGCTCTTATAACACTATAAAAATAGATCTGACTTTTAAAGTTGTTTCTAAATTTGTCATTAGAAACAAATGGTCTATTTTTTCCAATATATAGTAGTATTTTTAACGTCATTAAACATCACAGAGAAGATTGGTACAGATTTTAGTTTCCATAATTATGTGGACTTTTAGATTTCTGATGTTTGACTTCCAGTCAGTAAACTTGTGTTGATAAGTAGATTTTCAGTTAGAAACAGTTGTTGCTGAAAGTTTCAAAGAGCTTTACACAATTCTACATCTCATAGAAAAGATTGCTTAAATGCTTTACCTTTAAAGTATTGTATACTTTAAATTGTGTAAAAATGCTTTGTGTATGTTTTGCTTTTGTGTAAGATGCATAACTTGCATGAAATTGGGTCAAAAATGTTCTTGTGACAAAGGAGAGATTACCACCCTTCCTCTTCATTGGCTTGAGTTACTGTTCTAGCTCTTACAATTTATTGTGTTATCTTACAAATAGTAGATAGTAGTCTCTGTGTATGTATTTAAGAAAAATTGATGTTAAATTTATAGTTGGATCATGATTTTATTTACAGATCTTCTGGAGTCAAAAGGTGTTGGTATCTTTGATCTTCTGGATGAGGAAAGTAAGTTACCTAAGCCTAGTCACAATCATTTTACAGCAGCGGTACATAATAATTACAGCAAACACTTTCGCTTAGCTGTGCCACGAATGTCAAAACTTAAGGACCATCGTGAAGTGAGAGATGATGAAGGATTTCTGATTCGCCATTTTGCAGGAGCTGTCTGTTATGAAACAGTACGTTGCATTCTCATTTTTTTCAGACTAGTAAAGAAAACCAACTACAGGCATAAGTTTAACTTAACAAGTAAAATGTGCAAATTTTCATGAATGCTGCTTTAATAACCTTTGCCAAATACTTAGTGCCTAACGAAAGTCAAAATACTGTTTAAAGGTTATATGACATAATCTACAAAGTATTGGAATGTAAGATTGAGTTGAAAATTTTAATCAGTTAAAGTATGTATTCCAAACATAAATTTTTTAATTTTTTATGTAGGAAAAATTCTTAGAGAAGAATAATGATGCCCTTCATGCCTCATTAGAAGCCCTAATTTTAGATTCTAAGAACAAGTTTCTGAAGCAGTTATTTTCTGTTGATGATGCAACTACTAAGACATCAAAAGGCAAGCTGACCTTCATCAGTGTTAGTAACAAGTTTCGTTCTCAACTAATGGAACTGATGACCAAGCTTTGCAGCACAGGAACACACTTTATTCGTTGTGTTAAACCTAACTTACAGATGGTTGATCACAAGTTTGAAGGTGGTCAGATTCTAAGCCAGTTGAGATGTGCTGGTGAGTAGGTCTACATGAATTCTAAGAAAACTGTGTAGTTTCTGTTCTTTATTTTCCTTTATTCAAAATAAATTTTATGTTAAAGTAAATTAAAGAACAAAGGGTACTGGTTAAAATTCAATGCCAAGTATGCATTATTGTCATAGCATAACACAACTGAGATTAGACATGCAGAGTTCTTCCAACATAACATGAAAAGGCTACTGTATCACAAAGAAACATACAGAAAAAAAATGGTAAATAATAAAAATAACATTAATAGTAATTTATAATAAATGTAAAAGACACAATTCATTGTATAATATTATTGCAACAACTTTTGCTTTCTGATTGGTCATCTAGTGCATGAGTTGCATGCCCCTGACAGATGGTGTTTTTTTACAGTCTAATTGAATGCTCATGCTTTACAGTAAATGTGTAATAATTAAAGTACAGTGTCTTTATTTTTGTGTAAGCATCTGGTCATCCCTACTTCACAGTTTTAATTCTATTCACAAACTGAAATTAAAAGTGTAATATTATGTCAGTGTATACACCAACATTTTGTTTAACCCTCTCACTATAGGTAGGTCAAACTGCATGTCACAAATTGCTACATAATTAGATTCAAAATATATATAATCTACCTACTTGTCAATGTATTTGAATAAACTTGGCATTAAAATTTGGTTAGTAAATCAAATTTTAAAATTATACTAATTTTAAGTTCTTAATCTTATAAGCAAATATTTACAAAAATCATCAATGTCCCTTAGTATGAGAACTGTGACATTTGTTCTCTAGGACTTTTCCCTTCTGTTACCTGCTGGGTCAGCAGTAAGTCTATGGATTTACAATGCTAAAATCAGGGGCTCAATTCCCCTGGGTGGACACAGCAGATAGCCTGATTGGCTTTACTATAAGAAAACACACACTTTCCCCTTCTCTGAATTATTTACTACCTTTCTCTGAAGTATAAAATTTAATATAGATTGATCATTATAATACAGATATCATTCAAGCAAAGTCTAGTTTTTACAGCTTTCAATCTTATTTATTTATGGAACCATAAACTAGGAAATCAGATCCATTTTCTGCATGCACCTGTTACATCCTTTCTTTTACAAATTGCTAAGAATTCTCTCTGATAATTTATACTAAGTCACTTGCAGCCAATAGAAAGACTAAGTTTTAATCTGTTGAATGAAATAATACAACATTGTTTTCATTATAGAGCATTGTCAAATTCATCTTCCTTTCAGAAGTTTATCTTGTTGTGTTCAGATTGAGCAGCAAAAGGAATTAAACTCTTCTTGTCTTAGTTAGAAAGCCAGTTAAATTGTAATAGTTATAGGACTGATTACTTCTTGTATGGTATTATTCTGTGTTCTAAGGTACAGTATTTAAGAAAATAATAATTATTTAGTGTTAGATTATTACAAAGAAAAGTAGGCTTAAATTGCATCAAATATAAGCTACAAAACAGAAAAGATCAATAGTAAGTACTATACTTCTTGTTTTTCAACTATATTCTTTATTTATTGGTGTAAATGTAACTAATATGCAAAAATTAGGAACTTATTAGTTTAAATAAAGTTGTAAAATGAAAAACAAAATAATAAAAAAAATTCTTCTTGAGGTATGCTCACAAACATTATAATTTATGTCACTGATTATAGTAACATGAGCTATAATTTCAGTGAATGATTTATAAGTTGTGTGGAAAGATTATTTGTTAGATACCATTCAAAGGACAATAAAACAATAAAATTAAGTATAAACAGATGTAGACTGTTCCAAGTTTCAAGCTTTTTAGAATAATTTCAGTTTCCTGTCAGGACCTGTAGTCATTCTAGAAAGAAAAAAATGGGTAATTTAGATTTATTTTGTATTTTAATGGTGATTACAAGGTTAGTGAAATTAATTGGATTTATATGAAGCTAGGGTAGAGAAAATAACAAATAAGATATAAAGTTTCACCAAAAGACATTTGATATTCATTTATGGAGATCTCAGAAGACACACAAAAGAAATTTGAAATTTTTCAGAGAGAGAGAAAAGCATTTTAAATGTCAACTGGTGTTGCTATTTCAACTTCTGTATAATTTCTGATGAAGTAGTGCACACTTTGGGAACATAACAAAATGATTAGAGGGGTGTCTCTATCAAACTGTGTAATTTACATATAAATGTATATGTCCATAATTGAAGCAGCGATCAGATGAAAAATCTGATTTTGGTGTGTAATAAATGGAGAATACAATCTTAATAGAAGAATCAACCCTTTTAAGGGATTTGAAAGAATTACCTGATTTTGTAGTTTTATATCTTAATTCAATTTTTGTGTCACTTGCAAATATGTACTAATTTTAAACTGCAAGTAGAAAAAATTCTGAATCACTTTATGGAAAATTCACTTAAACTGTAAGAATGCGAGTGCAAAACTTGACCTCTGACCCTTACAGCCCAGCCAAATTGTGTGATCACTTGTTGAGCTTTTCATTTTTCACATAAGTCCATATATTTACAAGAATGAATATATAAACATTTTATGTCGGGTAAGTCATTCTTGGGAGTATTCTATTGGCACTTTTTCTCTTGAAATATTGATTCATCACATTTGTTGTTTGTTTGGGATTATTGTCTTGCTGGAATATAAATTCCTAAACATTGAATCATGATCCTAAGGAAGTAGCATAATAGTTCTGAATTTACATCTAGTCCTCAGTAGTCAGATTGTGTACAATACTGTGTCTGTTTCCATGCTAAGAGGAAGATCCAAACTCATATGGATCCCCACAATGTTTCACAATAGATATTGTGCATTAATTTTCATACCATTCATATTCTACTCTTCTTTGTAAAACAAACAACTGTTGACTGTTTTTAGGAACAATTTTAGCCTGGACTATTTTAAAGAGCACACCTGTTTTAGATCTGATGCCCTTTAGTTTGACACTTGTTCTCAGCAGTGGTTTCATACTACTTTTTGATACTTTTTATCTTACTGTTATCAATGCAACATTCACACTTGTATTTACAGCTTAGTTTTGGGCAAGATTAGTCATTGTAAATTTCATAAAAACGTGTTGTATTCTGGGATTTGTAACATCACTTTCAAAACATTTGGTTTTCTATCTCAACCACTTTTATTATTAAATGTGACTATTTTACTCACCTTCTTCAGAGTCTTGTTTAAGTTCCTAAGTAAATATGGGTCAATTACAATTTTCAAATATAATTATCAGTATTTCAGTCTTGAGAGCTATGGATAAATTTTCATTTCTGCATATGAGCAGAGTATGATTACTTGTAATAATATAGACCTTATATTGGTGTAACACTTTTCTTTGTTCAGGTAACATCTAATCACAACATTATTAGCACATGTTTGTATTCTGGTACAGCACATTTTCACATGATAAGGAGGTGCATTCATGTTGTATTTGCCTTTTATACCCATTTTTTCTCACCATTTCTGCATCAGTCTTAACATCTTAAGTGTGTATTTATATAAATATATACAGGCACACATGCATATTTATATCATTTGATTTTTCATCATATATTTTTGTGACATATTCAAAGGAATGAAAACTAATCATTATTCTGGTGAAAATGCTAACTTATTGTATTATACATAAATAAAACCAGCATATGTTTTACAGAACTGGGGAGAAAAAAGAGAATTGTATGTTTTACTAACAGTTGTCTTGTTTTTCCTCAATTCTGTATTTATGGATTTCACAAAGTACTGACAGTTTTAAGTATCAATTATGTAAAATGTGCTTTATTGTATATATCTTACTTTGTAGATTTTTATGGACAAACAAAAATGATGGCCCATAGAGTGTTTTTAGAAAAGCTTCTGTTTTAGTTATGACAGATATGTATATCTGAATGTTATGTATAAATGTATTGTGTTATAATTTGCTTGTGTGTTAATATTTATTTGACCAATGAAAAATGTGTTAAAATATTAAAGTGTTTCTGGTTTTCCATCCTTAGGTATGACATCTGTCTTAGACTTGATGCAGCAAGGGTTTCCTTCACGTGCTCATTTTACTGATCTGTACAACATGTACAAGCGGTACCTTCCTTCCGAGTTGGCTCAACTTGATGCACGACTCTTCTGTAAGGTTAGGTTGACATCTGCTGTAGTTTGTGTTATTTCACCAAAATACTTATTGATACTCATTTCCCAAGTTCCATCTTTAGAGTTTTTATCCTAAAACTTGTAATAAATTAACACTTATATAAACAAGTGTTTTATAAAAGGTTATCTCTTTAAATGAACTTGTAGCTCAACAAAAAATTGTTCATTTTCTGATAACTCTTTAAAAAACTTATTGCCAGTAATTTTGTTTTCTTTGTAGTTTAGACTGTAACATAACCATCATTATAGTACTTGGAGTTTAATCAGAAAATAAATGTACACTGTCAATCACTGTTCCTTCTCCTAATGCTTAAATTCAATATATACAGAAATGTTGTATTTTATGTGTATTTTGTATGAAAATAATATTACAATTGTATTTTATTCTAAAGGGCTAACTTTGTTATTTTGTAATGATTAAACAATAACTTATTATTGACAAAACGTTTAGTTATATAATTCATTTTTCTCATTAACATTTGAAATTCCTATCATCACTGAATGATCAAATCAATTTCAGTAGTATATGCCATGGACCTTTATAAGTTTTTCTTAGGTTATTTTGACTTAGCAAGTCATTTTAAAAATGAAGATTTTTCTGTCATGAGCTTAGCCTCTCCAGTGGTTGAATAGCAATATTAAAGGTTTGTAATGCTAAAAACATGTTTTCTGTACCCATGTGGGGCACAGCACAGATAATCCATTGTGAAGCTTTGTGCTTAACAACAAACAAGTTTTAGATACAATGACTTAACTCCATACACAGAAGAGCAGTTTTTCCTCTAAAAGTCATGCTATTCTGCCTTAGAGATTTGTATATCACCCATTGTGAAACTTCCACCTAAAATGCATGTGAATTTGCACTATGCATGATGATGTATCATGCAGCAAAATGCTCCACCAGTAGGAATGCAATACACATCCTTGTGCCAAATGCTCCTTCTACGTTATGCTAATATATGTTTATCTTTACTAAGATTTGTAGAAGTAAATCTTCAATAATTTGCTTTGTATTATCAATTTTTAATGTAAATTTTTCTTATAGTTAGTAATAATTTGAGAAGTTTTTTTGTCTGTTGAGATTGTGACAGCCATCATGTATTGTGAAAGGCATAGCTCTAATCTAAAAATACCACATAAGAAGAGCAACATAACATTGTCCAACATGTGGTGGGACCATGTTGATTCCTGGACCCTCTTCCCTTCTTTCATCCTTACTACACATGTTTCTTCACTAATGTTGAAACTGAAATTGAGGAGGACAAAATAGTGATTTTTTCCACCCAATGGTTCTCTACCTGGTGAATATCCCTTAAGTTTTTCCTTTCTTCACCATGAACTGTTTTGTGGTGCCTACCTTACCAAATAACGTGTAGAAGTCATTGTTTAGACATTGTTTATTCTTCCTTAATATGTAACTCATAGGACTTAATATTTAGGCATTGTTTATTACTTCTCAGCATGTCCATGTACAGTATATCATTTAGCACTAGTTTATTACTCCTTAAATTGTAATATATATATATATATATATATACAATAATGTTTAATCATAGTTTCTTACTCCTTCACTCTCTCTCTCTGAACAGTCTTGGTCAAATTAACTGACCACATGATCACTTTGTACTTATTTGATGTTGTTACAATTTTGGTACTACTAATTTTTAATATAGCATGTGCCTCTTTACAAAATTTTTCAGACTTTCAGTAAATGCTAAAAGTCTTTCTTCCTATAATAAATCAGATGTTTTAGTGAATTATTTTTAATAGACTTAAAAAAAAAAAGAGAGATTTGTTTGTGAATATATTGAGTCTTTTTTTTTACTATTCTTAGGGCAAAACAGTTTTCATGTTAAGATTAAAAGTACTTTCTGTCATTTCAAAAATTTCAGGTTTACTTTATGTAATCTCTAGATCCTCCTAAGTACAGTTTGAACTGTTTCTGAAAGTAAAACTATATGTTACCTGTAATTTTCTCTACTGTCACTCTATACAAGGGTGGTCAGTTTGACCTGCCTTGTAATCACCAAAAGAAATCAAAATAAAATTAACTTACCTTTTTTTCTTTCTAGGATGACTACAAATTGTAACATGAAACTACATTTACATCTCTGTATCTTAAGTAGTTTTCAACTCGTAATAGTATATGTCTATTTGTACTTGAATTTTATTATTTTATTACCTTTTGAATTATGTCTAACTGCTGTTTGTTCCATTATGAGGTTTAAATGTGATTCACGCTACACTGTTAAATTACATTAAATGAGCTACTCCAAGATGCTTGCATGCATGCAGCGTGAAAATTTTTTATTATATACTTTACTTAATCTAACCTTAACTAGAGAGTTTCCTCTTTTTACATTTCAATTACTTGAAAATTATACTTTGCCTAAGTGATGACAATATTATAATGAGTAATTTACATTCAGTTACATACTTTATTGGAGTGATGGTGAATAAATTAAAGAAAAGGAGATACATAAAGAGCAGATGTCACATTTCTCAGCTAGGGGAAATTGAGGATTTTAAAAAAATATTTCCTTATAAAATTAAAAACTTAAAACTTACATAACTTGAACATTTGGATTATTGCTATGTTTTTATGTTGTGTTTGTTTGTATACCATGATGAAAAGTAAATTAATGAAATTTTAAACGTAACTAATTAAAACCTTGTAACATATGCAGAAAAAGGATGTCCCTAGCGAGACAGTTAAGATCCAGTTGTTATATATTGCTCATTAACTTTATTTCAACAGCTAGCAATGGGCTCAGAGTCTGATGGTTGAATGGTGATTTCTTAAGTGCCCTTAAAATTTGTTTAAACTACTGTCCTCCTCCCATGACTGGTGTGGGCCTTTGTGACTGATGGTTAAGGAGCTATGCACAGATACTTTTCACATGTTCCCTTCTCTCATAGCTGGTATTGACCCATAGAGACTGATGGTTGAGGAGAAGAATGTACTTGGTACAGTTTGAATGTGCCCCAATTTTACTGTGTATATTGATCTGTTCTTATCCTTGTGACACCTTTTAATAATTGGGCTTCTCACCTCTCCCTGTCCTTTAGTCAGGTGAAAAGTATACACTGATTGAGATGAAATGCAATTACCAATGATGTTTTCCACCATAGTGGTTTTGACATAGGGCTACCTTTTGGTGTTCTCAAAAGGAGAATCATTTAGGTATTTCTACACCAGTCCCTCCACTACTTCAACATAGAATTCTAGCTGTTCTGTCTATGGAACTGAGTCACTATTTCAGAAATTAACATTTTTTTAAACTGAAAATGTATTTCTGGGAAATAATCATCTTCCTACACATTACCATTTTTTCTTCCAACTTTCCTGATGCAATTTTATTGATTGCTTCATCAGAGAATGAGGATTTTTATTTGTGAATGTAGAGAGAGCATCTGTGCAAGGAAGTGTGTCCACTCCTGTTGTTGGAAGGTTTTGCTTATGCAGTAGCTCAGTTTTACATGTTTGCATATAAATGTTTGGTGGGAATTTCACAATACTGGTGGCATGCTGAAGCAGAATGGTATGATTTCAAGAGGAAAATAGCTGTTTCTGTTTGGAGTTATTTATTGAAATTACCCTTGCAGCTAAGGTAAATATTAACTTTTGTGAGCTCAAGATTCAGTTATTTATACTAAAGTTTTACATTTTATTCTTGAATTATTAATGTATGAATATGTTAATAGGCATTGTTCATGGCTCTTGGACTAAATGAAAATGACTTCAGGTTTGGGATGACAAAAGTCTTTTTCAGACCTGGCAAGTTTTCAGAGTTCGATCAGATAATGAAATCAGATCCAGAGAACCTGGCCTTTTTAGTGAAAAAAGTGAAAAAGTGGCTTTTAGCCTCACGCTGGAAGAAATCACAGTGGTGTGTGTTATCAGTCATCAAATGTATGTAGTTTAGGATATTTTTGGAAAACCATTTTCTTTATTACATTCTTGTTATGATAGAGAGACAGGGCTCATACACTTTCTTGAAACTGAGAAACATTTACATAAGTATTTTTGAGGATATTCTTTACCCTGCTTTTATAATGTTAGTTTTAGGGTATTGATAGTAGTATTTAACAGTATTAATTTGGTAGCTTGTTCTTGATGATATGGAAGGCAAGATGAAACCACATTTATTGTTAATGTATCTGAAGTATGTTTGTGAAATTTAAATTATTGTCTAATATGGGGATGATCTGAAATGTTAGTCATAAATAAAATAAATACATCCTAAGTTGTTACAACTTTGCCTTATGTGCAATTCATACTTTTTAATAATTCCATAATGTTTGTAACTACATCTTTCTCAGTTGTCAAGGGTATGAAATAGAAGTGAACAAATTGACACTGCAAGAACAAAGTTGCAAAATAACTCGTATCTTCTACATGAATTAGCAAGGAAATAGTAGTTTGTATAAATCATTTGCTTGCAAAAGTATATTTTTTCCTCCTTTCATGGGATTAATGTCTGTCAATGAGCATTTTCTAACAGCAGCACTTGACAAAACTATCAAAATCTCTTAAACTTTGTAGTATATTTTTGTGTTATTATTATGTTTTATGTCATATGAAATACTCAAAATCACATTTGCAATCATACTATTTCACAGGTAGTTATATATTTTGCTGCTTATGCTAGGATATATTTTTCTTGGAGAGATTAATTAATCTTGTTTGCTAATTTTTTGGTTAATTTGATTTACAGTTGATATAAATTACTCAGGATAAATTGCACTGATGATAGAAAAAAGCAATGATATTCAGTTAATTGGAGATATGATCAGTTATGTTTCACACATTGTACATGAGAACAAAGACCTTGTGTTTCAATTATGTTAAATTATTTTAATACATTTTCATTATGGGTGATTCTGTAATTGCATTCTAAACTTATTTTAAACTTAGTGCAGTGAGTTAAAATCTTAAGTTATTTTGTAATCTACTTACAGCAAAATCTAAAGTTTTGTTTTAGTCATATTGATTGTTTTGATGAGTATTTGGTAGTTTTTATGTATAATCATGACAAATACTTATAATATTATTTTCTCAGTTTTATGATTGATACTGTAAATTTGTAGTTTGAAATATATTAATATATAGTTTTTAATTGCAAACTTCACACTATAAATTCCAAAAAATCACTTAAATAATTCTTATTTTGAAGAAAATTCAAGAACTATTTGTTACTCTTTTTTTTCCCTGGTAGTGTGTGAATCCTGGTTTTTAAAAAACATTTTAAGTTTTTAGTAGCATTTTTTCCATCCACCTAAAAATATAGATATCATTCATTTTTGTGATTTGAAAAAATTTTTTGCCAAAACATTTATTTAGTCATTAAATTTTAATAGTATTCATAAAACTAGGCTAAAAAAAGTATGAACAGTGGTTAAGAAAACCAAGTAACTCATTTTTATTTGTAAAAGTTAATTATGCCTGTGTAAATTTTATGAACTTTCATAATATTTTTTTTAGTGAAAAACAAAATCCTGTATAGAGCTGCAAACCTAATCATCATTCAGAAAAATATTAGAATGTATCAAGCGAGAAAGAAATATCGACCAAGGTGAGAAACGGAATTTTTGTTTATGTTATGTTTAAGGATGAATGTTATGTATGAAATCTTCTGTACCTTGTCAGCCCTTAATAAAATTCCTTCTTAAATTTTCTAAGATTTAATTCTGTTCAGCAAGCCATATTTATACACAGTTTTAAACAAAATTTAACTATGCTTTGTAACACTTACTGTATCAAACTGTTGAACTTGGGTAATCATACAAGGTTTTTTTATATTACATTGTCATAGGACATTAAACATAAAACATTTAGCTTACCAGCACTTCCATACATACACACACACACCCAAAAGGTTTAACTGTTGTATTATAATGATTTTTATAGACAAATTAGCAAATGACATCACAACTGCAATGAATATAAAGCTATGGTGGAGCAGAATGTATCAAAACTACATTTTGACATTGTTAGGCATTTCATTCATAGTGTGATGCCACCAAAGTTTACTGGTCTGGGGAAGGGCTTGTTATTGTCTTTTCCATTGTAATATATTCAAATGTTCAAATGATATGTGCTCATATTAGAGGTTTAGAATTTCCAAGATGGGGATGTCTCTTATACTTAATGAAACTGGAAAACAGAAATATAGCTCAACTTGAGGTCTCAAGACCATTGTAGTGGAGACACACAAGAAATCATGACCTGTCAATGATAAGAAAAGTGTGGGGTATATTATAATGTGAGAGTCCATTAACATAACAGTTAATGACAAAAGCCGTCCACTTATGTGAGGCAACAATACACAACATCATGAAGAAGGATCTCTGTGGAAAAATGATACAAACCATCTGTATGCTGTTTTCATATCCATTCAGCCGTCTCATACCTTAAGCACCTGGAAAATGAAATGGGTATTCATTCCATACATTGCCAATTGCAATACAGTGTATTTGTGTAAGATTGAACTGGTCAAGTAGGTACTAGGAAATACTCGTTCTTGTACACAAGATGGTCTCAAGAAAGACTGCAAGAATGGATGGTGTGCTTCAGACTTTACAGCTTTGTGTCATATTCTGTTTTAAAAGAAATTGTACTGCATGGTTGTTGTCATGATGCAAAGTTCTCAGGAAGAGTATAACTGGACATTGGGATATGAAATATAATGATGTGTTTAGGCTTCAGTATCAATTTAAAATAACATAGTGGATATCTCTTTTTCTTCATGTGATGGCTTTAGCGTACAAAAAACAATTTATTGTAGTTTAGTATTTTAATCAACATAAATTTATCTATCTCTAAACTTTTCTTATAGTTCGAACAGCTTTTCCCTGGTGGCACTGCATTAAACTTGAAGGGTTATAATAGTAACATTTGGGATTTGATTCCTACTTTGGACAAAGTACAGAAAATATACTTTGTGGCTTTATTCTAAACAATAAACAAACAGTTATGTAACAGTCTTTCACTGATCAGACCAGCGCTCTCCTCTGTTACTGTATTTGTATCTGAGCAACACTATCTTTTATTATTACAAGTAAGTTCTGACATTTGAAGAGTATTTTTACATGAAAGTGATATTTTTTGTAATATTCATTAACAAGATATGAATAATATAGTATTCTTACTAAAATTAAATATAAAGACCTTTTTTTTTTTTTTTGATTTACTGCTTGTCACTGAGTTTTACTGGTTTTGGGAAATCCCCTCTCCTCTCATAAGAAATACTGGATAATGACAAATTGGAAAGACTAAACTACCTTTTTGTTTTTAAAAAAAATACATTATATGCTTGATGTTGCTTCTTTTATTTGCTTTGGTCCAGTGTTACTAATTGTGGGTAGAACATTTTGTTTAAATGGTGTAACTTGGAGACAAGTGATGAATCAATGATAGATTAAGTTTCATATTTATTTTTAGTATTCAAACAGCCTGTCTTTTGAATAATTTAGAAGAATAGTTAGTAGTATCGATGCCATACATTCTTAAAATCCCATATAAAAATAAGTTCACTATGGTGAATAAATTACAAATAAAGACAACACACATTTTTTCTTGAGTCTTGATATTTAAGCAGCTGCCTTCACATTCAAGCATTTCTTCTTCATTACTTTCTTTGAGATTCTAAGGTTTTGGCTCTAATGTAAAGTTTATTTACACAGATACTTAGGAATCTTGAAGGTGAAATCCTTACAGGACCAGCTTAAGCAAATGACAGCACTAGTCAACCAGATGAAATCAGACAAACAAGAGTCATTGTCACAAGTACATGTACTTGAGTCAGAAATGTTGGAGTTTATTAAAAAACTAAAGGTAAACCCACTATTTAATTAGCTCAATAGTGCGTAGAATTGTAGTTTGTTTTTCTCTCTCTAAGCCAGTGCTTGCAGCTCATGAATATAAAATATATGTCTGACTGATTTAACCACATCTCAACGGGCTTGGTATAATATACACAAATTCATATGCACATTTGCACATGTTAAGTATTCATCCTATATCTTTTGTTACATTATGTGTACCTTCACAAAATTTGACAGACATTTAGTAAATAGTACAAGATTTTTTAGTATTTTTACTAAAGAATTGTTTGTGAAAAGATCAAGTATGTGTTGTTACTGGTCCAAGTGCAAATTGATTTTATGTTATGATTAAAAACTATTCTTTGTTCCAAAAATCTCACATATTATTTGTGTAATCTCTAAAACTGCTAAATGTATCTCAAACATTTGTTTTTAGTCAGATTTTATATTTTGTTATTTTTTGTACACTATGTGGGGTATGTCAACCTCATAACCATCATAAAAAAGTAGGAAATAAATATGAATTATGTTTTCTTTCATGCTGGAATGACTACATATTATAACACAAAAGTACAAATGTTTAGTCTAAATAGCTTAAAGTCTCATAACGCTATATATTTTTTATTATACTCAACTTCCAGTCATGCCTAGCTAACATTACATAACTTACATTGATGAGGTGCATGTGTATTCAGCATATTTATCGAATAATATACAACAGACCTTTATTCGTCCCTTTCTTGACTGTGTTTTAGAGGACTAGTATTTTATAATATACAGTCACATTTCAATGATTATACATTATATATATATATATGTATAAAGAGTATTACTATTTAGATATAAATTAGTAAATTTATTTTTCTTAAAATATAGAACAATAAATCAAGAAGTAAAGCAAACTATTGTCTCTTCTCACTGTGACCTTTAATAGGTTGCTAAGCCTTTTAAAATTTCACACATGGAGGATATCAAACAAAAATTTTTTAGGTTTTATATACATATACAGTTGAATAACCAAAAAACACAAAAATAATAAATAACCATACTGATACAATAGAATTGCACTATAATTTATTAAGCCTAGTAACTAAGCTGTATTTAGGTCTAAAAAAATATGAAACTTTTATATAAGACTAAAGACACAACCTACCTCCTTGAAATCTTGATACAGAAGAATGTGGTAGCCTTTTCACAGATTGAAATGTCTGAGAAATTCATAAGGGGAACATTCTGAGCTGTCAGTTGGTCATTCACATGTTATACATTTTAGTAAGAGTGTATAAGGGACTGTTTCTAGAAATGGAAAAAGCTAAACACAGCAATTATGTTTCTTTCAGTACATAAGCCAAATCTCAGCAATTAAGACATGAAGCTCTTATTTTAAATTCTAACTTGTAAATATTGATAATATGAGTTCCTAATTTTTACAAATCTATAGACTTAGTATATTGACATCACAAACATTTAATTTTAACCAGTACTGCACATTACTTACTAAAATTTGTATTTAGGTGTTTTCTTTTAATATTTACTTTTAAATTAAGAAATTAACTCATATATAATATTAAAGTTTGAAATATAATCTAGAATGTGATTCCAAACTTATTGAAAAATTTGTAAAATAATAGTTCAATAAAATTTTAAGTGGAAGTCAACAAATACAATGACATGGCTTTTGACTTGTGACCTGTTGCAAAAAGGTTAAAATTTACTCTTAGTACTTTGCTGCAATAACCATTTAGTAGATATTTGAGAATAGCATTATCACAGCAATAGTCTAATAAGTATATCAAAAACAAATAATAAATAGAACAAGCAGGTTACATCAGCTTTTAGTCATTCAGTGTAACTCTTTGAAGATGGTGTTGACTAGGTGAAAAGACAAATTCTTTCTAAGCCTTGGAGAAATTGACCTTATCATGCCAATTCACTGGTCATCATGTTTGTTGAATTTCATTTAAAATATTATTGAAATACTATGTTATGAATTTATGCCATTAAGTTTAGTATCAAACTGTAGATTATAATTCAGATTTTTGTTATGCATTATTTTTCTTAATTGAAAAGTAAGTATTAATAAAGTATTGATTTTTCTGTGTCACGTAGTATATTGAATGCAGCACTGGTTGAAATTAGATGTTTATCATGTCACAATACAAAATCTATAGTTTTCTGCAAATTAGGAACTCAAATAACTGACATTGAAAAGCTAGATTTGAAAATAAGAACCTTGTGTCTTTTCTATTTACTGAACCATTACTGTATTTAGTGAGTAACACAGTGGCCCTCCTCGCCTGTTTCTGTTTTTGCAAATGGACTCTTATGTGCATGTAATTCTGTATGTGAACATGTGAATAACCACTTAAAAGCTCAGAAAGTCTTGTAAGTGATCTTATTAGCTATTTTCAAATGTAATGGTGTCCTTTTTTTCTTTTTTTTGGCTATACAAATGTATATATAAAACCTAAAAGAAAAAATATTTTGTTTCACATCCTCCACATATGAAATTTTTTAAGGCTTAGCAAGTTATGACAAGCAGCAAAGGTCATAACTGGAAGAGATAATTGTTTGCTTTATTTACTCTTTAGTGTTTAAAAAAAAATAAATTTATGAAGTTGTTTCTAAATAAGAATAATCTGTATACATATACAATTTATAATAATTGAAATTTTACTGTATTTTACAAAATACTAAGCCACTATAACACAGCTGAGATAGGTCACTTATATACTATCAGATACAGTAATATGAGTGCATGTGCTCCATCTCACTGTAATTTCTTTATTATTAGCCAAGCATAGCTAAAATTCAACATAATAAAAATAATGAATCTATATAATTGTATAATGTAATGAAATTTAAGTTAATTAGTGTAAACATTAAGTTTTCATGTTAAAACCTGTAGTCGTAGAATGAAAAAGGTGTAATTTACATTTATTTCCTAATTTTATGTTGTGGTTATGAGATTGGTCAAATTAATTGAAACAATACAGAGATTCATTGGTAAAAATAACATAAAATATAAACGTTTTTCTTGAAAAAAGTTTGGTAAAACTATCTGATCATTATAAGAATTTCACTTGTGAAATTTGAAAATTTTTTGATGCATAAAAGTATTTTTAATCTTGAAATGAAAATTACTTTGCGTGTTTGACAGGGAATAATTGAAAATAAAAAGGCATTTGAAAAACATTGATTGCTAAACCTTGAGACTTAATAAAAAAAAATCTCATGTTTTGCATATGGACACATTGTAATATTTACTGATAATCTGCCAAATTTCATGAATATGTGCTTACTAATTTAAAATGATAGCATGAAAACTATAATAAGCACAAAATGGTTATGAGGTCAATCCCAGGGACTGAGCCCATGGTGAAAGGGTTAATGTTGGCAACTTTTGATTGTTAAAATATATTCCAGAAGCCATGAAAGTGATAAACAGTGTTATCTATTCATTCCTCATATAGCTAGTGGAAAATGTAACATAAATATATCAAGTATGTGTAAAATGGTTAAAGAAGAAGCCTAATTTGTTTAATTTTTTTGGAAACAAAACCAGAAAAATATGTATATCGTATATCATTTTTCACATAATTTTAATTCACAATTAGTAAAATACATAAAATATAAATTAACATTTAAAAATGTAAGATTGAAAAATCCTACATGTTCAAAATTGTATAAACTATGTAGAAAAATGTCCATAGTGTATATTCTATTCACAATATAATACTTATAATAAGTAAGGTATACCCAGGAATTTTTACAAGGTAGGTTAAACATAAGTTACTGTTTTTGGGAAAGTAACGTTGAGTTAAAAGAAACGAAAATTACTCGTGAATTAATATTGGCTTTAGACAACAGATATGAAGGAAGCTGAAATTCAGAAGAACTACACAAACATGATGAAAGCCATGGATAATACTTTAGTAACATTGAAAGGTAAGCTAGAAAAGCAGAAGATTGCAGAAGAACAGAAGCGTTTACAAAAAATTCAAGAAGAGATGGAGAGAGAAAGAAAGAAGAAAGAGGAAGAAGAAAGAAAGAAACGTGAAGAAGAAGAAATTAGAAGAAAGTGAGGAAACATAAACACTTTATTATATAATCAATGAATATGAATTATATGTTTTGTAATAAAGTCACAGACTTTAAAAGAAATGTTTTAAAGATGGTGCATTCATAACTCTTATGATACTATGCTGCATTTAAAAACCCAGTTATTGACTGCACAATAAAGATTTTATCTTTAGTCATGATATAAGAACATGTATTTCTAAAACAGTAAAATCCACTTACTTTAAAGTGTAAATCCTGTTTGTACAGTTGAAATATGAGAAGTTTATTAAAATGAACACCTTTCTTTATCAATGTTTGCACTAAAAAGATTACAAACAACAACTCTGTTGCATAGATCCGGTGGTGTATATTTTTTAATTAGAGTAAATTTATAAAGCCTTTTATTTTTACATTCTAATAATAGAAGGATAAGAAAATTATATTTCTATCATTTAATTTGAATTTTTACTTTGTTTAAAATCTGGAGCATTTACAAATAGTTGAAGAACATGTTTTTATTAACTTCTGTTTAAACCATAAAGCACAAATAAAGCTTGGACTTTAATAATTTGGTGCACTGAATAATAATAGAACTTAGATATTTATATATATATATATAAAACAGTAAGTTTGACATATTCATAAACAGGAAAGCTGAACTGGAAGTGGAAAGAAAGGCTGAAGAAGAGAAGCGTAAAAAACAAGAAGAAGAAGACAGAAAACTTACGGTAGGGGATACAAAATGTGGCATTTTATAATGAATACCTTACAGAAATATAAGAGGTGTTAATGAGTACTATCTAATATATAAAACATTTATAAATTTTTCTTCTTTTACAGAAGAACTGATTTTAAGACTTATTTTTGTGACTAACTTATTTAACTCGTATTCTTTATTGAAAAGGTTGACTCAGCACATGGTTCAACGTGGCTTTGCTATAAGAAAACACCTACACCTTTATTAAAACTCTTGTTTTAATTATTGAAAATTTTAGTTGCAAGTAGAAAATAAAAATATTTCTTTTTATTTATGTTATTTTAGCATCAGTTTTATTTTCTTGCACTCTAAATTAATTTATTGTACTACAGTTATGACATGTTTTTGAAAATGTAAGGATATAAGCACATTAAGTGATGTGCCAATCTGAAAAAAAGTATTCATGTCTGGCAAAAGCTTTTCAGCTGTGACACTTAACTGTATGAGGCATTAGTATTCATTGCAGAGTTATGTGTAAGAAAATAGTTGTATTCACAAATGAGGAGAAAATTTGTGTACTTTTTGTACCATGTAATATCATGTAACCTTTTTTCACTGCCAGTGTTACACAAGGTTCTTCTGAATGCAGTTTTGCATTTCTCTGTTAGAAAGTTAATTACAGTGTGTAATTCTAATCTATTTCAATCATTTTTACCAGAAAACGTTTTAGAAATGATAGTAAAGTACATGTTCAGGTTCCAAAATCATTTTAATATAAAAATAAGCCACCTCTGTTTTACTTTTCTCTGTATGGTCATTTTAACTTCACAAAACTGGTTTATTCTGTTCTAATACTTTAATCGATGTAGATTTTCCTGTATCTAAACTTTTTATATATTTCAGATATCTTGCTCCCCTTGTGGCTTGGCATTAAGTTTGACAGTGTTGCATATAATACTATAATTTATGGTTTAATTCCTGGTTTAGGCACAATGCAGAATATATAGTGTGCAGCTTTGCTCTAAACCATCCATAGAAAAAAAGAGAAAAACAACAGGCTTCTATAATTAGACAACCATTATTTTGTGTTAATTACTTTTGTCTGACCAACATTATTTTTTGTTATTATTATTAAATTTCCACATTTGAACAGTTTTTCTTCTGTAATTGAAGTTATAACTAACATTTTCTTATGCTAATGATCAAGATTTGATGCAGCAAGGTTTCCTTCAAGTACTTATTTACTTACCTGTACAACATGTTCAAGCAATACCTTTTTTTCTAAAATATGCTTGACTACTACTTAAGGATAAACCAATCCTTTCAATAATATTTGTACACTGATAGTGTAGTAAATGAAATAACAACAAGCAATTTTTCTGTCAAATGTACACCAGAAATATAAATGTTGATTTTCTCTATAATCTAATAGTGATTTATGTCTATAATGAAGAAATGTAGTTATGGAAGTAAGTATCCTATTCTTGCAAGTTATGAATGTACTTTAGGATAAATACAAGTTTATTTTGTTTATTTGCTATAAAACCTTTTATAGATTTTCAGTAAATTATATTCTTACCACAATTCTAGGTGATTTGCACAATAAAATTTGATCTGAAACACAGGAATGCTTTTTATGTAAGTGACAGGTAAAATAGTTTTATGACAGTTTAGTCTCACACAAAATTTTTCCCATGATTTATGTAAATATGTCATAAGAATGGAATGTACTTATATAATTCAGTACAAAAATAATAGACCCTTTCTTAGTGTGTATATAGTACTGGAAACAATGGGGAAAGAGTATAAAGGGAAGATATTTCAAGAATGCCACCCTGTTGTTATGGAAAAGGAACTGTCCTAGAGCAAAGTCACAGGTTGATATGTTACACTGTGAGTAGTTGTTATCCAGTTAGGTTCAAAGTACCATGCTAGTACAAAGTCTATAAAAATACAGACATTCATAGTATGCCCAACATTTGTAGTATTGTGAATTCAGTCATAATTTATAGCACTGGTATACTGCATTAGAAGTGTATACAAATCAGAGTTTCTGTTATTGAAAGATTCCACACATGACCAATTGCAGCAAGATTCTATGTTTCAGTATAATATGTATGCAAGACTCCAAGAGGTACTTTGAACTGATACTATAAATACTTGAAGTGTTTGAGGTAGAAAACCAAAACTCTCCAAATTTATGTTAAAAATCCATGAGTATGACAAGATATATGGTAGTTAAATACAGATCTTGCTGTAATACAGGTGTGGATATTACATTGAGTTCAATAAGATACACACTAGCAAAAGTGTTCTCATTGGATGTGTAATGGTTCAAAAACCTTTCTGAAAAGAGATAACCAAACTAAAATGTTAAAGTTGGCATTGAAGCACAAACAGTGGAATGAATGAAGATGGCAACATGTTTCCTTTGCAGATGAATCCAAATGCAAGTTTTTCAGGAACAAGCAGTGACAGGTTGTTCCATAATGGAGATGAGATTGGTATCAAAGTCAGTGTACAATATCTACAGTGGTGGGTCATTACAAGGTTGGTAGTCTACACAAAATCTACTACATCATAAGTGCTGACAAGTGCAAACAGATTCTGATTCATCATATCATTCCTTTTGGAATACTAGTCATCATGCTGGTACTTTTCTTCCAACAAGATAGTGATTCTAAGTATATAGAAAATATGGTGAAAACAATTCTTGAGAATAAAGAGGTTGCTATAACACTTACAACCATGGCTTGACTAGCACCAAGTCTTAGTATGAATATTCTTGATGCTGTATGGGCTTATGTAAAAATTGAGAAGGTTCAAAGTTGACTAAACATCTTAGCAGAACTGTACAAGTAATACACAAGATTTGGAACAAAATTTCATATTAGTATATTGATGATCTCTGTGGGTGCAAAGAAGATAAATGTAATGCTCTGTGAGAGTAAAGAGCTCACATAAAATAATTCATTGTACAATTTATTTACTTTTCTTTTGCACTTTTTGTGATAATATTTTGTACTATTAATAAAATCTATTTAAGTTGTCATTCCTAGTCCCATAATTATTTTATTTATTAAAATGTGTGTGTGTGTGTGTGTTTCTATATTTAGAAACTGTTGCACTTATAAGATAGACGTATAGAACTAAAGTACACACAACAATGTAGGAAGAGTAGAATATACTTTAGTAAGAGAATTATCTGCAGTGATGAACACCTAATAAGTTTAACTTTTATCAGTAAGTTTCTCCAAATCTAGATGTTCAAGCCCACAAAATCCCTCATTTAAAACTATTCTCCACCTGTAGACAGTTGTGAGAAAGAAATTGGTTTCAATAAGAATTACAAAAGTAAAATTAAAACAGTTATCATTACTGGAGCCATATTAAAAATCACACATTCTTAACAGGTGTCCTGTTCTGAAGTCAGGAGAGTTTGATATCTCTTCTGGTCTCTTAAACTTTAGGTGAAGATGATATGATTCTCATCCTAACTCTCATAGATGTCAGTTCCCAGTGGCATGGGTTTTGGATGTAGTTGACTTGCCAAATACAATGTGTCATGCCCTGTTCACTACACCTGGGGGTACTTATATTGTTGTTGGCCTGGCATGGCCAGGTGGGTTAAGGAGTTTGACTTGTAATTTGAGGGTTGCTGGTTCAAATCCCCATCCAAGCTCTCAAGAAATTGGTTTATAAACAGTTAATTTAATCAAAAGACAAATTCTAACATTTTCGAAGTATGTTTATACTAACTTTTAGCTTAGCTTGCTTAACATTTATAAATAACTGGCCCAGCATAGCCAGGTGGTTAGGGAGCTCGACTTGTAATTTGCAGGTAGCGGGTTGGAATCCCCGTCACACAAGCATACTTGCCTTTTCAGCTGTGAGGACATTCTAATGTGATGGACAATCCCACTATTCATTGGTAAAAGAATAACCAAAGAGTTGGCAATGGGTGATGATGACTAGCTGCTTTCTCTCTAGTCTTACACTGCTAAATTAGGGATGGCTAGTGCATATATCCCTCGAGTAGCTTTGCACAAAATTCAAAAACAAACAAACAAGCTTTTATTGTTTTTTTCCCATACCAGTTGGATGTGCTTTTGTGTTTGTTACCTATATATATAACACTTTTCTCAGATGGATGAAGCGTATACCTGGTTTAGAAGTAGTGCAGTTTCCCACACTGGATATTCAAATCTGACTCTAGTCTCAAGGTGTGTCTTATGGAAGCTTATTTTCCTTCACACTGGCCTCATCACCTATTCAGTGCAGGATTCTAACTAATTAGATAAGTGAAGGAGATAATGTACCATATCGGAAGTTATAATTTTCCTATAAAGGAAAAGTACTTTCGATATGTACTTACCTCTTCTCACACTTCCCACCCTTCTTCCCCATTGAAAAATAGTTCTTCCATTTTCTGCCAAACTACTGTGATAGCATTTGCCAAGAATGTTATCAGTAATCAAGAATGAAAGTTAGAAGTTCAAAGGTGATCAGGTATGCACTAGTTCCAAATGTTGCTCTTTCAAAATCATTCTCACCATATACAAAACATTCATTAGACACCTTTTTGAGTACAGCAGTGAAGTTACATGTAACATGTCTGAAAACCAATACTCAGTGTTACAGAATCGCACCATCAAAATTGCTTTTTGTCTGCCCAATTACACTCCCTCAACATACCTCAATTCATTAAAAGAACTCTTACCAATACAAGACTGGTTCATTAAATGAACTTATCGCTACTATACTAAAGCAAAAGACAAAAACACATAAACACGTCAAATGTCTCAACTAGCTGACACTCCACAACCCTGGGCCAAGTACACATCACCACTAAACTGGATCATTAATCACACTGATTAGTACTATCTTATGTATATGTTTATAATGCTTTAAATTTCAGGTTGGGCACTGGGTGGGTAGACTTATCAGCACTTGTCCAGTGAAAGTGGTTTTCTCTGGGCACTCCGGTTTCTCCCACACCAAAATTTCTAGCCATTGGATTTATGGATCCCTGGCATCCAGGCCCTGAATGGACCCCTTTCTCTATAACCTCTTTTTTTTTTGTTTCTTCCATCTCTTTTTTTTTTTACGTTAATGTTGTTTTTTTTTTTTGTATTTTTTACTCTTAGTCCTTCCTGTCTTCTTCTCTTATACTTCTTCCTCCTCCTCCCCCTCTCCTTACTCTTTTTTTTTTCTCCTCTCTCACCTCTCTATCTGCTTAATTCAATGCATCCTGTGATAAAACATGATGAGCTGCAGCTTGGATCTCTCTGCTACTCCACAAATGTCTTCATCTGAAGTCCCTATCTCAAGTTTGAATTTGCCCCCATTGAAATGGCCCAGCTGTCCTTCTCCACAGCCTTTCTGATTTCTCAGTTTTCCTAGACATGTAACAAGATACTCCCCTATCCTTCAATACAGGCCTAACCTATGAACACATGTGGGGCTGAAGAGAAACAACAGTTATGGGCACTCCTGCTTTACATCTTGGGTTTTTCCCATAGAGGTTTAAAAACAAAACTACTACCATGTTAAGTTTGGAAATTTTCTGCCAAATCTCAAAGTGATAATTTGGTAGGATTGAACAGAGGGAGTTACATGCATAAAAAGAGTTTATAGTACTTTAATTGGTGGAGCCTTTTGCCTCTCTTCCATTGGAAATAACTCATTCCAATGTGTGTGTCATGCAAATCATCATGTAGCATGTGTAAGCATTTTTTGCATATAAGAGGGCAGCTCTGAATAAGAATAGCTAATTGTGTGAGAGACGTGAGTACCTTTCAAAAATACATTTTCAGTGTAGAAAAATTATAACTTTTGGCTCAAGTAAATATTAAAATTTATATAATAATGTGATTGATGATAATTTTGCACTTTTATGACTTTATGTAATTTTAGCTACCAAGCATAAAACACTATTCAGCATTACCTGCAAAAACAAGCAATTTACCATTGACACTAATATTTTTTATAATAGTTTAAAACTGTAAATATTCTGAAGGTAATTGATGCTTTGTAATTAAAGAAGAAAAAAATCTGGTGCATTATTAAAAATACTATAATAATAATACTTTAATAATAATAATACTTGCATCTAAAATCTAAAGGCAAAAAAGTGACATAAATACAATTTTTTTATGTTGTATTCCACTCTCTGAACCAGTATTTTAACTTTTTCTTTGTTGGGTATTTTTATATCACATAAAATTATTCTATTATGTATCATCAGCTAGGAATAAACACATTATGGGTGCTGTTTGTTGTTGTTTTTTTAATTCAACAAAGCCTTTATGACATAATATGCTTACAATAGTATTTAATAAGTAAGGTATATCATATCAGATATGTATTTAAATGCTACATGATTTCACTATCTAAAATTATATGTCCAAAGTAGTGTCTGTAGAGAGCACTGTATATATGATTTTATTACTATGTGAGATGTTTGTTTTAATATCTTTGAATAATTCATGTATTTTTATTACAAGATTGATATTTTATCTTGTAGATTGCTATGGAAGCAGAAATTAAGAAAGAACAAGAAGAAGAATCTAAAAGGTTAATTTAATAACCATATTATGAATAGATACTCTAAATCTTTGCAAGAATGACTTAGAAAACATCTCTACAGATTGGTTAATCATACAAGTTGATAGTTTTTTAAAAGGTGTTTAATTGAAATTTTATAAAAGATTAATGCCTATTGTGTGTAAGAGATTAAAATAATTATCCAATTACTAAAAAACATTATTTTGTCTTACTTTATTTGTATTAACAGAGTAATTTGTGACAGAGACAAAGGTTAACCCAAAGTAATCATCATTCTGATTTAACAATAATTGTTAGTACATGAAGTGTTTAATTCCATGTCTAGATGCTACTTTTGGAACATGTTATATAGTGTATGAGAATTTGGAAGACTAGGAATAATCAAGATGATCATACTCAGCTTGTTGCTATGTAGTACAGAAAATAAAACAAAAATATAGAAGAACAGATATGCTTATTTTTAATGTATAAATCATTCTTGCATTCAAGATATAAAATTATAAACATTTCAGGCAGGAACAGTTAGAACAAGAACGTCGTGACTATGAATTGGCTTTACGCTTGGCTCAAGATAATAATGGTGTAGTAGAAGATGTTCCAGCAACTCCAACTCTTCCAAGGTTTGTTTATCTATCCATACAGATATTGTGCACATGATGTCTAAATACTCTTATAATCAGCAATTCATGAAAACTACATTTAAAGTAATATTAAAAGTAATTACTGGTTAGAACTTCAAAGTGAGTTAGCAACTAAAAGAAGACAATATTCAAGTATACAAGTAAACAGTTTTGCATTTAACATTTCAATCAAAATAAAAATGTAATAAGTAACTGAAAGTGCATTCTTCATGAAAATAAAGAAAGGGAATCTAATTTGTACCTAGAAAATTAAATTATATAAAATTTTATCTGTAATAATACTAAAGTAATTTAGTTATGTACAATATACATACATTTCAGTCAAACAATCATGATGATTTATATAGTAAACAGTGCTGGATATAAGCATTTAACTTAAAATGAATCGTTTTTCTATGTGTCAGTGAAGAAATAACTTGAATATGTTTAAAAATGTTTTAATGTTAATCGTCTTATACAGTCCTTTGTTATTAGAGTTACACAGATAAAATTATTGGTATGTCTTAATACATAATTCATCATATCTGTTATATCAAATACAAAATGGAATTTTTAAACTTCATTTGTTTTAAGAATGTTTCATTATTGTAACTGCATGGATAAATATTTATACATTTTTTTTAAATACTGAATTGTAACTTTTTTAGGTTAGATTTCTTTTAGATATTTGGAAGCTGGCAAAAATACAGTAAGTATAGTAAAATAATAATAATTAATACTAATAAAACGTGTTAAAAAAACAATGAAATAGATTTTAAAATATTTCCATTCTGTGTTATAGATCTTCCACTGTTATCAAGCAGAGACAACAACTTGCCAACAAAAAGTATGACCTTTCTAAGTGGACATACTCTAAACTTCGAGAGACTATCAACACATCTTGTGGTATGTATAATTGCATGAATTGAACTTTATCTTATTAAATACAAACTGTTATGCTTTGAATAAAACCAGTTCTAATAACACATTTTCAGGAGGTAAAATTCTTGAAAGAGAACTCTGTAGGATGGTAGATAGATATTAAAAATGTTTATTACACAAATATTTGAAGTTTTGTGCAAGATGTGTGTATTTTTGAAAATTCAGAGAGTTCACTATTATTTTGAAATAATAACTAATAATATAGCTTGCAAAAACCATATATCTCACTTTCCTGTAATGTATATTTCATATTAACAAAATTTTGAATTTACCGAGTTTTGATTTCTTGATGACGAGAAACCCACTTGAAATAGAAATATATCTCAGAATTGTTGGTATGTGTATTAACACTTTTACTGATAAGGAGAGAACAATGTTTCGACCTTCCTAGGTCATCTTCAGGTTAACAAAGAGAGAGTGTTTGAATGTGACCATTGATGGACATATGTCTTAGGGACGAGAGCCTAAGTGGGTACCAGATTGTAGAGGGCGTTGCAGGTGGATGTTAGGTTATTAATTAGTATAGGTATGAAATTGTTCCTTAAAATTGGTTTAATTTTAGTTTTAGTTGCTGTATAAGTATATCAATGGAAGAAATGACATTTATTTCATCCAACAGTGCAGAAAGGAAAAATAATACCTAATTTTGTGAAGATAAAACTGTCGAAGAATTTTACCCAGTGTACAAACATTATCCATAATTTACGGGAAAGAAGTACTAAAAGCAATGTTAAGCTTGAAATATAAAGAACTAAATGACCTACAGAAACAAAAACTGAATCTAGACTATCAACAAACCTGTTGCATTCAACCAGAGATTTATGGACTCATACAATGTAACATCAATCAACTCAATTGTAAGAACAATAAGTAAAAGAAGGTCTGCCACAACAAGAAACTAGATAAATTAAGGTGCCAACAACAAAAATGATGTCAACATGATGAACCACCAACTAACCACGTAATTAACAGATCTGACCAAAAATTAAGCAGTGAAGAAATACATCATCTACTCAACAAAGAAATCAACTTCACAGTAACATTTAGAAATATTCCATCAATTGAAATGAACACCTGCCTGGAAGACCTAGCTAGAAGACTGGTGATCCATTCTAGACAAACTGAAAACACCAAAAAAAACAATTACTAGAAGGAAGACAACTTTGACAAAAATTCCATCGACAACCAAGAACCTATCTTTCCAGGTAGAACTGAAAATATCTATTTCCCTGAAACATCTCAAAACAGTATCTTAAACAACTTTTTCAAAAATTTTCACACAAAACTGTCAACATGATTTCACAGAAAAGAAATCTAAAAAACAACCTCACACAAGAATATATTAATTCTATAAACAACTTAAAACAAGACAACAACATCAAAATTCTAAAAGCAAATAAAGGCAATGTTATAGTTATAATGAACACAAATAAGTACTTTCAAAAAATGAAAAACATCTTGTCAGATACAGACAAATTTAACTACTAAACACAAATCCAACAAAAATACATGAAAACCAGTTGAACAAAATACTAATACAAATGAATAAAACCAAAATAATCTCAGAAAACATTTATTCTTACCTATGAAAGATCGACTCACACACACCACAACTACACAGCACTCCCACACCTCACAAACCTGATTGTCCACTACGACCCCTTATTTTGACCTATGAATCAGTTAACTGTAACCCAGGTAAATACATAGTGCAAGCATTTTCTATATATATAACATCAGCAGGCTCCTTTCTCAAAGACTCTTTTAACTTTAAATATATTCTTAATCAACTAAATCATAAAGCCTTAATGGCCAGTTTTGATGTAATCTCCCTCTTCACAGATGTCCCAATGACAAAAGCCTGCAAGATAGCTTTAGAACTTTATATCCAAGACCCCAACCCATTCATACACACCCCCAGCAACCTATTAGCAACCCTTATAGAATTCATATTCACCAAAACTACCTACAAATAAATGGCCTAAGTATGAGGAATCCCGTGTCACCAGTTGTAGCCAATATTTTTATGACACAGATTGAATCACAAGTGATCAATTCAGCCTTACACCAGCCACTATACTGGTACAGGTATGTTGATGATAGAATTGCTGGATTTACATCTACAGAACATGCTCTTAGTTTTTTCAATCACATTAACTTGACACACCCCAACATTAAGTTCACGTGGAAACAGGAAAAAACTAACCAACTAGCATTTCGTAACCTCAAAATCGCTAGAACTGATACACAATCAAAACAGAAATATACAGAAAAATCACCCATACTAGATTATACTTTCCCTGGGATTCAGCACATGAAACAAAATAAAAACTCAACATATTAAGAAACCAAATAAACACAGCCACAAAGCTATGCTCACCCGATAAAATTAACGATGAAATCAACAAATTAAAACAACACATCATTAACATCAACAAATTTCCTCAAAAAACCATGGAAAAAATTATACACACACACCTAGACCCAACAACAAACAAACAACGATAAATCCCAAGATATGACAAACTACAAAACCTTATACTGCTGCATACTGTATGTTCCCAACATCAACTAAAAAATAACCAACATTTGGATAAAACTTATAACAAAACACAACATTTCAGTAAACACCAGATTTATTCAAAAACCAGGTACAAAACTGAAGTCCATACTATATAAAAATTGCACTAACAAACACAACACCAACATAATTTATAAAATACAATGTGATAACTGCCACAACTTCTATATTGGAGAAACAAGCAGAAAGATAGAAACTAGATTCAAAGAACACAAAAAACCACCTTCACACATTTTTGAACACTGCAAATCATATAAACACAACATAACCAAAGAAAACACTCAGATATTAAGAAGAGAAACAAATATAAACAAATGCAAAATCAAAGTAGCCCTACTTATACAGCAACTAAAACCAAAATTAAACCAATACAAAGGAACACCGTTATACCTATACTAATTAATAACCTAGCATCCACCTGCAATTCCCTCTGCAATCTGGTACCTGTTTATACTCTCATCCCTAAGACGTGTCCGTCAACGGTCATGTTCAAACACTCTCTCTTTCTTAACCTGAAGATGACCTAGGAAGGTCGAAACGTTGTTCTCTCCTTATCAGTAAAAGTGTTAATGCCCATACCAGCCATTGTGAGATATATGAGTTTTGATTTGTAACATTCTAAATTTTATCAAGGTTGTTTGCGTTAAATTCAGCCATAATTATTACTTTCTGTAGTAGGACCTGATCACAGAAGCTATCTACTCTTTCATGGTATAATTATACTCAGCTTCACCTTTATAAGTGGACTACTCTGTAGCTGAAACATGAACCAATGATATTTTGGGATTCTTGTGACCCAGTTTTCTGACTGGTTCAAATTGTAATTGGGAGACATCAGTTAAGTGATAAATAAAAGCTTAGTAATTAGAGTTAGATTATCTATGAGCTACTAACAGTGCAAAATAAATAAAGTTTTGTTTCATCATGGAGTATATCCTTGATCGTAACATTAATATTATGGTGGAGTTGGAAAGTTTGGTCAAGACTACTGACAGTTTTGTTTGTGCAGATGCTTCTCTAGGATTCAAACTGATGAACATGGACTGTTGTCTCCCAATTTTCTTTTTCCAAATAAGTTTAACCTAATGATGAGATGTAGAAACTGAAGTAGAGAAGCAGTTCGATTCTAAATGTTTTCAAGCTGACTAAAGTTATTCTGGAAACTGACAATTTTTTTAGTGTTCTGGACACCTCATTCTCTATCCCAATTATCATTAACCTTGCAGCAGAAGATTTAAATTACTCCATAGTACCAGTAATCTTATGTGAAGCTCTGTGCAAGTTGGAGAAAGTTAAAAAAGAGACCTGACCAAGAGACTTTATTTAGAGAATTTTAGCAAAAAGTCAGTATTCCACTGGTGTTTTGGACAGTTTGCTCACTATCATTAATCTTATTTTACACTGTATATTTCAAGGTTTTAATTTTTGGCACTGTTACATTTGAGATTTTAAAGGCTTTTTTCATTATGTTGATTTTTGTTATTGTTCCAGATTCATTGTGTTCATTTATGTAAAATATTTATTTTCATACTTTGTTCTAACACTGCATTATTTGGTTGCATTTTTATTTTATCTTGAATCTTCATACCCCATGGTCAACTGGTGTGTTCAACACCTTTTTATGTTTGCCCACCATTATGTATCTTCTCTTTTCACATGCATTTTGATTACATTGCTACTTGTTTATTATTTGTATTTCTTTTTTGTGTAGATATGTTTAATTGTGGTTTTATTTTATGCAATTCATATGTATTTTTCATTTTGTATTCTTGTCTTTATAGATGTACATTCCTTGTTTTTTTCCTTATTTTTATAAAATAAGTATAATTTCATGTTTTATTTTTAGTATTTAAAGAGTTTATATTGATTTTAAAGTTTATTTTCATGTTTTGTAAGGTATAGTCTCACATTTTTGTAGTGTATGTATCTCATATATAAATTTAAAATGTAAACATTTTTCTTGGTTCAAATTGGAAATATCTTAGGCTTGTATATGACTGTTTGGTCATGGAAATCCATTTCATGAAGCTCCTGCTGAACAATTCTTGTGTTGACGTTGCTTCCAGAGGGAGTTTGGAATATGGTAGCAAGTGTTGCAATTGTGGACAGACAATTTTTACTCACTTCAGCACTTGACAGTCCCATTCTGTGAGCTTGTGTGGCCTACCACTTCATGGCTGAGCTGTTGTTGCTCCTAGATGTTTCCACTTCATAATAACAGCACTTACAATTGACCAGGATAGCTCTAACAGGGCAGAAATTTGATGAACTGACTTGTTGGAAAGGTGGCACCCTGTGACAGTGCCACGTTGAAAGTCACTGAGCTCTTCACTACGACCCATTCTACTGCCATTGTTTGTCTATGGAGATTGTATGGCTGTATGCTTGATTTTATGCATGTGTTAGCAATGGGTGTGGCTGAAATAGCCAAACCCACTAATTAGAAGTGGTCTCTGCATACTTTTGGTCATGTAGTATATGTCAGTACACAATTATTTAGCATTTGTATTATGTGGTTGTGCAGAGAAATGAATGTACTTAGAACAAACTTTTTCTTCATAGGCTTGATAGACATTAGATGATGTGGCAAGGATTTTAATAGGCAATTGTTTGCTTAAGACCTGTTTTTAGAAGAACAATATTACTTTTTTCAATTCAAAGTAGGTTCTTCAAGACCAGAGATAGTTTCATATTACATTTTAGCCATATTATGGCAGAAAATAGGTCAGTTATTATTATGTTGAATATAATTTTATATTGATCTATTTTTGAGCTATAGTTTACCTTTAAGTCAATATTAAAATTGCTTCTAAAGAATTCAGATAGTATAACCATCAAGCTTTGCTTTCAAAAGTACTATACTAGTTGAGCCAGTCAAGTTCAACCTTAACTACTATACCTTTTGATCTTCAACTTTGGCAGAATAGAGTCTGGGATCATTTCTGTATGTATCCCATTTATTGCAATCTAGGAGTAGTAATTAATTGGTAATTTGACAAGGATGATCATACAGGCTACTAATGATATTCTGACCTCATTACTTAAAGGTAGAACTCAACCATGACATAGCTGATGGATTAAACTTCCATCATCTCTTCTATTAGTTTTAAAAATGTTTAAGTGAATGAAAAGTATCTTCCTCCCTTATTTAGATAGCAGCTGTTTTGCTAAATATTCTTGTGTTTCTCCAACTGATTATCTGGCCATTAAGATATTAGCTGAAAATATTATTCTTAAACTTTCAACCCACTGGAAGTAAATAATACAACATGTATTAAATGGAATTGGAATTGTACTAGTACTACATATACTGGCAGTATATTCTTCATACTATATTATATCCACTACAAGATTATGTCATCTTTTCCTTTTTAAAAGCATCTGGCAAGAAGAAACTTTCCTGAAATATGGGATATAACTGTATCTCACAAGTTACACCAATTACATAGGCTTTTGCTTTAACTGGCTAACTTTTTAAGACATTAAAGAGAGAAAAGTTAGTCTTGCTTAATTTCTTGAATCAAATAGTTTCTCTCCAGCACTATTTGGTTTTTACAGACACATATCCACCTTCAACAATCTGATGGGAAATATCTATCAGGGTAGTTTTTGGTAAACAATAGTAACTTGTTTCTGTAACTTTTGACCCAAAAATGGCATCATACAATATTACTTGATAGTCCTAAGAGCTTTGTCTCAAAAGAAACATTCTCATGTGTCATCGTATACTTGTGTAAAATTTTGTATTTGGAGCTTGAGTGCTAGAGTTTGAGTAGATAGATCACAAATACTTTACTGTAGTTTCTCAGTTGCTTAACTTCTGTAAAGCAAACCTGTTCTTTCCCTGATTGCAATTTAAATTACTATTTACTATAAGTTATTCCTAGATATTTTTGTGTTCAAACTATCGTTTACAGTCATATACTTTTAAGTGTAAAATTTCCACCTAATTTTAGTTGAATCTGCACTTTTATTTGTGAAAAATTAACGTTTCCTGATAGTTACTTCTGGATTTACATATACCAATATTGTGCTCTTTTAATTATTTCTAGATACACATTTATTAGTATTACAAAGTTCTCTAACTGATTTCTACATGTTTATTGGTTTAGTTATATTCTGTTGCTTAGTAATAAATAACATTGTACATTAATTACCAAAGATACCTGGCAATGTCAGGCTCAAAAAGTAATGAAAATGTTGACATCCTTTCTTCTGTTTTGAATTATAGCATGTGAACTATACTACTGATGCATAGGTACTTAGGCTACACATGGCATTAAACATCACTCTTGATTGGCATAAACTTCATGTATTTTGCACCTGATCTTTTCATTCAGTTGAGTTGTCATTAAGTTGGTGAAATTGAAATGTATGTTACACCCAAGGCACTTGTTCAGTTACTTATCAACTTTAAATTTGATCTATTTTTGAGGTTCACCTTAGTTCCGTTATCAGCTTTCATTAAATTGGTTTGTTCAGTTTCTCATGATAGACAGACAAATGAATAATTATTCTTTATATATATACAAAAGTGTTACCATGTTTTATCAATTGTTTAAGCATAAATAGTTTTGTTTTTTATGAACATGTTATCTTTTGACTTTTAGATCTGGACTTATTAGAAGCTTGTAGAGAGGAGTTCCATCGAAGATTGAAAGTATATCATGCTTGGAAACGTAAAAATTTGAAGAAAGGTGAGGAACCCAAGAATAGAGCCCCACCATTAGTAATGGACTCAGGTATGTTAAGTGTTTTTTTTTAACTTTGTGATACCTTCTTTTTCTTCAAGTTTTATTGGAGTCGTAACAAAGGTTTTAACCTTTAGTAGTATTGATAGGCATAATCCTTTAAAAATGTCACCATAACTACTAGTTTATATTTGATTGAAAATCCTTTTATTTCACAAATAATCTGTATAAATGAAATAAAATACACACATATATTGTTACATAGAACAGCAGTACAGTACTTGATGCAACATGCAGCTTTCTTACAACTATGTACAGCAAGCATGCATTGCAAGAATACCTTGTTGCAAACAGTTAAAAAAAATGCAGCTGGTTTAAGTAAAATAGATCTTTATTTTATGATATCATTTCCAAGAAGGTTAACAATAATAATTTTTTAACATAAGATCATTAATCAATTGAACTTAATAAACAAATAGAATAGAGTAACACTAACATTCCAGTTAAAAAACAAATACAGTTCTGCAGTTATATCAAATTAGAAGAGAAAGTGCTATTATTAAGAAGTATAGAGTTATACTGGTGTTCCTTTTTCAACATTAAAAGTATTAGTGTTAGCTGTTATTTCACTTATCCTTTTTCTATCATTACACTTATTTTACATCTTATGTATAAGGCATTAAGTACATTTTATTCAAACACTGCACTTACTAATATACCTTCTCCTCCACTATAAAAATCTGCACCCATGCAAAGAAAAAGTTTTTTTAATACAACTTACATTTAAGTAATGGGTGTTATACGAATAAAAAATCAGGTAAATAGCATTTGATGTGTGATTACTATTCAAACATTTTCAAATGATTTGTGTTAACAAGATAAAAAATCCTGAAATTGCTTGGATCCAGCTTGACTAACATTTGAATGTTTGAAACTATTTCTGAATTCCTGGCTAGTGAACAAATATTTGAGCACAGCCTTCATTTTTGTCATTTGTACTGAATATTACTGTCACTTCTCTGGTTATTCTTTTGTTTTTACTCAGTACTGCTGTTACTTTTCTGTTTTTTGTTTTCACCAAATATAACTTTAATCTTTTTGTTTTGTATTTACTACACTTGTAGTTAATGTTATGTTGATCATTCTATTTCTGGGTTTGTCATTTTGGTTCAGTAAAATGTGTAGTAACTGAATTGCTACCTATTCTGAAATGTGAGTAGCTGAAGAACAAATGAAAAAACCAATTTGGATGTGATTCATACATTATTTACATCCATCCTGTAATAAAATATTAAAATAATTTGTTCTGATACTATTTCCTCTTGAGTTTGTGCATTCTACCTGAGAGATTTGTATGCCTCCAGCCTTGTGAAAATTCCCACCAAATTAAATGTGTCCTCGTGAATTTGTGCTACTACATGAAGTATCATGCAGCAAAATCCTTCACCATTAGGAACACATCTCATCTCCATTTGAAAATATGTCCTCTACATTCATTGCTAACCAAAACACTGTTCAACCTTTCTGAATTAATCTAGATCCTGGAATCGGTGATCTCTGTTCATTAGTTTCATCTCTGTCAGAAAAATAATTCTATCTTTTGCTTCTTTTTTTCATGTAATATGAAAGATGAATTTTCTAAAACTTACTATTTGTTTAAGATAATTTGCATACCTGTTTTTATAAATTTATTAGTGTAATATATCTTTTTCAATCAATCTTCAAGTGTCACCTTCATTTTACTTTACCCTATTACCTACATATCCTTTACTGCACATGACATGTCTTACATTTAAAAGTTTATTAAAGTACATTTTGTTTATGTTATACCAATTAGAATATCATAACATTTTAATTAATAATCCATATTTTAATATTATGAAAGTTTTTAGTTCTTAATTCTACAAGGACTTTTTTTTTGTTGGTTATGAAATTTGTCAAATTGACTGATACTGTTTTGAGATAGGGTAATAAAATAATAGTTAAACTACAAAGGTTTAGTGAGAAAAACTTTTGGGAGGTCTTAAGGATTACACAAGGAAATTTGAGATTTTTGAGATGAGGAAGAATATTTTTAAGTTTAAAATAAAAATTACAGACTGTTCAAAACAAATAATCAATATATTCATGGACAAATTTTTATTTTATTCTATTAAAAGTACTTCACTAAAAATATGAAATTTTTGTATGTGAAAGTTTATATTAATTGGAAGACTGCCAACATTAGTGAAGATATATACACAATGTTGAAAGTTAGAAGTATTAAATCTGTAAAAACTTTAAATCAGTATAAAGAGGTCATGTGGTTGGTATTGAGGGAGTTAATTCTTAGCTCATTAACAATACAGAAGATAGTGTTTGATCATGGTTTATTGCTTCTTTCTATGTACACCAAACTGTTCATGTGATTACTTTATTCTTAACACACACACCTAGATGATAATGCTTAGATCTAGTTCATTACTCATTAGCAAATACACATGGAAGATAATGTTCAGACAGTTTTGGGCTTATCTTTTCAAGTGATTTTCATGGCCTTTCGTGTTCTAAGGGCACTGTACATTATCACAAGCTGTCTTCTTGACATTACCACTTCCAACCCATGCACTCAACTTGTTACTTTTGCCACACCCTTCATTACTAACTTTCCTTTCTTCTGGTCTCCTTTGCCTCATTTTTCAGCCATGTCTGTGCCCTCAATCAGGGCTTGTCTCATCTTTTTCATCATTTTTATCCTAATTTCCTCGAGGTTCTTACTTTATTTTAGAAAACATTTTCTGGGGTCCTTTTGATGATACTTTACAGGCAATCCCAACTATGGTTTCTGTTACTCCAACTGCTCATGTCTCAGCTCTGACTTTCCCTTCCCAATATTCCATCTCTTTTGATCCACCCTCACACATCACTCTTTTCTTAGGATTAAACATCAATTTATCTCTGTGTATGGGATTTGTCCGGGCCACCTCCCTGTTTGTGTAGCTGTCACATTGTCTCACACTTGTCACCCTTCTATCACTTCCCTACACACAATGCCATTGTTCTTATGTCTGTGCCCATGTTTTCTCCTGCTTTTTCATTACTGCAGTTACTTCCTCCTTCATCCTGGCTGGTTTTTCATTCCTTTGCATTTCATGGGAAGGTACTGTAGTCACTCTTTTTTCTATTGTATCCCCTCCTTCTATTATTTTCATTTTTAGATGATCATTTTAATCTGAAGAGATGCTCATATTTTGTCCTGACCACTCAATGTTTTGCTAATCATTTTCTCATTTTGTGATTCCCCTTACTATCCTTAAATATCTTGGGACACCTCCTTCATTTGTAGGCTCTCTCCTTCCCTTATTACAGGTTGGGATACCAGCTAATACCTCTTGTATGTGCTCCCTCTAGAAATGGATGATTATCAGTCTTCTCCTCTCAGGTTTTCACATGTGAATGAATTTTTCCACACCATTTCATTCCACACTATTTGAATTTTCTGGCTGTCTCATCTCTTACGATTTTTACTTCTATTCATGCCCGTTCTTCAGTCCACCTTACGTTTAACCAATCAACTAAATGTATGTACTTCCCAATCTCTAAAGGATCCCACTATGTAGCTAGTGTTGCATTCTGGATTATACTTACCCAAATCCCACATCAACCCAGAATAACAGAAAATGCTCATTCTTTCTACCCTGACTCTACATGTGCTTCTATGAGATGAGGTATTTTGTTAGACCACTTGACGTTTCATCATAGTATTTCTAAATATACGTATATCTTTTGTGCTGTCAAGACTGTACCCATTCAATGAAATATCATAGAAAAAGCCAGAACCAGAGTTGCATATTTGCCCATTTCCCTGGCCTATACTTGCCAGGTTTTAAATTAGGGTTTTGTTGTCATCCAGTGCACTGTTTCCAGTGAAGGACCTTTCTGGATAGAGAGATCAGTGGGTTCCAGGAATGTTCTCTGGGTCTCCCCTATACAAATTCTATCCTCACTCCCTTCTTCTTGCTATTTACCATCTCCCAGCAGCTGGAGTAGAGGGTCATGGAGAATTGTAACTGATAGTGACCTAACTGCTGGGGTTAGAATAAGGTGAGAATTTGAGATGAGGTGTTTCTAGAGTGTAGTGTTGTTCACCTCCCATACATTATATACATCACAGTCTCCTAGTGGGCTATGGTTACTTGTAACTGTATCACTTGCTTACACTCACATCTTTCTCACTAATCCTTTCCTTTTTTAACACTTCCTTTGGATGCTCTTTGAAGATAGATCACATGTAATCTTTATACTCATCCTTCTATGATCTCAATGTGAGATTCTAGATATCTGTGTACACAAGCAAGTATTCAAATTGGAAGTTAACATTTTTCCTACTTGAAAATGTATTTCTGTTAGATATTCTCACCTATATGTTCTACCCACTATCCCAGTACACTTGTATTTATTGCCTCGTCAAAGAATGACAGTTCTCAAATGCAAATGTGAAGGAAGTATATATGCATGGATGTATGTCACACTCTTATTGTACACATGGAAACATGAAATTAGGTGGGAGTTTTCACAAGGGTGGTGGTTTGCAGATCTTACAGGGAGAATGTGTGAACTCAGAAGGAAATAGCTATATTTGTACAGATGTGAGTATTTATTGGAAATACATTTTTTGGGTAAAGAATATGTTAACTGTTTTTAAATATTTAGAGTTTTTAAACTTGATCAAAAACAAAATTAGAGAAATGGAACTATCAATTTTAGAACACCAAAACATTACTTACGTAAGACTTCACCTTATTGTTTCATTTACTAGAGGCACAACAATTTATTTAAGCTTAATATTTTTGCTTAATTGTTAGGATAATAGTATCATAACAAGTTAGTTACTATAAATTGCTGTTTGAAATAGTATAACTAATGAGCATACATAGCTTCCTAAGGAAAAGTCAGTAAGGAAATCCAGAAATAAGCATTCTTTATAATTTTAGTGGATTATATGAACATTTTACCATCTTTTATATAAAACAAGAGTTTTGAACAATACAATGGTTTGATTATAAATGTTAAAATAGGTAACCATGCTTAGCTAAATGTAAAGTATATTGAAAATGGCAAAATATTCCATCATTCACATCATTGCGTACCAGTAGTTGGTCTTGTGTGGGTTTCATATGTGCATGTAACTGAATTGGAAACTGTCATAGTGCAGCTCATTAATACATGCAGAATGTATTAACATTGCTGAGTTTTTGTTACATTTTATACTTTTAAAATAAATGTTTCAACCTGGGTTGTTTGGAACGTTTTTTTGTTTTTTTTTTCATGACCGAAGCACTGACTTAAACTAACAATTATTCACTTATAACATGTGTTATACTATTTTATCCAAGTTGGTCTTTGCTTTGATGCTTTACATAACCAAAACTGAAACATTAAAGCTTAGTGGTACATTTTTCTTCAAGTTTAAAGTGATATGATGTAATAAACAGTTTTCTCTAACTTTCAAATAGCCCCCAATACCTAACACAAACATTGAAACAATGTTGTGTTTCTACTGAGTGTTTAACTGTAGAAACCAAAACTTCCATTTTGCTCTAAGTCTAATTTTTTTCTAAACATTATGTTTCAGACTATAAAAACTAAGTAGTGGTGAACTCTGTAATTAAACAAACAAAAAAAAACAATTATATGCACTTATTTCATCTGTACCTCTAACCAAATGTGACATTATTCATAGAAGTATCCAGCAAAATATTTAACAAGTTTAAAAAATTGATCTATAATTAACAAGTGAAACATCATTTTGTAACTGATACTTAAAACATTTCATTATTATAATATTGGTGAGTTCTCAATTTATAACTATTCAAATTAAAATGGGTCTGATCATGATATATATATATATAATGATATGATATCAGTCACACTTTCATTGACAGTACTTTTAACAAAAAGCAAATTTTCAACTTCTTTATTGACAATGGACATAATATCAAAAATTATAAAAGTATCACTGAATGTTTACATATACAGAACTTCAAGCATTTTCCAAGTTTTTAAAAGCTCATACAAACCTATTTAAATTTTAACAATGTTATTAACCTATTAAAGCAAATTTTCTGAAATTACAGTCTGATCTACGTTTTATGGAGATTGATGGTAGCTGCAAAATTGTTGTAAAATAAATCGACCTTTCAAGGAGTCTCACAAGGTCGAACAGCATTACATGTGAGAATGAAATGGTAAAAATGAATCATTTCACACAACAATTATTTGCGGAGACTGCATCAAACCTTGTTAAAAGTGTAACAGCTTTTTGTGTATATATTTATATCACTTTTACTAAATGCATTTCTAATCCTTCTGTAAGTTCTTAACTAAATAAATTTGAAGTAAGATTCATAATTTTCACTAAATTTCTGTATTGGTTTCTGTCTTTCAAACTAATTAAAACTGAACTCTCTCTGCTTGTTATAGAACTTAGTAGTAGTTGCTACTGTTATTAATAAATGTATCATATATGAATGAAATATAATATTCTTTTTAAGTATTAATGACTTCTAACTAGAATGTATGAGCTCTACATTACTTAATATATTTTTATGACAATAGCTCCTCCGCCTCTTCCACCACGACAACCAAAAAACCCAGATCGTCGCCAGAGATACTTTCGTATTCCATTTATTCGACCTGGATTTTCACAGTCAGACAAAGGAATGTGGTATGCACATTTTGATGGATCATATATTGCTCGACAAATAGAACTCCATCCTCGAAGTCCACCATTACTTCTTGTGGCAGGTAGTGATTCTGTCTCATCTAATATTTAAAATATTTTTAATACTTTAGTAGGTGAATAAAGAATGTATCAGTTCTAAACATGGAATTTTGAAAGTGTATTTTATGTGTTTTTTTTCTCATTTATATGCACTTTGATTTGGAATATTTGTGTTGTTTCTTAACCCTATTACCATGGGTATTCTTTACTGTACATGATGAAAAGTTTAAATGTCTTATAATTGAAGTTTTATTAAATTACTTTTTGTTTATGCTATACCTGTAGCATAAAATCTTTAGTCATAATCTATATTTTAACATATATATGTTTTAAGTTCTTAGTTTTAGAAGACAATATTTAAAAAATTCTGAATTTCCCTATTTCTCTTAGCATGACATCATCCCTATTTTATCCACCACCCCTCAAAAAAGAACAAAATGAAACATAAACTACTGTCCGTGAATCATCATTGCTCAAACAAACAACATTTACTATAGTCTTCAATTTTGTTTGGTTACAGAACTGTCAATTAGAAAATCAGATCCCATCTGTCACATCCTGTTTTTCATAATTTGTTAATAGTTCTCTCTTACATTCTATTATATATTACCTATAACCAATAGAAACTCAAGATTTTTGTCTATCAAATGACATACTGTATAACATTAAGTATAAATGGTTAGGTGTCAGTTTCACTCAGAGTACCAGCATCATTCCCATGTGAAAGTTAACAACTAATTTGGATGAGTTTCTAATGACTCTTGTTGCAGAGTTTAAAAGCCAGAAAAGTTTTGAGAGGTAAAGGAGTTTCTCTGATTTTACACTTGACTAGTCTATATTGTTTGGAGCATTGTTTAATTAAACAAAAATTGTTAAGTGCTTTACTATCATTAGTGTAAAAAAATTAGGGTTAACATTCTTTGACAGTTGAGAGCAAGAAGATTGGTTATGTATTTTATTGTTTATTCTTTATGCATAATTGTAAAAGTAACTAAAATGTAAAAATTAGGATCCTTTTGGGTTAGTTAAGATTAGATTAAGTAAAATAAATAATAATACTATAATAAAGATGTTTCATGAGGTTCATGTGCAAGCAGCTTGTTGGAAATTCGTTAGCGTAATGTTAGCTACATGTGCCCTGAGTGACTTACAACTTATAATGGCACAGATAATAGTTAGACACAGCTAAATGGGCAATAAAACAATAAAATTTAATTATAAATAGATGTATACCATTACAAACTTAGAGATACTTAGGATAAACAAGTGTAGTTTCATGTTACAATTTGAAGACATTTTAGATCTTTCAGTTTTTCTATTTAGTTGTTATGAGGTCAGTCAAATTAATCCATCACATTTTGAGATACAGTAGAAAAAATAATAGATACAATGTAAAGTTTTAGTGAAAAAAAACGTTTGAAATGCATTAATAAAGTTTTAGGAATTACACAAAAGAAATTTGAAATTTTTGAGATAAGGAAATGTATTTTTAATTTGAAGATAAAAATTTCTTTACTCACAAACTATTCAAAGCAAATACTCAATATATTCATGGACAGATGTGTATTTTATTTTATTAAAAATACTTCAATAAAAATTATTTTATTTTGTATTTGAAAGATTGCCAAATTTTGTTAAGATACCTATGTTATAATGAAAGTGTTAAACCTAAAGAGACTTTAAACAAGTACAAAATGGTCACATGGTGGTCAGATAGATTGAGCCTATATTGAGAGAGTTAAAGTTCATTGTATGCTTAACTTTGTTTTGGTTAACAAATCATTCAACTTATGCATACCATGATCACCACATGTTTTGTTTAACTCAGAAATGTTTGCTCTTCTTTTAGGTAAGGATGACATGCAAATGTGTGAGTTACCCCTGGAAGAAATTGGCATCACTTACAGAAGGGGAGCAGAAATCCTGGAAAATGAGTTTGAAGACTGCTGGGCCAAGTATGGTGGGAAGAAATATGTTCCTCCAGCTGTTGCACGAACTTCAAAAATTAAATGAACTTAAAGTGAATGTTTTTTATTTTTTATGTAATATGTGGAAAAAGGAATAAGAGTAGATTTCAAGTGATGTAAGAATTGTCAAGTATGAGATAATTTTGAACTAATTTTAAGGTGATTTATTTTGTTTTCTTTTGTGGTGGAATGAAACAAAGCCTAGTTTTTGCTTATTGAATTTGCTTGTTTTTTTCTTTATTAATCAAAAGCAACTAATTAAATGTTAGCTAAACACATTAGAGAATTTGCTGAGAAGCATAAACAAATTATCGTGTCCTCTTGAAATGAATAAATGTTTTAAAATTATTTCATTGCATCCTCCATAATTAAGAATGAGCTAATTACTTCCTAATAACTTATAACAATTTAGAAATCAGTTGTTTTTTTGCATTTTCAAATGTTAAGCTATTAGTTTATACCTGAAAATGTGTGCTACAAATTGTGATGTGATATGATATGCTAATTTGATAAGATCTATATTTAAGAACCTGCTATGTAACTGCATCTAGAAATTGGTTCTCTTTGCATTTAACTTATTATTTTCAAACCTTTTGAGTTTTACCATGTTTTTTTAAGATTTAAATAAGTCATTTGCTAAAATTCCACAAAGGTATATGCTGGTTTATTAACATTATTTTGCTACATTTTAGTTTAAAGAATTACATTTTGAATATTTACACTTTTTGATATACATATTGATGTATTTAAGATTGTAGACTTTTTTTGCTTTTGTTTGTATTCATGTTCGTGTTCTATTGCAGTTTAAAGCATACTTAAGGAAAGTTGTTTACTATACTTTAACCTTATAAAAATGACCATGTCTAACTTTAACAATTGTACTGTTAATTTTGTTTGTTTTTTGTATTGTAATTTTTAGATACTCTTTAATACTTGATTCATTTATTGAACATATGTAATGTTAAAATTAATTAAACTGAAGACTGACTCTTCTGATACTTAAAATAGTTTAACGTGAAGATTATCTGTTTTTATTGCATTTATCCATCAACTTTTATAGTATAGTTATCATGGTTAGTAGTCTGAACAATTACCTGTTATCTAACCTTGAATTAGTTACTTTTGTTTTTCATTCATCAAAATAAGTAACATACGTTTCTGCTTTCCTCCATTTCTTTAATTTCCTTTGTAGAGGTAGAAAATGAAACTTTTTTAAATGTCAAGTTATCTTATTACTTGGATACTTTAATCTGTGGACTGTATTGTTTGGGTATTTAGCCTAATAAGTAACAAAACAATGTCTTGCAATATATCATGCAAACATAAATAAAATAATCATATCAAAGTATGTTACTGTGCTTTTGAAAATACCTTCTACAAAATAAAGCATTGGCTTATAATCTTTTAAACTGAAATATTATATATGTTTTATATCATTATGTATCCTGCTAATTTTAGGTATAATCACAATTTTTTATTGCTATTTGTTTCATGTATTTTATATATAGAATTTTGGTTTAAGCTACTATTAATGGATCATCTGTGGTTAAGGATACTGTGATAATTTGGATCTCTGAAAGGAGTTTATTTTTTATTTTTTAATATATAGGTGTTGGGAGAGATTAATGAACAATTACTTGATTTGTTATGACTGTTTGCTCTACCCATACACTTTAATTGTCATTTCAATAATAATAAATAAAGATTTTTATTTCAAGAGTCCAAATTCAATTTATTTTGATTTAGTTATTTATCAAGTTATAAAGGAAAAAAAAAATAAAGTATATGAGATTTCTTTATCCAAACTTTCTTGTAAAGTTTATGACAAAAACATTTTATAGGAGAGGTTCATTGTGAAATTCTTATGATAAGATTTGTGCAGATATTTATTATTTCAAGATAACATTTTGTTTTCAATCCTTCTTTCTATTTGAAAATAAAGTTAGTGTAATTCTGAAATACTAATAAGAAACATACTTCTGATAGTATAAATATAACAGGAATGTAAATTTTAATATTTAAAGGAAAGAGAGCATAACAAGACAGCATTTTCTTATTTTGTATGATATTAAGTAGAAGTCACACAAAAGTGCTTAAAACTGATAGATAGTATTGGTGACAAATCTCATACTGACTACACTAATTTGTTTTACATGTACATCTAACAATATCATGATTACTGCATAAGTTGTTGTTATGTATCTAATAATATCAGATTGTTATGGTGAATAATAGAGATGATTTTACATATTTTCTTATCAGTGCACCAAAAAATAAATGTTTAATGTTAGAAAATGTGATGGAACATAAAAGTTTTGCTTCTGCTGGGTTGAAATAAGTAGTTATATAATTTGAATATAAGTGTAGATTTTAGTAATTTGGGAAATAAAAGGATTATAAAAGGTTCAAACTAGTTGAATTACTGATTTTGTAATTTTATATGTATTCATTATTCTATAATGAGTAAGTAATTTATGTACTCATCAAAGTAAAAGAAAAACAAATTATTGTTCATATTGGCCAGTCTTGTTGTTAAAAAAGAAGTTTATTGACTATACAATTTCAACTTAGAAAAAAACTACTACTGTTTTATTCAAAAGAGGCAAATGTAATGTTTTCAAAGATTAGCTTTTCTGTAAACTCATGGAATACCACCGATTTTATTCTGACTAGCATGTTTCCATTAATATCCTGAACCAATGAAGAGAAAAATCTCAAAGGTTTGACTGATTTATGAAAATTAATGATCTTTCATTCACATCATGCATATAATTTATGTTTGTCAGATCATAATGAAACCACAGACCTCCATCTGACTTAATTGGGTTGCTTGAGCCAATCAGAAGGGTTGTATTACAAGTGGTGCTTGGGAACATTTGTACTCATTATCACAAAAGTGAATTTTCCCAATGTGACTCCTTTTTATCCCTTAGGAAAAGTCAGTCACTTGAGAGCTTAATCTAAATAACTCTAAGTAAACAATAATAAAAGATGATTCATGTGCTATTCCTGATAATTGAAAGATGCTAATGTAACCAGAGAATTAAACATTACAAGAAAAAAACAAATGGACTTTCATCATTATGCTTGATTCGTTCAGTGTAGCTTTAGAAAAGAGAGTAAAAGGCTACAAGTGAATTCAAAATGCATTATAAGAATTAAATATAGTTACATATTGTTGATGGATAATGAATTTTAAAACATTTTTTCTCTATTGCAAATACATTTTAAGCATGTAAATATAAAGATAATTCACTATATATAATTTTGGAATATGATGAAATGGTATTTTAGAGTGACAATGATTTTACCTAACAGTGATGGAATAGGTCTGCAGAATAAAAGGAGGTTTAACAAGTTATTTATTAAGAAGTAATTCTGACTTTGACTGAGTTCAAGAAAGAATGAGACTGTACAAAGTGTACAACACAAGTGCAAACAAATATTTATTTAAATTCAAAAACAATAAATATGACAAGTGTTTTGGAGAAGGGAGCCCAACATGACTAAATGGTTAGGGCACTCAACTTGCACTCTGAGGGTCATGGGTTCGAATCCCTGTCACACCAAACATGCTCACTCTTTCAGCTGTGGGGCATTGTAATGTGATTGTCAATTCCACTATTCATTGGTAAAAAGAGTAGCCCAAGAATTGGCAGTGGGTGGTGGTGACTAGCTGCCTTCCCTCTAGTCTTTCACTGCTAAATTAATGATGGCTAGTGCAAATAGACCTCATGTAGCTTTGAGTGAAATTGGACAAAGGACAGAACCTTTGCTATATAGTTAATACTAAACTTTTATGACAACTTAGTAAGAGATTTATCAAGAACTAATTAACACTACAGGTTAAACTGTAGAGTTTATTATTTACAGAAAGAAATTAAATTTCTCTTATCAAACATATGACTTAAGCCAGAGAAAGAGAGAGCTGTCTAAGACATCAGTGTTAAAACCCAAATTCTATATTCTAATGATGTGAGCATCACTTATTTTATCATTGGTAACTTCTTTCAAAACATTATGGAGGTTAGAAGAATTTTCTCAATTGCAAGAAATGAAGCTTCATATATGCATGTAAAATTGAATGGCAAGAACCATAATACAGATTAAACTTTTTTCTTTATATTTCTGACATGTTTCAATTTCAAATAAAATTATAAAAACGTATTTTAAGTACTTTCTTAAACAGCATTTAAAATATTTAAATGGATCATAAATCTATGTAAATGTAGTAATACTGTTTGTTCTCTGTCCATGCAATACTTCACCAGGGTATGAAGGTTCATAGGTCCAAGTGGGGGTACATAAAAATTTTAATTTTTTATAGTTTTTAAGGGCATTTTTGCATTTCTTAACTACTATTTTGCCCCCTGTAAATGAATCTTCACTAAATTTTGTGTAAAGCATCATTGGGTCCACGTGGGGTATATACAAATTTTCAGTTTTGTATTTTGTGATTTTTTGCAGACATATTTGCAGTTTGTTTACCACTACCTCACCTCCTGTTGATGAATCTTCATCAAATTTGGCATGAAGGTGTGTAGGGTCCATGTAGACATAAATGAAAATTTGTAGTTTCACATATTTCTTGTATTTTGCAGCTTTTGTAGATGTTTTATATCTTCTTTCTTTGCAATTACATACAAAGGAAGCTACATTTTATGTCCTAAGATAATCTTTCATTAAACTTGAATTTACGTTATTTCCATTCAGAGGAGGTGTACTACAGTTAGCTAATGTTGTAAGTTTACTAACTAAGAAATAACAAAGCAAACTCATTAGACTTCCAGTCCTTTTCACGTGGATCTACATATTTAGTAGCTATTATACAAAGTTTTCTATGGTTGTGTGGTTTCTTTTCAACACAATAAAAAGTTTTTGGATGTTTCTTCTCAAATCTACTCTTAAAATCATTAATGCAACAAGATCCAACCATAATCAATCACTGATAATCAACTAATAAGAGATCAGGCCTTACATCAAGAATGTGATAAAGAACAAAACAACTTAATGACTTACTTGACCATGTGTTATGTGAAAATTGCATATGTCACAATAATTGACAAGTTTCCAAAAATAGAATATGAAATTATACTTGTATACCACAAAATTCTAATTGCCCTCCACCCATGCTATTAAGACAACATATGCAAACATATTTTTATAAACATTAGAGAGGCATTAATAAAATCAAATTAGACACAATTAGAATCTTCAAATATTTTAGGGCATGAGATGGCCTCCAGACCTTTGGTCTTTTATGTTTTGTTCCATGATGCAAAGTTTCATAGCTGGTTTTGAGAATATGGAATTATGTTTGCATTTTACTAGCTTATTAAATGACTTATAGGGCAAAGAAACTAGTGTTTGAAGTTTATGCTACAAACTAAACTATGGGACTGACCTGAGTAGACAAGATTTCTTTTTCTTGAGATTAGGTTATTTGTTTTAACATTTTAACTACTATAATTTTGTCAACATTTTACTTTTTGAGATACACATTATATGCTTTAACATTTTCATCATTTTAGTACTGAAATTTTTCCAACATGTCTATTAAAGAAAATTTTGTAGCATTGTACTTAATGTAAAAGCTGTATATGTCATATACTTTTATATAAACTATGTTTCACTTAGAAGAATTCTAACTTCAAAAATGGTGTGCCATTCTTAAAATTCTTGTGATAACCATTTCAAAAACGCTATTTTCAACAATAACAAAAAAACAGTACATTGAACCTAAGTTTTAATTGGCATAGTTTCAGGTTATTCAAATCTCACTGGGGAAGAATCTATAAAACAGAATTTTGGGAAAGCTTTCAATTTCTTTCTTGACATGCACATAGATGAGGTGTGTTACATTAAAACAATTTTGGACTGTAACCACATTATTAAATCCACTTCACAGTGTCTGGCAGTGCTCTTGGAAACAGTCCTGCCATATAATTTCATTCGAAAAAGCTGCCCCCCAGCAGCACAGTTTAATGTCTACAGACTCACCCACTAAAAACTGGGTTTCAGTTCCTGTGGTGGGCAGAGCACAGACAGCCCATTATGTAGCTTTGTGCTTGATTCTAAACAAACAAAATCCAAATAGCTTTCTCATAACATTGTTATGTCCAAAGTAAATCACTCATCTCTACTGGCTTTTCATAATTTATCTAACATATGACTATTTCCCTTGCCCTTTTTAATAGAATGGTGATACAGAAATCCTTAAGCACTGCATCTAAGGAATTGACAAATACTAAGATCTGGGACTTGATTTCTCCTAGTGGACAGAATGCAGATACAGCTTATTGTGTACTTGCATACTCTGAAAACAATATTGTTATCTGCAATGAAATGAATACCCATTTCATTCTTCAGCTGATTAAGATATGCAAAAGTTGAAAGGTTATTTGATGGAAGCAACTCATGTCATTTTTCCAAATGTCCTCAGTTATGTTGTATACTGTTCATAAGATATGTAGATGCCTTTTGTTACTAACCTTTGTATTTATGGATTCTCACCCCTTGTAAAATGCTACTTGTCCATTTATTTTAAATTCTTCTAAGAAAATCAATGTATTGTTCTTCAGCTAATATTATGTCTTAATTCCACTACCCAATAAAATAGAGATTTCTAATCCCCAAGATATTCTTTATTATTAAATAAAAGAAGTTTCAATGAGTAACCACTCTTTGTGTGGTTTAAATACAAAATTTGTAAAAGTATTTAAAAGGAAAAAGTGAAGGTCTTTAAAAATCTCAAAACCTCTGAAACTTTGTGTGTAGTGTTTATTATTTTGTTTCACAAAAGTACCTTCTGTTCTGTAGCATAGTTGATTGATTGTTTGGAATGAAGCACAAAGCTACACAATGGTGTATCCCTGCTCTGTACACCACAAGTATCGAAACCAGGATACTAGAAGTGAAAGTCTGTAGACATACAACTGTGCCAATGGGGGCATATATATATATATATATTAGAGGCAGCTGTTATGGGTAATGAAAACTTATTTAAAACCACAAAACAAGTAACAGTTTCTCTGGTATATATATTTTTTTACTTTAAAGTGTGTTCCTTATTATCACAAATACATACTGTTGCTAGTATCTTTTAACACTGTTGAAAAGTTGTGATTTCTCTTATATTAAATGTCTGTTTTTTACTGTCATATCTTCTACTTTTTCATTTTTTCATTACTTTTAATAACTTGTATTTTGATCTGACGAAAAAGCATTTGCTTGAAATGCCATAATTAGTTCATAATAAAAAGTAAATATGATGGTTTATTTTTATATTGATATTTTTTTCAGTTTACTCTGCAGTTATTTCAGACTATTTGAAACTTAATTCAATTAACTGACATGTCAATGTTTTGACTATGAGCTACATTTCTTCTCTTATTTCCTGTGTGATTAAGAATGGCAGTGTACTTATTTTTACTGTAAGAATTTTGTTCTGTTTTTTTATTCTAGGTGTTATTATATTCATACTAATGATAAGTATAACAGAGTTTTAATCATCAGTTATTGTTTCATGTTTACCATCTTCTGTAATTTTACTGCTGGTTTGATGTTCTGGCCAATAATTACATTTATTCTCTTATATCAACTACCAATTATATGGTCACCCTTCTGATCATTAAATATTTTTCTTCACATATTTCCTCTGTTGATCCATCATATTCCACTGTTTTTGTTTTGTTTTTTCACACCTTCTCTGACAGTAAAAGTGACAGTGTTCTAGTCATTTTGTTATTCTTACTACAAGGTCCTGGGTTTAACTTGATTACATGGGAAGTTTTTACATAACTTAGGAATGACTGCATAATCATAGTCTAACTTTATAGATTTGGTAAAGTCACGGTGCATGCCTTCTGATCATCATTTACATTTCTGCTTGTTTTATCACTACTCCTAATATACAAATTTTTGATTAGTTTTTTCTCTCACTTCCTGTGTTGGTGTGTCAAAGTTCTGGATATCAATTTTTTTCTTTTTACTGTTGGAAATAATTTTGGTATATTATTCAAAAATAGCTTAAGAATTAAACAGCCTGCCATGGCCAGGTGGTTAAGGCACTCGACTTGTAATCTGAGGATCGCGGGTTTGCATCCCTGTCACACTAAACATGCTTGTCCTTTCAGCTGTGGGGGCATTATAATGAGATGATCAATCCCACTATTCATTGGTAAAAGAGTAAGCCAAGAGTTGGCAGTGGGTGGTGATGACTTCCCTCTAGTCTTACACTGCAAAATTAGGGATGGCTAACACAGATGGCTCTCGTGTAGCTTTGCAAGAAATTCAAGAACAAACAAGAATTAAACATACCAATATTTCATATACTTAGCTTCTCTTATTTCCATAATTATCTGGAATATCAGTATTTTTAGCAGTTAAGAAAGTTAATGTCTGGATATCCAACTACATTTGTTCTTTAATTTACTCTACTGGTAAGAGTACTAGCATTTTGGTCTTCAGTTATAATTATTTTATTTTCACTAATAGTATGAGTGTAAATTTCTTGGTTATTGATTCAACCGACCAAGCTAATCTCTAAATATACAGCTACAAAGATAAGAAATTAAGTTATAAATAATTTATATGCAAATTTAATATTTTGATAATGTATAGTACAATATTGCTCAGTTTGTTTGGTTATTGCAGCCTGTAATATTTTTAACATTCCACATATAAATCATCATTTGAGAAAAGAGAACAAGTGACTTATTGATATATAAATACATAGGTATATGTTAGAAATACATATCTATATCATAAATTATATTCTCTACAAATAGCCTAACTGCAGTTTCAGTGATATGTCTAATGTGCTTTTCCATACCTGAGATTTCATATAAATAATTTTTCTCAATGTTACATCACATTCAAAATATGAAATACTTATTAATCATTAACTGTACATATTCTGAACTTTTGGTGGTTTGTACTTAACTTTTAATTTCTATTTTGTGGTATAACAAAGGTGTGTTTCAATTTGAAAATAGTGCTGTACTATTAATTTGTTTGTGTGTGTAATATAGTGAAACCACCATCAAACCTAAACTTTATTTTTATTAAATAAAATATCTCTATTATTTTTATAAATATATATATAAGCCCCAAGTGGCTCAGCAATATGTTTGTGGACTTAAAATGCTAAAAAACCAGGTTTCAGTACCAGTGGTGGGCAAAGTTATTTGTACAAATAGCCCATTATGCAGATTTGTGCTTAATTAAAAGAAAGATACATAGAAACTTTTGACAGTGCTTCCACAAGCCACAAACCCAAGATTTTGCAGAATCTAATTTTCCAAGTCATTCCAGGTCATTTGTTTATTGGGTAACAATTTTACCAAAACCTTACTGGACAAAAAGCAAGCAACTGCCACATCCTTTCTGAAAACCAGATACATGGCTGGCCACAAAATGGATATTGGCATACATTTGACAATCAGAGAGTAAGTGTACTGACCTTGTATTAATAAAGCAAAATTAATACAGGAAAAGAAGAAAATGGCTTGTAACTGCAGTACTTGTGGGAAATGCCCTTGATGTCAGTGTGGATGCAACAGTTTAGACCCAGAGGTTAAACTAGCACAAAAAACAGGTATGAAACAGCCAGAGAGGAAATTAAAGGCACAAAGCCAGTTCTTTGGTATTGAATCCACAGCAACATCAGTTTCCTCATGAAGAAGCTTGACAGAAGGCATCAAGTTTCAGTGCTCTTGACAAGAACAATCGATTATTTGCATTCTGCATGACTGTATTAAGGATTCCATGCACCACATTATTCCCCAGAGATCCAAAATAGTCTTACGAACATGATTGAAAACAACATTTATTTGTAAGAAATCTACTGATACAAAACTATTTTAATTTTCCAATGATGTGCAACAAGCTTTATCAGAGAAAAGTTATACTTGCACTGCTATGTTAGTTGATGACTTTCAAAGAAATGAAAGAGAAACTGAAGACTGGAAAACAAGTTTTTGAAACAGTGAGATTCATCAATTGAAGTCTGGGTTTCAGCTAGAACCTACAGTATGATCTGTCTAGCATTACTGTAAATTCAACACCACACATACATCTTCAAAGTTTTATTACTGTGTACTATGGAGTCAACAACTTGTGGTATTACTCTGTAAATATTTTCATAAAATTTTGTATGGAGTTTTAGTTCCATCTGAAAATGGTAAAAATAGATTTTTTAGCACATTCTAGAATTGAGTTATATATTAAGGTCTGCAGTGCAGCTCAAATCCTGTGTGCCTGGCCTGTGGAAGTGTGTGCTTATCTTATAGCAAAGCCACATAGGGCTATCTGCTCACCCCACTGAGGGAATCGAACCCTGATTTTAGTGTTGTAAATCCAGATACATACTGTTGTACTAGCGGGGGGCACCTGTGGAAGTACTGTTAATACTGAATGTATTCAATTTGTGTAAGAAACACATTTATGTGTGGACCATATTTCCAGCGTAGAACAAAAATTAGTTTTATATATCATTACTACAATTTCTTACTTTATTGCATTTATTTTTCTCACTGACTTTACTATCAAATTTACTGCTAAGACTACTAGTATATCAATCTTAAAACCACTTTTATATTTGCCATGTAAGTGTTCTGATGAATTACATGCCTTTGCTTATATTCAATATTGGTAAGAGATCCATTTTCAAAAATCTTCATTTCTTGTGTTTTGGATTTTATTTCAAGTCTCTTTCCCAGTATTAAACCTAATACTTATGAGAGTAACATTGTCACAAACTTCTGTTATTACCAGTGCTACAAAGAGCACTGTTCTGATCACCAAGTACCTTCCTTATTTCAACAAATGAAAAACATCTGTATAAATGTCTTCAGTTGATTATTTCCATTGGTGTCACAAATACTTTTCTTCATTTATTACACCTATTAGTTAAAACACCATTTTATCTAAATTCCAGTACTAGTTTATATGTTAGTTTTATGGTCAACATATACTTGTAAATTTTGGTGTATGGTCTTTAGCTACCTTCCCTTATTTCCATAAGCAGGTAACTTGTCAATAATTTTGTCATCATCTACAATTCATTTCCTTATTATAATTTATCACTGGTAATAATGCCTGTCTTATGGTCATCAATTATATTTTTCTTTATATTTCTTCTCCTACTAAGAGTGACAATGTGCCTATTTTTACTTCAATGCTAGTAAGAATAACACAGTCCACATTATTGGTTTGCATTACTTCTTAATTGCTATTGCAGGTAAATATCCATTCTCTGGTTATCAAGTATATATTTTTTATTGACATTACTGAGAGTAGGGCTATTGCTTTGATTGTTGTCTATACTTCTTCCATTAATACTTGTGCAAATAAGAGTCAGTGTTCTGATCACCAACCACACTTCAACTATTTAAGGTGGTTACCATGTTTAGTTATGACTGTGTATTAAGTACTGGTCACACACCTACAGGCTTGAATACTTCTCAATCACCTTGTCTCCATTGGTGTTCATTTCGGTCATGCTGCTCTCTGTTAACCCTGCTGAATAATAGGAATATGCAAACCAAATTTTCAACCCAGATCTGTCCCTAGCATACCTCTTTGGTCAAACCTACTCAGGTTAGGTGAAACTCATCTCACCTTTAGTCATTAATCTTTACCAAACTTTCATTATAGGCTTTCTTCCATCTACAAACCGTGTAACAGCCAGGGCATGAATTATGTGGCTTCACCATATGGGAGATACTTTTCATATTCCTCCTGCAATACCTAATGGTTAGGGCACTTAACTCACAGCCTGTAGATCATGGATACAAGTCTCCGTCATCAAATATCCCCATCCTCTCAGTATTGCATTGTCACAAATGAGCCCTGTAGCCAATCACTGATAAATTGCAGACAGCCAGCACAGACAGACCTTGTATAGCTTTGTGTGGAATTCAAAACAAATCCTTCTATAACATTTGTAGTCTTCTGTGAAGAGGGAGATTACATAAAAACTGGCCATTAAGGTTTTATGGCTTAGTTTATTAAGAATAAATTTATAGTTAAAAGAGTCTTTGAAAAAAATAGACGACTGATGTTAGATATTTAGAAAATGCCCATGCTATATATTTACTGAAGTTGTAGTTAAATGATTCATAGGTCGACATTATGGGTCATAGTAGACAATTGGATTTGTGAGGTTTGGGGGTGCCGTATAGCTGTGGTGTGTGTGAGTTGATCTTCCGTAGGTAAAAATAAAGGTTTTCTGAGACTGTTGTTTTTTTGCATTTGTAGCAGTAGTCTGTATTTTCATACTTCAAAACTATATTTTGTAATAAAACAATATTCAGTAAAACTGTTTGTTTATTAAACCTGCATGACTGACAATATTTCTATCACAACAAAACAAACACTGGGTAGACCAGATGTATATATTTGTTTTGGTATATAAGCCATAATTTGCAAGTTTTGTGTATTACTGACAATATTCCTCACTTTTTAATATTTCTTTTTCATCATATTAAAATATCCTTGCACCTCTTATCAGAAAAAATCAGGTAAAACTGTGCTTTTTAAAACACCCTTCATCACAGAACGTCATTTTGTTATTATCATTTCTTACATGGGAAATTCAACATCTACAGAATGTCTTAACATCAAAATTGAAACATTTCCTTGGCATTAATAAAAATCACAGGTACATTGTATTTTCCAAATTATTCATCACAGTTTACCTTGTGTTGGTCAATTCTTATTATCCAAATCAAATCTTTTGTCTCTATGCTTTCAGTTTTATTATTTTTCTTTCTTATTACCATTCACTGTGTGTGGTTGTTACATTTCTTTTAATTTATTTGAAATACCCATAAAGGATTCTATGTCATGTTTTCAATACATGCATAATTCCATTGTGTTTACATACTTATAGTCTGTATACATATACTACCATTATGTTTCATCAAAAACACCATTAATTTATACAGCTCAGTTCTGACTACTCCATGAAACACTTCACTGTTGTTCAAGTTACCTACTAAGATTATGCTTGTTAGCAACATACTGTCGCATAAACATATCAAATTCAACTCATTTTCATTTCAGGCTACACAAAAAATTAATTACCTCAAAAAATATGTTGAACCCACACAGAATGCCAAACTAACATAATATTAACTATCTACAAAGTTTTCATCACATGCTCTTTAAAATATGGAATTATGATAACTTGTAATAGGTCAAGCTGCCTTCCTCAAACACTACAGCAACATCAAAACAATATTATCAGACTTTCCTTTCACTTACCAGCATATGCTCCCCATCACAGTTTAAATACAGTTACAAAATTACACTCAATAAAACACCTCTTTATCTCTCAAACCATAAAAATAGTACATAATAGTGGAAAAACAAACAAATTTGCAAACTAACCTCTTCCCAGCACTAGCTGCAACACCATCATCTTGAATACAATGCAGGTCTTCATTTAATTTTATTGAAAACTCACAAGTCTGGTTACACTCATTTCCCTGCAGGCCAGCACTCCTCAGGTGGAGCATTTGGCACCCGAGCAGTAAAACTGAATTTTTTTCTAGGTACTTTGGCTTTCCCACACAGTTAATACATGACATATAGTCTCATAAACCTTGCCATCCCACAAAGGTTCTGTTCAATACATTTATTTCAACTTAACCATCCTACCCAATTCAAACTTACATTGATCCATTAGGCATATCTGAACTGTGGGTTCAACATATGTGATAAAACCACTTTCTCTTCACTGCAAACAGCCTCAGTAGTATCACCAAGTACATTCACAACAGTGATCTACTCACCATGCCCACCAAACACATTTCAAAACATTGCCAAGTGTTACCAGCTCTTTTTCTCATTCTCTTGTCTCCAACAAGGCAACTACTGTGTGTGTGTAGTTCTTATGCCAAAGCCACAGCAGGCTCTCTGCTGTGTCCACTGAGGGGAATCAAACTCATGATTTTAGGATTGTAAATTTGAAGACTTACCACTGTATCAGCAGGGGATTGGCAACTACTGCCACACAGCAACAGCAATCACTGCATGGAAAAACCAACACACCAATATCTCAGCTGCCTTCAGTCCTTCAGCTATACCTTCTATTGAGTTAGAATTTTTCTTTGTTACTTAATCATGTGTGAGGCACAAAGCAATAACAGTTTTTGAACATTCCAGGTTGTCTTTCATGCTTTATTTGATTAAAGCTTGAAAGTCCATTAAACATAAATTCCTATTGAGAGAAGTAAAGAGATAACCAGTCACTGGTAAAATTCAGAAAATCAATGCTTTTAAACTAAAAGTCTATTTACCAATATTAAAATTTATGTTGTCAGTACTATACTTCACTAGATACTCAATAAAGTTGAATTTACTTGTTGATTGACTGATTAAAATCTAACAATTACAAGGTGATATGCCTAGATTGTCAGAGTAATTTTCACTCAATAGCTTCAAAAGAAGGGGTTCAACTGCCTCAAAACCTGTTTAAATTACATAATCATTCTAACTGTTGAGAACTAATTTTACAATTTAATGCGTACATTATGTTAATATTGTGTGATGCTGTAAGATCAGTGACTTTTCTAACTGTTAATAATTGAGTAGCCACAACAAAAGTGTAGTTCATACATTTTACCAAATTTTATGACCAGATGTTTCATAGAGTAAAGAATTTTACTTCCTTTCAATCATCACTTTCACAAAAACTAATTACTGTCTTAGTTTTGTGACCAAGCATTAACTATATGGTGCAGTGCATACATGGTATTTCACGTTACCACTTGAACCCAAAAAACCCCTTTTCTTCAGCAATCTTTCAACTACCTGGCCATGCTAACTTTTAACAATTAGGTGGAAATCACAAAATGTATTGCATATACTACACTGTTTCACTTGCTAGCCTGGAATGCTAAAGAGGAAACACCACTTCCTCACAGTTGTCAAGTATTTGACCTAATGACTGTCTCAGCTTTTTACAATCAGTAATCATTCCTACACATATCAGTTAGGAGGCTGACATTAGCATTTTGTCTGTCAATCTGATGTGGCAATCACTCTCATTTCCAGCAACTCCTCATTAGGTTCATAGAAGTGCAACAGATAAATATACATAGTCTTCTCTTCCTTTGTCAGAAGACTCAACACAGTGGCCTCTGTGACATACAGATGCATCTTATTGTCATGTTTTACATTCTTTGGCATGCCTCATGCCCAGTGTGGCTTGTACATTAAAGGACCAACTTGGACCAACATAGATGGATCCAAACTGTTTTCATGCAACTGGTAAATCCCACAACCACACCCAGTAACTGATTAAGAAAACTGTTCTTTCACTGTATTGTAGCATTTTTTTGTTAATATGCTATATTTTGAAGCTGCAGTGAAGCAAAGGTATGTGCATAGACAATCACAGATTTCATTTACTCTATGTACTTTTAGGCAATTCTCATCAGAGAGGACCATACATCATGTCCATGGGGAGTAAGATAAGAAGGTTTGGCAAACAGCCTGTTGGAATGTATATCATCATCACATGTAGAAAGTTTTCATCCCATTCAATTATGTAAACATTAACAAACTTCATATTAGCCATTCTGACAAACCATCAGGTACTGGTCAATCAAAAACGTAATGAAAATTTAGTATCAGAAAGTTTGCAGGTGTTATGGTTACATTTTCTGTGGAAAATGTAACAATGAAACCAAAATATCATTTGACCAATGGATGGAATTTTGACCTTATCTATAAAGAATTTTAGACTTAATCATTGCATTGTCATAAACAAGCAGTTATGACCTCTTTTAACTAATACATTTGGTGAAAGTTTTGACCAATACTGACCTCCCTGACTGCATTTTTACTCTGACCTCAGTATTTAAGTTAAAGTTCTTTACCTCCTTTGCCCTTGTCAAGAGATTTTATAACTAAACCCAGAGAAAGCTTAAGGAGGAGTTTCTGGCAAAATCACCATACCTGATTACCAAGTTGAAAAGTATTTGAATTGCATGATAAATTTCCTATCAGATGACATCAGTATGCTCAGGACTTCTTTCACAACAGAGGAATCTGACACCACAAGTCAGCTTAATGTTCTCCATAATGAATGAGGAAAGGAAAGATGTAACATATTCAACCAGCAACTGGACTGAGACAAAATGAAACTCACAAAAACTATACAGTAGACAGAAAATTATGACATCTGTGAAGTGAGGGAGCACTCCGTGAGGAGAAACTAGTTGGAAGAAAATAATCAGTCTACTAGCAGATTTAGAGAGCCAGAAAAATGGAAACCTAAGATTACAAATGTGGTGACCTTGAGCTCAAAAAAAAGAGATCCAGGATGTGAAAGCACAGAAACATGGAATTGGTACCACTGGCTCTGTGATATAAATGACCAATTTGAAGATGTTATAATGTACCATGACCACCACCACCCCAACAAAGGTAAAGGGAAATGGGACAGAGCTCAACAACCTGCCAAAGGGGCTCAGTAAAGGTGCTGTGGAGTGAACACTTCTCAATCAACCATAGATCAGAAGCCCACATTCATAAAAGAACTGAAAAACTTCAGCTGTAAGAAAAGGTGAGGGGTATGCAAATTCTTCAATCCAAACACAAATATGAAGGAGGAAGCTAAGCTTTACTGAGGTTGAAAAGAAGAACTGTCTTCATTGAATGAGGTATTTAGAATGGTAAGAACAGACTTCTCGCCATCATCAGGAACCATACACCAGGTGCATCCTCTTAGAGCAGAGTAGTGTGGTCTCTGGACTCCAAATGGATGGAAGCAAGCAGGAGCCAGTAATCCACAGAAGGAAGTGTGTAAAGAACTCATAGAGTCAGACAAAGTTTGTACCTCCAGACAACTTAAAGAGCCAAGATTAGTCTGAAAGGTAGGATCTTCAATTTAAAAACTTGACTTAAAGTTACAGATAGGTATCAGTAAAGTGGGCACTGTGGGGCAGAACAATGAAGTGCAGATTACTGGGATTAATTTAGGTTTCTTGTATCACAAACATAGAAGTAGCTGAAGTCAAGTTTAGCCATACAAATGGGAAATAAATGAATAAATAATAAATCAAAATATTTCAAATCCCACTGATGAAAATTAGGATGATAAGGTATATAGTTAACGATGATGAAAACAATCAGACAGAAAAATGAGTGAAATATTACTAGAAATGTGTAATTTATAAATTGTAGAAGCATACCCAATAAACAAATGCTGATAAATATCTCATGGACAAACCATTTAAATGTATGCAGTCCACAAAGTATAGAATAATAAAGAATGTACAAACTGACCAAAATTACCTAGAAAACACACTAATAATCCATATCTAACTTATCAGACATCTAAATTAACCAAGACAACAAAGGACAAATAATTAAGTACTACACTCACGAAAATTACGATCATAAGGCACATAGTTAACAGTGACAAAACAAATTACTCTAAACAATGAATTGTATATTACTAGTGGTAATGATATCTAATGTACACACCATCTGAACTTGCCTAGTTAAAATACTTAATAATGACAAACCTGCAAAACTTGCCGAGTCTTCAAAGTACATAATATTAATGAACATCCAACACAATTACGTTTACCCAGAAAAAAACAAAGCAATAATCAGTAACTAACTTACAATTCATCTAAATTAACTCAGATGAGAGAGGACACATAAATATCTAACTTACCAAAATCCGAGCATTGTTTCAATGAAGACAAAGCCATACACACGGCATCTGAACTGGGCCTACTATGGGTATATCAACTCAGGGTGTATGTTGAAAAACTTATTACAGATTCTCTGGGAGAACTGGAAACAACAGGAAGAAAGGAGGGAAAGAACAATTCTACACCAAAATGAATCCTCTCAGTGTGGATTCCTGTACGTGGTGAGGGGACCTCCCAAGGAAGGTTCTGTTCTTTCAGTTTACTTCCTCTGGGATCTAAACATCCACCCACGTGTTTACCGTGCGTGGCAACCCATGAAGGGGAGGAGAGGATCCTGGTGGTTGAGGGGTCCAACCTTAGCATACAACTTTGGCCTTGAATTCCTGTAGACAGGTGGCCTTTGGGTGGCTCCCTTGGGTTATTTGGCTGGTTCACTTGGGCTGGGGCCAACCAAGTACCAGTGTTGGATGTTCTCAACAGGTGTTGTGGACATTATATCTGAAGCTGATGTTTGGGTATGGTGCTCACGAAACCGTAGCATAGCTGCAGTGTCCTAATTTGACATTGTAGTGCATTGTAGGTTTGAAGAAAAAGAGGTGCAGTGTTTGAAAACGATTCATAACATTACCTATCCTGAGGCTCAAACATTGCTATCCATGACCTCATCTCAGACGTATGCTGCTGCACTTTGTTCCACAACTACAATGAGAGTGCAGACAGAACTTTTGTGCCTCCAAAATAATTGTTCTCAAAACAAATGAAAAGTCTTTTGACCTCCATGGCTAAAAAAGGTGATGAATCAACTTTCACACCTATCTCTGTCCCTTACATACATTCCATCAAACCCCAAGATCCACATCCTTTGGTTCCAGGTACAGGCATTTCTTCAGATACATCTTTTCTCCCACCCCAAGTTGCAAAACAATTATTCGTTCACGTCCTCAGTCTCTGAAATCCCCTTCCAACAGCAAAGACCTGCCCAATCGAACCAGGGCAGGATCCACGGAGGTCGATAGACTTCCCTTGAATGAGGACAGTAATCAGCATGTTGATCAGCATGTGCCACCCTGTCTTTGCCACTTGATACATCCTTGGAGGTCGTAGCCATCCGTGTTTCCTTGGGTCATACCATCACTGATTGTTCTCTCTTCCTGTCACCTGGAGACATATGATCAATCAAACCTTTATGCTCTCATTGAACAGTTGCTGTCTCCATTTTTTTCCTCGGGACTTTAATGGACATCATCATCCCTCTGGGGAAGTGCTGAAATTGATAGTAGGGGTTGCTCTGTAGAGTGTATGTTCTCTGATCACAACCTTTCTCTTTTCAATACTGGTTCTTCTACTTACTTCCATGCACCTAATCAGTCCTTTACTGCTATTCATCTCTCAATTTGCTACCCTTCATTATTTTCCCATTTGTCATGAAGAGATAACAATAACCCATGAGGCTGTGATCATTTTACTATAATCTTGAGAGAGACTGGCCGTGGTCGATACCACCCGATCCGTGTGCCCCAGTGGAAGATGAATCAGGCAAACTGGCCCTCTTTCATTGCTCTCTCAGAACTTGATCCTGTCATCGTCTCTAAGCCATCAATAGACGACTGTGTGGCAGCAGTAACTGACTGTATTATACAAGCAGCTGCTCAATGTATTCCTTAAACCTCGACATGCTTTCCCCTATATCCTCGTCCATTGTGGAATCCTGCCTGCCACATGGCACGGAAGGCTCAAAAACGAGCCTGGGATACTTTTCATAGATATTCCACGCTCTCGAAGTGCATCACTTTCCATCAAGCCAATGCACATGTTTCATCTGTAACATGTTAAAGCCAGAAGGAATCTTGGATTAAGTTCAGAACCAGCATATATTCTACCATCAGTTCCAAAGTCACATGGAACAAGATTCGAAAGGTCACTATAATTTTGACCCCTCTTGATCTTGCTCTTTGATGGCCTGGATAGCTGATATCATTGTTTACTCTTGGTGAGAGCTCTTGCCAGGTAACATGTTAAAGCCAGAAGGAATCTTGGATTAAGTTCAGAGTGGAACTCAAACTGGCCCTTCATCTGTCTGGCGGTACATCGATTGGATCTAATGATGTACACTTTGAAATGCTGTGCCATATATCTCCTGCTTCTCTTGCTATTCTTCTGATTGTTTTCAAGCATATCTGGCAGGAGAATGCTTTTCCTTATACCTGGCTCCAGGCTATTGTCCTACCTTTATCTAAGCCTGGGAATGATCCCAAGATTCCTCCTAACTATCGTCCAATTTCTTTGATGAGTTGTCTCTGTAAGGCTTTAGAGAAGATGGTTAATCCTCGTCTTGTTTGGTTCCTCGATTGAAACAACCTCCTCTCACCCACCCAGTGTGGGTTCTAACGACAGCACTCCACCGTGGACCACTTGATTCGACTTGAAATGTCAATCAGAAAAGCCTTTCTCAAATGACAACATCTTGTATCAATATTCTTTGACATTGAGAAGATTTATCATACAACATGGAAGTATGGAATTTTGTGAGACCTCCGTGTATATGGGTTAAGTGGCCGTTTGACCATTTTTATTAAACATTTTTTAAAGGACAGGATATTCCAAGTTCGTGTTGGTCCGAAACTTTCCCGTTTTTTCTGCAGGAACTTGGAGTCTCTCAGGGCTGTGTTTTGAGTGTCACATTTTTCAGTGTAAAGATTAATGTCACCATTAATGTCCCTCTCACTATTGGAAACATGTCGACAAGTTTCACATCTCATGTCAGTCGTCGAACATGAGGTATTTTGAGCAGCAACTACAGACTGCCATCAATCGTTTACTGAAGTGGGCCACACAAATGGCTTTACCTTCTCTCTCTCTAAAACTGTTTGCATGGACTTTGGCCGCCAACGGTGTATTCACCCTAAACCTGAACTCTGTATTGGTGAAGTTGTGCTGCCTGTGGTCCCTGAGGCAAAGTTATTGGGGCGTATCTTTAACTGTAAGCTTACCTTTATACCACACATCAGGCAGCTACGGGTCAAATGTACAAGAGCACTGAACATCCTCCATGTCCTCTCTTCCACCACTTGGGGACCATATCAATGTTCTATGCTAAAGATATATCGTGCTCTTATTACATCGACACTCGACTATGGATCACTGGTCTAGGGCTCTACCAGAACCTCGGCCTTAAAGATGTTGAACCCCATTCATCATTAAGGACTTCGGCTTTGCACTAATAATAGTGCAATATATTTCAAATACTTTAAAATATCTGAGGTAAGGTTCCTGTTGATCAGTTGTCAACAATATCCCTGTTTCTTTGCAATTTAATAAGAAAGTGTGCAAGTATGGAGAATCCTATAGTGAACATAATAGTGAACTGAATAGAAGTATAAAAATGTGTAGCTTGTTAATGCTAAACATAAGTCAAAAGTATCTAAGGAAAGCTTTCCTTACAAATATGCCATGACCAGTTTTTCATTAAATACAGCAGAAACAGCACCCTATGGTTGACTGTTTGTGCTAGTAATTACTAATTAATTGTAGTATTCATACTTCATTGAAAAAAGAGCAATAAAAAGTGAACATTTTCTAAAAGGATTTTTCTGGGAAGTACAATGTAGGAAAAATGTTCAGATTGTGCTTATGTACACTGTAATGTTTTTTCTACATTGAAAATGGTACTCTTCATTGACAAAATAAGTTTTTTTGATAACTCCATTTTTAGTACTATATTTATGAACTACATCAATAAAGATATGGGATTTCCATAATTTATAGCGCTCTCACAGCTGAAGAGGCGAGTATGTTTGGTGTGACGGAGATCCAAACCCGCGGCCTTCATATTACGAGTTAAGTACTCTAATCACCTGGACATGCCGGGCACATTTATAATCTATATTTGTTCAAGATATTTTACAACTTACCTGATCATAACGTTATGTATCCTCCAGCTAGCTAACTGCTGTTAAATGTTATAAGAGGTATAGTTATTCAGGGTCTCAGTCACGACATGATCTATCTTTTCCTGGGTCTGCCTTTTTCTTTGAATCCTTTTGTTTTCATAATATATGCTCATGCATCTTGTTTGTTTATTTTTTTAATTTTGCGCAAAACTACATGAAGGTTATTTACACTAGCTGTTCCTAATTTAGATGTGTAAGACAAAAAGGAAGGCAACTAGCTTGTAATCACCACCCACTGCTAACTCTTGGGCTGCTCTCTTACCAACGAATAGTGGGATTGACCGTCACGCTATAATACCCCTACGGCTGAAAGTGTGATCATGTTTGGTGTTGCAAAACCTGCAACTCTCAAATTACGAGTAGAGCGCCCTAACCACATGGCCATGCTGGGCCTTGTTCGACTTCATTCTCACTTTGTGTTCAAACCAGTTAATTCTTTGCTTTTCAATGTATTTGCTGAATGGGGCTGTTCCAACCACTTCTCTGGCCCTTAAGTTTCTTATCTTGTCTCTTCTAGTATCTTTTCGTAAGTGTCTTACTTGCAGGTGTTAAATTTTTTATTATTTATTTTTATTAACAACTCAGGTTTGACATTAGTTGCACAGTGTTAGTACAAAAATTGTGTTTATTAATTAAAACTTTATGTCCATCAAAATATTTAGGCTTTCAAGGAGACGTGTTAGTTGGTAGTTTACACACTTTACGTTTTGTATTATTTTTTCAATTTATCTATGCATCGTCATCTGTGAAAATACTTTCCAAATATTTGAGTTAATTGAAGTACTATACTGTTCGTATTATTAATATCAATGATATTAACTGACGTGGTGTTTTACTTACTATCTTGCTTCTGATTTTACTGTACTGAATTTCATATCATACCTTTAGCAGCTGCTGTTGAGGCTACTTGTATTGTTTTGTAGTTTTTCCTCACTTTCAGGTATAAAACTGTAGTCATGAACAAAAAGTAATTTCTTTCGGCTTCTCCATTTGGAGTGGCTACTTTGGTGCTGATGCATATAAATGATGAATAGAAGAGAGGGGCAAGACAAAGCCTTGTTTCACCCCATTTGATAATTGAAACCAATTATTAGAGCCATTTGTGGTTCTAGTACTTCTGTTATCTGCATACATTGCTCTTGTGTTACTGGCTTTGTACTCAGTAGTCTTTGAATATTTTTCATAACTTATGTCTGCTAATACAATTTAATATTTTTGTTTTAATCGATGAAAAAAAAATATTCAGTTCTAGTTGAACTTCAGTGTGTTGCCTTCGAGTTAACATCACATTACTGTAAATTGTATTTTAGACAATATTCTGGAAACTCTTATATTCATCTTACCCACATGCCTAAGGAGGGAAATTCAGTATAAGTACTGCAGATTTTCTTATTATATCTTTTTTTTTTTCAAACTGGTTATTTAACAGCCTTCTGGAACTTTCCTGCTTTCCATGATTTATTAAATATTCCTGTTAACCACTTGACTACTTATTAAAGGTGTTCCTTTGTATTGGTTTATTTTGGGCTTGAGTTATATAAGTAAGGCTTCTTTAATTTTGCGTTTGTTGGAAAACAAATAGAAAAATGGAAACCAGATTCAAAGAACATAAAAAGTCACCTTCACACGTTTTCGAACACTGCAAGTCAAACAAACACAACATAACCATAGAAAACACTCAAATACTAAATAAAGAAACAAACATAAACAAACGCAAAATTAAAGAAGCCTTACTTATACAACAACTTAAACCCAAAATAAACCAATATAAAGGAACGCCTTTATACCTATATTAATAAATATAATCAAACATTTAAGCACGCCCTCTATATTCCTACACTCAGTTACACAACCCCGTACAAACATGTGGTCATCTATCGGTCAGTTACCTCTTTCTTTCTTTGTGAACCTGACGATGACCGAAGGAGGTCGAAACGTTGTTTGCTCCTCTATATAAAAATTTTCTCAATCCAAACCAGCCGTTTTTACATATATATTTTACACCATACTTCACCCAAGTTCAACGATCTCCTACTCTGACCCATTTCTATCTTCCGCGAACGAAGACAAGGGCTTGAACATTGGAAGATGTTTGCCATAATTAAACAACGCCAACAGATGGATCTTTGGTTATTTAATCATTTCTAATTTCAATAATGTTTTATTTAAAATATTCCATCAGAGATGGTAAAACATGTTTTCAATGTTTAATTATTAATTTATTTTATTTGCATAAGATTAGTTGGAGGTTACTGAAAATTTTTAAAAATGGCGACCATTTCTTCGAATGTCCACATCTGACAGATTGTGACAGTAATTTCTCGTGATATGTCATACAAAACCAATGGTAAATCGGAATATTACATATAAACTGAAACAAGGTAAAAATAGAAAGATAAAATTACTCTTTGTTTCCTCCCTTGCTTAGTGTACATGCTTGTATTGGAGGAAAGAGTTTGGAATTAAAACAAAACACTAAATGCCCAGCTCTAAAACACCTCCACATAGCACATTTGAAAATAAAGTGTTAAGTATAAAGTACATATCAAGCTTTTCGACAAAACTTGTATTTTTCTTATATATAATAAATTACTGAAGTCATAAAACAACACATTTTAATGTCATTTCCTTGATAAAGTCTACATTATAGGAATTCTATGTTTTTCATAATTGCTCCACAAATATTTTCAACTAATGCTTCCTTTAGCTCATTATAGAATAACAACAATGTATAGCTTTTATCAAAAAATCATTATTAATAGGATAGACTCAGATGACGTGATTTTATTAAATGAAAAACAGCAATTGTAATTTAGAATTTAAAGATTGTAATGCAAATTGGAGAGTTTTCTTCCATTTAATAATAAGAACAGTGTGGTCTATTGGTTAGCAAGTCCGACTGTGTATCTGCTGGTCTTTGTTCACATCCCATTTACTCAGAGAAAACAAAGAAACAGAAAATTGCGTGTTCGAATCCCGATCGCACCAAGCAAGCTCGCCCTTTCAGCCATAGGGTCGTTATAAAGTGACTATTCGATGGTAAAAGAGTAGTCCAAGTGTTGGTGATGGGTGGTGATGACTAGCTGCCTTTCCTCTAGTCTTACACTGCTAAATTAGAGACGGCTAGCGCAGATAGCCATCCTGTAGCTTTACGCGAAATTCAAAACAAAACACCAGAAAAACGTCCTCTGTACTTTGGGCACGTTTTACAAATAGGTGAGTTGTGTGACAACCACAGTTCGTATAATTTTGCTGTGGAACACAACATGCATCAAACTACATTTTAGTTTTGTTTGGTGTTTCGTAAGTAGTGTGACAGCACCGAAAATTAATTATGTAAATTAAATATGTAGCAAGTCATTTCTGATGAGAAGTATTCGTACAGTGGAACCCCTAAGCGGCCACCCCTCAGATTCGGTCACCCCTTGAAAGCGGTCATTCAATCACAGTCCCTTGTTTTGTTTACATAATCCCTAATTATATACAGTGGAACCCCTTTAAAGCAGTCATCTGCGGGACTGAGACAAACTGGCCTGATTAGAGGGGTTCCACTGTACTTCCATAAAACAGCTGCAGTATGTGAAACGTTTAACACTCGCATAGTAAACTTTAAATAATTATAGGCCCCCACAGAGACCTATTCATCATATTAAAGTTGCAATAACCGGGGCCAGGTTAGTTGATGACATCAACCACTACCTTTCACATGCTGACAAGAAAGGTTTTAAAAGAAATGACTCACCTTCAAGATGTATGATAGTATGCAAGATCAGATGAAACAGACCAAGCAGTGCACTTAAACCAAAACAATTCATCATTGAACACGTTTTTACAAGAGTTTTCAGTGGTGTTCAAAGCTTCCACAATATGAAAAAAATGTTCTGAAAATTTGCAATTAAAAAGCAGGTACAATTTTTCGCTATTTTGTGAATTCTAGAAGCCAGAACTTAAGAACGGAAAAAAAAAATATTATATTAGTGTTCTCTCAAATAAGGTAATACAAATTTAAAAATCTGCCAAGTAGCCTATAAAACGGTCACAACATTATATATTTTTCTTCCTGAAAATTGTAACATAAAACAAGAAAACCTACTTAAAGCAGTTTACCTTACATAATAAATAAATTTTATTTGATGAAAGTATTTTATGTAGCATGAAGGTAAACTTAAAACACTACAATTGGATTAAGAATTTAATGTATTAAAAAAAAATCTACACAGTATTGATTAAAGTTATCCTACATGCTGTGGGAATTTATATTACTGTCGTCCTTCGCAAGAACTAATGAGTACTAGCAGTACTAGAAATATTTGTTATGTATCTGTCACCAGTAGTGATAATATCTTATACTATGTATTAAACTTTATCTGCCCGTATCAGTGCTAAACTTCTATATTATCGAAAGTGAAATGCAACAATATTTGTTGGAAGAAGGCGAGCGAGAACAGTTTGGAAATTTCTACAAACCTGCGTGAATCTTATAAAAAGCCGAGAAACGAGAAGCAATATTGTTGGTGATCTACATATAGGCCAAAGAAATTCTAACGGTGATAACGTCTATTACGAGGAAAGCTACAGAATTGGACCAGGAACGTTAATTAATTTCTAGTATTACCAACCGTTCAACTTCAATAAATAGCTTCAAACATTATTATTCCTCCTGTGACGTTAAATATCTTCGCCGAAAGAAATGAGTTAGTTTTTAAGTAAACAACAGTGCCACAGTTGTATAAGTCGCCAATTATCGACAACACAAAATTCACAATCACTACCTGAACATTAACTTCTCAAACAACAAAAAAGCAATCGATAAATGACATAAAACTATATGCAGTATTAATAAATAATAATTTCAAGTAAGTATAAGTATAAGACGACGTTAGCTTAAGAGAGGTGCAACAATATCAACTCAGAATTAATTTGTTCGGCTTGTTTTTGGATCGTCGATAAAATATTCAGTTTTTAACCGGATCTTCGACTCAGCATTGTCTGTAAGTGTGTAAAACTGTTGTATATAAACCATCATTCGTAACCAAGCGTGTCAAGGCGTGCGACTCGTGATCTGAGGGTCGCGGGTTCGCATCCCCTTCGCGCCAAACATGCTCGCCCTTTCAGCCGTGGGGTCGTTGTAATGTGATGGTCAATCCCACTATTCATTGGTAAAAGAGTAGCCCAAGAGTTGGCGGTGGGTGGTGATGACTAGCTGCCTTCCCTCTAGTCTTACATTGTTAAATTCGGGACGGCTAGCGCAGATAACCCTCGAGTAGCTTTGTGCGAAATTCAAAAAAACAAACATCATTTGTAATAACTTAGTAATAACCGTAATTATAAATTGTATTGTTTTGCGCCACCCGCTAGTACAACGGTATGTCTCCGTATTTACACCGCTAAAATCAGGGGTTCGATTCCTCTCGGTGGGCTGAGTAGATAGCCCTATGTGGCGTTGCTATAAGAAACGCAAGCAAGTATTGTTTTGGTGTTTGCATATTAAAATATATTTACGTGAAAAAAATGTGAGCATCAAACTTGTTAGCAAATAACAAATTTAATACATATTACCTATTAGGCTCAAATTCGAACTTCGATTGTTCGAGATAGTAATACGAAACGTGCATAACATAATAAATCGGAGAGTCGTCCGAAATAAAATTATTATACATAACAATGCAAACTATGGCATTGTTTAATCTTCGTTGGTCCATATATCTTACATTCTGTTTTCGTATACGTTGTTTCATTTCAAAACGTTTCTTCGGGTTTGTCGTTAACTTATAGGCATATTTCTGTCTCGAAATAAAATGTTTATTCGGAGCGTCTCCAAGTTATTAAAAAAGTAATAAATTTTAATTGTATATAAGACGATTTACATGTCAAGTAAAGAAATAATCAAAACATTTTAAGGTTATACATTAAGATTATTTTTAAATTCTTATAAAAACTGAACCATTAGTTGATAAATACATGTATTTCAACAATTACCGCATGTGCAACGTACAACAACTGATAGTCCAAGAAATATTGTTAAGCGTTACTATTTAATACCAACTTAACGGTAATTCGAAAAAGAACATAATTCGAATCGTGATTAACGTTGGAAATACAACTCCAAAAGTGTTAGTAAAAGAAAATATCGATATTAAGTGGAAGTAAATACAAAACAAATCTGATCCAGAATTCTTAGTACAAACAAAATAAAATAAAGGAAGTTAATTTTTTATTAAACAAAATTCTCTAGAAAAAAACAACTATGCTTTAGATCAAAGTAAGAAGTTGCGAACTTGGGTTTAAGTAAAAAGGTTTAAAAGAACGAAGTTAATAAATGAATGTAATATAACCATTCATCGTAATATTCATATAATCTTGACAAACGTTATGTTTTCCCACTAATTACAGAATGGTTGTTATCTAAAAAATGATTAATTAAATATTTAAATTGTTATCTAATTAAGCCATGAACAGGAGACCCCTCTTGAAATAGCTTTCTCCAAACGAATATCAATGACCTAATCCAGGGGTTTCCAAACCTTTATAGACAAGAGCTGGGAGGTAGATCTTTTTAATTTTCACAGACTGGAGGGTCGTGGTAAAATTAAGTAGGGATGCATACTTGATCAAAATACATCACTAATTTATTTATCAGAAGAGTACATATTGAAAATATTTAAAATACACAATCATCTTTTTTATCATTAATGAGAAGCAGGAAACTGGTGTTTTTCTGACAAAATTACACATATTTGAGATTGAAAATTAGTGTTCCCTATCATCAAATGTGACTACAAATATAACTAGATTTCACGTATTTCATCTTTGTAAATGTCTTCACAGAAATATGTAGTGTCCAAAACTGAAATGAATCCATGAGTAAAGTTGTTTTTTTAATTAACATATTGATCACTTGGATGGTATTTATATTATGAACTCTATCAGTTTCCCTTCTGTGTATTCGTCCTTCAACATGTCGTTAAATTGCAAATCAGTCACTTCCATTTGAATTTGGCCCGGCATGGCCTAGCGCGTAAGGCGTGCGACTCGTAATCCGAGGGTCGCGGGTTCGCGCCCCCGTCGCGCTAAACATGCTCGCCCTCCCAGCCGTGGGGGTGTATAATGTGACGGTCAATCCCACTATTCGTTGGTAAAAGAGTAGCCCAAGAGTTGGCGGTGGGTGGTGATGACTAGCTGCCTTCCCTCTAGTCTTACACTGCTAAATTAGGGACGGCTAGCACAGATAGCCCTCGAGTAGCTTTGTGCGAAATTCCAAAACAAACAAACCATTTGAATTTCAGGTGGAAGTTCATCAATAACACAATCAAATGGGTTTGGAAGATCTTTATTTCTACTATACTCACATCAAGATCAGAAACACGCCCCTTGAACTGTAGTTTCAGGTCAGAAAGGCTATCTTGTGTAAACCTGCATGAGAAATGGGATCCCGCTTCTTGCATGAACTTTTCACAAGATGAAAAGTGTGTGAAGCAACCCTTCATCAATTGGGACTAAAAAAGAATTAGTTTTTGCCGAAATACTTTCACCTCGGTGTACATATCGCAGACAAGAGCGGTTTTGCATTGCAATCTAAGATTGAATTCATTCAAATAGGTGGTCAAGTCTTCAGAGAATGATGATTTCAAAGCCATTCGCTGTTTGTGAGTAACGGTTGTGAACTGTTATTTTCATTTAAGAAAATTTCAATCTCAATCCTCAGCTCAAAAAATCGCAAAATAACCTTCCCACAGCTAAGCCATCGAACTGAAGTGTGGTAGGGTAAATCGAGATATGTTGCTCCCTACTTCCGCCAAAATTTCACAGAATTGACGATGAATTTTATATGCAAAAACGGCTCGTTTGGGTTGAGAAAATATTTTACATAGAAGAGCGAACAACGTTTCGATCTTCTTCGGTCATCGTCAGGTTCACAAAGAAAGAGGTAACTGACCGGAAGCTGACCACATTGTTGAAAGGGGTTGTGTAACTGTGTGTTGAAATGTAGAGGGCGGTATTAGATGTTTAAATATATAATTTTATTTATTTTATTATATTAATATAGGTATAAAGGCGTTCCTTTATATTGGTTTATTTTGGGTTTAAGTTGTTGTATAAGTAAGGCTTCTTTAATTTTGCGTTTGTTTATGTTTGTTTCTTTATTTAGTATTTGAGTGTTTTCTATGGTTATGTTGTGTTTATTTGACTTGCAGTGTTCGAAAACGTGTGAAGGTGACTTTTTTATGTTCTTTGATTCTGGTTTCCATTTTTCTACTTGTTTCTCCAATATAGAAGTCGTGGCAGTTATCACATTGTATTTTATAAATAATGTTGGTGTGGTGTTTGTCAGTGTAGTTTTTACATAGTATAGACCTCAGTTTTGTGCCTGGTTTTTGAATAAATTTGGTATTAACTGGAGTGTCATATTTTGTTACTAATTTTTGCCAAATGTTGTTTATTTGTTTGCTGATGTCAGGAATATATGGTATACAGCAGTATATGGTTTCGTGGCTTTTTTGATTCGTGAGCTGTATTTACTTTAGTTGGTGGTTGATTTTGCTTTCTGTCTAGGTGTGTGCGTATAATGTTTTCTACAGTTTGCGGAGGAAACTTATTGATGTTGATGAAGTATTGTTTTATTTTGTCTAATTCATCGTTAATTTTATCTGGTGAGCATAGTTTTATGGCTGTGTTTATTTGGTTTCTTAGTATGTTGAGTTTTTGTTTTGTTTCATGTGTTGAGTCCCAAGGGATGTATTGTCCAGTATGGGTGATTTTTCGGTGGATTTCTGTTTTGAATTGTGTGTCAGTTCTTGTAATTTTGAGGTTAAGAAATGATATTTGATTGCTTTCTTCCTGTTCACATGTGAAGTTAATGTTGGGATGTATAGAGTTAATGTGATTGAAAAAATTAAGTATGTGTTCTGTAGATTTGAATCCCGCAACCGTGTCATCTACATATCTGTACCAGTATAGTGGTGGATGTAATGCTGTGTTAATTGCTTGTGTTTCAACTTGTGTCATAAAAATATTGGCTAGAACTGGTGATACTGGGTTGCCCATGCTTAGGCCATTTGTTTGTATATAGTTTTGGTTGTTGAACATGAAGTTTGTCTTTATCGTGGTGAATTCTATGAGGGTTGCTAACTGGTTACTGGGAATTTCTATAGTTGGGTTAGGGTCTCGGATATAGAGTTCTAAGGCTATCTTGCAGGCTTCAGTGGTTGGAACTTCTGTAAAGAGGGATATAACATCGAAACTGGCCATTAAGGCTTTATGATTAAGTTGATTTAGATTAGACTTGAAATTAAAAGAGTCTTTGATGAATGAGCTGGCTGATGTTACATATTTGGAGAATGCCCATGCTATGTATTTACCAAGATTGTAATTAAACGATTCATATGTGGACATTATTGGTCGTAATGGACAATCTGGTTTATGAGGTTTGGGGATGCCGTATATTTGCGGTGTGCGTGAGTCGGTTTTACGTAGGTAGGAATAAAGTGTTTGTGAAATTGTGTTGGCTTTTTTCATTTGTAGTAGTAATTTGTTCAGTTGCGTCTCGTGTGTCTTTGTTGGATTTCTGTGTATTGGTTTAAATTTGTTCGTGTCTGATAGGATGTTATTCATTTTTTGGATGTATTCATTTGTGTTCATTATGACTATAGCGTTACCTTTATCTGCTTTTAGAATTTTTATGTTTTTGTCTTATTTTAGGTTTTTAATGGATTTAATGTCTCTTTTTGTAAGATTGTTTTTTAGTTTTCTGTTTTGTGAAATTATGTTGATGGTTTTGTGAGAAAATTCTTTGAAAAAATCGTTTAAGATGTTGTTTTTAGGTGTTTCTGGAAAATATAAATTTGTAATTTTACTTGGGAAGTTTGGCTGTTGGATGTCAATAAAATTATCTAAGTTGTCTTCTTTCAGTTGGTTGTGTTTGGTTGTTTCCTTGTTTTTCTTCTCTGTAGAAAGTATCACAAGTCTTCTGGCTAGGTCTTCTAAACATGTTTTGATTTCAATGGTTGGAATGTACCTAGGTGCTATTGCGAAGTTGAGTCCTTTGTTAAGTAGATGTTTCTCGTCTGTGTTTAATTGACGGTCGGATCTGTTAATTATAAGGTTAGTCAACGGTTTGTCGTTTTGGTGTCGATGGTTGAGAATTGACGATGGTTGAGTCCATGAGAGTGAATGAAGTTCAATGTTGAAACAACTTGTTCCATGACACATGACAGATCCAGATATTTTACACACAGTGCCCACTGATGAATAATGCAGTGAAGAACCATAGACTTGGAACAACCCAGACTTTCAACAGCTTTGTAAATTTGCCCAATTAAACCTTTTCCTGCACCAAACATTTTTACCATCATCTGCTGTAGCGCACTTCAACAGTTTCCATTTCAGGTTGTATTGAGTTTGTGATATTTTGACCTCTATGAGAACGTTCACACTTGAGGTTGGTTCCATGCATACTGTGCACAGCAGCTAATTCTTCAATCACTTCAAAATTAATGTTTACTCCGCGAATAAACAACAGTAACTGTGAAGTGTCAGAGACATCTGTTGACTCGTCAAGCGCGATTGAAAAACACTCGAACGCTTTGTCCTTGTATCTCTGCTGAGACACAATATTGCTTCCAATGTTCTCAACTCTACGTGCAACTATATTCGCCAAAAGGCTAATAGTCCTATATAAGTCTACTTTTTCTGGGCACATTTCTTTGGCTGCTTCAGCCACACATAATCTAATCAGCTCACCATCGGTAACTTGTTTTACTCGTTTGGCTAACAGGTGTGCCACTTGGAAACTTGCTCTTGTTGCAGCTTCATTCTCGGCTTTCTTCCTCTTAAATACAAACTGTTGTGACAATAAGTTACGTTACAAGGTTTAATATTTGTCTGAACGTAGATTTCTCGTAAAATGAGAATAGTTTGATGAGTGCTTGGTTTGGTAATGTCTACGAATGTTGCAGTATTTTAGCTCTGCGATAGTTTCGTTGCATATTAAGCACAGCGCTTTGTTACGCGATTTAATAACGAAGGTGTTCACACTCTACTGTTCTTTAAAAACACGACATTCAGAGCCAACTTTTCTCTTCTTTCCTTATCCTAACATAATAATTATGAATAGCTACGAACTCGAACATAGAGTAAATAGCAGTATTTGGTTGGTTGGTTGGTTTGGCATTTTAAGGCGCAAAGCAACTGCGTTATCTGCGCCAAACATCCGGTAAGAAGTTAAAATTAAAGTAAAATTATTAAAACTCGTAAAAAAATCAAGGTAAAATAAAACAGTTTAATTTTGAATTAAAAACTTATATAGCATTAAATCCAATTTTTATATCTAGTTTGCAACAGTAGGAGACAAACTACAGTAATACAAGTTTTAAAGAACTTTGTGTAGCATAATTTTAATTATCATAACTTGCCAGAATGACAAACGGGTAAGTTTAAACATCAGCGTTAGTCACCTGAAATTGGCCTTTCCTGGTTTCGAAGAAGAAAGATTAACCTTTCGAAAATACGCGGGTTATAATGGTTTCTATTTCAGTTTTGTCAAGAATTCTTGGTCTTACGTGTTTTTAGTACAGTATGAAGATGAAAGATTTCATTTGAGAAAGTCTTTTCTGATTGATGTTTCAAGTCGAAGTCGAGTGCTGTCGTCGGAACCTATACTGGGTGGGTGAGAGGAGGTTGTTTGATTCGAGGAACCAAACAAGACGACATTAACCATGCTCTCTAAGGTATCACAGAGAGAGCTCGTCAAAGCAATTGGACAGTAGTCTGAAGGAATCAGAATAGCAAGAGAAGCAGGGGATAGATGGCGCAGCATCTCGTAGTGTATACCATCAGGTCCGATCGATGTACTGCCAGACAGATGAAAGGCCAGTTTAAGTTCCACCAGTGTTAAGGGGTGATTATAGTAATAGAGACGATCAACTCGAAAGAAAAAAAGTGATCGCTAAGAAGGTGGAGGATGAAGCAGAAGTGCTAGATACCCGGCAAAAGCTTTCACCGACAGTATCGACGATGCTCTGGGTATTAGCTACTTTCTAGTCATCAGAAAGCAAGATCGTAAGGGGGACAGAATTATATTACCCACTGACCTTTCGAATCTTGTCCCTTATAACTGGCCCGGCATGGCTAAGCGTGTTAAGGCGTGCGACTCGTAATCTGAGGGTCGCGGGTTCGCATCCCCGTCGCGCCAAACATGCTCGCCCTCTCAGCCGTGGGGACGTTATAATGTTACGGTCAATCCCACTATTCGTTGGTAAAAGAGTAGCCCAAGAGTTGGCGGCGGGTGGTGATGACTAGCTGCCTTCCCTCTAGTTTTACACTGCTAAATTAGGGACGGCTAGCACAGATAGCCCTCGAGTAGCTTTGTGCGAAATTCAAAAAACAAACAAAAACAAACAAACCCATATAACTTTGGAACTAGTGGTAGAAGAAATGCTGGTTGTGAATTTAATTCAAGATTCCTTCTGCCTTTGACGTTTTACCCACCGAGTATGTGCACGCGCCTCTTGGAAAATGACGCAGTTTGAAAGTGTGGGATACCTAGGAAAAGTATCTCAGGCCCGTTTGTGAGACTTGTGTGCCATGTGGCAGGCAGGATTCCACCAAGGACGAGATATTATGGAAAACGTGTCGAGGTTTTAAGAATGCATTGAGCAATTGCCTGTATAATACAGTCAGTCACTGCTACCACACAATTGTCTACTGATGGGTTACAGGTGATGGTAGGATCAAGTTCTGCGAGAGTAGTGAAAGAGGCCTAGTTTGCTTGATCCAGCTTACACTAGGGCACGCGGGTCGGGTAGCATCGATCACGGCCAGTCTCTCTCAAACTTATAGGAAAATGATCACTGCCTCGTTGATTATTGTCAACCCTCTATGAAAAATGGGAAAACAGTGAAGGGGAACAAATTGAGAGATCAATAGCAGTAAAGGACTGACTTGGTGCATGAAAATAAGTAGAAGAACTGCTATTGAAAACAGATAGGTTGTGATCAGAGAGCATACCCTCTACAGAGCGACCCCTTCTATTAATATCAGCACTTTTCCAGAGAGGATGATGTCCATTTAAGTCCCACAGAATTAAAAAGTGAGATGGCAGCTGTTCAATGAAAGCATCAAGGTCTAATTGACCATAGGTCTCTCCAGGCGACAGGTAGAGAGAACAAACAGTGATGTACGACCCAAGGAAACACGGATGGCTACGGCTTCCAAGGGTGTGTCGAGTGGCAAAGACAGGGTGGGCATATGCTGATCAACCAACAGTGTCACCCCTCCATGCACTTGTCCATCACACTGCCTGTCATTTCTGTACAAGGAAAACCGCCGAAAGATGACTGTTTCAAAAATATTTCCTGTAAGGAAAGACATACAGGATGGTAGGAAGCAATCAGTGTTTTGATGTCATCCAGATTATAATGTAAACCTAGACAGTTCCATTGTATATAGATGGCCATTTTTATTTACGTGTAGGCGAATTGGGTGGAGAACCCTTCTGTTTACGACCATGTCTTTTTTCTTTACTGTATTTATTCGAGAGAGGTTTATCGACCTCCACAGATCCTGACCTGGGTCGATTGGGCAGGTCTTTGCTGTTGGAAGAAGATTCCGGCGATTGAGGACGTGAATGAATGATCGTTATGCATCTTGGGGTGGAAGAAGAAGATGTACCCGAAGAAAAGCCCATACCTGGAACCAAAGGAAGTGGATCTTGTGATTTGCCTGGAATGTATGTGATGGACAGAGATTGGTGTTGAAGTTGATTCATCAACTTTTTTAACCATGGAGGTCAAATACTTTTCATTTGTTTTGAGAACGATTCTTTTGGAGGCACAGAGAAATCCCCTGCACTCCCACTGTAGTAGTGGAACGTTTGTTTGTTTGTGTGTTTTTGAATTTCGCACAAAGCTACTCAAGGGCTGTCTGTACTAGCCGTCCCTAATTTAGCAGTGTAAGACTAGAGGGAAGGCAGCTAGTCATCACCACCCACCGCCAACTCTTGGGCTATTCTTTTACCAACGAATAGTGGGAGTGACCGTCACTTTATAACGCTCCCACGGCTGAAAGGGCGAGCGTGTTTGGCGCGACGGGTATGCGAACCCGCGACCCTCAGATTACGAGTCGCACGCCTTAACACGCTTGGCCATGCCGGGCCTTGTAGTGGAATGAAATGCAGCAACATATGTCTGAGATGAAGTGGAGGACAGCAACTTTCGAGCCTCAGAGTAAGTAATGTTTTGAATCGTTTTTAAACGCTGCACCTCTTTTTCTTCCAACCATTTAGGGCAATAACGAAAGTAGGATGGGTGAAAGCCATTGCAATTGACACAATGAGGGTCCATTTCACTCTAAGAGGCATCGTAGTTCCTTGACGTGTGACTGAACCACTGACACTGGAACATCTGAGAGGGTTTGAAATGTATCGCTGTACCCTGCAATTAAGATAGCCTGCCTTGTTGCTGGCAGGTAGGCGTGGTGATGTTAATGTCGGAATGAGAACATTGGTCAGCATCGTAATTCCATCTTTGCGAGTGCAGATACGCCTCACTGCAGAAACTCCTTATGTGGAGAATCCAGCGAGAATCTCTAATTTGGGGATGTTCTTCAAATCCCTCTCAACAATAATTCCTTGTGGTGAATTCAAAGTACACGTAGCATGAGGTGTAACTTTAATAGGTATATCCCCAATCGTCTTTGAATGCAGAAGGAGTTCACTGTGTTGAGATGTGAATGTTTCCACCAATATATCACCAATTAAAGCTTCTTTACTGACCTTTGAGAGCCAGCAAGTCCTTCTGGTCCTTTCTAAATGAAAAATGAAGATATTTTCCCTGAAGGTTTGTCTGAAGGAGAATGTAGTATAATAAAACGAGGTACAGATACAGTATTACAGATGTTGAACATTGCTGCTCAGAATCTTCAAGACGTGGGCGTTTACCTATGGACTGTTTCTCACTATTTTAAGTTTTTATTTGAAGGTTCCATAAAAAAAGGAATATTTTGATGCCCACTGACCCCATCCACCATGGAGCCCTACGAGGGGACGCACTACAATGCCAAAAAGGACACTGCAGCAACGCCAAGGTTTTGTGAACACTATACCTAAACACCAGCATCAGATACAATGTCCACAACACCTGCTGAGAACATCAAATACTGGGACTTGGTTGACCCTAGCCCAAGTGGACCAGCCGACTGACCCAAGGTGGCCACCCTAAGGCCGCCCGTCTACAGAATTCAAGGCCAAATTGGTGTGTTAGGGTTGTACCCCTCAACTATCAGGATCCTCTCGTACCCTTCACGGGTCACCACGCATGGCAAACACTTGGGTGGATGTTTAGATCCCAGAAGAGGTAAACTGAAAGAACAAAAACTTCCCTGGGAGGTCCCCTCATCACGTACAGGAATCCAAACCGAGGGTAGTAGTGGTACGAAGTACAGTAGCATATGTCCAAGGTGAAGTTGTGGACAGTAACTTTTGAACCTAAGGATAATTTATGTTTTGAATCGTTTTCAAATGCTGCACCTCTTTTTTCTTCCAACCACTTAGGGCAAGAACGAAAGTAGGATGGGTGAGAGCCATTATGTTTAACGCAGTGAGGGTCTGTTTCAACTAAAAGGCATCGTGGTCCTTGCCACCACAATGAACACATGTCAAGGAACTATGACATGATGTCTTTGAGTGATCGAACCACTAACACTGGAAACATCTGAGAGGATTTGGAATACATGGCCATACCTTGTAATTAAGATAACTTACCTTAATGGTAGGTAGCAGGAAGACGCGGTGATGTAAGTGTTAAAATGAGGATGTTGTTTGGCATCATAATTCCCTCTTTGCGAGTGGAGATACGCCTTACTGCAAAAACTCATTGGTTGGAGAAACCAGCGAAAATCTCCTAATCGGGGATGTTCTTTAAATCCCTCTCGACAATAGCACCTCCTGACTAATTCAAAGTAGCACTGGGAGTAACCTCAATGGGTATATCCCCGATGACTTTTGAATGTAAGAGGGGTTCACTATGTTTAGATGTAAACGTTCCCACCAATGTCACCAGAGTGAAGCTTTTTGACTGACTTTGGAGAGCCTCTAAACCCTTCTGAATAAAAAAGAACCTGAATAAAACCTAAAGGTTTCTCTGAAAGATAATGTAATATAAAGAAATGAGGTACAGGTGTTACCAAATGTTGAACATTACTGCTCAAACTCGTAAAACTACAACATATCATGACTCGTCCACTTCTGGCATACGCAATAACAAGATAAGTGGTGTCACCAGTAGATGACTCTACTATTATTGTAAAATTTGATAAAAGGAAGAAAATTTGTTATTTAAAGTAATTTTTAAGGTATCAAACCTGTATTTAACTTATTACTGTAGTTTAATGGTCACTTGGTTATTTGTGTTTTAAATATATGTATTTATTTTGTACAGATATGATGGTGAAATTTTAACATAAGTTTTAATACCCATAATAACCGTCTTGAGATACAGTTCTAACAGATGTGCAAACACCAGAAACTCGCCTATGAAAGTTTATGACAATTCTTAGTAGTTTATAGGGTTACTTATATCCAGATTAATTGTTATTTTTATTTAAAACTTTGTTAGTTCAACATTCCTTTTCATTACATCATATTACAAAACTATCACTCCAATGAGAAATAGAGAAAACAAATGAATACACAGCACCTCCGGGAACCCATCTGAATAATTTAAAGATTGGAATTCTTGAATTTGGGGTTCGAGTATTTCGGCGGATAAAACTCCTGATAGACCATTCTGGAGCTCTTCACTAAACAAACAAGGCAATGAAGTGAAATAACACACTACAAAATGTATTTACCGAGAGGAACTATCTGGCTACGTTTACCATGCCCCCCGCGAGTACAGCGGTAAGTCTACGGATTTACAACCCTAAAATCAGGGTTTCGATTCCCCTCGGTGGGCTTAGCAGATAGTCCGATGTGGCTTTGTTATAAGAAAAGCACAAAGCACGTTTTCCATACATTTAATATAACAAAAGCAAACTTTTTCTTGACAATAGCCTATAATAAACACTGACAGGTATCGAACACAACTGACATCACTACACTTTATATGTAAAAACGGCTCGACCTTCAAAACGTTGTTCGCTCCTCTACGTAAAAAATTTTCTCAACCCAAACGAGCCGTTTTTACATATATAGTTTTCTCTACAAGTGGATTTTCTTGACATCACTGATTATTACTACACTTTGTATATCAACCGACTTACATCATCCGATATTGTTTTAGTATTAATAATCGCTTGGGAAACTTTATTGGTTATTTTTCAGAGGATTTAACCAATGCCTTTCCATCTTACCAACGATGCGTAAAACGTAATTTTTAATAACTGTCTAAAATACTGTTAAAAATATGAAATTTCACACTGAGTGGCAGGAAGAAATAATTATTTCAAAATATCAATAATTACTTTACTAACATTTCAAACTGTAAATTACATTTTTGAAGCTGAATTGTTTTCACCCATTATGTTGTTTCATTGTAATGCATTAACAATATAATAAAAAATAGTATGAAATATATTATTTCCATTAATTTTTAATTATGAAATATGCAATTAATTTATTACAAAGTACAATGTACCCTGATGTTGCGTACGAGTAAATTATACACCACAGGATAATTTTTACAGAACCTGAAATGCGTGGTAAAAGCTTTAAACACAATCAAGTGTTGTTTACAAAAGGAGTATTTGATAGTTTGTCACAATATGTTTATATACTTTTAATATTTACTAAGCAATGTTGCTGTAAAAGAATAGCCTTAAAGACAAAGATGCCTCTCACTTGATCATTGTAAGGGTTTTGTTTTGGAATTATAACCCTAAAAACTGTGTTTTGATACGTGTGGTAGGCACAGCACAAATATCCCATTGTGTAGCTAAATGTTTAACAACAATGACAAAAAATACAAAGATTGAATGAGTTAAACTTTTATTTTATTTGTAAAGTAATGTTAAATGTTGAATATGTTTTCAGACTTCCATTTATTTCTTCATAAATTTAATAATCAGTTGAGATTAGTTGTTCTACTTTGTCCAGTAAATACACACACGTCGCTGAACCTTTAGTAATCTTTATGTCAATAGTAAGAAACAGTCTTCCTTATACCTGAAACATTTAACAGTCAACTTCCTGATACAATACTGCAGATAGAGAACCAAGAGGGCTTCTAATCTAAATTTGTAAACCATAACAGTGAGTGATGAAGAATTAAAAATTAATTATTATTTTTCTACTCTGTGAATTTAGAATAATTACTGTCAAGGTCACTTTTTATTTCCAATATCCAGTTATAGAACATTAGTGATAAATTTATTCCGCCTGATTGTTTAGCGGTAAGATAGAAAGTTCGTAACACTAAATTAAAAGATTCAACTGCTGTGACCAGTAGATTAACTCTTGAGAATAGCAAAACAAAACCAAATAAATATAAATTAATCATATGGATTACAATAAAAACAACCTTTACAATAGTAAGAAATCTGAGTTTTTATAATTATATCATTTCGACTAATACCATCGATACTGTGGGTCGAAACGTTGTAATTATTAAAATAAGGACTTGCCCATTGATGAATTGGTTGTTGTGGTATTTGTTAATAAATTACTTAGTTCAGTAGGTTTAACTTTAAAATACACAGTTATAAAGTTTATCTTTTAATTTTTATATACTTCAACAAACAAAGTTGAACTGTTTGTTGAGATTGTTTCATTACTAAGTTTTTGGCGTTTTAGTTTAACAAATTTTCCGACGTAATTATAAAATGTTTACAGAAAATGTTTTACTACTTCTATCAGCCCTATTGTAATAAGGAAAATGCTTTTTTCACGTGATTTGGCATTCTTTCTTGATTGGTTGAAGATAAAAACTCAAAAACCTGTTACCAGTTGTCAGAAACAAGAAACTTTATAATCAAAGTTGGAAAAATATTTTACCAGAAAAGAAAAAAAAAAGGTTTCCAAAATTTTAATTTCGACAAGATATCCAGTGTATTTTCTGTTAAAACCACAAATAATATATACTCTTCAAAACAAGAAACGCAAAAGGGATAATTTTGTTATTTTAAAGAGAAATATATGTAATAACGTTACAAGCTCAGAGTATGTGATGTTACACGTGTTAAGACACTGATTGTCAGACCAAATGACAACAAAAGTTATGCACTTTGAAAACGGAGGAAAACATCGGATTTTTCGCCAAAACGCATGCGTGTCCAATAAATTTGTTTGAGAGATCTGCATGTTCTGCAAGTGCAACATGTGCAAAATCCCTATAAAAGTGACGGGTTCTCGGTTTCCATAGCTCAGTGTTAAGCCACCGACACGCAATACAGTTACGCTAAGACAGACTGAAGCACAACGCAACAACGCCATTGGTCGCTTGGAAGCAGGCAAATCTCGATCAGATGTTGCCAGAGCTGTGAATGTCCACCCAAGCACCATCACAAGGCTATGGAATCGTCACCAACAACATGGATCAACTCGTGACCGTCCACGATCTGGCAGACCTCGTGTGACCACGCCCGCATAAGATCGCTACATCCGGTTACGTCACCTTCGGGATAGGACCACCACTGCGACGGCTACTGCCTCAACCATACCAGGGCTGCGTAGGATTTCCGATCAGACCGTACGCAACCGTCTACGAGATGCAGAAATCCGACCTCGACGATCAGTCAGAGACGTCATCCTCACCCAGCAACATCGTCAAGCACGGCTGCAGTGGACTCGAGCACATCGGGTATGGCCTCATCGACGATGGAGGCATGTTTGGTTCAGCGATGAATCACGTTTTATGCTTCGTAGGCAGGATGGAAGGACCCGTGTTTACCGTCGCCGAGGTGAACGTTTTGCAGCAAACTGTGTGCAGGATGTTGACAGATTTGGTGGTGGCAGCATCATGATGTGGGCTGCCATCGCCTACAATGCCAGAACAGACCTTTTGCACATTCGAGGGAATCGTACGGCTCAACGATACGTCGACGAGATTCTTAGGCCCCATATGCTACCCATCATGGTGAACGTCAACGACGTTTTTCAACATGACAACGCCCGTCCTCACACAGCCCGACTCACCACTGTCTTCTTGAGACACCACAACATCAACGTTCTAACCTGGCCCTCGAGATCGCCAGATTTAAACCCCATCGAACATCTTTGGGACGAGTTGGACCGACGTCTGCGACGGCGACAACCTCAACTGCAGACTCTACCTCAGCTTGCAGCAGCTTTGCAGGCTGAGTGGACAGCCATTCCATTGGATGTGATTCGTCATCTCATCGCTTCCATGGGCAGGAGATGCCATGCAGTTATTGATGCTCACGGGAGTCATACTCGTTATTGACGTTGAGTGACGTTAAACTTCATCTAGTGAGCGTGGACTTCGCCTTTGCAGACTTTGGATGTTCAGCAGTGAATGTGCAAAGTTTCACACATGTCATACAGAACTACCCGGAATAAACTTGTTAACAATTTGTCTCATATTTTGCCTTTTGCGTTTCTTTTTTTGAAGAGTATATTTTATGTCCTAGTGCTCAGCTGTAAATCTGAAGACATATAAAGCCCAAAATCTGGTTTTAGATACATGTGGTGGGCACAGCATTAATAATAATTGAATTTGTGGTTACTACAAACAAAGTAAAAAAACAGACAATATATTTAATGTAAAAATTCGTGTTTTCTCAGCTTCATTATAAACTGAAGACTTTGTTTCCAGCAATAACATGTTTTATTTGGTATAATATGGACTTTTTCTTGGCAAGCTAATTATGAAATAGTTCGTTATTATTAGTCGTTTACTTTCCGAGTTCCAAGGGGATGAGCTACAGAATCCCATGAAGATTACCTAAACACGATGGATAGAGTTTTGACAAAAGATATCCGAATTTATCTTTGTTTATGGCTGGCTGGCTTGTCCATATTTTCACATAAGACTGCAGGGCCTGTTGTATTGACAACAACCGATCGCCATCTAGTAGTAAGAGCTAATAAAATATGGGATCATGAAAATACACAGAAAAGTTGAGTAACTCATGGCTTTCGTTTATACAACAATATAGTGAAGAAATATTTGAAAAGAGCTATCAGTAATTAAAAATATTCATATTACATCGTCTCACAATATAAATAAAATGACTACTTGATCAAAATATTGGTTATTCTTGAGAACTCTACCACATTATCAGTGCCCCTTAGATAATTATCATCCAACATGAGAAGCATTCCAAAGATACCCGAAAGAACTTAGAATTAAAAACGTCGTAGACATTTGACTGTTGACGAGACGACACCAGGTAAACCATCATAGTATATTAAGTTACTATTTTGTGTTATATATTATGGATATAATTATCCAAAATTCACTAAAATCACGAACTAAACGCAAAATTAGTTAATAATACAACAACATTGTACACGCCATGGTACCAAGTTTAATAGTTTAAAAATTATAGTTTGTATCAACACAATCCGAACAATTTTACACTGCAGTACTTGATGTAAAACGAATCTTTTTTTTTCTTATAAAATGTTCACTTTTTCTAAATTTTTAAATGCGACTCTATCTAAAACAGCGGAGTGTTTGCTAACACTATTTCCTAAGCCTCTCACTGGTTGTAAAGTGATTGTTACTTACTAGGTGTCTAAATTTTGTTTCTCATTTCAATAATTTAATTCAAATTCATAGAATGACCTTATGTGAATATACAATTAAATTATTTATACAAAACTTTACACCTACAAATTGTACTGGTCTAAGTACCCGTGGAATGTAAGGTGAGAAACTTTCGACTATAAAATTTTGTTTTTGTCCCACAGTTCGGTTTCCACTTTAATATGTTGTCACCTTAGTTACAAAATCCAAATTTTCAATAATATTTTGATTCGATTTAAATCTTGTATTTCACAGTTTGTATTGGTTAGAAGTGTAACAATACTGTTGAATCAATTGTTGTAATGAAATGACGTAAGCAAAAGAGAAGGAAAATTACAGAAATGTAAAACTGATAAGTGAGGGATAACAGTGGGAAAAGTGCCGCAACACCAACAATAGCAGCCATTAACATACAACCGCAACTAAATAGAATAAGTGAATACTGTAAAAAAAAAAAATAGAATTAAAATAAACACAGCAAAAATACAACTTGTAGTTTTTACGAAATTAACAAAACACAAAAAATTACAGCCAGAAATATATATGAATGGTACACTACTTCAGATTGCCACATCGGCAAAATGTTTAGGTCAAACCTACGATTCAAAATTAACTTAGATTAACCATGTCAACGAAATTAAAAATAAAGCCTGGCGAAGAACCAACTATGCTAGGAATGTAACTGGTAAAACAGTGGAGCATCTACAGACAACATACTAAAAATCTATAAAACATATATTAGACCAGTAACAGACTACGCATCTCCAGCATGGATAACTGTAAGTGACAAAATAATTAAAACCAAACTACAAACAATCCAAAACACACTCCTTACAACAGCATACAGAGTTCCAAGAACTACATCATCTCAATTCATACACAAATATTCGAACATACCAACCATACCAGATAGACTCCTACGGAGTACAGTAACGTACTTCGATAAAAATTGGATGAAAAACGAATTAATATGCGAACTAGATAGACACCTCATACATGATGAAGTTAGTCCTAAACATCTCTCCCCGATAAATATATATTTTAAATATAAAAAAATAAATAATAATAAATATATAATAAAAATGTATGTATGTATATGTATATATATATATAAATACACATACACACACATAATGAATAAAAAAATTTTAAAAAGTGCCACCAACAAACTTGACATCCAGCTGATAGGGCAAAATAATAACCATATATGTGCCACAATACACGGACATTGCCCTGAAAAGGATCGGAGTGATATTCAGTTCACTCTGACACAAAAATGAAGTAATTATCACGATCAAATACTGCAAGACCACATAAGTACGGGGAGGAGGAGAGAACCTGACCCTTCAGTGTACGAACATACAATACCCAAACACCGAGAGAGAGAGTGGGAAAAGTCAGAAGATGTTAAAAGTAAATTTATAAAAAAGAAAATTTATTTTTTAAACTTAGTTAAGAAATTGTATCTAGGGTATAAATAAAGGGTCGTTCTTCGCGATCGCGTGTAAAACAGTTTGTTGGTGTGGATCTCAGAGAAACAAGCTTGAAATGTAGCAAGTCATACTTGTGGTGCGTAGATTTATATATATATATATATCTTATATGTTTGTAGTATATGAAATATAAAAATAGAGCGAACCACAAAATGTTTTATCATTAGATTGTTTTTTTAACAGCATCTATGTGTGTATTTTAAAGTCCAATCAATACACAATTTACTGGCTGTGATAAAAACAAATTGTAAGATTGTGTGATACTCTAGAGTAAGTGTGTTAAATGGGTTTTGGTTTTCTTGTTTGATGTTCCACGTTTGTATATAAAGTGTTCTGCTAAAAGCCACTCAACAGTAACATACTATTATGTCACATGTTGATATGTGAATCACAGTGTTATTAATTCCTAACAAGTTAGTGTGGAATATCCTGTTTGTTATCAACATTATTCATACCTGTTCTACTGTTACTTAAAAAGTTAATGTTGAACTTTGACATCATCAACAGATTTTCAAATTCAGCGCGAGAAGTGGCTGTCATAAACAATGTTTGTTTGTTTGTTTTGGAATTTCGCACAAAGCTACTCGAGGGCTATCTGTGCTAGCCGTCCCTAATTTAGCAGTGTAAGACTAGAGGGAAGGCAGCTAGTCATCACCACCCACCGCCAACTCTTGGGCTACTCTTTTACCAACGAATAGTGGGATTGGCCGTCACATTATACACCCCCACGGCTGGGAGGGCGAGCATGTTTAGCGCGACGCGGGCGCGAACCCGCGACCCTCGGATTACGAGTCGCACGCCTTACGCGCTCGGCCATGCCAGGCCTTATCATAAACAAAGACGGACGAATGAACGGACAGAGACAGTCCACGATATATATAAAACAAGTAGTACATAATGTTCTCTGTCCAGTGGCATTCAAATGTTGTCTACAGCTACTTTCAAAGCCGACCTTCGTTGTTAGTTGTTCAGATCGAATTCTGTAACATCATAAGAGGGTATAATAAAAAAGTTGTAGTAAGTAAACCACAAAGAAAATTGTACGAAAAACGAGACATGAGTAATTAGTATATGAAGAAATGATAATTAGTTAACAAATACAATCATAGAATTTGGGGTTAGGTGTTAAAAACCAGTAGGTGGATTGTATACTGGAGAAACTCGTCAGAGTTCACATGTAAACAAACATGAAAGTCTGGATTGGTTTTTCATTTTTCTTTGAAAGTTACAAAGTGATAAATTATAAATTATTTCTGAGTAAAAGTATTTGTACAAATTTAGAATTACGTTTTACTTAAAGTTTAAAACTTGATATATGTGTGTGTACTCAACATTTCAAAGTTTCAAGTCGTAATAGTACGAAAAACAACAACCGGTAAGTTAAAAGAGCACAGTTTAAAAACAACAAACAAACAGAGCAATACTGTGATTGGTAACTGCTTTTTTACAATTCACAAATTAGGTTTTACTTTCACATTAGTTTCAACCCCACATCACACGCACAGGATTTCTTTTGGTAAAAGACGTCGGAATTTCTCTTTGTTCATGACTTTTATATATTTACGCCTATGAAGATTGTGTGGCATGTTATACTGACAAAACCAAAAGCCATTTGCTAGTAAGAGCTAATGAAATATGGGATTGTTCATCAAAACACACAGAAACGTTAATTAACCACTGTTCTTCCTTTATAAAAAATCTGTTTTTTCTCCTTTTTATAAATTTAAGTATCTGACTCATCTCAACCATCTAAGTCCTGAAGAAATCTTTCAAAAGAACTGTCACTAAATAAAAATATCCATGTTTATCGTCCGACAGTACTATTGTTAATCTTCACTGAAATGTTTGTTTTTGGATTTCGCGTAAAGCTATATAAAGACTGATTCTTACTAACGAGTAGTGTGATTAGCCGTCACTTTATAACGCCCCCATACCTGAAAGGGGAAGTATGTTTAGTTTGACCAACATTCGAACTCACGACCCTGAGATTACGAATCGAGCGCCCTAACCGCCTGTCCGTGCCGTGCGTAACTAAAATGACTACTTGATCAAAATGTTGGTTATTCTTGACAACTACAACATTTAAAATCGTTATCAATACCTCTGAATCGATTATCATCCAAAGTGAGAAAACATTACAAATATACCTGGGAGAATAAAAGTGTCTAAGATATTTGACAGATTGTGAGACAACGAAAGGTAAACCACCATAATATATTAAGTTGCTACTATAGTTGTCACAGATATAATTATCAAAATTTCTCCAAAATCACTAACTAAAATAAAGTTAATTAATAATACAACAGAACAGTATATGCTATATATTAACAATTGCAGTATTATATAATGTTGGCTCGGCCTGGCCACATGGTTAAGGCGCTCGACTCGTAATCCGAGAATCGCGGATTTGAATCCTTGTCATACCAAACATACTCGCCCTTTCAGCCGTGGGAGCGTTATAATTTGACGGTCAATCCCACTATTCATTGGTAAAAGAGTAGACCAAGAGATGGCGGTGTGAGGTGATAACTAATTACTTTCCCTCTAGTCTTACGCTGCAAAATTAGGGACGGCTAGCGCAGGTATCCCTCGTGTATCTTTGCGCGAAATTAAAAAAAAAAAACAATCAAAAAGAATTATGTAATTTTTTTTTTCTTATAGCAAAGCCACATTGGGCCATCTGCTGAGGGAAATCAAACCTCTGATTTTAGCAGTGGAAGTCCGTAGACTTATTGCTGTACCAGCGAGTGAGATTTTGTGTTGATAAATCCAGTTAAAGAAATATTGACATAATGTTTTCTAATCTTACTATAATATAAAGGATATGTCGTGTGTATCTGAATCTATCTATGTATATTACCAAAATAATAAATACATCTTGGCACTATTTATCAAATGGCACCACAAAAAAATCTATAAATAAAACTCCCACTTTGGTATTCAACATTCATACAATTATAAAAATTACTACAATACGTACAGGAAACCTTTGTTTATTACAGAACAGAATGTTAATAACTTTCTTGTAACAAGAACCCGACTTTCACTAGGACTAAATCTGAAGGTTTGATTATATCTTTATTGATGTAATTTATACATATAATTTTACAATATTGCGGTTCTTAAAAAACATGTTTTTAATGAACGGTACCACTTCTAATAGATAAAAACATAATATTTTGTATCAATAGAATCCGAATACTTTTCTTGTGCACTATTTTTCATAAAAAATCAATACTATACTTTGCAATTGCTACCACAAACAGCCGAGTTTCCGCTAACACTAATTGCTAATATTCTCACAGAACGTGAATGTTACTTATTAATTGTCTAACTTCCGTTTTACATTTCAATAATTTAATTCAGATGTATAGAATGACGTTATGTGAATATATAATTAAAATATTTATACAAAACTTTATACCTACAAATTGTATTGGTCGAAGTACCCGTGAATGTAAAGTAAGAAACTTTCGACCATAACATTTTGTTCTGTCATCGCACAGTTCAGTTTGGATTTTATTTTAGTATCTCGTCTCCATAGTTACTATATGCAAATATTCAATAGTATTGTGGTTTTATTTCATTATTGTATCATTGTTCTTCTCATTAGTGATACAATTTATGTTTCACTGCTAACTATTTCTAGTTTATTCATATGACATTTAATTATTTTATGCAAACTTGAGTGTTTTAGATTCATATTTTATGCATATAATTTCGTACAATTTGCGAAATGTAGTTGTAATATATAATATTAAATTTGGGCATTCATTTGATAAAAGAACCGATTTTAATTTAGACATATCAAAACTTTTCTGAATTAGTATTAAGTTCAACAAGAAAAGAAATTCAAATAAAATTAATATTTTGAAATACAAATATTGTTTGGGGTAAAAGAGCTGTTTGTATGATCGCTAGGCGGAGCTAGCAGTGGTGCATGTGAAACTTGTACGCTTTTGAAGCATGGTTTAGTTGTCTTTTTATAAATTACGTTTGATGTAAAGCAACTTATATTGCCAAAGTTGAGCTGGAATAAATTTGTGTTTAAGAGTAATAATTTCAGACGGGAGTGAAAATTGGCAGGGAGGCAGTGTACTTGAAGTGTTGATCGCTGAATTTGCTTGATACTGATGGTATCGCTTTTCGGACTTTTGCCTTAGATCACAGTGTAGTATCTGGACCGGGCTTCGCTGCTGTGTCGACATTCACGTGTATTTCGTCGTTTTGTGAGTATTGTTTTGCGTTTATTCCTTAGTGCTCTACCTTGGACAAGTTTTGTTCTGCGTAGCGTACTTCTATTTGTGTCTGTACCTCCTCGTGGATAATAGCCCTCCGCCACGCCCGCAGTGGAACTGGTCGTGCAGGGGGAGGGGCGTGTTTCATCGCGTGTGCTGTCGAGTTCAACGTCGTCCTTCATCTAGCTTCCATCCTACAGCGGGTCGGTATGGCTACGGCCATCCGGTCTCATTTCGTACGGCCGCGGTCCATCCGCTTCGTGGTGCTCGCGGCCTCGTTATCCTCAGCGGTTATAGACGATGTGAATACCGAGTAGCCGTTACTTGGCGACGCTAGCTTCGTCAGTCCACGCCCAGACCTTACTCAACAGAGGAGACTTTCCTTTTGCTGAACAATTGTAGAGCCAGCCGGTCAGAACATTAAGCGTATGACCCTTCAGTCGGCTCCTTGGGAGATGTTCCATGACGCCGTCAAGGACGAGTTGTCGGCGTACGGGACCGTGAAGAAGATTGAGCATGAAACATACCAGACGCATCCGGGAGTGTGTACTGAGAACCGGCAGGTGTGTATAGATATGAAGAAGTTGGTTCCCCACTTTGTGACGAGACACGGCTTCCAGGTTATGGTGAACTATTCCGGTATGCGGCGATTGTGACTCCGTTGTGGCCTGAAAGGTCATCAGTTAAGTGCATGCCAGAAAACCGCGGTGCAGAAAGTGTCTGGCATTTGGACGCATTGATGATGAATGCACCATTGTCTGTTTTATTTGTGAAGGTAATCACTTGTCCTCGCGTTGCCTGAGGCGTGTGACAACAAATGCCGCGGTGACTGCAGGGCAGCCACGCGCGAAGAAGGCAAACGGGTGGGGGATTCCACTATCCCGCCCCCGACATCGAAGGCCGCTGAGGGTGGGATCTCTAAAGGGGCGCCGGCCCCGGCAGTCGCCGAATCCCGGGAGGGAGGGTCTCAGTCCCCTGAGTAGGGCTGGGTCTCTCCAGCCCACGTTGTGGAGGCTTTGGCCTTTGTGGTGGTAGGAGACACTTTGGGAGCCGTTCGGGTGGAGGGGGGGGCCTCTGAGGAGGCTCAGGCCCATTCTACTGTCCCCAGTCTTGATGGGGCCCCTAAGGGGGCTCTGCACAAACCAGGTGATGCTGGGGTGCCCCCATCTCTGTGGAGGCTCAGGCCTCTGTGTCTGGTGGTGAGGGGGTTGGTTGCTGTGTTGGCGCCCACGCTCTTACCACTCCAGTAAGTGTTGGGTGGGATCCTCTGAGGAGGGTCCAGCTCCCTCTGTTCATGGTGGGCTGGCTGGGGGAGATGGTGCCTCTGAGGTGACCCAGACTTCCCCTGCTGGTGGGGATGTGGCTGGAGGTTTTGAGAGACCCCTGCCCATGCCTAGGGCATAGTGGGTATTCTGGCCCTCTTCCCCGACGCTGGTTTAGCTTTGACCCCAATGGTGGACGAGCTCCCATCACCTGGCTCTTTTGACTGTCTGGTCGATTTTCCCAGTCTCCCAGGGCTGGGAGATGAGAATCATGGGAAGCAGGCGCCCTGCAGCCCCGTGCCTTTTCCAGACTTTAGTTTTTGTAGCGCAACAGTGGTGGTCGGATGCTGGCAGTCACAGCTGCGAAGCGGGGGTAGAGTTGGGTAGCCTCAAGAAGCTGCTCGCCCTCCACCTCAGTTTGTCCAGTCAAAGTAACAGTGTCACTGATTGGTTGATGGGATTCTCCTGCATCACATTAAACATTCAGGGGATGCATGGCATTGATAGCAATTCTATGCATTTTCCCTCTTCAACTGCTTTGCAGTTGATGCAATTTTTCTGCAGGAGACCCATTTTGCCTCTTGAAGAGACCACCTTTCCTTTTCTTTCCGCTATCCTATCCGTACCTTCTGGTCGTTTGGCACGACACGTGCGCGGGGTGTGGGGATCCTTTTTCACCACATTTGAATGGCACCATCCTTGCATCACATAGTGATGGTGAGGGGTGGGTTGTGTGTGTTGATGTTGTCGCTGGGGGTCGTAAGATTCGGCTTGTCAATATCTATGCACCTGTCTGGTCTGGGCAGGTGGAGCCCTTCTTCTCGGGCTTGGACAGGTTCTTGATTACACAGGCCAATATCGTTCTTGATGGCGACTTCAACTGCATGTTAGATCCTCATCTTGACAAGATTGGGGGCAATCCTCTTTCTGGTGATCAGTGTATGTGGTCTCTGCATGGGATGCTGTCAGATTTCGAATTTTTCGATGCCTGGCATGTGTTGCATGGGTCTGCTTTTGTGGCCACTTGGACCAGTCAGTGTTTTTCTTGTCTCCTTGACAGGTTCTATGTAACATCTGGCCTTTGGCCTTGGGATGTTTCGTTTTATGTGTCCGACCATTGGACACTACTCATCATATTCCAGGATTTTGTTCCCGTTTCTCGGGGCCCTGGTGTATGGAGGCTCAATTTCTCCCTCCTTGCCAAGGATAACGTTGGAGACGAATTGATTGCCCTTGTCTGGGGCTCTGTTCTGTCGAGTCTGTCACTGGGTCCTGGTGGATGGGTCTCAAGGAAGCACGTGACTCCTTGTTGAGGTAAGCTGGCATGCAGCATTCGTCTGCCCTCCACATGGCTTTGCAAGGCAAGCAGGATATCTTGCCTGCTTTGCTCCGTGGCAGGCTGATGGATGGTTGGGTCCTCTCGTACATCGAGAACCTATGTAGAGAAATAGATTTGGATTATTCCAAACTATTCCATGCTGCAAGCATCTCTAGTCTGATGGAAAATCTCGATTCCAGAACTGTTAATAGAGTTCCGCTGTGCAAGGCACGGGAGATAGTCAAGAACAGACATATCTCCAGTCTGGTGTTAGAGAATGGTCAATCGTCATCTGACATCTCTGACATTCTAGACGCGTGCCTCGGCTATTACCGCCGTGTATATTCGGCTTCACCCATAGACGAGGGGTTGTGGGACGACATTACTCGGTTTTTGCTCTTCCTCGACCCTTCCATTCACAAACAGCTGGTGACACCCATCAGCTTAGGTGAATGTTGGTCCACCATTCAGTCCGTGCTGCTCAGTAAGTGTCTTGGGCCAGATGGGCTGCTGGTGGAATTGTACTGACGAAATAGGTTTTTTAACAGCTGTATGTCCACGGGGTGTATGCTGCCAGGAACGCTGGATGTAAAGATATGCCCAGCCAGGCATATAATAGTCTTTCTTTGATACCTATACAGTAACAATATAATAAAACCTACTAATCTGAAAACCCATGATTACAATTCTCACAAAACTAAAGTGTTAGTTAAACTTGAAATGGTAAACTGACTAGTTTTTAATTTAGTTGTTGGATTTTATTCATTATAGAAATCACATCACAATTAATTGTAAATGTAAATATCTACTGGGAATACTGTTAAGGAAAAGTTATGATTTGACAACCTTTCATATCTCTCGATGTTGATATCATGATATATACATATATTTGAGCATTACGTAAAGTTAGACACAGGAGGTTTATATATCTATTTCTTAACTTTGAAAAATTTAAATACAGGAAATATAATACAAATTTCAACATAACAAATCTGTAGTAAACGAAGACAGAAATAAAATGATTTTTTCATCTTTAGATAAACCGAACGTTATATAATTTTTACAAGTAATAAAAAAAGAGCAATTAATTAAACTTTAACCTTCGAGATGACCTCAAGAGATTTATTGGAGTTGTTTGTTAGTTTGTAGTTAAACAAAAAGTTATAGAATGGGATATTGGTGCTTAGCCTACCAACCTGATGTTAAGCGTTATAAGTCCGAAAACATGCTTCTAAGTTAGAGAGTGGCTCATTGGAGTTGATGAAACAGTGAAAGGAAATCAAGAACAAATGAAATAAAAAATTAGTAGAACGAGATAGAAAAATAAAGTATTATAAAAAAGTAAGAAATTATTTTAATGAGCAAGAAAATTCAAATATCAGGAAGAAAAGAATGTTTAAAAATGTAATAGGTGTAATACCAATATTGTATTACAAGTGTAATTGTAATCATTCTTTGACAACTTCTGACATCAAATATTAATCCACTGTCTTATTGTTTGCAGTAATTGATAACATATTAACCACCGAAAATAAGTTAACCGAAAAAAAATATATATATAATACACTATACTATAGATTCAATCTTTCAGGTAAATACCCTTCTGGTATCTGTATCGGAACAGTAACTTCCTAAACGAAAAAGTTCCCAATACTTGGTCTGATGTATAATGTGGAATGGTGATTTAGGCACAAGCTCTAATATTATTCAAATACCTAACCTATTTTAGGTTACTTTATTGGTGATTGAAGAGAACTCCTTCATTAATATTATACATATATTTTAGTGCTTACTCTTGTTTCTGTATACTTTTCTTTTTTGCATGTGACGTTATTGTTAACATTGTATTGCGCAATTCTTGCCTGTTGTTGAAACTTGTAGTGAATTCTTGAAAGTGAAAAGAAACAATATTTGTTTGAAGAAGGCGCACGAGAACAGTTTCAAAATTTCTACAAACTCGTGTGATTCTTGTTAAAAGCCGAGAGGCGAAAAACAGAATATTGTTGGTGAGTGTTCTATAAGCATAGGAAGCTATAATGGTGATAACGTTTATTAATTGGAAAGCTACAGAACTGGTTCAGGAACGTAAACTGATTTCGAGCATTACCAACCGTTCAAATTCAATAACTTCAGACGTTATAATTCCTACGGGGGCATTAAATATCTTCGCCAAAATAAATGAATTAGTAAAGGTGTGAGAGTAGCTAAAAAAGACAACGTTAGCTTAAGAGAGGTGCAACAATATCACCTCAGAATTAATTTGTTCGGTGTCGACTTGGATCGTCGATTTGTTTGTTTGTTTGTTTGTTTGGAAATGTCGCACAAAGCTACTCGAGGGCTATCTGTGCTAGCCGTCCCTAATTTAGCAGTGTAAGACTAGAGGGAAGGCAGCTAGTCATCACCACCCACCGCCAACTCTTGGGCTACTCTTAGGATCGTCGATAAAACATTCAGTTCTAAACCGGGTGTACGACTTAGTGTTGACTGTGTTTGTAAAACTGTTGTATATAAACCATCATTTGTAATAACGATTAGTAATAACCGTAATTATATATTGTATTGATTTTATGTTTGCATATTAAAATATATATACGTAAAAAAAGGCAACTGTGTGTATCAATCTTGTTTGCAAATAATATAAATTTAATACATATTAACTACTAGGCTAATTTGAACTTCCAGTTATTTGAGATAGTAATATAAAACGTACATAACATAATAACTCGAAGAGTGGTTCGAAATAAAATTATAATACGTAATAGTGAAAACTACTGCATTGTTTAATTCTCGTTGGTCTATCTACATTACATTCTGTTTTCATATATTGTTTCGTTTCAAAACTTTCCTTAAGGTTTGTTATTAACTGACAGGATTGTTTCTGTCTTCAAATAGAACGGTTACTCGAAGCGTCGCCAAGTAATTAAAAAAGTAATAAAATTTTAATTGTATATACGCATGTATAAGAAGATTTACATATCAATGAAAGAAATATTAACAACATATTAAGGTAATAAATTAAGATTATTTTAAAATGTTACAAAAACTGAACCAGTGGTTAATAATAAATACATCTAATTCAACAATTACCGCATTGCAACGTGCACTGATAGTTCAAGAACTATTGTAAAGCGTCACTGTATCATAGCAACTTAACGGTTATTCTTAAGAGAACGCAATAATTCGAATCGTGAGTAAAGTTTGAAATAAAACTTGAGTATTGTTAGATGAATAAAATATCGATATTAAATTAAATGCAAATAAACACAAAACAAATCTGATCAAGAATTATAAATATAAACAAAAAAGATAAAGTAAATTGATTTATATTTTACAAAATTCTTTAGCAAGAATTAGCCGGTAAAAATATGCCTTAGATTATTTTGTGAGCAGTTCCTGACTTGGGTTCAAGTCAAAAGGCTTAAAACAACTAAGTTAATAAATTAATGTGATACATATAACATTCTCATCGTAATATTCGCATAATCTCGACAAACGTCTTAAGTTTATCCATTAAATACAAAATGGTTGTTATTTAAAGAATGAATAATTAAATATCTAAATTGTTATTTAATTAAGCCATGAACAAGATTCCTCTTAAAAGAGTTTCTCCAAACAAATGTCAATGGCCTAATCCAGGGGTCTCCAAACCTTTTTGGACAAGAGTCGGGAGGTAGATCTTTTTAGTTTCCACAGGCCGGAGGGATCGTGGTAAAATTAAGTAGGGATGCATAGATGATCAGAATACAACATCACTAATTTATTTATCATAAGAGCACATATTGAAAATATTTAAGATGCACAATTATCTTTTTTTATTGTTAGTGAGAAGCATGAAACTGGTATTTTTCTGAGAAATTTACACTTAATTGAGGTTCAAAGTTACTGCTCCCTATTATCAAAAGTGATTACAAATGCTCATCAGATAAGGCTGATCTGTAACTAGATTTCACGTACTTAGGTAGTGCCAAAAACCGAAATGAATCCACGAGTAGTTTTTTTTTTTAATTAACATATTGATTACTTGAAAGGTATTTATAGAATTCATCATTTTTCCTTTTTTGTATTTATCTTTCAACATGTCGTTAGATTGCAGATCAGTCACTTCCGTTTGAACTTCAAGTGGCGGTTCATCAATAACACGATCAAATGAGTTTTGATAAATCTTTTTGTTTTGGAATTTCGCACAAAGCTACTCGAGGGCTATCTACGCTAGCCGTGCCTAATTTAACAGTGTAAGACTAGAGGGAAGGCAGCTAGTCATCACCACCCACCGCCAACTCTTGGGTTACTCTTTTACCAACGAATAGTGGGATTGACCGTCACATTACAATGCTCCCACGGCTGAAAAGGCGAGCATGTTTGGTACGACCGGAATTCGAACCCGCGACCCTCGGATTACGAGTCGAACGCCTTAACAAGGCCATGCCGGGCCCGATTTGCGGGTGGAGCGTATAAAGATAATTTTTGTGGGATTCGAACATTACCTTTTGAATAATAAAAAAACATCAAATTATAGTATCAGTATACTCTAAATCAGGAGTTCCCAAACTTTTAACACCTGCGGAGCTTTATATCAGAAAGAAAAAACATTCTGGAGCCTCAATGAAAAAAAACAAAAACACTAATAATAGAAACAACCGGTAACTAGCACCAGATGAAGTTTACTTCGAGCTTTTAGAATATAAATTTATATTTAAACAAATATTTTTACTTCTGCTTACTTTTTTAAAAAAAAAAATATCAGTAAAAGTACAGTGTACTTATTTATTTATTAGTGGCTCGGATGGGCTTGTTTTGTTCACAAAGTAGTTCAATATTTGGAGTTATGGTTGTTACCTGTAAGTGCAAATCATGTTCAATATTTAGCCTGTTTCTAAATTTGGTACTTCGTATCTGAATACAGTGAAAATGTTTGCTCACAAAGATATGTTGTTGGAAAATGCATCAAAATTTTCAAAGCTCTGTTACTTATTTCAGAGTATTCCGTGACGATTTGAATCCAAATTTATGTAATTTCTTCTTGCTGAAATTGTTTTTAGGGTATAATTAGTTGAAATTTACATAAGCTGTCTTTCTCTTTCAAAAGCAAATCGTTGGTATTTGCAGAGTCAACAAAGGGATTTTGAATCCACAGCAATTTTTTTTTCAAAATGAGGAGGGAAGTACTCCCCAGTGGTACACAAATCAGATAGGTGCTGCAAGACTGAAACTTTTACATCTTCACTTAAGGAAATTTCATTCATAAGTAAAAAAAAACAACCATTGATATTTTCGAAGCAATCAAGTTCTTCCATAAGTATATGTTTACCCCAAAGCTTTAGCTTACGTTGAAGCGCCTCCATTTTACTCTGAGCTTTGAACTACGTTACCCTGGTATCCTGCATTGTAGCATTCACCTTCATTTAGATCGGCAAATACGTCCGAAAGGTAAGCCACTTTCTGCATCCAGCATTTGTCCCTTAATTCGTATGCAAGTTCAAAATGGTATTCAGATATAAAGAAACCTATCTCCTTACACAGCTGGTGAAACCCGGCAAGCACTTTTCTCTGAGCAACCCATCAAAATTCAGTATGAAGCAGCAAATTTTAATGCAAACTTTCCATATCCTCACAGAGTAAATTGAAGATCCTCGTATTTAGTGATCTTGATTTTATAAAATTAATCATTTTTATGACACAACCCAGTACCTCTTTTTTGAGTCTTCTGGCATTCGTTTCATTGCAAGTGCATGATGATGAAGACAGCAGTGGATACTCTCGATGTTTGGGTTTTTCATTTTTATGCGTGCCACTGCGCCTAACACTTTTCCAGTCAGAGCTTGAGGCCCATCAGTGCAAGTACCTGAGTAAAGCTGTCATTGGCTCTACTGTTCTTCCATAAATAAATCGATCAGTTTAAATATTTCTTCGCCTGTTTTGTGAGTAGGCAAAGGTTTGCAAATTAACATGTCTTATTCAAAACTAGCTTCGTGAATATAACGAAAAAACATAAGCAATATCACATAGCCTGCGATATCTATTGATTCATCCATCTGACTCGCTTTTACCCGCCTTATTAACTCCGCTAAGCAATTTGCTGACATATCCTTGATTCTTCGAGAAACCGAGTTGTCAGAAAAGAGCACAGAGTTAAAACTTGTGAGAAATTTCTCATCAATCGTGTACTCTACCAAATCTTTTGCGCATGGTTTTATCAAATCTTCTGCACTTGTATAAGCTTCACCTGCTTTTGCAATACCGTAAATAACACGATGTGAAGCAATAAGAGCACCTTTGCTGTTCTGATGGACAAACGAACGAAATATAGCTTTCCTTGCATTTAATTCCAAACACTTTCTTTTGAAATATTCGGAAGTTGGATTTTTTAATTGGGAATGTTTGGTTTCTATATGCCGTTTTAACTTTGCTGATACTAACTACTGTTACTCAACACTGTTCCACATTCAACACACAACCCACTAGGTCCATCTTCATTAGCTCTCCATATAAAACCACATTCAATAAAACTTTCATCATACTTTCTTTTATTTCTTGTTTCACCATTTCTTATATCATTTTGCGTTGAAGTTCTTGTACACGACGATGAATTCGTATTAGGCCTAGGAAGATTTTTACTCGTATCAGGTTTATTATTGATATTCAGCCACTTATCTATTATAAGGGTGACAACTAATTATTAATTTGTCTAAAAACGTATTATTATATCTTTGGCACTTCAAAAATATTTTCACGAACACAAGATAGCTTCTTAAAGAAAATTCGTTCAAGCACTTGAGTTTTACCATCATACAATGACATGCTGTCCCAAGATAAGCGTTACCATAACGAGTGTGTTTTTCTTATAGGAAAGCCACATCGGGCTATCTGCTGAGCCCACCGAGGGGAATCGAACCCCTGATTTTAGCATTATAAATCCGTAGACTTACCGCTGTACTAGCGGGTGACTACCATAACGAACTCAGAAATAAAAATTTGTGGAAAAAGCCTAGGCTGCTGGAATAATATAATTTTCTAAAGGAAAGGGCTAGCCTATTAATTTTACACTTTTTTTTTTTTTTTAACAGAATTTTTTAACCCAAATAACAAAATATTAAGCCAGATCTGACGTCTGTCATGCGGGCGTATGACGTCATAGAGCTTATTGGTACCAAGTTTATCTAATTAAACTACAACAAATCTAACCTAACCTGACAATTACCAATTATAATTGTTATAAATATAATTATACTTCATATAAATATTTATTGATATTGAAATAATTGATACTGCATCTAATTGGATTACAATGTTTCAAATTTGAACAAGATTCAGCTATGACGTCATGCTTCATTTTGTTTCATTTCCTTCGAGATTTAGCCACTAATCCAAATATGGCTTTTAAAAGACATTTAGAATTACTACCCAAGGTTTACGGATGTTTTATATAAATATTACAATGCTATCTTGCATCTCCAATGACGCATGCGATCTTGAGATAGTGCCATACATACAAGCATCCAGTGATACTACTGTCGAAGTTAATTTAGATTATATTAGTACTTTCACCGCGACAACTTCCCCCAAGCTAAATCAAAGCGTCTGACGTCAGGCAGAATAAAGTACTAAAATGCCGAATACGCGATAAATGTTATATTAAATATATATTTTACTTCTTTGTACAGAGTAATCTGATTCAGTTTTATAGGTTTAGGAAACAAATATTAACGTTCTAAAATTTCCTCGCAAATCCCCAGATAACTGTGGCGAAGCCCAAGGGCTCCACTGAGCAGTTTCAAAAACCACGAGTCTAGATTGTCACAATCTTACAATGTGTTTTTATCACCGTTAGTTAACTGTGTATCCCTTTCAACTTTAAATGTTTGTTGCTTAGTAGCATGTATTTGTGTACTTTAATCGAATAATAAAACATGTTTGGTTCTCTCTATTTTTATATTTCATATAATACATACATATAAAAGGTTAAAATCATATGCACAGAATAAATCTACAGACGACAAATAAAACTTGTCACATCTACAACTAGTTGCTCTGAGATCTACACCAACAAATCGTCATTCCCGTGATCGCGGGCAACAACTCTATTCTAGGTACAATTTGTTAACTAGATTTAACGCATAAATTTTCGTTTTCGTACCTCAACTTTGATTATCTTCTGACTTTTCCCACTGTTATCCCTCACTTATAAGATTTATTTTTATATCATTTTCCTTCTCTTTTGCTTACGTCATTTTATTACAACAATTTATTCAGGAGTATTGTTACACTTCCAACCAATGTGAAGAAAGACAACAATAAAATGGAACCACAATATTACTGAATATTTGTACATCGTAACTATGGAGACCGTACATTAAATTAAGCAGCCCAACTTTGAGAAGAAAAAACAAAATGTTACAGCAAAAAATTGCTCATCTTGCATTCTACGAGCACTCCGACCAATACAATTAGTAGGTATAAAGTTTTGTATAAATATTTGTTGTAAATTCACATAAGGTCATTTTATAAAAATGAATTAAGTTCTTGAAATAAGAAACAAAACTCAGAGAACTTGTAAGAAATATTCATTTCACTCTGAAACTTGTGAGAGGCTAGGTATTTAGTGTTAGTAAACACTGGGCTGTTTTAGATAGCGTTGAATTGAAAAATTAAGAAAAAGGGACTATTTTCTAAAACAAAAATATTCTTTTTTACGGTAATTAATGATGGAGAAAACTGTTCTGATTGAGCTAAGACAAATACTATTTTTGATCTAATAAGTATGGTAACCTTTATTTAAAAATCAACAGTTTTTTGAACTGCATTCCTTAAAGTATATTTATAAATTACAGCACAAAAGATACAATCAAACCTTCAGATTTAGTCCAAGTGATAGTCAGGTTCTTGATACAAGGAAAGTACTTTAAAATTCTTTTCTTTCATAAAGAAAGGTTTGTGGTACTTATTGTAGTTATTTTTATGATGTCTGAATTTAGAATATCAGAGTGGAGATTTTTTATAGATTTTTGTTTATGGTGTCTTTAAATAGATACTGACACTATATTATTTCGGTTACAGATATACACTCCATGTCCTTTATTAACAGTAAGATTATAAAATATAATGTAATTAATTCTTTATATTGGATTTACCAAAAATATATATCTTCAACATTATATAATTTTCATTATTAATTTGTTTTGTTACTCAATAGCATTACATGCAAAGTAAAAGTACTTTGCACGTAATTTTTATTCAAACAAATGAAGACAACGTGTACCACTCAAAAGTAATCTTCCTTTACTGAATCATTAACTGTCAGCAGAAATACCTATAACGTATACTGAGAGTTTAGAAAATTTCATAGAGATGCACAAGACTTATCGATACAGTTTTATCGGGGTCTTTACGGTAAGTACTCTTTATGTTAATCTTTTATCGACATTCTTAATATTTATTGGTTGAATTATTTAAATACATAAATAGACATGGAAAGTTATTGAACGATTGCTAAAATAAAATATGGTTATTTTATTGTAGAAATAATGGAAAACAGCTATCTGTAGTGCCGTGTATGGAAGTGTCATAAACCAGGAGAAGGTCTTTCCTCCAATTTTAGCTATCCTATAACAAGGAGAAAGACCTAAATTACACCCTGAACTGCCCTCGAGGCAAACCGTTATTTTGACTTGGGGTACTTAACTGTGCAACTAGGCATTGCTTGTAATTTCTAGACACTGCTGGAGAGGTCATAGCTGAAAGGTTCTTGATCAATTTTCACAGGTGTCCTAAATACACGCCTCCCAAAACTAGTCGTAATATTTGGGTGTCAATTTTGTCATTGTTAATTTGTTTTGTTACACAATAGAAATAGTGCAAAGTAAAACTTGCTCTTCATGTAACATTTTTTTCACAGAAAAGAAGTTTATTGAATCATTAACTGTCAGCAGAAATACTTATATTATATACTGAGAGTTTGCAAAATTTCTCAGAGATATACAAGATATATCGATACATTCCTCTCGGGTCTTCACGGTAAGTACTCTTATGTTGATCTTTTATAGACACTTTTAATATTTTTGGATGAGTTAATTAAATACAGAATCAGATACGGAAAGTTATTGAACGATTGCTAAAATAAAACATGGTTATTTTACTGTACAAATAAGGGAAAACTGCTATCTGTAGTGCCGTGTATGGAAGCATCGTAAACGACGGGAAGGTTTTCCCCCTAATTTTAGCTAACCTAAATTCACTGGAGTGAATTTCAAAATTATAGTTAATTCTTTATGAGAAAATAAAGGAAACACTAACAAACAGCAAAGCCTTAAAGTAAAAGAAAGAGGAAAACTTTTAACACATCATCAGATGTAACGGTGAAGATGGAAACCCCCTTTCTATTATCTTCTATTTTTTACCCATGGACCCCTTTTCCCTTCTTTTTTTCTTGGTGGACCCCTTCATAACTATTGGTCATAAGAAGACAATATTCTATTTTTCACTAATATAAATTTTGAGGTTTTAATAATCAAAGAAATAGTATATAATTAAGCTTTATTTTTAAATGAAAACTAATTTAATGCAAATAAAGTATTCTACAACAATTATAATAATAATGATAATTAGTAATAATAATAATAATAATCAAAATTATTGTGATAATAATTCTTTACCAATATCTTGTATTACAATATTATAATGTTTCTTCCATGGTCAAGCCCATGGAGATCAGAGCTCTTCAGGCAATTGAATTCACTGCAGCATTTATTTATGTACACTGGTTAAAATTTTTGATAAACCAGTTAAAGTTAAGTGTGTGATAAGGAAAAAAAAAAGAGATAGGCATATTTATTCAATGAGATCCCTGTGGTTGATGCTGCTCGGCGAGTTTCTTTATATCTGGTTCCATCGATGTTAATGATAGTCGAAGATCACTTCTTTTTACAATGTCAAGTCTATTGCGAGCTTTTGATAACAGTTAAGAAACACGACTAAATCCCGATTCAACAAGATAAGATGTTGGAAAAGCAATAACGAGCTTTATCCCAGAGCTAATTTCATATGATGCCAGTAAACCATCACTCATTTTACACACTTTGTTATTAAACAATTTCTCCTGTGTGCTTCTTTTCTAGATGGATTTTTAGTTTACAAGGTTTCATACTATCATTTGAAAGTACATCCATACATATGAGGCATATTGGTTTCGTTTCATTATGTGGTGTTGGAATAAATCCGTAAGACAACGGAGTACAGCACTTCTTTTTACTTGAGCAGACATGGGATGTCTGCAAAAATATATATATATATATATATACACATACATACATACATACGTACATATATATATATAAATATAATTAATATATATTCAGCTGGTAATACAATTATTGCATTTCATAATATCTAACTATATATATTGCTATTCATTTTTAGAAATTTTTCGAGAAATAAAACACATACTTAGAAACAGAGTGCATGGTAATTGTTCGAGGTAAAACTGGTAAATAGAAATGTTATAGTTAAAATAACTTGAATGAATAAAAAAAAAACTATACAAGTCATTCATTATTATCATTAGGGTCACCATTGACATTTTTAACTTCCTTAAAGCTGATAATTATATCAGATAACTGCTAAGGTATGAATTGATATTTGAAATTTGTATCAAAACGGGAAAAATTTGCCATTTTTCTCTTCAGTCTTTTTATACTGGGAAATAATTTTTTCATTATTGAAATGCAGAAATTAAAAAAAAAATACGAAAGAATGTCTGTACTAGGAACTTTTATATCTCTTACCTTTTCACGATGGAGTTCAACGTTAAACTGAAGTGAACTGCTTGGGTCAAGTCGACATTTTAATAGATTTTCCCCTGGAAGGGTTTGACAGATCGAAGTATTTCTGGAATAAATTCCCTAAGGAGATTAGTATGGGAGGGCGAAGGTCACACAGACAATATAATAGGAAAAGAACCGACTGCCTGAGGCGCATATTTAAAACCAGCTCTTATCACTTATTTTTTTTTCTTGCTTTCAAGGCAATTTTCTGGAAATTTTTCAAAATCTATAAAATACATCCAAATTCGTTTGAATGTCTACTTCAGCTTTCTTCACGTCCAACAAAAATTACAGTAGAAATTGAATTTTTAATAATAAAAACCATTCTGAGTTGGTTTTCTTCATGGACCACCAAAATATCATTGTGGACCCCCAATTTGTTATGTTTTGCCTGTGGAACCCCAGAAATATTCCATGGACCCCGGTTGAGAATCCATGCATTAGATACTTACCATGTCAGAGAAAGATTCTATCTTCTATTAGCATCTTACATGAGTATTTGCATGACACTAGCTTTCAGGCAACTCATACCTAAACTTTCATAAATTTTCAAGAATTATTGAATAACGATGTTATTGTATAGTAAAAGCCCTCCTTCTACCAACAGGAGAGTGACGTCAATTCCGTGTTTGCTAGCCCCATCTTTACTCATGAATCTCCATTATTGACGAGAAAAGAAGTCGTAAGTACCCAAAATAAAGCATACATATCAGGAAACTTTTGGGTGAAGTGGCTATTTAATAGGCGGAACAGGGTACAGATGGTCTGCTATGAGGTACATCGCTCTCAATACATTAGAATCTATAAAGTAGATTCATTGGATAGATGCTCATAAGGTCGAGTGTTTAAAAACAAAGTTAAAGATCTGGTACTCACTCTATTATTGATATATAAAAGCACCATGAAGTTGTAAATATGGATAATAATCAAACAATCTAGTAGCAGAGGTGAGAAATACAAACATGTCCGTTTGAAAGAATAAAGGTCGAGTACACTGATGTGGAGGAATTGCTTATGCTGGTCTAGATGTCTGAGGTGAGATTGTTGCTCAGAGATGTACCACAACCAGAAAGATTAGCATCTGTGAAGAGGTGTAGGTCTGGTATGAATCGATTGTGATTTATGACATAAAAACTACTTCATAAGCGGCTGAAGCTTCAAATATTGATCAACATTGGGAATAGAACCCTGGATTTTGATGTTGTAAATTCGTAAACTTAAAACTGGTCCGTCGATGAGATGATCCGACAGAACAAAAAACAAAAAGAAATTGTATATGTCTGCATGTAAAATGTAAGTAACTTTTACACGTGAAACTGCTAAATGTCGTTCTCCTGTACAGTGAGCTTATAATATAATTCAGTGAGTAATAAAGTTCACTGGAAATTCCTTGTTTGACTTTTTCTGCAAAGCCATACAGGAGACCCTATAAGAGAAGAGAGGCTAACAAATGTTGGTGTAGACAACATAAGACAAGTTAGGATACGAATAAAGAACAATGTTTGTATATAGTATTAAAGATTATTGCTTATAGTTTTATTGAAGAAGGGCTTATTTTTGGATATACAAGACACTTTAGTGTTGGTGTTATTATTTCGATTATTTGATGACTTAATATTTTATGATTGTTTAGTTCTTCTTTTGGCATTGGTAAAGTTAAAATACAGTGTTTGTTTTTAAAGACTTTATCTTCTGAAAACACAACATGAATCATGCCTGCTGTTTAAAGTATTGACAGTTGAATGTTTTCAGAACGATGACGTATTGTTACTTTCCAAATCACTGAAAAAAATGATCCCCTCCCATGACACAGCTATATGTCTGCAGAACTCACAACGCTAAAAACGGGGCTTCAATACCTATAGTAGGAAGAGCAAGAACAGCTCATTGCTTAGCTTTGTGCCTAACTTCAAACAACTGAGTAAAATTCAACTAAATACTTCACATATATAACTACACTAACGATACATTTATAAAATAACACAGACATCATGGATTTAAAGCTGATAACAATTTATTGTATCTGTAAAATTATCATACAAAATGAATTAGTAATTACATTAAAAAGAAAGTAAATATTACTACAGCTAGAGGTATACATGTAAATGGGCCTGGCATGAACAGGTGGGTTAAGACGTTCGACTCGTAATCTAAGGGTCCCAGGTTCGAATCCCCCATCGCACTAAGCATGCTTGCCCTTTCAGCCGTGGGGGCGTTATAAAGTGACGGTCAATCCCACTATTCGTTGGTAAAAGAGTAGTCCTAGAATTGGAGGTGGGTGGTGATGACTATCTGCCTTCCCTCTAGTCTTACACTGCTAAATTAGGGACAGTTAGCGCAGATAGCCCTCATGTAGCTTTGCGCAAAATTCAAAAACAAATAAAAATACATCAACATGTATTTTTAACAATTACACTATGTAACAAAATTTATACTTTTTCTTGTTCCTGAGGAGAAAGTGTTATTTCCCAATTGGTTATGCCTAAAGTAAAAAGAAAATACTTTTCTTTTTTTTTTAAACTTTGCTTTTCAAACCTCCCAAGAAACGAATACTAACACATCAGATAAAACAAGCCTTTTCACAACCATAATCAAAAACATATTTACAGAATTTGTAACAAAATACACAAAACCGAACCAAACAACCAACTGTTTTGAATTACTGATTAATATCTCCAAAAAACACATCACACCCCACATACCCTACATAATATCAACACTTACTGGTTACATGCTCACAGCACAATGTTCACAGTAGTATATATCAACATCCAAGGTGCAATAGCTTCCAAGAAATATGAGATCGAAGACCTAATACAAGAAACTAATCCCCACATTATAATAGTAAGCAAAACTCTGATATACAATAACAATAGATTTAAAATAGCAAATTATTCAACAATAAGGAAAGACAGAATAAATAAAAATGATGAAAACAGAGGCATCATGCTGCTCTACAAAATGGAGCTATCAGTAATAAAATTAAATTGAGCAGTAACAATGAACATGTTACTGTCAATATCCTGCAAAGAAATAAAACAAAAGTAACTGTAGCAGGAATTTACTGCTCACCTAATAAACAACTAAATATAGCATTACTCAGCAACATCTTTTCCCACAACCAAAACTCCATAGTTATAGCTGACTTAAATAGTAAAAATGTTACCTTTGGATGCCAGAGCTCAAACTACAATGGTAGAAGTCTATTACAATTCATAGATGATAACAATATAGTCTTATTAAATGACACCACCCCTACACATACAGCATATGCCACTAACTCCAGTGACATACTAGACCTGTGCATATGTACATATAATCTGAGCCAAAAAATAATAAAATTTCAAGTGGGAAAAGATGTTGACAGTGATCACCTTCCAATATATTGTGTCTTCGATCTCGCCCCCAATAAAAAATATAACACTTAGGAAAGAAAAATTTAATTACAGAAAAGCAGATTGGCAAAATTATAAACAGGAATTAGACAACCTATTACCTAATAAAGTTATAAAAGAAGTTAAAACACATATTGAAATGGATAACTACTGTCAAACAATTACGGAGTGCCTTCAGAAAGCAGCCAAGTTAACATTACCAAAACAACACCATAAAACAACAAACAACACATGGAAACCCACCACAGAAATAATCTAATCAAAACACGAAGACAATTAAGAAGACAGTACATGATAACAAGAGATAGAGAAACCAAAATGCAAATAAACAACATTAGAAATCACATCAGAACACAAATAAAACAAGATAAATGGGACAACTACTGCTCAAAACTAAATGATAAAACTGACCTGAAAAAATTCTGGTCACATCTTAAAAGACTCACCAATGAAAATACAGTCACAAAGAAATATCCTGCACTCGAACATAATAACACTATAGCACACACAATAAAGAAATAGCCGAAGCTTTCAAAGATCAACTTCAAAATACTTTTAAAACTCATACTGATCCAGATATGGATACATATTTCTATAATAAAGTCATTAATCACATATTAAACAATACACATCAATTTGAACCAATAATAAAATAATTTTCCAATAAGCATAACTGATACAAATACAAGTTCCAACACAGATTATGCAAGCACATTACTAACAAATGAAATATCCCTTCAAGAACTACTCGAAGCAATAAAAAACACAAAAAACAAAGCACCAGGTGAAGATGAAATACAAGCTATCCTTCTAAAAAAGGGCACTCCAAAATTGTTTGACCACCTAAATTCACTTTTTAACCTATCTCTATTCTCAGGATACATCCCAGTTTCTTGGAAGCTTGCAAATATATTAATGTTCCATAAGGAAGGAAAGCCAGCAAATAAACCTAATAGCTACCAACCAATCAGCCTGACCAGCTGTGTAGGCAAGATTCTTGAAAGAATAATCAGTAATAGACTCTCCACATTCTTGGAGATAACATCAAAATTACCAAAAGAACAAAACGGATTCAGGAAATTTAGACAAACGACAGACCACCTAATCAGATTAACCGAAACCATAACAGATAGCTTCAATAAAAAAGGATGTACTGTCGCTTGCTTCCTTGATATTGAGAAAGCATTCGACACTGTATAGCATGATTGTCTCAGGTTCCGAATGAATAAAATGGAACTACTGTGAGGAATTATTTGCTGGTTATCTAACTTTTTGGAAAATAGAAAGTGCAGAGTAAATGTTGAAGGAACATTTTCTGAATACTTTACTCCTGAAGCTGGTGTCCCTCAGGGAGGGGTGGTTAGCCCTCTACTCTTCATCATGTATGTAAACAATATGCCACTGAAGGATCCGAATCATGGATTCTCTTCATAGTTCACAGATGATGTGGCAGTCTGGAAAAGTGCCACAACACCCACGATAGCAGCCACTAACATACAACCCAACTAAAGAGAATAAGTGAATACTGTCAAAAATATAGAATAAAAATAACACAGCAAAAACACAACTCGTAGTCTTTACGAAATTGACAAAACACAAAAAACAACAGCCAGAATTATATATAAATTGCACACTACTCCAGATTGCCCCATCGGCAAAAGTTTTAGGTCTGACCCATGATTCAAAACTAACTTGGATCAATCATGTGAACGAAATTAAAAATAAAGTCTGGCGAAGAACTAACTATGCTAGGAGTCTAACTGGTAAAAACAGTGGAGCATCTACAGATAACATACTAAAAATCTATAAAACATATATTAGACCAGTAATAGATTATGCAGCTCCAGCATGGATAACTCTAAGCAATAAAATAATTAAAACCAAACTACAAACAATCCAAAACACACTCCTCACAATTGCATATAGAGTTCCAAGAACTATATCATCTCAGTTTATTCACAAATATTCGAACATACCAACCATACCAGATAGACTCCTACATAGTACAATAATGTACTTTAATAAGAATTGGATGAAAAACGAATTACTATGCGAACTAGACAGGTACCTCATACATGATGAAGCTAGTCCTAAATATCTCTCCCCAGTTAATGAGCCTAAATTTCTTGCACAGCTGTCTACTAATGATTACAAACATTGTGGCTATTGTGTGTTCATTTTCATTTATAGTATGAATAACCTTAGATGTATGACTAATTCTACTATACTCACCATACTAAATGACATTCAGTAGGAAGTTAAATAGCTTAGTGTTCATAGTCACAGAGGGAACTGTGCCATAACTTAAGACACAACTGTTCAAGCAAATAAAGCACTGGTTCTATCACTGTAGCACATGGTATAATGCACTATATGAAGTATTGAGCACACATCAAACACAATTTGTGCATGTGGACATACTGTATATCCCTTCTTAACATGCATGTGTGAAGTCTACTACTCTTGGACCAATTCTGTTCGACACTACATGGTTTTCTTAAATGGTGTAGAATATCAATTGGTCTATTGTTTGATAATGATTGAACTTTACCGTCCTGCCTATCTGCCTTTTTCCCTTTGTATTAGTACTTACCTGCAGCTACAATTCAACTAAGACATAAAATCACCTTAAAATCCACAGAAAAGCAAAAATACCATATTCAACATCTTTTGTGAAAAAACAAAACATCTAACATAATTTAAAATTGAGGAGCATAACAGACATACAAGCTCTGCAACAGCTAATCGTTTTAGTGAATACCATATAATAAACTGCAATAATATTAAAATAATAGGATATGAACCACAGTGAGAAAATATAAAATAAGCCTTGTACAAACATCTAACTGATAACACATTCAGCCAATCTCGTACAAAAGTTAGCAAAACAAGTGAGCTTATTAAAGTCCTAGTGGAAGAGGTGTAAGAAAAGTGGATGGAACATCAGTCTACTGCCATCACAAAATAGTTTTTTCAGGGAAAAAAGAAATTATTATTATCTTATAGGTGCAGACTAAACATGGACTTCAACAATTTCCAGCTTATTACAGCCACACCAAAGTTCAAAAAGTAATAACTTTCTGTCACTTATAGCCATAGTTCCCACATTTTATAAGTTATCAAATGTTAAATGCAAAAACTAAAAAAACTTGTCTGGTTTTTAAAAGATTCATATTACATTATGGAAAGCTATTGTGACTTCTTGCTGCCGCACTAATTTTAAACTAGTTAGGGAAGGTAGCCAGTCAGCAGCACCCTATCACCTATCATCTGTGCCAATGGATTGATTGTCACTCTGATGATGCATCCATAACTTAAAATGCAGAAAACATTTGGTGTTATAACACAGAGTTCAATAGAGTTTGTAAGTGGAGTTTTACCACAGAACCAATTTGTTCCTGTATTGAAAGATAAATCTATATAGTAGACCACCTGATAAAGTAAAACTGTTCTGTATATTTGCTGAAATGGCTGTATTTACAAGTATTAACAAATATGATGAATAATTATTGTGTGTAAAACAAATTGGCATGAATATATATATATAGATATACTTCTGAAGGTATGATATTGTAAACAAATGTGAAGAATGGGATTAAGTTAGATAATTAAGGATGGATTAAACTTGTTGTTAAAATAATTAAAGTTTTTTTAACTTAATGGAATAAGGAAAATAATGTATGCATACTTTATTTTAACATTTTCATTTACACTTATTTATTAAACAGCTATAATTGCAGTTATGCTAATCCAACTAGTGAATTATCTGGATATGTAAGACAATTAAGACAATTTTTGAACCAATTTATTACATAGCTATAATTATAGTTATGCTTGTCCAATCAGTCAGAAAGCTGTATTCACAGCAGATTTGCTGACAAAGTAACTTTATAATGAATAATGTCATGTGATGCTTCAATAAAAACTGTCCCAACTTCTCAGAGTAACATATCTGCCAGATATTCTTCAAACTCATCTTCCTTAGATTTTTCTTTCTCGGCATTCAAAGGCATTTTCCAGATTTCTGAGGCTTCATTACTAGTACCAGCAACTTGATTAATTTCTGTGTTTCTTGAAAAATGTTTATTTGTTTCATTTTCTTCTACATGGTTAGCTGCAACACAGAAAATAAATTAAGCCACAAAATAACAATGAGCCCATACTGACAACCTTCTTGTTATAATTTTTTCGTTACTCCTGATATAACATATATATTTTTACTTTGCTTTTTACTCCAGTTTGTATTTTAGTTGTAAAAGTAATTTTTGGAATTTTATATTCAGATCAAGACCTTTTCATTTATTTAACTGAATCAAAGCCAAGTTTTATACTATCAATAAAACAAAGAAAAATATTCTTGTATGAAAAAACTTTCTTAAAATAGTTTGAAACAAGTTTTCTTACAAAAATATGAATTTTCGTATCCACCTAGATTGTAAATGCATGTTTTGTTTAACATTTACTGAGCAATTCTTTTCATCCACAGGAAACCCTATCAAAGAAAAACTAAAATTCAAATGCTAATTAATCTCCTCACAATAACTAGGTATTTAATAAATTTAGCATATTAGCCTGAAAACAATTCTGATTAAGAGGTCAGCAAACAGAATCACATACAAAAGTTGCAATGTTTTTAAAGAGTGGCCCAAAACTAAAGCACTTTTGAATAGTTCCTGAAAAAGAATAGTGACCTATTTGAAAACACTCAAGTTTTGGTTTTCTTTTAAACACCAGTATGAAAACAAGTTCACTGAATCAAAAGGAAACTTCACTACTAGGGATAGAGATTAATGGAGAACAAGCAACAATGTAATAGATTTACAGTGGTTTTTGAAAGGAAGGGTACTGAAAAGGTTTTATTTCTTATTTTAAATAAATGATATTTTCAAATCAAAACTAAAGGCAATGTGTGAATAGTTCATAGTTAGTTTTGTATGATATCAGACTAAACTTTGTGAACAAGAATTTGTAATTTCTCACACCTTCCACTTCTAAACATTGCTTCTTATTTTTGTCATCTGTAGTACTGTTACTTCTTTTATTTTTCCTTTTACCAACTTCCTTCTGCTGATGATGGTAGTTCAGTTTGTATGAACATTTTGGACAAATCCCTAGAGGTGTATAAATTCAAAAACAATTACTATTTTCCTTCACACTGATAGAGTGATTAGCTGGAAAATAAAAGTGCATTTGAAAAACAAACAAATTTCTGTAGGACAAAAACACCTTTGTGAATATTTTGTTGGTCAAAGATATGAGCAAAGAGTAACTAAAAAAAACACCTTACACATTATTCATCTTTCAAATAACAAATTATTCAGATAACAAGGTTTTATTTTTAATAAAGGAATAAGCAGGCTAAAGACAGAGAAAAAGCATACAAAACTTGCTTCCAGTTTTGGAATAATACTTACGTAATTTCACCAATACATTCTTCTCTTCATCTTGCTCCACATATCTAAAGTTGACTTCCCAACTTCGAAGAGTTTCTGCTTTCTTACACTGCTTATTACCACATATGAACTGGCCTACAATTTAAGTAAAAATAAATCTAATAAAATTTTTGGTTTTGTTTTGCTGATCCCTACTTCCTGGAAACAACCACAACAACTGCCACTTCTACAGCTAAATCTTTCAATTCACTAAAGCCACTGAGAAAATAAAAAATTAATCTCAAATAAGATGATTGATAAGTTAAATATATTTCAAAACAAGTGAAAATGTAATATAAGCTGAAAGCAAACATAAATCTGATTTCAATAAACCACATTTTAAATATGTTTTATATTTTCATGTTCACTTATGACCTCAAAAAATGGTTGATGAATACGTTATTCAATAATACAAAATATATCTGGAATACATTTACAGAAATTCTGAGATCAAGAGTTTAATTGTTTTTAAAAAGTTGATGGAAAAAGTAACTTTAGGACTGACTATTAAACATAAAAAGTATGAAGATGAGTACACACCTTTTCCATCAATGACTTCTTGTTCTGTTCTCCAGCGCAAAGCTACCTTTAAAACAAAATATGACAAAAACACTTGAATCTAGTTTTTAAATAATGACCTATGAGAACCTTTCATTCAAGTTAAAGAGAATATCTGTCATTATTTTCCTATACTGAAAATGGATTTCTGACAGGTGCTTACCCTCCCCCCCACATAATTGTTCAGTGCTGCTCTCTATAGATAAAATGTTTTTTCATGTCATAAGCCTTGAATTCACATGGACCTTATAATCAATATAGTTCAAGTGCATCTCACATCTAAATCATCATGCAAGTTCTAGAAGTGCAGCACACCCTCCAGACACATGTGGCTCCCTCTATTTGATTCTATCAAACTATCATCTTGTGATTAGGCATAAAAGAAAGCACTGGTTTTCAGTATGAATGAAGGGTGGGAAGTGTGAGATGAGATAAACACCTATTGGAAATATATTTTCAGCACAGGAAAATAATAATTTCGGATACAGTACATTACCACCTCTCATGTGTATAGTCTGAATTCCACATTGAATAGATGGGGAAAGCTAAAATGGATGAATCCCAAGGCACAGAGTCTAAAATGAAGCACATCTGGAATGAAACTTTTGACCTGTTGTAAAAGAAGTGATTGTGAGGGAAAGAAATAAGTATCCTGGAAAAGCATCCAAAGAGCACCCATGAAGTTTGATCACCATTGGAAAACGAACATTTCTGTACCAGGTATACTCTGCACCCAGTGGAGAAATAGGTCTTGTATCCATGGCAACAGTTGGATGAAGTACAACCACAAAAAAGGAAAGAAAACTAACTGGATTACAATTTGATCTATGGTATACTGGAATTTCAATCATGTAGAATAAATATTTATAGATAGGAACATGGGGAAAGCTAAAATGGATGAATCCCAAGGCACAGTTGCTAAGGTATGATGAGCTGTATGCAGCAATTCAACTCCAGTCTAAAATGAAGCAAATCTGGAATAAAACTTTTGACCTATAGTAAAAGAAGAAGTGATTGTTCTGTAAAACTGTATTGAAGAATTCACATACATCGGGAGGTGTGTTGCACTTGTAATGGTGGAGGATTGTTGTATGATGATTTACATATAAGATACAATTGAACCACATTAATTGTAGGGTATATGGGAGTTTCAGGATTATAGTATGCAAAAACTTTTTGCATGTAGAGAACAGCATAGAATAAGAAAATCTATACATGTGAAAGGAGGTAATATATTGCATTAAGCATTTTTATATTATCAATATATAAAAGTATTCACTCACTTTGACTTGGTATTAGAAACTCAATAACATTAAATGGATTAATAATTTAAAATAATTTTCAATAATTAAACAGATTTATAAATAAAATCATATTTGTGAATCTAATAATGCTTGAGTAACAACTTTGAGAATAAGCTAAGAAAAGTTCCTGAGTAATGATGAATATTTTATCTTTTATAATTTAAGTTACACACCTAACTAAAAATATAATTGTTTCAACACCAGTCCTGGCTTTCGGTTAATTTTTCTCCATTGCAAGATTTTAGTAAATTTGTACTTTACAAGTTCACTTGTGTTTTTCTTCAAGCTGTTTGGATTTAAAATAATCTGATCATTCTCAGACTTTTAGGCTGCAAGTAAAGTTTAATTTTTAGAATTTAATGGACACTTGTTTTGTACCTTACAGGTCTGTATTTATAAACACTGTTTGCAAGTCAGTAATACACAGTAAATGATGTAAAATGAGCATAAGATAATCAATTCTGTTAAAAGTGAAATATACAACTTTTTTATTTTTCTACTTTAGCTTATCCTGCTTCTCTAAAGCAGGACAAGTTTAATGTACATTAATACAATTAATTCACATTACAATGTAATTTTTAAGACATACAAATTTGAAGTATATTTATCATTCACCAAAATGAAACTTACTTGTATACAAATTTTATAAACTTTGGTTATAAATGTTACTAAACAGCATCTGAGTTGTATAAAAACTATCTATGTCTCACCGGTTTTACAGTAACAATTAAACATTTCCTCATCCATAAAAAAAATGGCACATTAGCTATTACAAGATATGGCCTTAATTTTATGTAGAGCCTTATCAGTTCTTCTCAGGTATGGTTTTTAACTTTAACTAATATCTTTACAGTTACAGAAAGCATATCTTCAATCTTCTTGTAAGGCTTAGTTAAATTAAAGTATATTCTGAGTCATATTAAAATATAGCTTTAAACTGGTTCAATGATCTTTTAGTTGGACTACTCTCCTTTATAACAATCATAAGTGTATTTTAGATAAAGCAATATAGATCCAGTACATATGACTATGACTGCTATCAAGCTAAAATAGTCAATGCCATGTTTTATTAAATATTTTTTATAGTGACTAATAGATGACAGTAAGGTACCCAAGCAAACTTTAAGCATTAACCCCAACAGGGAATAAACATATAACAGTACAAAAACTGGCAGATGGCATGGAAAATTTTTATGTGATGTTGGACACTACATTATCGTTTCTCTAAGAAAAATTATCATTTAATCCATGTATATGCAGATAAGTAGTTGTATTTAGAAAACAGCTAAAACGACCAATAAGTGGCATAGTTAGAAACATTTAATATCTAGTAAATACTTAAATTACAGAATAAAAAATTTAAAAATGTACAATATCAAAGTACAAAAGAAAAGAATGTAAGCATGTCATATTACAAACACATGTAGCTTACTCAACAACAGAACACAAATACGTCTAGAAAGAAAGAATATACAACTATTTACATAAAACACTTATATGGCCTAGTTAACTGCATAAAGTGCTAAAGTATACAAAACATAATGAAATATTAAATGATACAAACAGCTCAGTTTAAATGCTACTTTACATGAGTAATAGGTTTCTGTGTAATTAACACCATCATCTGCAATCAAGAAACTTCTGAACGATTCACCTAATCATGTTAAAGATGGTCTTAGCATATTCATTATACACTGCTGGCCAATTAACATAAAGGTCAAAAATTTCAGACCATACCAAAAAGAAGTCCTAGACAGGGTAGGAAATGCTCAACAAGAGGTCTCACTAGTGAGTTGCACGGCTGTCATTGCGAATAACTTCAAACATTTGCTTTGGCATGATTGATATAAGCGTTTGTAGAAGGCTGCCTGAAATGTTATTCCAAGTGGTGAAGATGGCATCACGAAGATCATGCACTGTTTGGAATTGATGTCCATTTCCATAGACTTCCCTTGTCATTCACCCCAAAACATTCTCAATGAGGTTCAGTTCGGGTAAACACACTGGGTGGTCCAAAATAATTATGTTATTTGCCATGAAAAAGTTCTTTGTCCTGCAGGCATTGTGGATTGCAGCATTGTCCTGTTGAAAGATCCAGTCATTTCCACACAAACGAGGGCCTTCAGTCAATAAGGATGCTTTTTCCAACATGCCAATGTAGCCAGCTGCTGTTTAATGCCCCTGTATAACCTGAAGCTCCATTTTTCCATGGAAGGAGAAAGCACCCCAGATCATGATGGAACCTCCTCCATTGAATCGCTTAGAAAATGTCTCTGGTGGGATATCATTATTATGCCAGTAATGTTGGAAGCCATCTGGACCATCCAGATCAAATTTTTCTCATCAGAGAACAAAACCTTCTTCCACTTTTCTACATCCCATGTTTGGTGCTTCTCAGCAAAGTTTAACCGAGCTGTTTCGTGGCATGGCCTTCAAAGATGTTTATGGTTTTTAAAGCCTTTCTTTTGTAGATGCCATCTTGTTGTTGAACTGCATTCTGCGTCTGTAAGGTCCTTAATCTGGTTCAACGATCAGCTGGTGTCTTGCTGGACAACCCGTTGAATCCTCCTGCTCAATGCCGGTAATTTTTTTTGGGCCGACCACTGAATTCTTGTTCCATATCACTCAGGGTCTTTTAAGAAATTTGCAACAGCAGTTTTACTACACCCAATCTTACCAGAGATGTTGAGAAATACCTTGCTTTTGCAGCTCTACAATTCTGCCACATTCAAACTCTGTCAACGTTTTTGCTTTTGCCATGTTTTTACCCTATGTAACACAGTAGATGTCAGTGGGAGATGTTGACAATGCTAATGCTTTAACACAAATTTCATTACATGTTTACCGATTAACGCTTCGTTTCAGTATGGTCTTAAACTTTTGACCAGCTAGTATTTAGACTAATTTCATAGTGTTCACATTGTCCCTATTAAATGTTAAAAAAGTTTATTTTTATCTTCCCTTTTCTTATTGTCATCTTTCGAAGCTCTACTCAAATAAGTGGTCGAGTCTAACAACGCAAAATGCATATTTTTTCTGTATGTTCATTGTCCTTAACGTTTTGGCCAGCAGTGTATATGAAATAAAATATATGTGCCCCAGAATTAGTTAATTAAAAGACATTCATCAGTCATTTAGCAAACCACTGGCCAATTATCAATTAGCAACTTTCTTTAATTAATCATTAGCACTTCCTCCTAATCAGCAGCCCATACACAGCAGAATGTAACTAAATTCAACTTCTCTATGAGTCTTAAGCAGTGAAATTTTATTCAGTAGAGGAGTATTTAGCAATTGAAGTGATGATGTAATTAACACAGAGTGAAGCTTTTACATGATATTTAATGGTTTGAACCTGCACAAAGACATGATTGTCTATCTTCAAAAACATACTGACATATGACTAATTGGTTGGAGCTGAAAGTGGAAGGTGAGCCACAGCAGCAGAAAATGTTATCTTTACAAGTTTATAGGTCTGTTAAAACAGACATTTGGAAATATAGAAGGCTGAATTCTAGTGATTTTGTGTTCTACGGCATATAGTAAGATGTGCTATAATTGGAGGAGACATTAAAAATAGGCAAAGGGTCATGACCCATAAAAGAAGAATACAGCTAGATAGGGTGGTATAATATAATGAGACAAAGTAGAAGGAAATAAATTATCATAGAAGAGGATTGCTACAGTAAGAAATGATTATAACAAAGAGTCCTGAAATGGGGCAGGATAAAAAGCAAGTTAGTGAGGGAAGAAAACAAACATATCTCTGTTGTTAAAGGGAAGAATGAGGTTAAAAAAAAAAAGTGAAAGGAATAGTTTCTGAAACTGAGAAGAGGAGGCTCCAAGATACAATAGACCAACAACTAAATGTGGTAGTCAAATGTCCAAAACAGAAAAATCCACAGCCAGGAAAACAAGAGAGATCCTTGAGTGAGTGCCTAGCTGATAGATTATGGAAAACACAACAGGGAAAGTGTATGAATGGATTGCAGTAAGAAGACAAGACAGAAGGTGATGGCAAGAATACATAGCAGCCACTTATGTTGTGAACATAGAAATACCAGGTGCTTGAAATGGATTACATATACAGAACAGCACTCTACCTTAACAGATGTAATGGTAGAAAGATGTACATGTAAGACTGCAAATGTCAAACACAAAGTAACATAATATGCAACCTGTGAAACCCAATATCTATGAGTGAAAGGAACATAAAGACATACTGGTAAGACCTGCAGGGTTCCAAACAGAAGCACGTCTGAGGGAACAGGGTTGTCCAAAATTGTATGGAATTGAGTGAGCAACAAACCTGCAATTGGAGAAAGCAGATAGTGGATATCTGAATACATCTTCATAGACAGGCCACAAACTACTAAAATGAACATGTATGGGCACCTTCAAAAGAAACAGGGAATTCAAGAAAAGTCCCCAGAAAAACATATCTCACCGCTGTAGAGGAAATGGAAACACAATAACTTGGATATCCACAGCTCCAAGTTTAAAATATATAAATTATGCTGGGCCTGACATAGATACAAAGTGAGAAAGAACCTTAAGCAAATGAATTACAGGGTGGGAGGCTGTTACTGAATATGATAACTAAACTAGCCATCTCAAATTAGAAGATTCCCAAAGGAGTAGGGGTTATAACAGAGAAGCCACACTAGAAAGGACAGGTAGAGGCCAAAAATTTATTAAGTTGTGGAACAACAGTTCTCAAGAATGCAAACAATAATCAAAATCCCCTAGACCCAAGTAAATGAGATAGTGCCAGAGTCAATCAAGGAATAGGGATGAGAATTGAATGTTTGATCACAGTGGACAAACATAAAAAAATCAAAAGTCAAGCAAACAATTCAGGATGTGGAGAAAGATCTTTAACTAGGTTATCCACAACTAAGGAAAATATTGCTGCAGAGTGAGAAAGCCATTCACTGGAAATCAAAGGAAATTCAAAGATGGGTCATGTGAGACAGATTCATAACTGCTTACTTAAGTTGGGTAGAGGAATTGTCCCATGGCATTTAAAACAGGTAAGGTGGAAAGTAGAAAGCCATGAAAAAAATCAGCGAGAAGGTACTTGAAAGACTCAAAGGTGGTAGCTAAGGATTTTCATGTGTATAAAGTGGAGGAGCAAAAAAACTACAGGAGAAGGGCTATTTTGTAGTATCAGTAAAAAATTACCCTTAACAGCTAGCCCTCAAAAATAGGTGACCTCTTGAATGGTAACAGGAGGACAAGGATTATAAGAGGGAGCAACTCCTTGAAACATTATATATTGAGAAAACTAGTGAGGTCACCTGGTTTTAAAGGCAAGAAACCAAACTGAGTAGAAATTACTGTTAATGAGTTGTATCATCTCAAGATACCAAAGTAGGAAAAGTACCCCAAACAAGTGCCATCAAAAAGAAATGGTGCAAAACAGGGGACTTGAAGAGAAGATTGAAGTTGATGAATGCCAGAAAGTAAAGCAACCTGATAAAGAACATCCCATAAACAAAGCAAATAAATTAACAGGGAACAAAATGGAAAGTGAGTATGAGCAAGTTGTACCAGTAAAGCTGATACAGTCATGATGTAAAGCTCCTTGAAAAGGAGGAAGCATGAAAATGAGTAATCAATTGAATAAGAGAGGAAGATTAGTAGAAGAATAGAAAGAAAGAAAAATGGAGAGAAATGAGGGAATCCCAAACTGAAGGAAGAAATTCAAGTGATGAAGACTTACACCTCAAAGGAGCCTAAATAACTGGAGAAAAAAAAAGCATATATCTGTGGAATTGAAGTAGCAAAGGATGAAACTGGAACTACCTGATCTCCAATGGAAATAGGGAGCTGGAAGTAAAAGTAGTTGTGGAAACAACAGTGGAGAAATATATGACCAGACAGGGAGGCTCAACACAAGTAACAGAGATAGGAGTTTGTATATACTGTATCCAAGATCAGAATGGAAGCAACCACATGTGCACAGTGGCAGTAGTATCACTAATTGTTGGATTGCCTCTAGTCACATTAATAGTATTGGATGACACCTGTGATGGAGTGCAAAAACCTTGAAAAATGTGCAAACATGAATGCATAATCTAGCTGATCCATGAAACTGATTTTGTGTATGGCCTTTTTCTGGTAAAATACAAAGATTATCACAAAATCCACTTCTTTTTTGAGAAATAAAATGAGTCTGGTATGTTGATGGTGCATAGGCCTTAGGTTAACCATGAACGGTACACAAAGAAATATCCATTTTTGAGTTGAACAAGAGGGACATATGCCCCAAAAGTACAAATTTGAGTGAAAACCATTATGGTTGTGATTAAAAGACACAATGAGGAAGAGAAAGGTGGTAATATAGTAGAGTTAAGCTGAATATTAGCTGATTGCAGAAAGGTTGACAGAAAGGATACGAGAAATTGGGAGTTAAAAAAATATAGAAGGGTCATTATCTTAGGCCAAAGCAAAGGAGTCATGAAGAAGAGGAGGGCAGCAAAGAAGATACTGATAAATGTGGAGGTGTGATAGAAGAAGGTGCAAGAAGTTAAGAATTCAAGAGTCATTCCAGTAAAAAGGCAAAAAGCAGAAAGTCATGTGCCTAAATTACAAGCCTAACAAAAAATAAGAAAGTACCTGTTCCTCTTTTTGGAGGGAAGGGTCAGGAGAAAAGGCTGGAGATAGAAAAGTTGATCATAACTGTCCCCAGGTGAGGCACACTGCATAAAAGGCAGTGAAGCAAAACAAAGGACCCAAATTGGATATGAAGTAGATGTAAGGAAACCCACCACCTAATGCACAATAGCAGTAATGCCACATTAAAAAAATATCATTGTACAGATTTTAATACAAAGGTTTATCACAGCTATATTGGATAGTAGTAACTGAATATTTTCATGGTATTTATAGTTCCTCACCATGGAATGCAATTCGATATCTGTCACACATCAAATGTTGACTGTACTAATTGAGCTAAAGTGACAACTACCGAACATTAGCTAAATGTACAGATAAGATTCCTTTTAAGTTTCCACTGACATTGTTAGACAAAATACCTGAATAATAATGTTTGTGCATAAAGATATTTTTCTTCTTGTTTTGAGCATCTACTATTGGAGGGATACATCATTACAGTGTTTACATCATTTGTAGGAACAGTACACTTACAAATATGTAGAAGTTGAACTGAGAAATTTAATCAATTGCCTATGGGCAGTGACTACATTTATTAGTGTTTTATAAACTAACTGATTAATGACAAGAAAATAATCAAGTAACTGTAATTAGTGTTTCTGATTGTTACCATTTTTGATTATTGTAACAATAATTGAAACCTAAACTATCACAAAAAATAAACAACTAATTGAATCTAGAATTATTTGAAATATCCAAGTAATTAAAATATCAGTTATATTTGTTTTTTTAAGCATATGTTGTTTACTGTTTGCGATTTCAGGGTCTCAAGTCTGATTTCTATTGCTGCTAAATTAACTTCTTGTTGTTATTGCAAAGCTACTAAGACAATTTGCCACTGTCACTAATTTATAATTGCTGACTAGAAGGAAGGCAACTGGTTAGTAACACCCACTGCCAACTCTTTGGCTATGTAAGTATTATATAAAGTGTAAATTTACCATTTCTTAAACTGTATTATGTTTCAAACTGTGTATTTTAATGCCATATAAGCAGGTGTAAATCTGGTGGAAGAATCCAGACCTTTTATCTATTTCTTTTTCCACAATTTAATAACTGTATTTTGTAGTGCTATATAAGCAGGCTTGGATCTAGCAAAGGATTCAGAAGGTCAATTCCTGAAACATGTTTTTCAGAAATTAATAACATATTATTTAGCATTTAAGTAGACACAGGTTTAGGAAAATGGTCCAAAGGGGTTAAGCCCCACCCTATTTCATTTAATAAATTAATAACCGCATCACTTGAACTTGCATAAATAACCACAATTTTGTTTGAGGGGATGGGAGTAAACCTCTTCATTTTTTGTAGAAATTAAAAAAAGAAACAGTCATTCAGTATCAAAAAGAAATATCATATGTCAGTGTTTTTATTTGATTGGTCTATTAATTACCTTAAAAACTTTTTCTGAAATTAGCATAGCTGGAGTGTACAAGAATCCAATTGCAGCCTCAGCAAATAACTTATTATTTCTAAATAAATAGTGTGAATATCAATTAACTTTTCGTGCCTTGGTTTTTTTTTCCAGACACTAACAGTATGTGTGTGCTCCAGACTTTAAGAGATTTGTTGTCTTCAAAGTCAGTAAAGACACTTGCAACTCTAATAACATATATTGTTACAAAATTTATTTTTCATTTTTTTGGAAAATTTAATACTCACAAGAAAGAGGTTTCTTATTATTGATATCTTAAAATAGGCAAAAATGCAAGTGCATATGACTGTATAATTGACAACTTAAAAAAGCTGAAAACAGGTATTCTGCTTACAAATCCTAAACTATTAATTTTTTTTGTAAATATAATTATTTAATTTCAGTTAAAAACTTTTGAAATGTCTGTCATAAATTGTTTTTATTTTCATATCAATCATATCACTAGAAATAAAAAAAATACTGGTTCTGAAATCATTGGATTTTAAACCAACTAAGTTACTCATAATGATGTTATAGGCATTCTAAATGATTTTATTACTAAAGTTACAAGTTCTGCATAGTTATAAGTAGAAAAAGAATGAAAGTAATATAAATTTATTAGTGCTAATAAAGGTCTAGTTTGACCATTACTTACAACATCTTGGATTGATATAGTTTTAAATAACAATTTGCCAAAGTATTGATCTTTAATAATATTTAACATAATTTGAAAAGTGCATGAATCTTTTGTTTCAAAAAGTACACTGTCTAATGAAATAGGATATAATTTTAGTTTTTTATGAACATCAGTATTACTCATTAAATATCTAGTATTTATTCTTGCATAAATTTTTCAAAATAGTCATTCTAACAAGGAAAGAAATATTCAACTAACCTACACACAATGTAGCCCTATAATTGAAACTAGTCATTTCTTAAACAAAAATTGATGTTTTTAGATTGGTAATGTTTATTAACTTTATACAAAAATTTGTTGATTGAAAATTACACAAAGTGTATACTTATATTCTTCAATACAATTCAGTAGTTTCAGTACATGTCTTGTACAGATTTGTAGGGAGAATCCCAAAGAACACCAGTGGTTGTATTATTTTCAAGTTTTTACATGATTGTACTATTTTGTGTGTGCAACTGTTCAGGATGAACAAAATAACTTACTCCTAAAATTTTGTATCTAAGGTTAAAATTTCCTGTAGCTTTTCATATATATTTTTGCCACAACTTTTCAAGGCAGTTTTATATATTAATTCTAAAGTATTCAAAGAATATTAATGAAAAATTGGTTTAGAATTGATTACTTTATCATATCCTGATACTTATTTAGTGTAAATCATGAAGAACAAAATGAATATTTTCATTTGTGCAAGTTGCAGAGTTTTGTCTGTAAACAAAACAACCTACTTGTCAATTTGGTTTTGAGAATTTTTTTTCTCCTTATCCCAAAGAATAATTTTATAATGAACTTTTCACACATTGAGAATATATTATCCATTTTTAGAGGGAAATACTTCATAGGAAACAAGCTTTTGATAATTTATGCTGACAATTTTATATTTGTAGTTTTCTGATATATCTTCAAATATTTATTAATTTAAAAGTATGATAAAATTGTTTTAAAAATGTAGATGTCATACAGAATCCAAAATGTGAAGAAAAATTGTTCAATTCAGTTTTACTTTGTTAATAGGATGTACCTTTTTTGGGTCAGAATTTTTTCTTTTCTAAAATGCAGTTAACCTGTTGACTGCCAAGTATTTCAGCTGCTACAATACAACTCTAATGCTTCTTAATTTTGTAACTTTTTTCGTGATACCATTTTGGATTGAAGTTAGGTATTATTGAGAATGAATTAACTCGTCCGTGGCACTGTGTTACCGATTGGCTCGAACGAGTTATCTCATGTACGGCACTGAACAGGTTAACATTGATATTTTATAGATTATTTTGGATTTTTTTGTTTGTTTTATAGAGCAAAGCCATATTGGGCAATCTGATATGTCCAACACATGCAATGAGACCCCATATTTTAGCACTGTAAGTCCACAGACTTACTGCTATCCCAAGTCTTTTGGTTTTGTAGTACTGGTGTTTGCTCATGTATTAGCTTTCTTATAAGAACTTTTCACAGCATTCAAAACATTCAATTAAAAAAAAAACAGATTTGCTGCTTAACAGCATAAATTTTATTGAAGATGGCCTTTATCAATTTTATCATAAATATATAGCTGTACAAAACAAAAATAACTAAAATTCAGATCTTTAGTCTACTACAAAATAAATAAAAAATTGGGCATTTAAAAATTTGTAAATAGGGATTGTACATAAAAAGTGAGAAAACAAGGATGAAGGAACTGTAGACACTACTTTCTCAAATTATAAATCCTTATTTTGGTTCCATGTTATTACTTAGAATTACATTTGATGGAGTCAAAATATGGACTTGTAGTTTGAGTAAATAATGTCAACAGTATCACCATCCATATTTGCTTACTTTCTTCACAATCCCTATTTACAAGTTTTAAATTCCTAATTTTTATTTATCTTGTGTTCTGCCTTTTTTATGCTCATTCAAGGGTAAATGATTACATGATACAGCACCTAACTTTATACATTGTAATGACAATAAACATAGATATTAGCTAGCTGAAAGTTCAAAATGACTCAGTGTTGCCATCTTCTACATGACTGCATGAGTTCAATATGTTAAATGTTAAACTGTAGCTGGAGAGTAACATGGAGATCTGTTTGAGAATGTAGTAACCATTTATAGTTTTCATGTAACTAAATTCTCTATATATATTGCATAGCAATGGCCCAAATACATTCTCAGAAAAGACACAACACCCACTAAGAGTATATAAAGTTGTATTAGTAGAAAAGCAGCTTTTTCAAATGAAACGTATATATCTAAAACATCACTTTAATTAAATCTTCATACCTTTTAATCCTTTCAAAATGAGTCAGGGTTCAAAGGCCATTTCATCATGTTTGTTAACTTGCATTCAAAATTTTATTGAACTACTATTTTATGAATTTATGTCAGTACGTTTGGAATCAAACTATAGATTGTAATTGAAACTTTAATATTAAATACAAGTTAATTCCTCAATTTAAAAGCAAATATTAAAAGAACACATCTAAATATAGACTTTAATGAGTCCATGCAGTAAGATGAATGCAGAACTTTAAAATTAGATATTTGTAATGTCAAAATACTAAGACTATAATTTCATACAAACTAAGAACTCAAAATAACTATTAACAGGCTAGAATATAAAGTAAGAACTACATATCTTTTTTATTTTGCTGAGATATGACTTATGAACTGAATCAAATGCTGTGGCCCTGTTCAACTCTACATTTTTCCTCTTTTGAATGATCCCTTATACACTCTTACTACAGTATATGAAATGTGAATAACCAATCAACAGCTTAGGATGTCTACAGAATGATTTTCTCAGCCATTTTAAACTTTGAAAAGGCTATCATGCACTTTCAATCCAAATTTTCAAGGACACTGGTTGTGTTTTTAGTCTGCTCAAAGTCTCATATTTTATAAATTCTAAATAAATCTTATTAAGTTTAATAAATTATAGTGGAATTCTATGGTATTAGTGTAGTTATGTATGGTTTTTTTGGTTATTCAACTGTATATATAAAATCTAAAAAAAATTATTTGATATCCTCCACATGCAATATTTTAAAAGGCTTAGCAACATATGTCCAGCAACAACTGAGTACAAAGATTATAGGAAGAAGATAATTTTTACTTTACCTTTTTATTTATTACTCTATATTTTAAGAAAAACAAGTTTAATAATTTGTTTCTAAATAATAATCATCTACACACATATATATATATATATTTAATGTATAATAATTGATATGTGACTGTATGTTATAAAATACTAGTCCACTAAAACACAACCAAGATAAGAAAGACTTAAAGGTCAGTTTATATTACTGGATACATTGACTGCATCAATGCAATTTATATAATGTTAGGTAAGCATGACTGGAATATCAATATAATAAAAAATAATAAATATACAAGTTTTTATACAGCATTATGAGACTTGAGCTACTCAGACTAAACATTTGTACTTTCATGTTATAATATGTAGTAATTCTAGTATGAAAAAGCATGATTTACATTTATTTCCCAATTTTTTTTATGATGGTTATGAGCTTGGTTAAGTGACAAATCCCACATAGTTAGTCTAGAAAATAACATAAAATATAAAGTCTTACTGAAAATAAATGTTTGAAATGTATTTAGGTTTTAGGGATTATGAAAATATTTGAGATTTTTGGGACAAAGAATAATTTTTATTCATAACATGAAGTCATTTTGTCCTCAGAAACAAAACGTTTGTAGAAATATTACATTAAAAATCTGGTTTTGTGTACAAAATACATGCAAACTTTACTAAAAGTCTACCAAGTTTTGTGAAGATACACACACAGCATCAAAATTATAGTGCAAATACTTAAAATGTGCAGATGTGTAGACAAACTTGTGTATATTATACTGAGCCTGTAGCTAAATGGATAAAGTAATTGTCCTAGAAATGCATGTAATAAAATTAATATTTTTTTCACTCCTTCACTTGATATGTAATATAGGAGCTGGCTCCCTAAAGACATTGCCTGTATAGTGTACAAACTATTGAGTATCTATATGTTTCAATCATTAAATGGTAATCTGTTATTGGCTGTTAAATCCTGTTTTACCCTGCAATTAAGTTTTTTAAGGGATAACCAGATGTTATGTAACTTCAAGAGGTAATGATAACACTGTTTACACTAAAATTGTTTTTTATCTTACATAAAATACAGAAAAATCAAATCAACTTTTCAATACCCTTACAGACTTTGCAGTATGTTATTTAGCATTTTACAAAAGGTTTGAGTGCAATGCACGAAGCCATTTCTGTTTTAGGCTGGAAAGAGAATAATAATATTAATAATTACAAATTGTCCTTTTTGAGCAGATCATTTCCTTGCAAGTGTAACGTGTATTTTTTATGCATTTTTATAGGTTATTAGCCTTAACAATCAATAAAAGTTTATAGTGTTGTTTGAACTGAAACTTTACTGTTTAAGGTACTTTTTGTCTGAATGTTCTATTAAGGTTTAGTGCAATTCATTGTGATCCCTATTATGAACCACTATCACAGCTGTCAGTAAGATGAAGTTTTATATTACTTCTTTCATATCAATAAACAAATATTTTTGAATAATTTATAAATAAATTAAACAACTGTTTTGTAATATCTTATATGAATGATACTACCAGTTTGACCTTACCTTGTTTTCTTTATATTTACTCAAGTCACAAATAGTATACTCCTTAAACAGTTTATCATAGTACTGTTTCGCAAGCTGTTTCTCCCTGGTAGCACAAAAAATAACAATTAGAGAGATGCCTGTTTCAGTTTCTAGCCATTAATTTTTACCATTTGCAATATCACATCAAAATATCCACCATTTTTTCCTCATTTAATGTTAATACCTGAAGTTATAACTTAGTATTTTTCACATACTTTGTGATATTATTTCTAATAATCAACCAAAATGAGAAACTTTTAGAGGTTTATCAATATAAAAAATATGAGAGTAAGACTGAGGCTTTTAGTTTGAACTTTCAAATTTTAACTTACAGGAAAGTTACAAAGATTCTGTAAATTTTAAAATTTACTAGTGACAGCACAAATAATCTTATATTTCCCTCAAAAGTATCATCACACACTCACTAACCAAGAATCAACTTTATCTTCAGAGGACCACAAAAACTTGTGATTTTCTCTAATAACATCTTGATCTGTCTTATCTTGACTCCTAATATAAATAAATTTTTTGCTTAAAATAAACTCACATATTATTTATTACATTAAAAAAGTATATTTTGTCCTTTAATACCACAGCCCACATGATGACAACAGTAATAATAATTACATTCTTCAATTAAAATTACACTTCTCATAGTAAATTCATGACTAGATATTTGTATAAAACTGACATACATTTCAGGTCTTCTTACTTTTCATATGTATATATATGAAACATTTCAAGCCTTATTCCAGTTTACACAAAAACTCTCACACATATCGTAATCCTTCTTTGTGTATAAAACTCAAACATATCTTGCATGTTCTTTATGTAAAAAAAGTTCTTATTTTTATGTTTAAAAAGTGACATATATATCTTAAGTTTTCTTTCTCTATGTGCAAATACTGACATATATCTTGGGTTTTCTAAACATATACAAAACCTATGAACCATACCACTTATGAGAAAAATAATTAAATTATTTTTGAAACATTTCTGAAAACTTTACAAGTTTATCTGACAAAAAGTAAAATTTTACTGATATATAAAACAGTCAGTAAAATATAATTTGAGGAATTATATTTGTTACAGATTCTTTGTGAATGCATACAAAATCACTGTTATAAAAATGAAAAAAAAACAAAAGAATGTAATTAGTAAATTTTTAAAATCTGATAGCCCAGAATTCAGGAAGCAGGAGTTAACACAAAACAGTAGCCTTTATTTCCACAAATTAAAATGAAAAACTCAGCTAAAGCTTTACAATATAATATTTACATACAGTGACTACCAAATGGACATATTTCAAAACAAAGCATCATTTTCAAGACTTTTTAAACATTGAATGTCAATGACAGGTGTGAAAAATAAATTTATTAATTTACTATCAAAAGAATTATTACATAAAACATGATGTAGTTCTGTAGTGTTTTTCAGAAGCCTGAATCATATCACTTTGTCTCTACTTACGTATCCCTTTTTAACTTTGATGTTGCTCCTTTATAGCACAGGAAATAATCGTTTATCAGCTTCTTGTGTCGTGAATACTATACTCAGTGTTAAGAAAATAAAAAAAACATCTTTTTATATGTTTAGCACTACATATTTTAGGCATGATTGAAAAACCATATCCAAATTATCACAAAGACATTCAAGATTTTTCACCAATAATCATATGATCAATTTGGCAATATTAGCAAAAGTATCTGTTATTACTTCAGTTCTTAGGTCGATATATTGTAGATGACTATCCAGTGTTTATGTTGTGAACATATTTTAGCATCCAACAGGTGGTCATAGTCTTCATCTCAGAGCTTCATTTCATTTATGCAAATAAATCACAGCCTTCTTATTTTGTGTTTTACACACATTATGATTTGCCTACTACAATTTTAATGATGGGGGTAAAATGGTGTTGCCATGGAATCAAAGACAGACATACATGTGCATCATGCATTTTTTTAATGAGGAAAGTTTTTTTTGTTTGCTTGCCTCATTAAAGAGATGCACACACACACACGTGGATAAGTAATAATACCCAGGTGCACACTTTTAGGGTCCACATAGTATGGGTGCAAAATTTTAGATTTTTAAGCCAGTTCACACACATAAACACATGCCCTTTTATTATTATAGATGCAGAATTAAGTGCTCTTGCTAGATTATTTTGAAAGAAATCCTATTAAATATATGTAATTTCTATAATGCTAGTTTATATGGTTTAAGAAAACTTAGATGTTAAAATATTTTAAAAGTCTACTAACTTGAAGTACTAATAATTTACTTCAAGCAAGAGAAACTTGTGTACTTTAAAATTTGAACAAAATGAAAGAAATACAGAAATAGTACAGTGTGCAAGACTTCTTTTTTAAAAGAATTGTATAATGTAGAAAAATGGTTTCATTCATCTAAATTTTTTTTAAATAAATATACACGTACTTTTAGAGGTGTTGCAAGATTAACATCTTTATTTCTGATAGACAATCACTGTTGGTCACATACCTGAACCTTTCTTGCTCACCAATAGCCTTGAAGCCCCTACCTAAACTTGCAAGTTTTCATGTAATATTGCTGCATACAAATGAGTCTGTAAAAGCTTTACACCGAAATAAGTACAACACAGTCTTTTAGTACACCTGACTCCATCTACATAAATAAGTAAAATGATGTACTGGAAATGTGGAGAAAGGGTAAACATCTATCTGAAGTGGTGAAGGGACCAGTGCAAAATTTTATTTAGACAAAACATCTTTAGATGCTTCCTGAAGAGGGCTCATGGAATGTGACATACCATATCCTAAAAAAGTATAAAGGCACACTCATGGGAGATCTCATCTTATCTGTACCAGGGTACACTCTTCACTTAGTAAGAGAAGGGAGTGTAACAATTATAGGTGGAAGATACAAGCACAATCCAACACCTCTAACAGTACCATTAATGTAATAGGGCTAGCACATGTCAGACTGTATGTAGTGGAATAACTCCTGCCTCAAATCAGGCATCACCAAGAATTTGGCTACCAAGCCACGAAAAGAGGAGGATCCATACCATATGCACCTCAAGCCCAGTAAGACAGAATGAAAATGTAACATCTAAACTGCAAATGAGTGAAAGGACTTATGATGGCTGGTCCTGTACTAATCCAACATCAGACCATCTGCAAACCCAAGATTTGGAAGTCATAGCAGGATGGGAGAAAGCCAGCCAAAGGTATGAATTGTACTCTATATAGAAAAAAAAATCATGACAGTACTCTCTACTAAGTGTAATTGGTCACACAGAAGAGAGCCTCCATGGTTCCCCACCTGAATAGCTAGGAACTGGTAAGTAACAAAGTTTCCCATACTCCTCTGGAAGAAAACTGTGGGTGAAAGCGCATCACTGTAAGACAGTGCAATGGGTAACTCCATTAGCAACTTCAGTCTTGATCAGGCCTTGTTTAAGGCACCAAGAGGGTACATCAAGTGGTCTTGTAGAACACCTCATTAGATGAGTCAGTGCTCTACAATGTTTAGATTTTGTTTAAGTATACCCTGAAAGGCAACATTGCCACTGAGTGATGGCCTGTGAAAACAAGGTGAAAAATAAGAAAACTTACCCAGATGGAGATGATATAATGTATGTAGAATAACTGTTGGAGGCATCCCATAACCTGATAAAGAAGAAATGGCAAAATGATACAGACAGTGTATGACAAATGTGTGATATATTTTCCACAAGCTAGTCCAAGTGATCTCTTCCAAGGAACAACAAAAGTGAGCAGCCAAAGAGTAAGCAAAGTGATAAATCTGATGAGAGGATAATACTTGGAAACTGATTTGCATCCCAATCCATGAAGAATATGTGAAATGGATGAGCTAAAGCCATTCAGGGACAGTAAGGGCAATGAAGATCATGAGTGAATGAAGAATTCCATGAAATGAAGAGATGAAATCAGGAACACTGAAAACTAGAAATGCAGGCCAAATAACAACAGACTACATAAACAAGGCAGAGTAGATGATCAGAGCTCATTTAGAATAAAGATGAGAAATGGTATGAATGCACTATTACCTTTCTGCATGGAAGGCATTTTAGGGTGAAAAGCATGATCAAGATAGAGAAGGATATAGGATCATTAAAACAGTGAGAAGAATGTACAACATGCATGTCAGAATGTTGAAAACCAGAAGTGAAAAGGAATATAAAAGAGGAAATGGGTTTTATGAGAAAAACAGTACAAGAAATAGAAAGCCAAAGGTTCAAAACAGTAAGTTCATGGAAAATGACATGGAAGAGCATAGTAAAGACAGGGAAGGAAAAAAAAAACCCCAATAGAAACAGGAAAACCAGATAGTAGAAGAAAGAACTGCCTGGTAATCAGCAACAGCCCAGACCGATGAGTCCTGTTCGAAAAGCCAAATGACGAACTCAGACAGATGGAGAATGGAAGAATGAGAAGGGAATGGAAACAGTGTAGTTACCTATGGAAAAATATACATCACTTCTATTGATACACAAGGAGAAAAGAAGGGCAACAAAACTGGAAAGAATGGAAGCTATACATGAAGAGGATCTTTAGTGTTTTACAAGGGACCACATAAATCTCACATATGAAGCCAGAATGATGATACAGCTGGATGGAAGAGGAAAGCATGAAACTGAAAAAAAAAAAAGAAAAGAAAGAGAAGACCTGTTATTCAGGATGTACAATTTGTTCTGTTAAGCCAGCAGAAGAGAAAAGGTGGATAAAGGAGGACAAGGGATACTGAAAGAGGTTCTACTGATTATGCAAAATTACACTGCAAAAGGTGCATGTGAACATATTCAAAGGGAATAAAAATATCCATGGAACATCTAGTTACAAATAAGTCTCCTATGTAGGAAAAAAAGGAGAGGATAAAATTGGAAATCAAATTCTCCATAACTTACAAACAAAGCAGAGAAGGCTGAGCTCTTCTGAGATAGGAACTGAAGAGCACACAAAGTGAACTAGGTATCATGTGGGTGTGAGATAAAACATCTTCAACTTAACTGACCAACCCTCAGGTTGTAGGAGTCCTGTTGGGATGAAGTTAAAAGAAGTTAGTCATCCATATACTGGTGAAACTGCAATCCCATGCCAGGAATGTGATGAAAGAAGGTATGCTTTACTAGATAAAAGACACATGGGGCTAAACCCAGGCTAAAAAAGTATGTGTGGAACTGATAAAACAGACCTCAGTGAACAAATAAAAGATAATAGTCTGGATGATGGGGAGATAAGAATGTGAAGTTACACATAGAAGACGTCCACTTTGGTTATCCAAAGCTCCAGAACAAAATATCACTGAAAGATGAGAAAACACTCCATGGTAAACTGAGGATGGTTGAGTACCTTATTGAGATGTGAAAGATGTGTTACAGGATGTCAATCCTCTGATTTTTTGGGAATGACAAGCAAACAAGAATAAAATCTTAGAGAAGGATGAAAAACTCTCTCAATAGAGTCCTTGTCCTATAGGTCTGTCATTGCCACTGAGAAGTTCTGGTGAGATACAGGATCCCTTGAAAGAATGGAAGCATGAGATAAGGGAGGAATAGAGGAAAAAACAAAGGGTAAGTCCCTCTGATAAAAAATTGTAACACCAAATAGTCAACCCCAGATGAAAACCATAGATCCACCAGCCAAGCTAAATGTGCTCCTATCATTCCTCAGCCTAGAGAATGGTCACTGATGAGATTGTCAGCACTGTAATCTAGACATGGAGGAAGAACAGACATGAGAAGAGGAATGAGAAAGGATGCAGAAGGATAGAAAACTGTAATAGAAAAAGAAACCTGGGAGAATGTTGGCACATGGCCTCAACCCACAAGTCTAGTGAATCAGGTACTCCAACAAAAACAACTTGGTGGAGGAAAGGAAACAGGACAAAGGTCCCTGGGATAAGTGTGATGCAAATGTATCTTATCAAAAAGGGCAAATTCCAATTACATAAAAATCAAGTCCAAAGTAGAGATGATAAATGAACAAGCATCTGCCAAAAACTCCTCAGCAGAATTGAGGATTGCCTGGGAATGAAGGTGAATGAAGAAAGGATAACACAACAAGGGCAGTGGGTGAAATTTAAGCTTGAGAAAGTCTACAAAAAAAGAGAGAATCTAAATCTCAAGCATGAAGAAGAAACTCCAATGTTCGAGTCTTCAAGAAAGTGAATTTAGCCCAAAGATAAGTCAAGGCTTATGTGTCACTAGGCAAGTATGATGAGGCATGCTGACACTAGAGTGAAGCTGTGATAACAAATTTTAATATGTACTTGAATATCTGGAAAGGGAGGAAAAACATAAAAGTCAGAAACACAGGACAGTTGAAGACTCAATGGAGATGAATCATACAAAACAGGTAAATATACCTGAGAAACTAGGTCCAGAGAAAAAGGAAAGCATACAGTTCAGCATGAACACAGAAACCACACAGGAGATTCTATGTGCAACCACTGAACAATAAAAAACCATAGCAGAGCCCACAGAGTCACCTAATTTCAAACCATCTGTATAAATGGGAATTGAAGGATGGTCCAAAAAATAATCAGCAAATAACAGACGGTTCTTCCAATTGGGAGTGTCTGCTTTTCTCAGATGACTCAAAGTAAGGCCACACTTGGGGATGGTAATAAGCTATGGTGGGATGGGCTGAACAGTGGATACAGCAATGTCATCCAAGGACAGAACCAGTTCATCCAACTGCACCTGACTATGAAGGCCAAAAGGAACAATGGTAGATTGTCTGTTCAGAAAAATGATGGCCCACTGAGGAAGGAAAACACAACTCCAGGTGGAATGCTGTGGTAAATAGTAAAGAAATTTGCAAATGGCAGAGGTGTAGAGGAGATTCATGAGACTCTGTGTACAAACTCTGAACTGGGGAAGTGCAGAAAGTCCCTGATGATGAACATGTTGCAGCATCTTCAAGGCTGAGATCTTGGCAGAGCCATAGACCAGAGACCCATGGTCCAGTTGTGAATGAATGATAGCATGATATATCTTGAGCACAGAACATTGATCTGCTCCCTAAACAAATGAAGAGAGGCCAGAAGGATGTTCAGTGCTCTTGTACAGTTGACTCAAAGATGGACCTGAGGAAATGCTTGAACCTGGAACCAAAAGAAGTGGATCCAGGGATCTGCTAGAAGGAATGGTAGGGACAGAGATGGGTGTTGACATTGATTCATCAACTTTCTTAACCATGGAGGGCAAAAGACTTTTCATATGGTTTGAGAATGAATTTTTCAGAGGCACAGACAGATCCATCTCCACTCCCACTGTAGCAGTGGAACAAAGTGCAGCAGCATACATATGAGATAGAATGGTGAGCAGTAACTTTCAAGCCTCGGGGTAAGAGATGTTGTGAACCATTTTCAAACACTGTACCTCTTTTTCTTCCACCCATCAAGGGCATAAACGAAATTAAGATGGGTGAGAGCCACTACAGTTAACACAATGAGGGTCTATTTCACACTCATAGGCATTCTGGTCCTTGCCACTGCAATGAGCACACATCGAGGAACCATGACATGATATCCTTGAGTGACAGAATAACTGACACTGGAAACATCTGAGAGGAGAGGGTTTGGAATATATGACCATACCTTGAAATTTAGATAACCTGCCTTGACAGTGACAGGTGAACATGGTGATGTAAATATCAAAATTAGTGCACTGGTTGGCATCATAATTCTGTCTTTGTGAGTGGAGATATGCCTCACTGCAGAAACACCTTGGGTGGAGAAACCAGCAAGGATCTTTGACTCAAGAATGTTCTTCAAGTCCCTCTCAGCAATAACTCCTCGTGATGAATTCAAAGTAGCATGGCTAGTAGCCTCAATAGATATATCTCCAGTGGCCTTTAAATGCAAGAGAAGTTCACTGTGTTTAAGAGTGAATGTTTTCACCAACATGTCACCAGAATGAAGCTTTTTGACTGACATAGGAGAGCCAGCAAGCCCCCCTAGTCCCTTCTGAATAAAAAATGGAGACATTTGCCCTAAAGATTTGTCTGAAAAATGAAGGTAGTATCAGTAAATGAGGTTGAAGATTGCTGCTCAGAATCTTCAAGACATGGTTGTTTACCCGCAGTTTGTTTTTTCACTACTTTATTTTGATTTTTGTTTGAGTGATCCATAATAAAGAAAAAATATTTCAGTGTCCACTCACCTCACCATGAGAATGCACTACAATGCCAAACAAGGACATTGCAGCAATGCCAGAGTTTTGTGATCACGATACCTAAACATCAACATCAGACACAATGTTCATAACACCTGTTGAGAATGTCCAACACTGGTACTTGGTTAACTCTAGTCCAAGTGGACCAGCCGAATAACCCTGGGGAGAAGCTACCCCAAGGCCACTCATCTACTAGAATTCAAGGCCAAGTTGGTGTGCTATGGTTGGACCCCTGAACCACCAGGATTCTCTCCTCCCCTTCACAGGCCATTACCCACAACAAACACATGGGTGGATGTTTAGATCCCAGAGAAGGTAAACTGAAAGAACAGAACCTTCTTTGGGAGTTCCCCTCACCACATATAAGAATTCAAACTGAGGGGAATGAAAGACTTCATTTCCTGCCACAGAATAGCCATCACTTCCTAAATTGAGTAATGTCTTGTCTGATATCAGACAGAGTGAAAATTACCATCTCTTGTAAATCTATAAGGTGGAAATAAAAGGCCATTAAATTTACTGGTGGAGATATTTTGAAAATTAAAATAGAAAACTAATCTTTACACAACACTGGGTGTTTTCTTATAGATACTTCCACAACAAATGCAAATATTGAAAAAGTTTAAAAGTAATATAAAAATAAAAACATACATACAAGTGCCAAATTGAGATTTAATGATTAAAGAATCAGAAGACAGGGAGTCAGCTGTGCTAGGAGGCTGTTTTACACTCCTTTCAGTGGACAACTGTCACATGTTCAGTTGCATGCAACAACACAGTGATATCACATGGAAATATGAGTTTAGGTAGGAGATTGATGGATAATGGTGAGCAAAAGAATTATGTATATATAGCACAGCACTGAACTAGAAAAGATGTATGTGAGAAGAGGTCATGTATTAGATAGAAATGTCTCAAATGAATTTTTTTATTATATAAGCTTGCTCTTCAGTAATTGGCAGCACATTTTACTTAACAGCAAATTTATCAAGTCCAGTATGTTTTTTAAGAATACATTTAAAAATTGATAATAATAATACAGTGATTCTCTATTTATTTCCTTACATGTAGGGTAGAGAATGCTTTGTAACTTCTTTGTTAATTATTAAGTGCCATAAAGTAAAAGAACACTACATTAATCAAAAGTGGAATTCAAAGAATAATCAATACTGGTGAAATGCAAAATATATTTACAGTAATAAATGACTAAATAAACTAGTTATGTTATACATAAAAGACACACAGTTAAACTGTGTACACAAGAAAAAGATACAGCATCTAAAGCCAGAAAGTGGAACTTCTCTTTTCTTTTCTCCTCTCTGTGAATAAAGGATAAAAAATAATTATAAACACTTAATTTTACTCAGCATAAAAATTTAATCAAGTAAATCAGAAAATCAAATAAAACTTTTCTAAAAAAAACTATACATGAAGTTGAAATGTCAAACGTTATGAAATATCCCGACACTAAAATTTACTCACTAAACACATATCAGCCTCATCAAAATAAAGTAAAACTAAACAAAATGTATTAACCATTTAGGATTACCATAAGGTTATATTATATATAAAAAACAGTTATAAGAATTTCCAAGGCTACAGTGTATTTATACTTATTAACTAGACATAATCATAAGGTCTCCATACATTACTATAAAGTTATATCATAAACAAGACACAGTTATGAGACCTTCAAGCAAAACCATAAGGTTTTATCCATAACTAGACATTGTCACAAGACTTTCAAGCATTTCTAAAAGTTTGTATCATTAACCCTTTTAGTAAGTGAGTTGTCAATAAGCAATCTGAGTTTTCTTTAGGTTGCTGAGGCCACTTTCAAGTAAGTTATTATCTTGTTTTTAATTGGGTATGATTCAGTCAAGTGTGACTATAATTGGTTGATTATCTCATATGTTGCGTGCTTTAGAGTAATTGTAGTCATCAATCATAGAGGGTGTAGCATCAACATCTGGCATTAGGAATAAAAGAAAAAGGCCCATTTCAAGCTCTTCTCATATGAATTACTTGCTAGATGACTTTAGTGATGAAGAAGAATTGCTATCTGACAGTGACAGCAATCATGAAAATGTAAATAGCAAAAGCTCAAGTGATAATGATAGCTATGACACAAGTTATCTTAGCAATACCAGAGCAGAACACCTGTTTTGGGGTAAATCACGGTAACTTTTTGTTAATAATTACAACTTTGATAATACAAATGGAAATTGTATTATCGTAGAATGAAATTATGGACAGTTTATGGATCAAAGAATCTGGTGAAAAATATAAATATTTTATAGCATTTTTTTGATAATGAACTTATGACAACAATCACTGAAGAAACAAATGAATATATTACATGGAAAGCAATGGTGCAGTGTCACAGTTGATGAATTATGTACATTTTTAGTGATAGTACTGTTGATGCCTCATGCAAAAACAAACACTCTATAAATGAGTATCCATCAAAAGATCCAGTGAAAGGTACTAAACGTTTTGGTAAATATATGTCACATATATGTTTATCCAATTATTCTGGTTCATTCACTTTGCAGACAATGAACTACCAAATCAAAATGATAGGCTGTGTAAAATTTTCAAAGTTTATCTACACTTGTTATGAACAAATCTTTAATGCTGTTCAAAGGTAGGCTATCCTAAAAAAATTAAGGATTTGGCATAAAATTATTCATTTTATGTGACTGAGACTGGAATTATATTGGATATAATAATATATACTGGGTCGGACACTAAAGGGCCTATGTATGACCCATCTGGATTCTCTGGGACTGTTGTAAAGAAAATTGTACACCATATGAAGACAAGGCCCATCTTCTTTATAAAGGGAACTTTTTTATACAAGCCCTAAATTATCATGTTATTTACACATAAAAAACTGGATGTTATGGAACACTGAAAAAAAAACCCAAGTTTTGAAAAAAATTGTGTGATGAAAGTGAAAAAAAGAAATGTGGAAATCTATTAGCACTCAGATTGCATGACAAATGTGATATGTAACATGCCCGCTACTTTTCATTGTGGAAATATGGAAAACAGTGACAAAATTAATTATAAAATTAATGAACCAGCAAGGAAATTTGATGTTCTATTTTTCTGTGACTGGGCAACATCCATACAAACACACTGCATAGTTAAAAAAATACAGCTATAAGATTTAAAAGCTTTACTGTACAGTTGTGTGAGACTAATAACAAACAGTCATGATGCTTTCAAGCATTCCTATAGTGTTGTATCATTAATAGAATTTAGTCATGACATACTAAAGTATTACTATATGGTTATTACATTCACAACACACATTCAGGAGTAGAGTTGGGCAACAAACTAGATTAATCTATTATTTATTACATTGATTAATGTCATGTAAAATAATTGATTGACTTAAATTACAAATAAGTCAATCAACCAGTCTTTTCAGTTATTATTGTTTCTTGATTATTCAAGTTATCCAGTAATCAAGATGACAATTATATTGATTGTGTCAAAAATAATAAACTAATTGAAATCAGTGTTATTGTAATTGATTATCACAACCAACCAGTGATCAAAAATATTGCCATTATGATTTTTATTATTACTTTCAATTGACATAGATTTGTTCAGCTTCAATGAGCAAATGTCATAGCTTATAAAAATAATCAACTAATCAAACTTCCAACTACTCAAGTGAATGAAATATTATAATCATTTCAGTTTGTGGTTAAACAAAGTTACACAAGGAACTATCCATGTTTTGTCCATCACAGAGTGCTATAATTCAATTTTCTACATTATAAGTTATTTTTCCTTAGCCATCATGTAACTGAATTATTACTTGAATTTAATGACTTGGTGAGCCCAACAACTAATAAATTAACTAGATAATTCAATTAATCACCATATCTAGTCTTTATTCTTTAAAGTATAACTATAAGGTTATCTTTAACAAGACAGTTATGAATAGAAATAGTGCAGGGGTGGCCAAACTGTGGCTCATGAGCCACATGCAGCTCTTTGACATATAATGTGCAGCTCGCAGAAATATGTTGGCTGAGCTTCTTTTTGCATTACAGTTAATATAAAAGGTAAAGAAAATAATTTCAAGCCTTCTAATTATTTACCAGGTATAAACTGAGATTAAAAAAGTAAGTTCATGGTGAGTAAATGTATTTAAGAATTTAAATCCTAATTTTAATGCTAGATTTGAGTGAGGGATTTAAGAAATTTTGGATTAACAAGGATTACAGAGGAATTGTGCTGGAATATCAGTAATTGTACAAGCCGGTCCTGACAATGTTAGTTTTAGTGGGCATGGCTTATGATTATGTGATTGTGACATGTGCGGCTATGTTGCAGGCAGTAAATTAGCAGTGTTAGTTTGATACTGGGTGCTGTAGAGTTTGGTTGTATTGCACTTGTTGGAGCTTATTGTTTCTTTTCACTTTAATTTTGAGAAGTGTCTGTAAAATTTTGTGAAGGAAGATGGCATCATCAAATTCTAAGAAGCAAAAGTATGGAGATGAAAATAATCTCAATATAGTTAAAACAATAATCAGCCAAGATTTTGAAAATATTTGATATATACATATGCACTTTGGGATTATTGAAACTAATACAAATTAACAGTTTAAAAACTACATACATGAATAAATATTATTAGGTACATGTATTTCTTATTATTTATATAAAATTTATGTAAAAAAGTGCATGTAGGGATAAAAATGTGTGTGTAATATTTGTTCATGTCATGCAGCTCTCAAACATATGAAGTTTATTGTATGGGGCTGTTACATTAAGCAAGGTTGGCCACCCCTGAAATAGTGGATTAGCTCAATCAATTACATTTGTCAGCATCATTTACAATTAGTCAGACTAAATTACCCTTAAATATTAAAATCTATTAATATTTCAAAAATAGTCATCCAGTATTTCTGATTACTACTTATTTCAATTATCAAAATTATTATTGATTCATTTCACAAAAATAATTAACTAATTAAAATTATTGTTCCTGATAATTTACATTTTTGATTATTCAAACTATCGAGTAATATTGAAATACTGCTATTATGATTTTTTTTTCAATTAAATAAAGTTTGTTCAACTTAACCCTCTAAATACAGACAGATCAACATTCACATAATGACTGTTTTAGAAACTTACATTCAAAATTCAATTAAAATATGTCAATAAGCTTTTCACCAAAGGATAATTTATAATTCAGGTGTTTGTATACTTCAAGTTTTAATTTTTTAACCCTATCACTACTGGTCGTGGGTCAAAGTCCATGTTATTGTGCTTCTTGACTCGCATTCAAAATTTCATTGAACTACTAATTTATTAATTATATCAATAATTTTGGTATCAAACTGTAGATTATAATTCAACTTTTAGTATTATAGATTATTCAATTTCTTAACTTAAGTGAATATTAAAAAAAACCTTACATATAAATTTGTGTGTGCTATGTGGTACATTGTAGCACTGGTTCAAATTAGATAGTTGTGATGTTGAAATATGAAGTCTATAGTGTTGTATGAATTAGTAACTCAAATTATGAATATTGAAAAGCTAGAATATAAAATAAGAACATCCTATCTTTTATACTAGCCGAGATATTACTCATACTGAATCAAACACAGTGAACCTACTCACTGCTTTCCATTTTTAGAAATGGATCCTTATATACACTTACTTGTATATACATATATATGACATATGAATAACTAATCAAAAACTCAGAGTCCCTTTTATGGCTTTATCAGCCATTTTCCTGTGTTAAGACACCATCTCATTCTATTGAAACAAGATTTCAAGAAGGTAGGTTGTGTCTTTTAGTCTGCTTGGAAATTTATATTATTTTAGATTGAAATACAACTTAGTTACTAAACTTCATAAATTATAAAGAAATTCTATGGTATCAATGTAGTAATTTATGACTTGAGTTATTCAAATGCAGTCATAAAACCTTAAATAATTTTCATTTCACATTCTCCATGTGCAAAATGTTTTAAGGCTTAGCAAGCTATGAGAAGCAGAAACCAAATAAAGGTCATAATAAGTGATAATTATTTGTTCTACTTTTTCAGTTACTGTTTTATGTTTTAATTAAAATAAATTTAAGAACTTGTTTGTACATAGTAATAATCCATATGCATATATATTGTATAATGATTGAAATATGACAATATTTCACATAATACTAGTCCACTAAGACACAGCCAAAAAAGACAGGTCACTTTGTAAAGACTAATGGTCAGTTTTATACATAATATATATAGGGTATGGTAACATGAGTGCACATGAACCATATCATTGCAACTTCTATATTGCTACTAATGTCAGCTGTGCATGATTGGGAAGTCAGTATAATAATAAATAAATAAATATATATAAATGTATAATGTTATAATCTGTAGTATTCTAAAACAAAAAAACAACAACAACATAACTTACATTTATTTCCTAGTTTTTTATGGTAGAGAAAATAACACAAAATATAGTTTTACTTAAAACTAACATTTGATTTGTATTTGGGGGTTTTACAGATTACACAAATAATATATGAGATGTTTTGGGATGAAGAATAGCTTTTAATCATGACATGAAAATCACTTCACACTTGGATTAGTAACAAACCAGACTTGATAGTTTTATAAATAAAATCTTTAGCAAAAAAAAAACCTCACTAAAAAATCTGAATCTTTGTGTACAAGCCATGGAATAATTACCAAATGTCTACCAAAATTTGTGAAGATACACATACAGCATTAGAAGTTATGTGTACAAACAGGTTTACAAGCTCATGTATTTTATACCAAACCTGTTTCAAAAGGGTTAAGTGAAAAAAAGTAAATCTAAAAAAATTATTAATTTGTGACTTTCAAATTGATGTTACCAAGAAATGCTGTGACTAATTATTTATAGATATTTGTTCTTTACAAGGGCTTTAGATTCTTCAACCAAATAGAAACATGATACAGATAACAATAATTTAAAAAATAAAACTGCTACCTATCTTTATGCTTTATTAATATATAATTATATAGGTTCAACTCATGTTCACATAACCTCCATTCTTTTTAAGAATATTTCTCTTTCTAATAATGTTATTGGGTGCATTTTTAACCAGTAGAAAATGTGAATTCTAAATTTCATAAATTAAACAATTGCCCATTTTCTTTTAGCAAGAGGTAAAATGTGTAGATAACTACTATTTATTGACCACCAACTGTTAAAATTAACTCACATTTGTCAAAAACCATTTAAAGCTTAGGCCCAGATAGTGGGTGTCTCATGAATAGTTGACATGTGAAGTGTTGGAATGGATCATAATAAGACAGCGTGACAATCATGAACAAAGGTTATAGTAATCCTGAAAAGCTGCAGAGGTCTATAGAATGTTTATAACTACCAAACCCTAGAAGGAATGGAAGTGTGAAGAACTGATTCTCCAGATGGAAAGAAAAAAAAGTAAATGTTGATGTAAGAATGCAAGTCAGTTTGAGAAAGGTGGAATACTCTGGTTCATGCTGAAGTGATCAAGCCAGAATGGTAGAGAGAGAAATAATGAAGATGTGCACAAGAGCAGATAAAGGATCATAGAGGATGTACCACAGATCCTCCATAACCCAGTGAAGGGAAAACATGAACAAAAAGAAGCTAGAATCTCCCAAGAAGAGATGAGGAACACTAAAGGAGTAGTCCCTCTGAACTTCTGAGGTCTGGTAGCCCACTGACATACCTATACTCCATGAGACAGTAAAACAAAGAATAAATAAGCAAAGATTGTATGCAAGCAGCCCTAGCTCAAGATATCAAGGAATGAAGAACACTCACAAAGATTGGTGCAGTGAAAATAGGGACACAACTTAGATCATATGAGAAAGAAGAACACTTGAAAGAAGAGTATCCAGACTGAGGATATCAAAAGAACAGAGAGATCAAGTCAACATAGAAACAGTACAAAAATTAGGAATCAAATAAATAAGAAGGGGTGTCCCCATCAAAATTATCATGGATTTAACAAAGAATCACATTCAAAAAGTGAATAGTAGAGATGGAGCAAAGTAAAAATAAGATGAGACAGAGTAGATTACAGAAAAGAAAGCAACAAAGAATGAGGAGTAGGAACACCCCATGGAGATAGAAATGGCAAAAGAGATTGGGGTTCAAAAAATATAAAAGGGTCTATAGCAAATACTGACAGATGAGGAAGACAGTGATCAACATAAGAGTGGGACTGTGGGAGGCCTATCATCATGATATAAAGGTGAAAGAGATAGAAAGTCACATAATTGAGTTATGAACATAGGAAACAAAAAAGGAGGAGGTAATTGTTTCTCAACAAGGAGAAAAGAACCAAAAGCATAGGCTGGAGTTAGAAAAGCTGGTTAAAACTGTTCACAAGTAAATCAAGCTACACAGAAGGCAATGAAACATATGAGAGACCTGAACTGGAGAAGCAGGTAGAAAGGAACCAACAACCTTCTTGATGATGATAAACACACTTGAAATAATATATCTCAGAACAGCTGGTATGGGTATTAACACTTTTATTGATAAGGAGAGAACAACATTTCGACCTTCCTACGTCACTTTAAGGTTAAGATGATACATTTGAACCAACAATCTGATGCACCGTATCAGTAAAATCATGTTTGAGAAACATCAGTAGCAAACACGTTATTATACCATGGTTCCTCACAGCTATATAAGAATTAAGTAACTGCATATTTCCACAATATTTAAAGTACCCTGCTACAGAATGAAATTAAAGATCTGTCACTCATCAAGTATTAGCTGTAAATGAGCTAAATGGATAACTATGGAACAACAGCTCCTTGAAGAGTTATGGTGCTTCTACTCACCATTAACACAATCGGAGAAAATTCCTGATGGAGAATGTCCAAGTTTCAGACCCCCTTTTCTTTTCTTTTTTTTAATTATCATTATATGCATATATATACATACACATACTTATTTTGTTTCTAGCATACTTTGATTAAAATACCACAAAGAAGAAATGTGATGACTAGAGGAAATGAAGTTACAATCAAGCAGAAAGAATAAAAGTGTAACAAAGAAAAAAGTAACATTGCATTCAATAAAGAAATGCAGTTAATTCATCCATCCACCACATGACACCAGGTTTTAGTGTCTTACATTAAACATTTTATTAAACTAATTTCTGTTTATATTACACCAATTAAAATAGCATAAAATCTTAGCTAATAATTCATATTTTAATGGTATACAAGCTCTTAATTCTACAAGGCAATATTTTTAAAAATCTAGAAGAAACTGCAAGTTCCCTGTGTGATTTACAACTTATAAGCACATTGAAAGTAGTTAGTCAAGCTGCAATGGGAAATAAAACAATAAAATTTAATTATAAATAGATGTATGCTGTTAGGAACTAAGGACTAATTAGGATAAATTAATGTGGCTTCCTACTACAATATGAATACATTAAATGTGAAAAATAAGTGTTTAGCACTAGGTACACCTCAAGAAAACAATGACTAAGCTTTTCTTCTATCTCATGCTACACATCTGTAAATTGGTAGAGGTTTCTTCAGGCTATAACTGAATATTGTGAAATCTCTTCTTTTCATTGGTTGTAAGCATGTAATTCAATTTTAAGTTGCCACCTGCCAACACAGCTTTGACTTTGCAAATGGGTGTAGCTGACCTTAGGCTTAGAAATATTAGAATGTAAAACCACCATCAAGAAATTCTTGAAAATTTTCCAGATACTAATGAAAGAAAGTTGGAACTTTATTAAGACCTTCTACATTGACAGTCTTTGTTCTATTCTTACAGTATCATGTATAACAGCTCATAAAATTTAGACTTGTAACCATAATTGGATCACGTAACAACAAAAACCTGCAGTTTTAATTGCTGTTTTAAATGTTTCAAAATAAAGCAATAAAACTTTAAGCTATAATGTACTTGGTAATAATAATTTCATTAAAACACATTCATACGAAAATGGTTTAATAAAATTTTGAATGTAACTCAACAACATGCACAGAAGGGGTTTAAAAGAATTGGTGTCAGTGATACCTGTGGTTATGGGGTTTAAGACAAGTTACAATTACACAACCACTTAAAGACAGTAATGACCTTTAAAAGATAAAGAACATCAAAACCCATGATAAACCTGAATGTGAAATTAGCTTCAGTTTTATAGTCTGAGGTCAGTAAACACTATGACTAAATATCAGCTATTCTTAAAATAATAGTTTAAGGAACCAGTACAATGTCTCAACAAACATGGCTTACAATAGCTCTATTCATGCATCATTCTTCATCTAATGTTAATAACCTATTATAGCTGAACTAGAATTTTATACATTTTTCTTAGCTACTTTTTTTACCAATTTAACACAGTGACATCATGTTTGACAGTCAATGAGAGTGCATGAGCAACTAAGAAACAGAATCCAACAACAGTTTATAACATTAATCATCTGCTTAAAGTAGAATTGCCATCTGAACAGCTCTAAAATTAAGAAAACTTTTGTTTGTATTCAATAATTTAACATTTTCCTCAGATCAGAGACTATGGTTTAAAAATAATGATGGTCATTAGGCAAAATACAGAAGAAATTATGTTACGTTCCAATCTGAAAAGGAATACTGCACTTTATTACTGAAGTCACAATTTCCCTACACCGAAAATTTCTGATAGATAGTTACCTCCTCTCACAAAATTAGCTATTCTTTTTCAGTGCTGCTGCCCCCCGCTAGTACAGCGGTATGTCTTCGGATTTACAACGCTAAAATCAGGGGTTCAATTCCCCTCGATGGGCTGAGCAGATAGCCCGATGTGGCTTTGCTATAAGAAAAATACAAATTCAGTGCTGCTCTCCATATGTGAACTTTTTCTATATGCATGCCACAAGCCTTTTGATTCCCCCTATTGGAATTAAAAGACTCCAATATGTCTCTCATGCAAATTATCATGCACCACTTCTCCATCAATATGAGCATGAAACGTCATGTAATACATGTGACTCCTTTTAAACACTTCTACTGAATTATCACTTGGAAGTTTGAAAGAAGATGTAAGCACTGAAGTTAAGAGGGGAGGAAATAACAGTTCCACAAAATGAAGTCTTAAAGGATAAGGCTAGGCCTGACTAAAACAAGTGTCAAAAAAGAATCCTAAATGGATATTGAGTAGGTCTGAGGAAGGACTTCTCCAGTTTGATTAACCAACTCACTTGAGCAGCCACCCATTAAATGGAGTTGCTAAGCATGGGTGGCTGATTCCAGTTTCAAATGAACCAGAAAAAGCCAGTCATTCATGTAACAGTGAAACCCCAGAACATAAAAATGCAGAAAAAATACTTGGACTACTTGATAGAAAACACTGGGGGATCACAGAAAGCCCAAATGGTACAGCTTAAAATTGTAAAACCACCCCAAGTTGCATAAACTGAAGATAAGAACCAGACCAAGTTGATATAGTTATACAGCAAGAAGTGTTGGTGGTGTCCATTTCAGTGATCCATAAACCCAGAGAAAATGCCCACTTTAGGGCAAGAAAAGACTATTGTAAACCAGGGCAGGTAAATGAAGTGGTTGAGTCAAGATAAATCTATGATTGGCTTCCAGTCCAGTCTTCTCAGGAACAAAAAAAAGTATGGCATAAAAATGTGTTGAAGGATGGAGAACAAGTTTAATGACCTGTTGAGGTAGCAATTTCCAAACCACTTCTGACAGACACTGGCAGGTCACAAGATCCTGAAGAAAAGGGAAGGAAACAGGGATAAGAGACATGGGAGATTGGAAAGGAAGGGGATCACAAATTAATCTAATAAAAACCTGAAAAACTCATTGATCCTTGATGAAGGAATGCCAGCAATGAAGAAAATCAGGAAGCCAAGCTCCAACCAGACCATAAGCCATTGGGTAGTCACTAGTACTGTTGGTAATGTGAGGTATATCACTGGAAAAAAAAAAAAGATAAGAAGAGGGACCATGAGAAGACACAGGTAAGTGTTGGAAATAGAAAGGGCAGGAAACAGTAATAGGTGACACATGGGGTTCTGACTGAAACAAATGCACAACAATATTAGTAAGGGTAAATTGTTATTGGACTGATACAATCTGTGGCTCCAATGTTTCCAGGAGAGTATAAAAAAAGTACTGTTACAGAAATGGGGCCATATGTTCCAGAAAGTCCAAAAAACATAGAAACCATGTATGCAAAGCCAGAGCCAAAGACAACAAATGAGTTGGTGTGAAGGAAAGGGTTTCCTCAGAAAACCTCTTAGGAATTCTATGGAAAGCCTCAAGGAGGAGGATTAGAGAAGAAGGATACCATAAAAGAGTTGTAAAGGTGAGAATACTTGGTGCCCAAACAGGCAATATGGATCCAAAAAACTGTTGCTCCCAAAAGAGACTGTCAGGACAATGCTATGAAAACATGACCTAATTTGAAGCCTGAGGGGATGAGGCATGCTAATCCTACCCATCACTTAATAGTGAGGCAAGGTGATCAGCATAAACCTGAATATCAAGAAAAGAAAGAAAAACCAAAGTAGGGTGGGAAGATTGATCAAGTAGTAAGTAAGGAAGTGGCTCATAAGAAATAGGAAAAAGGGATGAAAAGCCACATATCTGGGAAACAAAATCCATAAAACTGCATGAAGTCTAAATGGTTCTTCAGGTGATGGTTTGGAAAATACAGCAAAATTAGGAGGTGGAAACAGATGAGAAAGAGCATAAGTCACTGGTGTGACCCCTGGAGTGGTAACATGAACTTCAGAATTCATACCAAAGTCCACCAAACTGAAGTGTGAAAAAAATGAATAAAGTGACTGGAACTGAAAAAAATGTAAAGTGAAGGAACTGCTGGAATGAAAACTAAATAAATTAAAAAAACCACTTCACGAGGAAACTTAAGCAGAACATGAATCATTAAACAAACAAGAATAATGTCTAACTATAAGGTCTGTGAAACAAGAAGTGATAGTTGTGTAAAGAAGTATAGAAGGAGTCACATGTATTGTATGAGTAAGTCATGCTCTCACTGATGAAGAAGTGATGCATGCAGATTTTTATGATAGATATACTGGATTCTTTCAATTCCAATATGGAGAAGCAGCCTGTGTATATAAACAGTTTACATATAGAGGGCAACAATAATTGAGAATAGCTAATTTTATAAGCAGAAGTAAGTACTGCAGTTGAACAAGGAACAGTTTCCTGTAATATGTAACAGGTCACAACCTTTTTTCAGAGGATTCTACCAGGACATTGTTAGTTTAATAACATGTCACCTCCAGTTCAAGCATTCCAGTGTTTTAATGTTACAAGCCTTGTGAAAGGTGTGGCATTGTCACTGTCAGATAATTAAGTGAAGAATTTATCAGCAGTCATCTGATGTCACATTACTTAGCATATTTCAAAGTTTGTACACATAAAGGAAAAGAATTAAGGAATTTTCCAAAACTTTTCAAAGCAAACAGGAGGATCTGAACACTATAAATCTAGAACTATACTAAAGTCAGTTTTTATGCTGATATTGAGTCCTCTTCTAATTTCAGATAAATCAATATAGTGAATAGTTAAAACAAAGCTGACCATACAAAGAATATGAACTACATAAATACAAAAATACTATTCAATTAACACTTGCAAATTCCTTTCCATTTTATTTTTATATTTAAATACAAACATACAAATATTTATTAGTACAAGAATATTTTCATTCTGTTTTACAGTAATTAAGCAAGGTCAAAGGAACATAGTTTAAGTCAAGCAAACCAGTATAAATGCCACACTTAAAAAAACAATTACGTTTCACACTGTTAAATCATAAGATACATTTATAACTCTGAGGTGAAATAATTTAACTGTTTTGAAAACTAAAGCTTACCTACTACATTCTTCACTAAAAAAATGCCTTGAAGGTTTCTCAGTAGAACTTGACTTCACCTTATCAGCTAAATCATGTTGTTTGGTCCTACCAGAAAGATAATAACTGTCAGAATTCTTAAAATGGGAGAAAAGAATGTATAGCTTAAATCATTTTACAATTAAAGCTGTTTACATGAAAGTTTACAAAATTATATTTAGTTGATAGAACACAATTTTTGACACTGTTTTGCTAATTACTTCTAGATTAAACAAATTGTGAAAATTCTCTAATACTTTTTATGTTTCTAAAGCAAAATAATAAGTAATCCACATGAATGTATGTATTAAACCTATGTAAATTATCTTTGCTCAGCCTGGAATGCCATTGTTTGGCAAATAAGTAGCACAATAATATTAAATTATAAGTAGTGTAATGTAGTTCTGAAGTTCTCTTAGGTTTGTTTATATTAGAACAGTAAAATCTGTGATTATTACTCATCAGTAATGTAAACCACATTATAAATGCTCTTATCCTTTATTTATTTTCTTTTATGTTTGGACTTGAAATGATTAGCCTTAAATAACACAAAGAAATCTGAAAACTGTCACACATCTTGCCACAATTGGTGTTGCTATTGTCTCAGTTGTTCTTCATGGAAACAAGGATTGCCAATGAACGAGAGAAATATTTAAGTTTGTTTTAGTTATAGTACAATTCTATGATAGTTGTCCTCTAACTGGTCAAAAGTGAAACAAATGTTTATTACTTAAAACATACATGTTAGAAAGACTCATTTGGTAAAATACAGGACTACTCATGGGAATTTGGATTTGACAAATCTGGCAGGACAAAATGACAGACTGGCCAACAAGTCTGCCATGTATTGTTTTCAAGGATACACATATATTGCAAGTATACAATACAAGATAAGATAACACTATGTAACACAAATTTTGTTCCTGGATAGTGTGTTATTTCTTAATTGCTTATGTTGTAAAAGTGCAGAAAATAGCCATTATTCCCTGAAATTAACCTATTTTCTAAAAAAAAATGGCCAAATTTGCACATTTTCATTTACAAAAGGTCTGAATAAAACAACATAAATCAAGATTTACATGTATTTATACTAAAGTTATACAAACATGTTTAGAAGTGAGTAGTTTTTCAAGATTTGTGACTGTAATGTATATCACTTTCACATATCAGCCCCCAAATACAGTCACCCATCATGTTTTCTTTATACACTCCCAGGTCACAAAAGCAAAGTTTGAAAAGAAAAATAGGTCTTTTCCATTTACTTTAGGCATAAGCAATTGGGAAATAACACTTTCTGTCCAGGAACAAGAAAAGGTAAAACTTTTGTTACATAGTGTAATCAAGTAAAAATGCAATGTTGAAAATCTGATGGAAGTCTAAATACTTGTGGTAATCTACTCTTTTTCTTCTATTAATTGGATTCAAACCAAGAGTTCATACATTCTACACCAGTGCTCTTTGAACTTGATTATTGGTTAAACCCATGAACATCCTTCTCCTTTCACAAAGGCTTGTTTTGGAGTCTTAGCTCAGGGTTATGGGGTGAGAGCTTTTATATTGTAATCCAAATTTCTTGCATTTACCATAGGCATGAGGTCAATCCTGAGACCGCACACACACCAGAGAACCAAGGCCTCTCTTTAATAATACTGTTGTATTTATTACATCCAAAAACAATCCATTCAAAAGGCTTATCACCTCATTTGAAAAATAAAATTTCCAAATTTACATGTTAATTCTACCTTGCTATATCTTATATCCATGTCCTATAGTCCTTCCACTCATAACATTACACCCACAAAAAAGATAATGTAAGAATCCTAGCTTTCTCTTTAGAATTTCAAACACTACACATAAGTCCCCTTGAAACCTTATTTTTGCATGAGAAAAAAATAAGATAATGATCTTAACTTGTCCTTAAAAGGCAGCTCCTCTATCCAGGAATTATCCTAGTAACTATGCTTTGAACCCCTTCCAACAACTCAGTATCTTTAAAGTAAGGAACCTAAGATTGAACAAAGTACTCTAAATGAGGCCTAAACAGAGAAAAAAAACAACAACAACAAACAAACCTCCTTTGATTTATACCACTATTCCTGCAAGTGTGACAGAAGATCATACTTGATTTCTCACTGGCAACAACATGTTTCCTGATAGTTTAAGAGACTGGTCAATCAAAACCAAGATATTTTTATTCAATAACTACTGGATTTCCACTAACAGTCATTATATTTTAAACTGAGGCTGAGGTAACCCCATATGCTTTACCTTTTACTTAGCATTATTAAATTCATTCTGATATTTTATTTGTCTAATTTCCCAAATGACTCAAATTGTTTTGTAAAACAATAGCATACTCCTAGCACATATCTGTGCTCTAAACAAACTGTATATATACAAGTAAAAGGAAAGCAAATGTTTAGTATAAACAAAGAAACAAAAAACAGTATTGCATGACAGAAAATACTATAAACATTTTAAATAATTTTGCTAAATGGATTAATGTTTTATAAAGTTAAATTCATAAAACATGGTGTGTTAGCCCTTAAAATATATGATTTGTATGTATGATTTCTTGTAATTCAACACCTTTTCATTTAAATTTTAAGTTTAGTTACAAATGTAACTATTGATTGATTCTGGAATATAAAATCAAAAACATGTGTAGCAATTTTTTTTTATGTTCTCTTACTTTCAAGCTATAAATGCCTGATGATTCCCAAACGTTTACACTCTTCATTAAATAAGAAAACCATTTATAATTTTTTGATGCTTTTCATTTAAAAACTAACAAAATGTCATTTAAAATTTCACAATCAAAGGAAGAGTTTTATATCCACAACACTGGTGGAAGATAACACTTTGAAAGATTTCATCTGTCTTCAAAACTTCTGAGTACCACTATTACTATTGGCATAATGTTTTCATACACATTAAAGCACAAACTTTCTATTTTTTGGGGGGAAGGGGGGATGATGATTACTGAATGTTAATTTTTCTTTGTAAATTTAAACATTACAAATCTCAACAGCAATGCTACTTCTAACCTTTTCCTTTCTACTTCATTGTCAGTTTCAAAGCTGGAATCAAAATCACCTCCATAATATACCTGCAAAAAAAACAAAACAACAATAACCAACAGCATGTGCTTCAAAAGAAACCTCTTTAAACAAACTAACACATCATACTAGCTATGGATAACAATGGGCTATTTTGTTCTCCAAGACTGATTCTCCTTACCCATCTTTGGAAAAAGTAAAATTTAAACACATCTTTACCTTACAAGAAATCATCAATCCCCATCTTAACTCTTAAGTTATTCAATAATTAAGAAGCAATTTATGTCAAAGATCTGCTCATTTCAAATATAAACAAACTTAAATATAGATTTATTTTGAAGCAGTATATTTACTGTTAAGGTATCCAGTTCATAACATACACAAGAAAAAATGTTGAAAGTTATGATATTACTGTCTGGGAACATGTAAGAGTTGTATGTTTTTGAAGATCCTCTATCTGTATGTGAAGGAGGGTGTACACCTTTTATCAAAGTTTATCTTTAAGAATTTTACTCTACTCAAGCTAATGTAAAAATTCCTATGAGTTGCATTAAGCCATGCTATGGCTTACTTATCCCATGAAAACATTGGTAAATCACTGAAATATAAGATACCTTTATCTACCAGGTTACATGTCTGTGTCAAAAGCATTCCCTTTCTGCATGAAAGCATTATTTGGTCTACTAATGTGTGTGTTTTTTTATAGTAAAGCTACAGCAGGCTATCTGCTGAGTCCACCGAGGAAAATTAAACCCCTGATTTTAGCATTGTAAATCCACAGTCTTACTGCTGGACTAGCAGGAGACTTACTAATGTGACCATGTTGTACTGTTCTATCACCTTTGTGAAAGATACTTCAATAACAAAACTGACACTACATCAGGCACAGGAGTTGGCAACAATCAGACCTAAGAGAAATGAGCCTCTTGTCATATGGGACTACTATGCACACCCCAATTGAAAAAAAAATGTTGAAAAAAAAAGGTGCTCACAGAACTTTTTACATTGGTATTCTAAAATTCTTCCTATGAATAACATCAAATATTTACACTTGATACAGAAAAAAAAGGTCAAATAACTAGGTATTAAATGATATAACCACCTCAACTTTCCTAATCTGAAACTACAATTATGATTAAATTTCATGGATTTGTGAAACAAGTAAGGCTTATTTTAAATTTGTTTAAATACAATTATCCCACTTAGGGAAGCTATCAATTAACTTTTCTATTTCACGTATAAATAACAGTTTTTGTGACTTAATCTTTAGGATAGTAGCTTTATGTCATTTAGTAAAATTACTTTTTATTATTAATTTAAGCTTACTTATCTGGGTTCACTGGATAATTAATAAATAGTAATGATCTAGGAAGGATAATATTTCTCCAAAGGTTTTGAAGAATGTTAAGAATTGGATATGCAAGCCATTTGCTACTATGTTTTGCAAGTCCTTTAATTGTATACAAGTGATAGAACACTGGAAGTTGAAAAATTTGAAAAGTGATCTAACATCAAATGTTATATTAAACTATATAGCACTGTATAGCATAGGGCAAATTTAAGTCTATTAGTATTACCAGTAGTACTAACATTAGCATTATGTAAAGCATTTGTATTATTTAGACTGTAAATATTACCAAGTAAAATGTATTTTAAGTGAATAAACTACAAGTCTTTATAAACACTGAATTGTATCTTGAGAACTTTATCTAACATGACATATAAGATAATAAATTTTCAATCATCAATGGTAGACTGTACTACTACAACTAGTATTATACATAGGGATGAAATTTCAACAATGGCTAAGGCACATTCTAATTGCACAATTTAGTCAGTTTCCTATTAAATACACTCATTTCAACTAACTTCAAACCTATTGGAGGCTTTATAAAGATTAAATTGTATACTGAGAAGTTCAACTATCATGACAGATAAACTAATACAAAATGTTGAAACTTACAAAGAAATGCCCATACAAAATTTTTCAGGTCATACACAAAGGGACAACAAAATTAAAGCATTTGGAGAGTGAAGTATTATGGAAGTACCATATTCTAGTTAAACAATCAAAATTATACTTGAATATAGTCTTTCTTCTTGTTTTTCAAATATATGGTGAATTCTTACATAACTATAAAAACAATTTCTTACTTTGTAACAATTCAAGAAAGTAGAGAAGGTAATGCTGCAATTTATTCAGTACTAAATACCTCTGTTCCAATCTCAGGGCTCATATAATTTAACTTACTTGAAATGACTTTAATCTGCACTTGATGCAAAATATGTATTACAATAAAATGCCTTGTTCAAATATGTAATGGTTTATACACACAGAAAGATAAAATATTTAAACTCATTAACAGAAATTTGGAAAAGTTGTTGTAAAAGAAACAAACCAAAAAAATACCAATGAAAATTAAAGCTGAAATAATTGTCCTAACTGATGATCCAAAACCTGACAATAAAGGCATTATAAATGAACTAATGAAAATAGTCACAACAATAATATTGAAGATGATAAAATGGTAAGATCTTGTGCACATTGAAAATACTGAGAATATCAAAATATAAATTATTTTTTTAATACACAACTCATAAATAAGAAATTTATTTAAGAACTACATAAGAAAATATAATATGTCCTTTTTTTGAAAATATTGTCTGATCTTTGAATAACCAATCTAATCATACACTCAGAATTCATTGTACAGTGTGGATTTTCATATAATAAGTATTAGACATCCTAGGAAAATGTGCTTGACATGATGTAATTTAACAAATGAAATATGCCTTCTTTAATGTGATTATGATTATGGCAGAAGAATTATTATACCTGGAATGTAATATTGCAATATTATGTATATTACATATATATGTATATTAGGGTGTGTTAGCGGATAAAGGATAAAAATTAAAATGTCCCAATTTTTTTGCTCAGTTGTGCCACTGCATGAGAAAAGAACATAAACAAAGTTTCATTTCAATCGCGAAGTATTTAGGGGTCGTGCATCCCTCACAAAGTTCACTACTTTCCTTAAATTTACCCTACATTACATTGTTAATGGTAATTAAATTATTTAAAGAAATTATTTAATATTTATTGATTATACAATTAGCAAAAACATAAAAACTTGAAAGAAAAATTTATTTCATTGAAGTTTTATCTTGCCTGCCCCCTTCGCATTATGTTCGCCGATGTTCTTCTGCCACCTGAATCATATACTTAAATTGATCTTCATTCTTGGTGCAGCCCTTTGCCGTAAACTGTTGAATTAAAGCTACTCCTCTTTTAGCTGCGTCATTTGTCACAAAAAGTTTCTTTACTCTGTCCTTTCCTTGTTTGTACTCTTCGGAGGCACTCCACTCTTTCGGTGGTAATGATAAAAATGCGCTACTAATATCCAGATGGTAGAAAATTTTCTTCATTGCCGAGGTAAAAAAATCTGGAAGTTTTCTGGAAACAGCATTGCTTGCAACATCAACTGTTAAATGTGGAGTTGGCCTAGGAGATCCTTTCACGGTATTCATATTTGAGACCATCTTGAGTTTGTCGCTATTCGTTACACCGTCATCAAAGAGCGCAAGCCCAACTGCAACCTCAGATAAATACCATAAATGCCGATTCATTGCCTTTGTACCAACTTCCTTAATCATATGATTTTCATGCAATGCAAGTTCCTTGAGTAGTGTAAGGTCCCTTCGAGCTGCCACGGAAGCATCCTTAGCTGTAAACCATGAGAGCAAGTAATGTTTAGTTATAAAGACACACAAATTGCCAAGTTTGCTGCAGAAATGTGCGTCAAATGAAACACGAGATGAAGCAGGCCGTGGTTGCAGTCTACCAAACTCCAAATTTTTAGAGAATATATTGCTTGAGCCATCCATCGTGCACGATGTACAGCACCAGAAGTACGGAAAGAAACTGAAGAACGTCCGTGTGGAAGAGATCCAAGAAAAATGACATTTAATTCCAAGAGCTCTTTATAATCGTCCCGTGGTTGACGAGATTGAAGGAGATTCTGACAAAATTGAATAATATCATCCTTTCAAGGCTGTATTCGGAGTGGCATTGCTTCTACTGCTGTTATGTACTTAGTTTTATTAATTTTAAGCCAACAATCTCTAAAGTTTAAAAACAAAGTAATATCTGGACTTTTTGATGTCTCTATCACGAGAGTAGAGAACACAGCGCTCAGAAGAATCTCCAAAATGTGATGTCTGCAAGCAAGGTGCAAGAGCTCACGTTCAAGTAACATTTCAATCCTCAGACAGATGCCAGATTTGGATCCTGTATTGGTCGCCGTGGTGTCAAAGCAAAGCGATTTAATTCTGTCTTTTACATTCCATTCTACTAAAACTGATCCGATCTCAGAAGCTACTGAATTTGCATCCCCACTATCAATCTTGGGCACTGAAAGAATCTTCTCTACACCTTCACCTGAAACTAAAATTGCCAAACGTTCAATCTTCTCTCTGCCAACCAAGTCAGGCATCAGCTTACCATCCAAATGTAATGTCAAAGGAACGTTTGGAGAAAAACTTTCCTTCAATTCAGCTGCTAGAAGAGTACGGTTAGTAATTCGTTTCCTCCTTATGGAACTTGGGCTAATGGCAAGGTCCTCGATATTATGTCCAATATGAGCTGCAAAAGGAAGCAAAATTTGCGCGGCTTTTCGGTCACTGATCTGGGTTCTGTCTAAAGCCAAAGCTAGCCTTTCACTAATGCCAACTTTTCTTAGGGTTCCGGAAGCACGTTGTTATTTTGTGCACATTGCGCAACCCCTAAATATTAATGTATTGGATTGATTTTTACGCTAGCATATTTTTTTCATTGAATGGAATCAAATTATAAGCGAGCGACTGAGTGCCACAACTTTTCGTTTTTTGACGCACCCTAATGTATATTTCTACACAGAGAAAATACACCAACACGAGTAGGTGGAAGCACGTTGTTATTTTGTGCACATTGCGCAACCCCTATATATTAATGTATTGGATTGATTTTTACGCTAGCATATTTTTTTCATTGAATGGAATCAAATTATAAGTGAGCAACTGAGTGTCACAACTTTTGGTTTTTTGACACACCCTAATGTATATTTCTACACAGAGAAAATACACCAACACGAGTAGGTGGAAGCACGTTGTTATTTTGTGCACATTGCGCAACCCCTATATTAATGTATTGGATTGATTTTTATGCTAGCATATTTTTTTCATTGAATGGAATCAAATTATAAGTGAGCAACTGAGTGTCACAACTTTTTGTTTTTTGACACACCCTAATGTATATTTCTACACAGAGAAAATACACCAACAATTTGTAATGCTGGGGAAACTAAAATATTCCACTTCTGAAAATCTGTTTAGATACTTGCCTCTCCTCACATATAGTTCTCCAACTTCAATGCTTCTCTCTAAAAAGGGGCAGATGATGGATACAGTGTGCAACAAGTGTTAGAGATTGTCTAAATACCAGCTTGAACAGCCTCCCCAATCAGACAATGGAAGTGAAAAGCCAAACAATTTATAAGTTGATGGATATTCATGACATTTAGGAGCTCTGACAAGCATCCCCTTCCAAAGAAGAATACACTAAATGGATGCATTGATAAAGCCATTCAGTAAGGGTAATGGAAGAAACATTATGGGTAGAAGAAGAATTCCAAGGAATGGAGAAAAGAGGAATGGGAACCAAGAAAAGGAGCAGTTTGAGCCAAACAGCAATGGACCACAAAGACAGGACAGAAAGGCAATCATAAAGTGAGTGAGAATAAAGATTACAGATAGATGGGAAAGATACAGGGATGAATGTAGTGTCATCCTCACATGTCACAAATGTTTCAGGGAGAAAATTGTGATAATGACAGAGAAGGATACAAGAGCAATAGAAAAGAATGAGTAAAAAATTGATGGCACATACATCAGAATGCCAATAACCACAGGAGAAATGAAATGGACAGGAAATAGGTTTTAATGGAGAGACTGTATAATGAAAAGAAGGCCAAGGTTTAAAATGGAGGAAAGGTAGTGGCATGGAGAAGAACATGTAGGTCTCAATTAGGAAGGGCAGGTGAATGAGGAGAAAGAAAATGAACAGAAGAGTATAGGAAGAAATGGAGAATAATAAACTATAAGGCTACAGAAAACCACAAAGTATGATAGAGAGCTATCTCATAATCAGAAATGGTTGAAAAACAGTTCAAAAACTACATGAAGAATTCAGAGAGATGGGGGACAGAAAACAAGAAGAGTCAAAGAATGGCATAGTGAGCAATTACAAAACATACACCATTCCTGCTGAAAGACAAGAAGGAAGAATGGACTAAATCACTGAGAAAGCAGAAAGGCTACATGCAAAGATAGTCTGAAACTTCTTGCGAGAGACCAATCAAATCTAACACATGAAGTCAGAATGATAAAATGGCTGGATAGAAGCAGTAGGAACAAGGCTGAAGAAGGAAAATGGACAGAGGAAAAGGATTAAGTAAAGGCTCAAGAGAGGAATAAGGTTTTTAGCTGGCCAATAGGGTGCCACAAGAAGAACCCAACAAGGAGTGTCCTGTGTGAGAGACAGAATATGAGGAAACAGATAAGTAGAGACCAATCACAAAAATGATACGGAACCAGTTCTGACTGAATGCATATTTTTCCAGAGCTAATGGATGTGGAATAGGAGACCCAGAAAAGGCAGAAGTTTAACATGCTGATAAGTGCTAAAAGCAAGAAGAGTAAACCCACTGGAAAACTTGAGGAATGAGTGAGCAAGCTGTGGGGAAATTCTTGTCAGGCCCTGAGTGGTAACCTGTGGAATGATTCAGTGCATCCAGATAATGATAAGCCAACAGTCAAACTTATAAAGAATGTGTCTTTAAGAAGAGGTAGAAAGTGTAGAAACAGAGTAAGATTGAGCAAGGAAATTACAATTAAGTTGTGCATATGCATCACAATTAAACATTCATGCACAACTGTAAAAAAATGATCCAAAGCTCAATAAACCACCAACAGTTCCAAGCATCTGAAATATGCCCAAGTAGATAAGGTATTTTATGGAACCTTGAGTTCCCTCAATTGAAGGAAAGAAGGATAAAGCAGTGGTAGCCCTTACTCTGTTTATAGCAGATGTTACTTTCATATTTTGTTTCACTGGGCATGAGGTGAAGATGGTAGGGGCTCTTCTCCTGGAAACAAATTCCTGACATTGCCTCATTTTGGACTGGAGTTTTTCAACCATGTACTGTTTGATGTATCCTAGAACACTATACAAACAGCACACCTGTGAACCTGATGCAGATTCTGATTCTGGACCATGCTTGTATTTTCCACCTACCCTAACAACATCTCCCTCCTTATCTTTATGGGTAAAGAAAGTATCCTGGTACAGATGAGATGAAGTCTCCATAGGATTTGTGCATCTATGCTACTGTATGGTATTTGGTGTCATACTCCATAGGTTCCCTTTGGGCACTTGCTAAAGGAGGCTTATTTAGTTAAATTTTGCACCTATCCTTCCACTACTTCTACCTTCACATTGGATTCTAGCTAAGTGTGAGAAGAGGTCACATATCATATTCAAAATTAAAGTTTTCAACATGTATATAATGGCAGGATCAAGTTTTGCAACAGCAGTGAAAGAAAGCCAATTTGCTTGATCCAGCTTCCATCAGGGCATGCAGCTTGGGTGGCATAGACCATGGCAAGTCTCTCTCAAAATGATAGGAAAATGATCACTGCCTTGTGGGTTATTGTCAACTCTCCAAGAAAACTAGGAGAATAGTAAAGGGGAGCAAATTGAGAGATAAATAGTAGTAAAGAACTGACTAGGTGCATGAAAATAAGTATTAGAACCAGTATTGAAAAGAGAAAGGTTGTGATAAGAGAGCATACGCTCTAATGGAGCAACCCCTCCCATCAATATCAGTGCTTCCCCAGAGGGGATGATGTCCATTAAAGTCCCCCAGGATTAAAAAGGGAAACAGCAATGAAAGCATCAAGGGCTGATTGATCATAGGTCTCTCCAGGTAATAGGTAGAGAGAACAAACAGTGATGGTATGACCCAAGGAAATACGGATGGCTACAGCTTCCAAGGGTGTACTGAGTGGGCACATGCTGATCAACCAACAGTGCCACCCCTCCATGCACTCGTCCATCACGCAGCATGTCATTTCTATACAAAGAATACTGCTGAAAGATGACTGTATTGACAGGTTTCAGAAATGTTTCCTGTAAGGAAAGACACACAGGATGGTAGGAAGCAATCAATGCTTTGATGTCATCTAGATTGGAATGTAAACCTCAACAGTTCCATTGTATCAAGGTGGCCATTTTTATGTGTAGGTAAATTGGGTGGAGAGCTCTTCTGTTTATGACACCTTTTTTTCTTTATTACCTTTAATCGAGAGAGGTCTGTCGACCTCTATGGATCCTTCCCTGGGTCAATTTGGCAGGTCTTTGTTGTTGGAAGAAGATTCCAGTGACTGAATTCGTGAACAAATGACTGTTTTGCATCTTGAGGTGGGAGAAGAAGATGTACTCTAAGAAATGCCCATATCCAAAACCAAAGGAAGTGGACCCTGGGGGTTTGCTGGAATGAATATTAGGGACAGAGATGGGTGTTGACATTGATTCATCAACTCTTTTAACCATGGAAGTCAAAAGACTTTTCATATGGTTTGAGAACAATATTTTTGGAGCCACAGAGAGATCCGTCTGTACTCTCACTGTAGTAGTGGAAAGAAATGCTGCAGCATACATCTGAGATGAAGTGGTGAACAGCAACTTTCAAGCCTCAGGGTAAGTAATGTTTTGAATCTTGTTCAAACACTGCACCTCTTTTTCTTCCAACCAAAAGTAGGATGGGAGAGAGCCATTGCAATTGAAGCAATGAGGATCCATTTCATACTCATAGGCATCGTGGTCCTTGCCATCTCAATAAGCACATGTCAAGGAACCAAGATATGATGTCTACATGTGACCAAACTGCTGACACTGGAAACATCTGAGAGAGTTTAGAATGTATAGCTGTACCTTGCAATTAAGATAACCTGCCTTGATGGTGGCAGGTGGATGCAGTGGTGTAAGTGTTAAAATGAGAACATTGATCAGCATCGTAATTCCTTCTTTTGCAAGTGGAGATACGCCTCACTGCAGAAACTCATTGGGTGGAGAAACCAGCGAGAATCTCTGACTCATGGATGTTCTTCAAATCCCTCTCGACAATAACTCCTTGCGATGAATTCAAAGTAACATGAAGCATAACCACAATAAGATATATCCCCAATCACCTTTGAATGTAAGAGAAGTTCAGTGTTGAGATGTGGATGTTTTCACCAATATATCACCAGAGTGAAGCTTTTGACTGACTTTGGAGAGCCAGCAAGTTCCTCTAGTCCCTTCTGAATGAAAAAGAGAGACATTTGCCCTAAAGATTTCTGTGAAAGAGAATGTAATATAAGAAAATGAGGTACAGGTGTTAAAGTTGTTGCAGATACCTGCTCAGAATCTTCAAGTGTGGTCATTTACCTATGGACTGTGTTTTATTTAAGTTTTTATTTGGAGAATCCATAATAAAAAAAGAATTTTTTAGTGCCCAATAACCCCACTCACCATGGTCCTTACGAGGGGATACACTACAATGCCAAACTAGGACACTGCAGCAATGCCAGGGTTTTGTGAGCACTGTACCCAAACACTGGCATCAGATACAATGTCCACAACACACTGGTGCTTGGTTTATCTTAACTCAAGTGGACCAGCCAGTTGACCCTGGGGGGTCCACCCCAAGGCTGTCTATCAACAGAAATTCAAGGCCAAAGTGGTGTGTTAGGGTTAGACCTCTCAACCACCAGGATCCTCTCCTCCTCTTCATGGGTCACCATGCATGGCAAACAAGTGGGTAGATGTTTAGATCCCAGAGGTGATAAACTGAAAGAATAGAACCTTCCCTGGGAAGTCCCCTCACCACATACAGGAATCCACACCAAGGGGTCTCAGAAATGACTTGCTCTCTTGTGACGAGTGGAGAATATGGAAGGTTGAATAATGTAAAAAAGTGTCAGATAAGAAAAAAGACTGTATTATTATGATTATTATTATTAAAGTATCTTTTTAGAACCTAGGAGTTAATATATTACCATGTACACAAGTTGATCCCTGAACCAACTTGCATCAAATTATAAGTTTTGGATTCTACCACAGCCTAGCTGTGAATAATTATGAAATTATTAAACACTGTTTATAACAAGTGAACATTCAGTTTCCATATATTGATGGTTTGCAGCACATTTGTACTTTTATGGCTGAGAGTACTAACCATTCAGCAGTTGGTACACCAGAAGGAGAATTTATCAAGATCATTAATACTAACAACAATCATAACTCTATCCAATATGAATGTATATGATAGCCCATGATGTAATGCAGTAAAGTAGCAGCTCCAAAACTAGAATTTAATTTCTTCATTCACAAGGTACATCAGTTTTCATTTAGGAAGTAAATATTTGCACATATTCAGAATCAGTAGAAAATGAAGCAACACACAACGACATATTTTGCAAGAGGTAAGATGACATCATTTGTGCTAATTGAAGTAAGATACCAACATACAAGTTACAAAGTAGACAGTCATATCTTGTAAGTGATAATTACATGGTACATTATTCCCAGAACGAGTGATACAATTCAACATGCCAAAATCTGAAAAAGGAAGTATTCAGACACAAGGGTTTGTCTTTCATGTGTTTTAAATGTTAAATATGAAAATCTATTATTATATATGAGAAATATGTTGTGTTTGTGTGATATCTTTACAAGTTACTGATTTTATATACCTTTCTATACATCTTAGTGATTATACTGATCTTTAACATGCACATTACAGTGAAGTCATACACCTTTTATATATATTCTAGTGTTAAAATTTCTGTGCTGTTTGTAATTGTTATATATTTTTATTGTAATAACATAATATCATGTTATTTTATATTTGAGTGCTTTCTTTTTTTCTGAATCCTTCAGTTGAAAAAACTGGTCAAAAAGTGCATTAAAGCATACAGTTAATTTTAATTACTCATGGAACTGGTCATTCAACAGTTACTGTTCATTAAGTCATAGAGATTTTAATAAAGTGTTTTCAAGCCTAAAATTTTACTGTGAGAAATTTCTCAACATCAGTACTGTAAAAATCAAGAACATTGGAAGGAGAGGATGATTATACGAGGCAAGGTGGAGGCCATTATGACGACAAATATACAAGACTTTGCTTAAATTTATTTCAAGAGTATTGAATAAAAATGTGCATAATTTATAGTATCTGTGCCACTAGCACATAATAGCTATATAAAAATAAATACCTAAGACTTTTTAGTACAGTAATACATCAGATATACCTGTTTAAAAATACCTTTTTACTTTGATTATTATGCTTTTTTTCTTTGTTTAATTTTTGGGAGAATAGGATGGCTGAAACAGGAATGTGAGGCCCATTTTAAAAATTTACTTATCATTTTTGTTTTCCATTTAAGGTAAAATGAAATACATTTACCATGTTTTATGCCTTTCAATTTTTAAACAATCAGGTAGTCATTTGTGAAATAAAGTAAATGAAATGGTAAGTTATGAATTATTAGATTACAGTGCAAGTGAGGTATCACTGGCTACACTTACCATGAAGTTAAACAATTTATGAAGAAACCCATCTCAAACTTTGCTGTGATGCTTATTACAAACATTTAATGCAAAAAAATAAAAAAATATCACTTTTAATTGTGAAAATATAAGCTTCTGTTACTTTACCTCATCTACTACAAACCATCAAGTGTATATAGTTCTGCTATTGCATGAAATAAAATCTTAAATTTTTATTCTTACTCCTTCACATATATATTGTATCAATTTCCCTACACAGAATACTTGTATGATAAAGTATTAAATCCATACTACCTCTTATAAATTTGATTGTGGTCGATATTAGCCTCCACATTTGTTTAATCTTCAAAATTTAAACTCAAAATACATTTCAAGCTCTGTTATATTTATATTTAAACAAATAACTATAATAAAATGATTACAGTATTTACAACAAATGGCCAAAATGAGTGAATTATGTGCAACTATTTTGAAATGAATACACAGTACTTTATTTGTATTTTTGCTTCATTAATTTGGTACTTTCCACATTTTGAAAATATTAAGCATTTAAAGAATTACATATGTATTTTTGATAAATCAAACATTTAACAACTCTGTACCTCATATATCAGTAACACATTGTAGTGAAAACGTACAGATGTACTATTTGTTGTCTCAATGGTATTATCAACAGAATCAAATTGCTCTGGACCTGCTGCAATAAAATTAATTTATCTGAGAGACCATGAGTGACAAGATTACCCCTTATTTTCAATGTTAATTAGTTAAAATAATTTCATGCAGTCTCTGGACTGTGTTGATAGAGGATGTTTAATTGTGTTAAATTTGATAATTTCAGTGAACTTAAATATCTTGATAATGTTTATAGGATTTAAGTTTTCTTAATGGTTGAAACAGATAAGTTAAAATAAGATGCTGTTTAAGTCACTTTAGACATCTTTTACTACTTATTCTTCTGTACAAATCTAAATACTCATGCACATCTACCCAAAAAACATCAATTTTGGTATTACCTATCACATTTCAAAAAAATAATAAAATTATAAATTAATTTAGTTCTCCTTATAAGTTCAATTAAACTTTCATTCAGCCCATTTAAAGTTTGAAAAATCTGGTTTAAAAAATTGTTCTAACTAAGAAAAATTTACTAAGAAGCGTTTTTCATGTATACAATTCTGGACAAATTAATATAAATGTTACTAGTACTACAGCATAATTCTTTTTGTGTTAAATTGCAAGTTATCTTGAAAATAATATAAATCACAATCCATGTAAAGTACAATGAATTAGTTTACTTTTGTGTCTAAGTTTTCTTAAAACTATACAACATTTAATGCTTTAAATGTCCTGTAGGCCTAAGTTACAAACTACATAAAGTGACTGATTGACTAAATTCAACTTGTTAAAGGTTACTCTAATAATTCACACCCTAATTGATTTACTCTCTGTCTTAAAAATCAGTGTTTCATCTGAACAATTCCATATCAGAAATGTTAACCTTAAATCACAGCCTTAAGTTCACAGTTTTATAGAATTTTTAAGCTTAAATCTTCCAGCCTTATCATCATCATTAAAATAAAGAGCTACCTCTAACTAACAAATAAATTACAATGCTAAAAATATATAGATTGCAAAAGCATCATGTCAGCACATTCATAACAATCTGAGTAGTGTTGTGGTCTGCAGTCCACAAGTCCCTGTTTCAGTCTTTCCATATTACTATAACTTAGTACAAGTATCTTAAATTTGCAACAAAACAAAACAAAAAGGGCAAAACATGAATTTAAACAAACTCATTTGCAAACAAACAAGTATATAACAAAGCAAAGCACAATTACACAAGTTAACTCTAATGTACTTAAAAAGTACAATTTTCAAATAATTGCAACTTTAAATTTGATTTTTACTTTTAGCTAAGAGTAGTTAAGTTTGAATTACAACAAATGTACAAAGATATAACATTATGAAAGAAATACAAGAATGGTAAAAACTAAAAACACTATGTTAAAGTGAAAGTAACTTTACTGTTTACATCAAAATCTTAGGGTTGAGAAGTTTCTAACTTTGAGTGTTAATGCTTCTTAATAATACACAGTAACAGCCATGAAGGGATAAAAATCATAACATATGATGCAAAAACATAAATTAATGAATTCTAAACTATAAATTCTGTAGAAATTAGTAAGCCTAGTAGTACCAAATCTCTCATGTAATTATAACTTACAAATTTTACTTTTAGTGCCATATTTTAATTTCTTTCTACACATTCTTTCACATAAAATTTATTAATGTCCTGATACTTTCACTTTATTTTCAGTGTATAATCGAATTAAAATAGTTTTTAATCATCGACAGCGTTACCTATTGCATGCTTTCAGTTTATTTCTTACTGTCGGTACTAGTAATTAATAGTATTACTATAACAGTGTGTATATATATAAATTGTTCACAAAGGCTTAAAAATATCATAAGCAATACATAATTGATACAGAGAAGTAGGCTGTTTATAATTATAACACATGAAATAACACTTAGAAATATGTTTTTAAAGCAAAAAGTGAAATGAATAAAGTTATTAAAATAATATGTAGCAAAGGATAAATACAACAGGATGAAATCTAGACATGAACAGAATTACACATTTTAAAGCTGCTAAGTTTCATCTTTCAGATAAGATATCATGCCGTTCTTCTGATTCTAACTTGAATTTTAAGTTCTTACCTCTGTTAAATTAAGTTGCGAGTCTTGAATGTTTAACGAATCCGAAAATTTGCTCATTTCTTGAGCCTTTTAACAACAGTAGTTTTTATTATATTGAAACTGCAAGTTTTAAACATGTAAATCCTTTCGTTTGCTTCAGTTTATTTACCATACTTCGCCATCGTAAACTTGTGCCATCTATCAGGTGTAAAATATTTGAGGCATAATTAACATTTCAAAGTTTCTACTCAAAAGTGGAGCAAATAGCCTAAAATGTATGATGTAAAGCACACATACTGCAGTTTCTTCATAATCCTCATCATCTGTCCATTTCTGATTAAAAATCAGAGTAATGTGGAAACAACATTTCGGAATGCAATGTTTTATATATGGTCCAGATTATTTAGGGTAGACTGTTGTTGTTTTGAATTAGGCGCAAAGCTACACGATGGGCTATCTGTGCTCTGCCCACCACGGGTATCGAAACCCAGTTTTTAGCATTGTAAGTCCGCAAACATACCGCTGAGCTACTAAAGGGCTTTAGGGTAGAACTCTGTGATTTGTTGACAAAAATAAATAAATAACACCAGTTCAGTTGTTTTAAAATAGCATATTAACACAAGTAAAACGTATATACAAATGTTCGTTATTACAGTTTTATCCAGAACTTTAAATGATGGTCTTTTTTTATGCATATGCTTTTTAATTAAAGTCCATACAGGCTAATTCGTTTACTTTAGAAAAGGATTTGATAAGATGAATTATTTTCCTCCTTTGTTATTACATTTTACTCTGTGATAATTTCACTTAAAATTCATCACTGTGACTGTTGGTCACCACAGTTTCATTCATAGCTTTAAATAACTATGTCTTTTTCGTCAAAGTACAAATAGGCTGCTTCAATTACTTTACAACACAATTGACAAGATGAATTATTCTTATATGTTCTGTTATTACAATACAATCTGTGATAATTTCGGTTTAAAAAGCGCCAATAGATACTCTTTATGGCTAGACACACAATCAAACACTCTAGATCTGGCTTTGAAACTCCATGTTTTGGCTCATAATTACAACCCGAAAGGATTATAACATTCCACACATAACAAGAATTAATAGTGCAGTTATACTTGATTAAAACAATAAGAAACACTTAGAATTGTTCTAGTTACATAACACAGTAACATAATGATGACCAGTTTATAGCTATTGAACTATACCATTTATTATTCGTAAACAATTCTGTAAACAAACTTGTGATGAACTGTTGTATATGAAAGTAACTGAATTTAAAACTTGTGCTATATATACAGGGAACACAATTTTCCATGAAACATGAGCATTCTGGTTTATTAATGCCAGTATACAGGTGGAATTTGGGATACTGTTTTCAGTCTTCAGCTCCTTACTTTAAAAATAACATTGAAATGTTGTAAAGGATGCAGAGGAGAGCTACTTGGATGATATCTACAATGGAAAGGTTGTCATTCAAGGATATGTTAAAATTTAAGGACTTATTTTCTCATTAAAAAGGAAGAGTTGAGGGAGGTCTGTCTAAGATGTATAAAATTATTATGGAAATTGATAGCAGTTATGCATAATTTTCTCTTATATTTAATGGTGAGTATGGTAAGAATACTGAACAACTATATTTCTCCAGCACTATGGTTGGAATGAGTTGCCTTCAGATGTGGTGGATGCATGTAATTTAAGTGAGTTTAAGGGAAAGCTTGATAAATGTTTAAACGATAACAGATGGATTTGAGATTTTAATATTTTATTTGACATAATGAATGAGATGGTCGAGATGTACCAAAAGCTCCCTTTTTATCCTTTAATTCTATGGTATTTTATATTATATCTAGAACTATTTTCTGGTATGGAGATCCAAAGCTCTTTGCTAGAGTACCCTAATTCACAAAGAGACAACTTTGCTGACTGTTTTACAGTTTAATAACTGTGTCTCTGGCAGAAGCTTGACAGAATAAAAAATGGAACTATCCAAGCTTTGAATCTGGCATTGTATTTCCTGTTACTGAGACTATCCATTTCTTCTTAATCAGCCTAGGTTTTCTTTATCCACAGTTCCATACGATGGAGCTGCAAAATGAAAAACTAAAAAATGTGGCTCATTAATTGGTCCTGTAAAACCTGTGACTACTTCAGCAATTCTCCTTTCACCACTGTAAGAATCTCTGCTCTCCTACAGATCTCTTTATTCATCTTCGAATGCCTGCCAGTGATAAAGCTCCTGTTACACACATTACCCATGTAACACTGACTAACTATTGATTAAACATAGGGTGTGAATGTTCCTGATCACTGCACAATTCACTGACAGAAAAGAAAGCTATCTATTTTGAGGCATTATGAGCAAAGTCAGCTATAATTCTTGCAAGAAAAAATGCTTAACTGTAGTAAGAGCACAAATATTTGTCCTAACATTATATAATTTCAACTGAAGTGTCTTAGCTTATTTAACTCTACCAGTGACAGCACTGGATTAACCATTAAGCAAAATAAGCACGTGTTTAGGGCAACAAGGGAAGGGGACACCACAGAGATGGCTCGTTTGCTCGGTGAGTGGCTAAAGTTTCGAGAAACTACTAAACTATGTATCTGAAGTAAGAAGTCATTGATTTGCGAAAAATTACAGTAAAGAGTGGTACAAAATGTTGGTAAAACTTCAGGTAAAAGAAGATCATATGTTATGATATCTGACAGTGAAGATAAAATATTTTTCTCAATCATTCCTTCTGTTGTGGCTATTTATAAGAAATTATAGGCAGTGGATTTGTTTTGTGTTATTTTTACTACCTTATTCAGTCAATATACAGAACAATAAGAGTATAATTCCACAGAAACATAAGTCAAACGAAATGGTGGCAGATGTGTACAGAGACGTGGCTAGTTTTTTATTTTTTTCGGGTTCTCTTTTCGTACGTTATATTTGGGTTATTGTCTCGTTTGTTTTAGTTTTATTTGCGTTAGTATTGCATTATTCATGTGTGTTTTGCAATATTTTTATAAGTGTGTTTTTCACTGAAGCTTTTCTGAGCCGTAATATTTTTGACTTCAAACAACTTGTTCTTAAAAAAACGTCCTTTGTGTGTGAGTACATGTTTAGAAATTTATCATACCAAGAAAACATTTAGAAAGGAAATGTGTGTGTTTTCTTATAGCATAGCCACATCGGGCTATCTGCTGAGCCCACCGAGGGGAATCGAACCCCTGATTTTAGCGTTGTAAATCCGTGGACATGCCGCTGTACTAGCGGGGGACATTTAGAAAGGGATTCCACTGTAGCAATGCAGCCGTTCATAGATTACATGCAACCTATAAAAGTATTTGGGCATGTATGTATTCCTTTAATCCGTGATGACGAGAAAATCCATTTGTAGAGAAAAATATATACGTAAAAACGGCTGGTATGGGTTGAGAAAAACTTTTATGTAGAGGAACGAACAACGTTTTGACTTTCTTCGGTCATCGTCAGGTTCGCAAAGAAAGAAAGAAGTAACTGACTGATAGCTGACCACTTGTTTGAAGGAGGTTGTGTAATTGAGTGTAGGAATGTAGAGGGCATGCTTAGATGTTTGATTACATTTATTAATATAGTATAAAGATGTTCCTTTGTATTGGTTTATTTTGGGCTGAGTTGTTGTATAAGTAAGGCTTCTTTAATTTTGCGTTTGTTTATGTTTGTTTCTTTATTTAGCATTTGGATGTTTTTATGGTTATGTTGTGTTTATTTGATTTGCAATGTTCGAAAACGCGTGAAGGTGACTTTTTGTGTTCTTTGAATCTGGTTTCCATTTTTCTACTTGTTTCTCCAATATAGAAGTTGTTGCAGTTATCACATTGTATTTTATAAATAATGTTGGTGTGGTGTTTGTCAGTGTAGTTGTTACATAGTAGAGACCTTAGTCTTGTGCCTGGTTTTTGAATAAATTTGGTATTAACTGGAATGTCATATTTTGTTACTAGTTTTTGCCAAATGGTATGCAGCAGTATCTGGTTTCGTGATTTTTTAATTCGTGGGATAAACTTACTTTTGTTAGTTGATTTTGCTTTTTGTCTAGGTGTGTGCGTATAATGTTTTCTACGGTTTGTGGAGGAAACTTATTGTGTTGATGAAATATTCTTTGTGAACTTGACGATGACCGAAGAAGGTCGAAACGTTGTTCGTTCCTCTACATAAAAATTTTCTCAACCCATACTAGCCATTTTTACATATATATGTATTCCCTTGTGATTATGTAATAATATAAATAGATCTGAAGCTGAGATTTACTTAGTGGATAAATATGCCATTTTTAGACCCCAAAATGGAGATCAGAATTATATTCTCCTTATTTCTTCAGTGATCCTATCCTGACGTCATAATGCCCTGGCCCGGCCCTCTGGTGATATCTTTTATGAGACGAACCAACAATCTGAGAGAAACACAGAGACGACGACAAACTTTTAGATGTAATTCAACTATTTTGCGACTACAAATTCAGATTAGTATGTGTTCTATTACATTTCTGAAAAGCTGGAGAAACAACAGACTGATTGGAGCAGTCTAAAGGCGATAATTTGACCTTTTAGGTCAATTTTATCAATTGCTGATAAAGTTTCAGCACATGTTTATGTGCTGTTTTAGGTCAAATTGCGTAAGACTTCGACGTGTACGACAACATGATTCTTAGCACTGTTGTGTATACACTATACTACTGGTAGTAATACAATACTATGGCACAGTGGTCATACAAAGATACTGTAAAGAACCAACAAATCAACAAAATCAATTTAGGATTGTCTGAGAAAATGCATGAACCGAAGAAATTCATGTGAGCAAGGGTAGTACTGAGTACTAGGCTTAACGTTAGTGGCCTCAGTTGCAACGTATTAGCGTTAGGCCTAACGTTAGTGTTGTTATCTGAGAACTGAGAGACTATAACGTTGGGCCTGGAATAAATGAAGTGGACAATTCCCAATTTAAGGCCGTCGTTTTGAATTTGCCTTCGCATCTAGGCATGCAGATAAAGTTTCAGACATATGCCTATTTTGTTGATGTATGGTTTATTGGCTCATCTAAAGTTCCCAGGTCAAAATTGAACTCAAAGTTGAGGTTACAGCTCATTCTTCATATATTTTATTAGGATTGAGGTGCTCTACCTAGACCTAACCCAGTTTGTTATATGATACGTATGTGTACCAATACAGAATTATCACTGTTTATATAGGCTACTACAGTGTGTGTTGTTGATCACAAATTGTTTTGGAATACTTTTTGTTTCATAATAGATTTGTATATAACCATTGACATTGCTTCTTGCATACAGCAACCATAGAAACAACCTAAATGAGACTTTTGCAATAACTGAAAACTAATTCTCCCAAAATGGACTGAAGTCAGTCTCGAAGATTTTCAACCAATCATAATGCAGCAAATCAATAAAAGTATTTATGAATTCATGTTTATGTGCTGATGGACGTACGCTTTAGGACAGTGGTTCTCAACCTTTTCGCGGCACACCTGGAAAGCCCTAACGAATTTTTTATGTACACGTTATAAGAAAAGCATTAAAAACCTTAGAACGAAAATAACAGCCAAAGATTTGGCCGTGAGTGTCGTTCTAAGGCTTTTTAACGATTTTGTGGCATAGCAGAAAAATCAAAACTTTTTAGTTTTACATATGATTTCAATGTGACGCTTGTGGCTGCTTCCGAGAGCAAATCAAATTGAAGCGAGGCTCTAACGTAGACAAACAAACTCGTACTTCATCATCGACTGTAAGAAGCCTCTCTCTCTTACTGGCTTCAATTTCAGTCAATGCTGAAATTCCAATTTCGCAAAATCACGAAGATGCAAATGAAAGCAGAACTTCAACTGCTTTTGAACTGATTACAGGATATGAATTTTTAATGGAGATCCAAAACTCATCCAAGCTCTTTTCGAGAAACAATGACTGATAAAATTTGTCGTTTCGTAAATCAATGAGCTGTTCTTCCTCAGTTGTAAGATTTGTTGTCTCGTTGATTCCGAATGGATAAATCACCCAGTTATATTCGTCGACAGCAAGTGACGGGAAGTAATGTTTTAGTGCGGACTGAAGGTCAATTTTCTTCGTTGACAGAAGGAAAACAATCAAGGACTCCTTTCGAGATCTTATTCTTCCACAGCGTCACCTTTTCATCGAAGGTCTTCAGTTTGGACGTTGCAGTAATAATGTTTTCAGATGGTCCTTGGAGACTTAAGTTCAGAGAATTTAATTTGTCAAACAAGTTGGAGAGAAATTAAACCTTCAGCCACCAGATCTCATCATGAAAAACAAATTCAAAATCTGCTTCCTCAATCTCCAAGAAAGAAATTACTTCAGTTTTTAGTTGGGCAAGACGCTTTAAAACCTTTCCTTTCGAAAGCCATCGAACTTCAATGTGATACAGTAGCTTTTTGTATTCTAAATCCATCGCCTCACAGAGAAAAGAGAAAAGTCGAGATAGATGTGGCCGAGACTTGATGAAATTCACCACTTGAATAACTTGATTCATAACAGGCTGCAAACCTTTCGGCAAAGATTTGGAGGCGAGCGCCTCTCTGTGAATCATGCAGTAAACAATCCTAATGTTTGGATTTTGTTGGCGCAACAGAGTGACGAATCCCTTCTTTTTTCCTTGTATTGAAGGACAGTCATCGGTGCAAACGCTGACACAGTTATTCCAATGTAATTTGAAGAGCAAAATGTTTTCATTCACCAACTCGAAAATGTCTTGGCCTTTCGCTGTACTTTTTAAATCTCTGCAAAATAAGAATTCGTTTAAGATTTTTCCATATTTTATTAATCGAACAAAACCCAAAACTTGAGTTTTCCACAAACGTCAGTACATTCATCAATTTGAGGAGACCATAGCAGAGACAATTCATCTTCAGGCGCTTCGAAGTGTTCGCAAACTTGATCCTTCAAATCCGACGACAAGTCTACAATTCTGGGCGAAATTGTGTCATTGGACAGTGGAACTTGCTTAACCTTTTTGGCGGCATCCGTTCCAATCATAGTTTCAACGATGATTGCTAACGCTGACGCAATGACTGATTCGGCCTCCGTATGCCCTTTCTTGCGTTTTGCCAACAATTGAGCAACCTTATAACTTGCAATCAATCCTTTTTCGGGCAGTTTCATGTAGTTCACAAGCTTCCTTCATGTTGTTGAGCCGCAAGATTCTCGAAATATTCTTTTGTTTTATCCTTCACAGCTGAATGTTTTGTTTCCAAGTGTCTCTTCAGTTTGCTAGGAACAAGCGCCTCGTTCCATAAAGCTACATTGCATAGTAGGCAGAATGGTAATTAAGAATGTTCCAATTCCAAAGCGATAAAACCGTATTCGATGTATTAGTTTTTATACTTTCGTTTGATTCCTTGCTTTTGATTCAACACATTCTTCTTTGCAGCACCAGATTTACTTGAATATTTTTCCATGGATAAATGATAAAGCTAATTCAAACACGATAAGCACGAAGTTCTGCAGTTGATATAAAATTCCTATCTACAGTGTAGTAGCTGTAGCTTACCGCAGAATGAGAACGTATTCCAGAAAGCAGTTTGATTGTTTGATGCATCATTTGTGACGTACGAAGCGCTTGTTGCGTCACAATTAAACTAACAGTCGAACCGTTGCAGTCGAGAATGAAATTTAAGTATGAACTTCTCAGTGCTCGAGTTCAATGAAACCCATCGAATGTTTTGGAAGGTTTCAAAGTGTCTCTATAGTAGCTTTATCACCTGATGTGTTCGACTTGCTTGTAAAATCCCAAGAAAGTTAAATGTGTTTCAAAAACACCGCGGTACACCTACCAATCTCTCGCGGCACACAGGTTGAGAATCACTGCCCTAAGATAACTTTCTGGCAATCTTTGTTTAGATGTAGACCAAGAGTTTGGTATGTTTGACTGTCTTACCAATGTTTTCTTTATAATTTCAGTGTTTTTCTAATCATTATAACTATATATGATCCATATTCTTTTGTGCTTTTTTATTTTTGTTTCTGTATTTTTCAGACTATAAGATGAAATGTGTTCAATTAAGTGGTGCACAAAAGAGAAAACTGGCAAAAAACAACCAACAAAAGGCTTTGGATTTAGTGGCCAAGACTGGAAAGCTGACTAATTGTTTCACTCAACTTCTACAACATGATCTTCCAAATCAAAACCCATCTACACCATCATAAGTCACTTGTATTGCATCTGACTAACAAGATTGAAGTTGAACCAAGCTCCACACCTACAACTACCACTTAGTCCACTTCAAGGTAAGAATATCATGACGATGTTGAAGTGTCACAGGCTGGCTCAACTGGCACAAGTCTCACAACTGATCTCACTTTGCCTGTAAATTCTCCTGATATCTAGTGTTAATGTTGATACAAGTTGCTTTACGAAACAGTCTGAAGTTGAAATAATTGCTGAAAATGAAAATCTACTGGACTATGGTAAAATGCTTCAGTCTACAAAAGATGAAGAAACTAAAGCAAAATATCCAGGGTTGTGGCTCGATTTCTCTGCTGATGATGTAGCTTATTGGATTGCTTGTGGGCCCACTGACTGTCAACACCACAATGAGCCATTTGGCAAATCTTGCTAGACTTTCAACAGTGGCAAACCAACGAGATACTGTTCGCATAAACTTTTCTTTGAGGTAAAAGCCAATGGTGAGCAATACAAGAGAGAGTAGTTATTGTATTCACCATCGACAGGGTCAATTTACTGCTTTGTTTGTAAACGTTTTGCCCTTAAACTTTCCTCGCGATTTGTTGAAAGAGAAGGGTTCAGTGACTGGTGAAAAACTATTGTAATTGATCATCACAAAGAAGCACTACTCACCGAGACTCTATGCTAACATACGTAACTCGCAAACAAGGTTTAGGCTTGCGACAAGAGTTGGAAAAACAAATTAAAGACGAGTGCAATTACTGGGAACATGTCTTGGAGCGTGTAATAGCTGTTATTAGTACGTTAGCTGAACGTGGCCTGGCTTTTCGAGGAACATATGAAAAACTTGGTTCACTGCATAATGGGAAATGTTTAGAGCTGCTCGAGCTCATAAGTCAGTTTGATCCATTTTTAGCAGCGCACATTTCGAAATACGGAAATTCTGGAAAAGGAACTACTTCTCAATTGTCCAAAACCACCTGTGAAGAATTCATTGAACCAATGGCTCAGAAGGTCCACGCGTTCATTGTTGATAAAGTAAATTCTTCTGGTTATTTTAGCTTGTGTCAGTCGACTTGACGCCAGATCTATCACATATAGATCAGTTAAGTGTTGTACTTCAAAACTTAAAAGATGGGCAGCCTACTGAACGCTTTTTAATATTTTTGGAACTGAAAAGCCATACTAGTGAGGAAATGGCTAACTAGGTATTGCAGTACTTACGTTAAGTTTGCAAACTTAGTTTTTCAAAATGTAGTGGGTCAGTCCTACGACAATACTTCTAACATGTCTGAGCGTTATAAAGGGATACAGCAAAAGATTTTAGAAGAATATAATTTTGCCATATATGTGCCCTGTGCAGCCCATTCACTAAATCTGGTAGGCCAAAGTGTGGTTGACTGATGTCAAGTGGCAGTTAATTTTTTCTCTACAATGCATTTGCTCTAGATATTTTTTCGGCCCCAACCAGCTGGTGGAAAATTCTTAAAGCTTGTCTTGGAAATAGAAGTGTGTAAAAATCCCTTTCTGATGACAGATGGGAGGCACATGCTATGGCAACAACAGCAGTTTTGAAGTCTTTTTTTTTTCAGATTTTGGAAGCTTTAGAATATCTAGTTGAAGACATGTCACAAAAGGGAGACACTAAAAAAGAAGCAGACAATATTGCAAATAAGGTGCAAGAGCTAGTATTTGTTTTTACGTTGATCATGTGGGATGAGATTTTGCAAACGTTTCATAAAGCAAGTCGAGTTATGCAAAATGAGAATGCGAACTTAAAAACAGGTGCAGATCTGTACGAGTCATCAGCTGACCACCTACGCACTTTAAGGGATGACTGAAAGATTTGAAGCAGTTGCAAAGGAAATACTACAAGATGTTGATTACAATGCAGCTCAAAGTGGCAAATGTGTAAGAAAGATGGAACTCAATGACGCAGATGCACAAGAAGTAGATCTGAATGTCAGAGATAAATTTCGTATCAACACCTTCTACACAATTGTTGACAAACTAGAAACCCAAATGGGAAGAAGAGGAGAGGTGTATAAAGAAATAGCAAACAGATTTTCTTTCCTGAGTGATGTGCCAAATGATGTTACTTCATCTGCTGAAACTGAAAGGTACTCTCAGTGTTCCCAAAAACTAATTGATGCTTAATCAGAGGACTTTGACACTAACCTCTGTGCCGAGCTTCATCAGTTTCACTCATATGTGCGCCATAAGTTCAGTGCGACAAAAACTGTACAAACCAAATTCAGTCATGCTGAACTTCATAAAATAATTTCAGAAGACAAAATTGAGAATGCGTTTCCAAAGGTAGACATTGCATTGCGTATATTTTTAACACCAATAGTCACAAATTGCATAGCTGAGCGTTCATTTTCTCAACTGAAGCATATTAAAGATCTCAACAGAAATCGTAATATTTAACAGGGGTTAAGTCTGCATAGGTGTTTGGTTAATTATTAAAGTGTTGAATTTTGTTGTTGAGTTGCTTAATTATTGTGCTGTTTGTGTATTGTAATCAGTGAAAGTGTGTCTGTTCACACGTTTATATATTACACTATAGATACCCATGTGTGTTCTGAGGCTTTCATGTTTTGAAAAACAATCCTTTGCAGTCTTATCGGATTGTTTCATGCTGTTAGTGACAAAATGAATTATCTGAAATAGGACAGATTCGGGTATAAACTAGTCACAGCTATAGCGTCATTTATTTCTGTCCAGCATGGATTTTGACTGGATATCCATTAATCACCTTTTCACATTTATTTTCTGTAGTTATTATACTGTTAGCAATTGACTTAGAAACAATAAAACAAAATGAATACTACTTTCGGGATTTTTCAATATGGACCACGAAATTCCAATGCAAATCTTCCGAGCATTTCTACTTTCCACCTTTACATACCTGGGCCTGGCATGGCCTGCCGCGTTAAGGCGTGCGCTTCGTAATCCGAGTGTATGAGAGTTTATGAATATGGCAGTACCTATTCATCCACACTTACACAGTAACCAATAAATGCTTTGTTCCAGTAATATAAATAAATTTGATTTATCTAATATTTCTAACTTAGCTTTCTTGTTAACCACAGGCCCGGCATGGCCTAGCGCGTAAGGCGTGCGCCTCGTAATCCGAGGGTCGCGGGTTCGCGCCCGCGTCGCGCTAAACATGCTCGCCCTCCCAGCCGTGGGGGTGTATAATGTGACGGTCAATCCCACTATTCGTTGGTAAAGAGTAGCCCAAGAGTTGGCGGTGGGTGGTGATGACTAGCTGCCTTCCCTCTTGTCTTACACTGCTAAATTAGGGACGGCTAGCACAGATAGCCCTCGAGTAGCTTTGTGCGAAATTCCCAAACAAACAAACAAAAATTGTTAACCACTTCAGAAAAGGGAGATTATTACAGTTTATATAGACCATGTAATTCATTGTAGCATATGGTTTTTAGAAGCAATAAAGGAAAATTAGGTTAAAAAGGCCTCAGAAGCAAAGTATGTCATCAAGGAAATGAAATTTCATTAATAATACTGATGGCCTGACATGGACAGATGGTTATGGTGCTCGTATCACCAAGCATGCTCGCCCCTTCAGCTGTGGAGACATTATGAGTGACAGTCAATCCCACTGTTCATTAGTAAATAAGTATCCCAAGAGTTGGTAGTGGATGATGATAACTAGCTGCCTTTGCTTTTGTCTTACACTGCTAAATTATGGACAGCTTGCGTAGACTGTCCTCGCGTAAAACAAAGAAATAACACTTAAAGATCACAACAACATTGTTTCAATCAATATCGGTCAATTTTTAATCAGTATTATAAACAATGATTATTTACATAAACTTCTTCTGAGAGCCAAACTAGTCATGGTCAGGCACTTTTAATTCCATTACAAATATAATTTCTGAGCTCCATATCCTGGAAGTCATGAGTGGCCAGCAAAGAAAGATAAATCCAGGCTTTGGAGAAAAGGGAATAAAGTCACTTTGTAAACGCTTCAGATTGCCATTTTCAAAAACAACCACAGCATACAGATACTTTCGAGACAACTTTGGGCGTCATATTCAATAAATCTTAATTCTTTAATTGGGTGTTCAAAAGTCATCCTACCAGTTCTTTTGGATCCATACGAGGTTTTAGAGGTGTAAACATTATAATTACAGAAACAAATCAACAATATGACAAATCTCATGTTCATTAGCCTTTATACACTAATACATGAACAAGAGTACTAGATTGCTCATATATTGCCAAATCCAATTTGAAATCTTAATCAAGACAAACTTCCTCCAAAACAAGAAAGCATGACATTTGTTACTTATAATTTATTTGGACAAGTCTCCGATTTATTATGTTAGCTACGTTAACGTATTACCTACCACTTCAATTAGCTGCAAATTTTAATTTAGGAGTTCATTAAATGTCTATATACACCAAATGTATATTTGACAACAAGGATGATAAGCACAATTTTGTCTTAACACAAATATATTTTAACATACAAACAAAAGTACAGTTTATAATAACAATTACTACAAAATTACAGACAATATTGAGTCTTATATGAGGTCTAGAACAAAATATTTTATGGACGATCCATGTCCACGACTAGCAAATTAATTCCGAGTTGATGTTGTTACACCTCTCTTAAACTTGCTAGCATAGTTCTCGTTTGGCCTAACATCGCTTACAAGTTCACTTCTTACCGAGGAAGATATTTAATGTCCTCAGAGAAACTCTAATATCCAAAGAAATTCAGTGAATTTGGACGGTTTGTAATGTTTTAAATCTATAAATGCTCCTGGTCATAATCTGAAGATTTTCGGTTAATCAGCGATAATCACAATTACAGCTTTTTAGGATTATAGCACACTGACTGCAGCTGTCCAATAACAATACTCTTCTGTCTTTCGGCTCTTCGGTTTTTATATAAGAACCACGTGAGTTTCTCGACGTTTCAACAATATTCTAATGCGTTTTCGTAAAACAAATATTATTAATTCTCACTTTCAATAATTTTCTACAAATTGCGAAAACATGCAGGACTTGCGCAATGCATAGTCAAGAATATACATCACATGCAAAAAAGAAAACCGTACAGAATCAAGTGTATGCACTAAATTAAGTGTATGATTGTAAATTTGTTACACGTATACAAAAGTAACAATGTAAGTCACTTCCACGCCTCTCGCTGGTACAGCGGTAAGTCTACGGATTTACAACGCTAAAATCATGGGTTCAATTCCCCTCCGTGGGCTCAACAAATAGCCCGATGTGGCTTTGCTCAAACAAAACACACACACACACATTTATTCTGTATTCTTGAGGCAGTACTTAACTTGACAGTGGAAAAGATCACTGTCTGTTGCATTGTGATTCACTTTAAAGGAATCTTTTACATGCGAAGGCTCGTATGACATCCAAATTAAGTGATGGCGTTCAATTAAAAAAAGAAAGAGAGGGACGTAGTGCTTGATCACCATTGTATATTATGGCTACATACACAATAAATATGCAGAGAAATGTTGGAAATTTGTATATTAAATATGAAGTAAGAAAGAAGTGAGATGTTTGCATTGTAAAAGTGCAAACTACCTGTGACTTCTACCATTGGAAATGTTTTGTAGCATTGAAACACCGACGACTATGATTGTTTATTTTGTGTTTTTAAATTTCACGCAAAGCTACACGAAGGCTATCTTCCCTAGCCGTTCCTAATTTAATGCTGTTACTTTTCTTTGTCTTAATTCTAACTTTTTCATTAAAAATAAATTTTTTTCAATAAAAATGGGCTTTCTAACACCACTGGAAATTAGTGAACCTTACAGATTTTTAATTGACTACTGTACTCTGCAGTCAGTTATATGAGCACGACTTTCATGCCTTTAGAATGTTTTTAAATAGCTGCTACATAAATGACTATATGTACCTCATAAATACATTTTATATATAGAGTGAGACAAATACTATTTATATTATATTTGATACCTTAGGTAATGTTTTTATATGAAGTGTTTCTTTTAACAAAGTTACCTACCATATGGTTCTTAGCCTAATTATTTTTGTATGCATGAACACTGCATACAAAATCTTCTGGTAAATGGCTATGTTAGATTGTGGTTTTCATCATACAGTATTATAGAGTACAGATAATCAAGTAACATGAGTCATGGCACACTGATTGATAGTTCAGATACTTCACCAGTTTCATGTCAGGGTTAACACACAAAATGTTGCTTTACCTTGGATATTGTAAGTGGAGAACTTGTATAGATTTACCTGTTTCAGCATGGGTCTGTTTGACTGCTCACATAACATGTTTGTCTTTACTCACTTACACTTTTGATTCTAATGACTTTAATGTAGTATACATATCTTAAAAAACAAATGACAGACTTTCAGTAAATGTTACAAGTGTTTCACATTAAAAAAAATATTTTTAGTGAAGTGTTTTTAATAAAGTAAAACACAATTTTTCTGTGAATGTATTGAGTACTTTTGTCACTAATTTGTGTGAAAAGTTATTTACTTGTTAAGATTAAAAATCATCTTCATCTAAAAATCCTAAATTTTATTTGCTTTATCTTATATACAATTTTTTGTTTTAGTAAACTTTATATCTTATCTGTTATTTTCTTTATACAATGTTGGTCAATTTGATCTACCTCCTGATAACCAAAAGTTAGAAAACAAGAAAAAATTGTGATAATTAAAGGAAGTTGTCTACCTTTTAATATTATTATTGAATGCTCATGGAGAACTTGTTTACATGTAATACTTTTGTGGTGATTGTGTATAAAGATATATACTTTGTTAGCCCTTTTACATCCTGTAGATCAAGGTGTGCATGTCACAATGTTTTACAGAGTTATGTTTAAAGTTTAAATCAATGACTTTATTATCAACATACACAGATAAATTTGGGATCAAAACATAGTTAGTGAACACAATTTTAATATTACATAAGTGTAAAGTTCTTATTCTTAAAAAGAAATAATTATAAAATCCTAAATCTTTCCTGGTATTAGAATTATGACATTTGATCTCTAAGTCTTTCCTCTTCCCTAATTTATTGAGCATCCCTCCAAGAAATAAGAAATGTAAGATAGACTTCTAAGTATAATACAGACAAAGTATAATTTTTATATATCCCATTGTTATTTCCCTACAAACCACAAACAAGATAATCAGACCCACCTATTGCATTCCATCTTTCACAAATTCCAATATTTCTCAAGTTTTAATCTATCAAATGATGACGTTGTTTTCTTTACACAGCACTGTCAATTTTGGGGTCATTCTATGTCAAATCATCCAAGGGACTGCAAGTGACCCCCACAGAATGCCTTGAAAAAATTCACGTGCTCATCTACCCATATAATGAAAAATTGCCAAAGATTAGATCAATATCTCTAATAGTTTCTGATTTACAGCCCTGTAAAATTCAGTGTGTTTTTTTTATTTTTGGCAAATTCATTTTCGGGCAACTTTGGCTGCTTAAAGCTGCAAGAGTAATGGTGGTAGAAGGCTGAAATTTAATTTGCTACACTGACTGAAATAATCTCACAGAATTCAAAAATGGTCTCAAACCAAGTTTATCTCTCTTAGGATTTGCATTGTGAGGCAGTAAAATCACCTGAAAACCCAAAATTGTGAAAAACATTGGTTTATGTAATAAGCCATAGCTCTAAGACTTAATATGATACAAAGCTGATTTTTTTTCTAATTTCCTATAACATATCATTTGATAAATAAGCAATTGTTGTAATTGAAAGTCTGTTAGATCTCTTGTAAAATAATTTAGCTGCATGCAACTTTTTATGATTTAGCTAAAAATAGCCCTACTTCAGGCCACAGTTTGACCATGTCACCAGTTATTCAGCCTTTTCAGATTTTTACCACATATTCTTACATCTCTGAATATAATATACAAAAAAAATCAGGATGGTTTTCAACCTACTTTTTGAGTTATAATTTTTTAAAGTATCCTCTGACCATACGTTTTTTATTTAAATAAAAATTCAGGTGTGTTATTGTCTGCAAATATATCCATACAATATTGAAAAATACCTGTTAAAATTTTATGAATCCCACTGAAATATACTAACCAGCCTTTCACAAAGTTAAATAATGAAGTTGTAAGAAACAAGAAAGAATTAATTCATTTCTGAACAAGTTTATTGACATAACTAGTTAGATCACATGGCAATACAAATATATTGTGTATGCATTACAGTTATGCAGATATGGCTGAGTTTGAGATTCATAATATAATAAATACAAAGGTAAATCAGACACAAAAAGTACAGTGCTACAACAGGAAATAACTGAGAAAGATTATAGTCACGCGAAACTGCAATAATCATTACAATGAAATGTTTCAAAAACTGCCTTGGCGATAAATTAGCCTTAACAACATCAAATAAACATTGCTTTGTTCAGACAGCTTGAATAAATTTCTGAAATTCGAGTTTGATTATGTTGAGATCACTTTGACTTAGAATATAGTGGCAAGCACTACTGCCTTGCACTGTAAGTGCACTTATCAGACAAAGAATATGTTGGAAAGGAATCCAGCTTTCATCTTTACGTGACCTTGCAGGTCATGAGAACAGTTCGTTTCTTGATTTCTTCAAAAATGACATCAACACATCAGAATGTTCTTCTGATCTATCTTTTATGTTTTCCACATACCATTCATGATCATATATCCATGCCACATATTTCCCTGGCTGATAATTGTCATTGCTATCATTAGACTCTATTTGAGCTGCTGCAGCATCACTTTCACTGCTACTACCAACAATTACAACTGTGTACACATCATCATCTGATAGCCTTCTCATATACAATTTGTTGGTAGAATAAAGCTATGATGTGACCTAATACCTGCTACAGTTTTGCATTTTTCATGGCACTCAAGTAGATCAAACATTACACAATTCTGCAGGACTGATTCCTGATTGACAAGAAAGAACTGAATGCCTCACTGAATGTGGTTCTTTGCCCAATGGTACATATCAGAGACACTTAAAATTTGATAATTTATTATTTTTCACAACCTTGATTTGTATGAAGATCTTGTTCAGAGATGTAAGAATATATAGTAAAGGCTGATTTGAATATTTCAATGGGATTCATAAATTATTTCAAAATTGTATGGATATATTTGCACACAGTAACACACCTGAATTGAATTTTTTTTCAAGTAAACAACGTATGGTCATAGGATATTTTAAAAAATTATAACTTAAAAAGTAGGTTGAAAACCATCTTGATGTTTATTGTAGATCATAGTCAGAGATATAAGAATATATGGTAAAAATCTGAAAAGGCTGAATAACTGGTGACATGGTCAAACTGTGGCCTGAAGTAGGGCTATTTTTAGCTAAATCATAAAAAGTTGCATGCAACTACATTTTTTTACAGGAGATCTAACAGACTTTTAATTTCAACAATTGCTGATTTATCAACTGATATGTTATAGGAAATGTGAAAACAAAATTCAGCTTTGTATTATTTTACATCTTAGAGCTATGAGTCATTAAATAAACCTATTTTTCTTACAATTTTGGATTTTCAGGTGATTTTACAGCCTCACTATGAAAATCCTAAGAGAGATAAACTTGGTTTGTGACCATTTTTGAATTCTGTAAGTTTAATTCAGTCAGTGTAGCAAATTTCAGCCTTCTACCACCATTATTCTTCCAGCTTTAAGCAGCCAAAGTTGCCTGAAAATGAATTCACCAAAAATAAACAAAATTAATTAAATTTTACAGGGCTGTAAATCAGAAACTATTAGAGGTATTGATCTAATATTTGACAATTTTTCATTATATGGGTAGATGAGCATATGTGTATTTTTTCAAGGCATTCTGAGGGGGTCACCTGGAAAATTTTCTGAAATCTGGATGATTTGACATGGAATGAACTTTTGTCATTTGAAATTACATTGTAGAGCGTAGCTGAATTTCTTCAATGATATTATTACGTAGTTAGAAAGCCAGAAAATTATGATATTTATAGGACAGTGTTTTCTGTGTGTTCTTATTTGCATTATTTATTGTATCAATACCATTAATATATAAAAAATAAGCTTAAGTTTTATGACAAATACAATAAAAATGAAGAAAAGACCAAGATGTGTACTTTATTCCATGTTTTATTTATTTATTTATTATTATAACAGTAAGTAAAATGTAAAAATATAAACTTATGAGATAAAGTGAAGAATAAAAGAGATTCTTCTTTACAGTATGTTTTTGAGTAGCTCATGGATTTCATAATTTGATATATTAATATTCATTGTATATTTGTTAAGAGATTTACAACTTGTGTGGTATAATTATTAGTTAAACACCATTCAAGGTGCAATAAACAATAAAATTAAGTATCTATGTACTGTAACAAGTTATAAGGTTTGTTTTTTTTATCATAAAACAGTTCTAGTTCCTTGTTACAACTTGATATCATTCTAGAAAGGAAAAGGATAATTTAGATTTATTTCATAATTTAAAATGGTGGTAACAAAGTAAGTTTAAGTCCACCAACCCACTATATGTTATGGTGGATAAAATGAGAAAAACATAAAGTTTTTTCTGAAAAGAAAAAAATGTCACATATATTTAGAAAACTTTAATGATAATGCAAATAAAGTTTCAAAAGTTTTAGATGAGGAAAAGTATTTTTATTTTGACATGAAAGTCACTTTACATTTGCACCATTCACCCACCATTTTACTACTTATATTTATGGACAAAGTTTTAGTGAAAATCTTCAACTGAAAATTTTAATTGTTTTTGTGTACAAAATACTTGTAATGTTTATTGTATACCAAGTTTTGTGAAACCACATTAGATACTATCATTGTTATGGTGCGCATACATTCATAGTTACATGGTGGTTACAAGCTCTTGCTAAATACACAAAACCAGTTATGGAAGTGTTAATTTCAGTATCTGCTTTATAACTTCTGTATCATTATTCTTCTGTAAGCCTGTAAAATATGGCAGTGAACTTTGATTATAAGAGATTTTGTTGGAGTATTCTACTTCTAATAAAACAGAAACAATACATTTAAAATTTCTGTTGTACTGCAGAGAAATTTTGAAAGAGATAAATGAATGGGAATAGTGGTTGTATCATGGCTTAAGGTGTATATATCTTTGTAGTTTTAACTGTTTTATTTTTTCTTATGAATTTCAATTGAGATTTTTAATTTTTCACAGAATGTTATTGTATTCATATACAGCTATCATCAGAATTACCATACCTTTCTGAATATTTAAAATACATTGATTTCACAATTAAAGAAAGAGACCTAATAAGAATCCATTGTATCTGTTAATGACCACTAGATGGCAGCTGTCTTATTCCAGGTAAATGGAAAAAATTATTACAAATAATTAGTGAGCTTCGTTTTAAGTTAAATCTGTAAAGATATGTTTTCTACAAGTATAATATTCAAGAGACACAAAAAGTGATGGCAAAAGAAAATTATAATCTAATTCTGAGGGTAGTTTTAATGTAGTTGTTTTATTCAATAAAACTTTTAATTCCTTATTCAATAATATTTCCTCCATGCGAGAATGTGTCTGTGTGTATATATTTAATCCATGATTAAACATTAAAACAAAAGTAATATGATAAACTTTGAAACAGTAGGTCTTAATGAACTAAAAATTTGTATTTCTGTTAAATCTAAAACTAGTAGTTAATATGAACCTGTTTACATTTGGTAATCTGACTTACCCTGTTAACACATTTATAGTTTTACATTTATTTCAAGAACAGCATTGTTATTGACAGTTTCAAAAATATATATAATTTTACTAAATACATTTGAAGGGTGACCTTTTGAAAGTACTCAGGTTATCGGGTTTTTATCACTTAATAAAGCTTTGAGTCAAGCATTTAAATTACTGTTCTACATATTTATATATAGAAAATTATATATTTTATAAATTGATATATAGGAAATTACTATGTAGAGGAGTCTGATTAGAGGGTAAATGTATGAGACCCAAGAGACTATGGGAGAAGTCCTACTGGTCAAGAAGCATCCAGTAAAGGAAATTAATGTGTACTTGACCAAAGGATTCCTGAAAGAGATAAAACCTCTCACAGAGAGAGAGAAGAAGGTAAGGCCTTCCTGACATCCCATTCTACTGTAAAGAACTTCTCCAACTTTATGAGAAATCCAACTCAAGCAGCTTCTTGAAGGAGTTTGTTTGTTTTAAAGTTAAGCAAAAAACTTCACAATAGTTTGCCGGTACTTTGCCCACCACAGTTATAAAAACCCAGTTTCTAGTGTTGTAATTCTGCAGACATGCTGCTATGCGACTGGGGGGCTCTTGAAGAAATAAGTGAATGTGGGTTGCTGACTTGGCCCAAAAAAGTTAGTAGTAGCAGCTAGTTGACCGTGTAATTGTGAGTCTGAAGGCTAAGTAAGTGAAAATGACATGCAAAAGATCATACTTCTTGGCAAAACATGAACTGAGCTGAAGAAAGACTAAATGGCAGTGCTCAGAACTGGAAGACAGTACTATTGTGGATGAACTAAAGAAAAGGATGTCACAATGGGGCAACTGAGATGTGAAGATAGGTGGCCAACAAACTGAACTTGGTCATTCAAAGTTCTCCGGAAGAAACTCGCTAAAATGAGAGGTAGAACTCCATGGTGAAGTGAGGTGTCTCTAGAAAGGTATACAGTCAAAACAGATCTGTAATGAGTTTCCAATATTCCATATTTTTGGATAAAAGAAATAAATGAGAGTAAAAATCCTATTGAGTGGGCATAGAGGATCTTGAACAAACTTAACAAAACAAATGGATGAGATGCAATCCTGAGGAGGAAGGAAACAGATCTAGCAAGTCATGGAGGGTAGCCAAAAAGACCCATAAGTAAACATACTGAGAGAAAATATTCAATACTAACAAATGAACATAACATAGAAACACTTAGTATTTACAAAGTAAATAAAAATAGTAAACCTAGAAATCAACGAAATTTTGATGTAAAACATTAAACAAAAAATATGGTGTAAAACCAATAAAGGACAGCAGGAGATAAAAGTCCATCTAAATAACCTATAACTAAATGGGCATAAAATCAAATCAATTTCAAAACCATGAGAGTAAAAGGCACCCAGTTAATAATAACAGTTTTCATTTACATCTGTTCCCAAATTAGATGTGACTAATAGTAAAGAATAATTGATCTTTAAATGTAAATTTAAACAGATAATCAAGATGGTGTAACAGATTTACCATTATACATTTATTTTACTAACCTGTGTTTATTATAGTATAGTGTTTTTTATGCATGTAAAATTATTCATTGTTCACTGAGATATTCTTGTTGTAGCAGTCATCAAGTCCTTTTTCACTTTTACTTTTGTCAGTCATCTGTGTTGACAAATTCAGGGTAAGTGAGTCTTTTAAATTGGGCTTCTATATTCAAGGATTCCAGCTCAGTCATGAATGTCTGTTTTTTTCCCATGTCTTTATTATTATTGCATACAATTTTCAACTGTACTACACTGGTCTCAAGTGACTGTTCAAGAGCTGGTCAGTCATCTAAAACACTTTGAAATAGAGTTAAAACAGCACATGAAGACTGATTTTATGAGCCTTTATGGTTCTTTTGTGATGATTGCCATTAAAAATCTGAGTCACTGTCACACTACTGGAAAAATCTGTGTCTTGTCATGCCTGGTCTATTCGACTTCCATGAATTTTACTTCCCAAACATCTCAGTGCATATAAGACTGGGTGGAAAATATTGGCAAAACACAGATCTTCCCTTATAATTTTGTCACCCTGGCATTTTTAATCAGAGTTTGAAATTAACCCTTTTCTCTGTCTTTATTATATGTTTTATAGGGGCTTTCTACAAGGATTACTTGACAGGTATTCTCAAGACGGCTGGTATGGGTATTGAAACTTTAATTAAAATAAAGTACAGAACAATGTTTCAACCTTCTTAGACAATCTTCAGGTTAACAAAGAGAGTTTGCAACTACACTAAAAACATTGTTCTGTACTTTATTTTAATTAAAGTGTTAATACCTATACCATCTGTCTTGAGAATACATTTTTTACTTCAAGTGGGTTTCTCATCATCATGAATTACTAGATATGACTCTAGATTGTCTGTAATAAGAAAGCCTAACATTACTTAATCAATGCTTAAATAATTTTAACAACAAATACCACTTTCTGTCTAATCATTTTACTGTAGATAAAACTTTTATTGGCATGGAAATAATGCTAGCAGCAAACCTTGTCAACAAAACCACAGTGTTCTCAGGGATACATTAAAAAGGTGTTGTATTTGACATGTCTAGTTAATAAAGCTTAGCAAATCAATATTTCATTATATGTGCAACAGGTTCTTGTCCATAAATTGTGGCGACATTTTTCGTGGATGTCAATTGTTATTTCTTATTTCCATGCAAATGGTCTGAAATAGCTGAAAATGGTATTCACTTTGAATTTCAAAATGGATGCCCTGAACATTAATAGAAATTCTGGCAGTAATTATTTTATGAATCAGTATGCAATTTGGATAAATTTTAGACATTGTTGCCAAGAATTTAGCCAGAAAAATATCAAACCTAGAATTTGTCACATCAGCAGGGAAATTATAAAATTGTGTTTGATATAAAAATGAGTTGTTTTCCAGTTAATGTTGCATTATAATTTTTTTAGAATTTTCAGTAAAGTAATTATGGATATTTAATCAGTTTGGTTCTGCTTGAATATGAAATAGGTTATAGTGAATATTTTTTCTGTGATATGGATTAGATAATGATTAGCTAAAATGTTTTCAGTTTTATTCTCAGATGAATTTTCTCTTAATTTTAAGAAAGCTTCATAAATAATACAGCTTTGTTTACAGAACTTGTAGACAACTTGAGCTCCTTTGTTTTCAACCCCTTTGTGCTTAACCTTGTTCCACTGGCATTTATTACAGAACTGGAATCATTCTCTCAGACATGTTTTTTCCTTTGATTAATACAGTTTTTGCAAAATGTAAAGCTGGTTAAGAGACACAAATAATTATTTCATAACTTTGAGAAAATCAGAAACTGTAATCATGGACATTCTAAATTAAATATTTCAAACCAGTTTTTAAAGTTAACAATAACCATTTCTTTGTTTAGAATTAAGCACAAAGCTACACAATGTGCTATCTGTGCTCTGCCCACCACGGGTATCAAAACCCAGTTTTTAGTGGTGTTGAGTTCACAGACATACTGCTGTGCCACTGGGGTGCATTGGCAATAGTAAATTGTATCTGAATCTGAATACATACACTTTACGTTTTCAAGATAAAATTATGTGTCTTATTATGAGTATGTCTGCATACTCGAGGCTTTCTTATATAGATAAGTTTGTTGCAAAATGCATTTGAAAATGTTACGATAAGATATAATTACCATAGTTTGGTGACAATGGGAAAAGCATATGCTCTGAATAAAAAAGAAGGATATTCTGTTATCAGATTACACACACAGAAGCTGACCTTCACATGCATACAGTTGTATCCAATATTTTATTGTTCACCAACAATATTAGTTTATAATAAGGTTAACATAATTTTTGGAAGCAACTGTGCATTGTAATAGTTACAAAAGCTAGCAGTGTTATTGTCAAACCTTTTCAGTTTAATTCGCATAACTTTGGTGCACTTTGCATATGGTCCAGTATGTTAATTCACTAAGGTGGTATAAATTAGTTCATTAATTTGACTTTACCACTAAATTCCATTTACACATATATGTGTAATTAAGTTACAAAATGCATCACAATACAAATGAATGAATTAGTGGGGAATCTAACTTATTTTATACAATATTCTGTATATATATATATATATGTATATTGTTGTACTATATATATAAACTTGGGAATTAACCAAAAGTACACAGTTATGCAAATTCATACACAAACAGAAGTTATATGTGAGCAAACAAAGCCAATGTTTAAGTGCTACACAAGTACACTGACTGTAGTATCATTATCATCATATCACAGAAGCAAATAAATAATGAGGCTTTTCAATTTCATATTATTTATGAGTGGAGACATTATTACATCCTTGGTAACCACTGTAAGAAGTAAAAGCTAACTAACATGGATAATTATTCATTCTGTATAGGTTCACTGGATACAGTATTTCACATTCACCATAACCTGTCACCATTTTTTTATATCAGCTTCTTCATAGTTTTCAAATTATGTTAAAAATCTGCAGAACAAACACTTGTGTATCAGTTAAAAACACATAAAAGAACTGATGTTATCATTAAGGTACATGGATAAAAGTTGTTTATGTTTATAAATCTAAAACATATTTCCATATAAAAGTATAAAAATTACCTGATTATGTACCTATACTTTTATATATGGCATGAAAAGAAGATTGCTTATTTTGAATGATGAATTTTCACCAATGTATGAACATTATTTTCTCATAACTCTTTCTACATCAAAGGCTAACTTGGGTTAGCAATTTTATTTTTGTTACCAATATGGTACAAATGTTTGAAATTTTCTTGGCACATGGTCAACTTTTTTTACTCTTTTGCTTCCAGAAAAAGCATCAGATTTTATCATTCAGCAAATAAGTTTTTGAATATTTAACATGTTGGCTCCCACAAAACCCACTGGTAGGTTGTGACAGTCTTCCAGTAACACACACCAGTGAGTTGTGCTCTATTTTCTTTTCAAAGGGCCACTTAATGGCTACATATACATTCTTACTAAGAAAAGTAATTGTAAAATGACTAGAGGGATCCTTGAAAGTGTCGGCAAAATAGGCTTAGGATCCAATGTGTTAATTACCAAACAAGTTTTAGTTTTGTAACAAGTCTAAGGTGGTGAAATATTTACTTAACAGTCCAATTTCATTTTTTTTCATGATGTGTATAAACTTTTCCCAAACTTTTTTGTCTGGTTATCAATGCCACATAAAAGGGCCAATTATTGCTTGATATATATAGTTTTCTGTAGTGTATTTGTGCTAACAGAATAGTGTCACCTATTTATCACTGTCAAATTCAGGACTATCTTTTACTGAGATTTTTTTCAAACCTTCTAGCAGATGTGCTGAGTGTCATTTTTTATATCAGTTTTGATTATCAATGCTAGTTAACTCTGTCACATAGTTCTTGTTATTATTTCACAATGTAGGTGATCTCTTCTACACCATTTCTTGATGTGTGTGTGCCACACCCAGAAACTTTTAAGATTATGTAAATTCTTCATAGTTTCTTTCTTAATTGCTTAAGCAATTGCATAAAAATGTTTAATATATCCAGATGCTTCATGAAAGATTTCACAACACTACCTGGTTCATAAATTAATGTGTTGTGGGAAGACTCCACAGTTAAAAGAAGTGTGTATATTGACCTGGGCCCGGCATGGCCTAGCGCGTAAGGCGTGCGACTCGTAATCCGAGGGTCGCGGGTTCGCACCCGCGTCGCGCTAAACATGCTCGCCCTTCATAGCCGTGGGGGTGTATAAGGTTACGGTCAATCCCACTATTCGTTGGTAAAAGAGTAGCCCAAGAGTTGGCGGTGGGTGGTGATGACTAGCTGCCTTCCCTCTTGTCTTACACTGCTAAATTAGGGACGGCTAGCACAGATAGCCCTCGAGTAGCTTTGTGCGAAATTCCCAAACAAACAAACAAAATATTGACCTGTGCTAAACTTGTTTAGTATGTAAACCAAATCAGTTGAAATACTTGTTTTCAAATAATTAGTGTTTTTTTATCAATGTTAAAATTTGTCACCAACAATGAATTAGGCCTCTACAATATTCTTTGCTTTTTCTTCTGAAATTACATTTTTGGTGAAGAAATGAAAAACTTCACCAATAAATTACCAGCTAGTCTGCCTGATAATAATGAATAATTTATTGTAATGATATGTTATTTCAAGCTCTTGAAGTATTTTAAGCTATTAATGATGTGAGTAAAATAATTTATATTAAATTTTACATTTCATAATAATATAAGTTCTACTTTATTTATTTGTTTCCATTTTAATACCTAACTTTTCGGTGTTCCCATTCAGAGTTCAGGTTCAGTCAAATATCTTGTAATTCTTACTTCAAAATATCTTACCTTGAAGGCTCAGATACAGCTCTCAACAAGAAAGTTGTATGCTGTTTTTGCATTTTCTCTGTCATTGGAATCAGAAACTTGCTTAAAACACCTGCAAATCATTATTCTTGATATTTTTTCCTTCTGAACAAAATTATTAACTTCCCACTGAAAATAGTGATTTGTCTCAAGACTCAAAAGTACTGAAAAAATGATTGACTAACTATTGCAGACAGTGATCTCTCTTCAGACTTGTCACTGCTAAACAAAATACTTCACTTACCACTCCAGATAGTAATCTGCCTCCACAACTATTCCAACTTAACATAGCAGTAGTGATTGATTTCAAGACTTGTCCCTTATATTGGCTTACCACTACCAGTACTGAACTTTCTATGAATTTGTTTCCACTGAAGAAATTATTTGATTTGCCATTGCAAATAGTAACTAGTCTCTAAAATTATTCCACCTTAACAAATCAGTTATCTTATCAGTAATGTTACATTTGTATATTGTATATTTCTAGAAGTTTTAAAAACGTTGCTTTATTCTTATATTGTGTAAGTGATAACTTTATTATATGTTACAAAATTTGAATATGTTAACTTAAGTAGAATTGACAAATTAATTTTTTCTACTTTCATTTTGTTATATATCTTATATTTTAGTTTAGAAATTCTATAAATATTATTCCTTCCTAGTTGGTGACTTCCCAGAGGGGCCTGGCATGGCATGGCCTAGCGTGTAAGGCGTGTGACTCGTAATCCAAGGGTCGCGGGTTCGCGCCCGCGTCGCGCCAAACATCCTCGCCCTCCCAGCCGTGGGGGCGTTATAATGTGACGGTCAATCCCACTATTCGTTGGTAAAAGAGTAGCCCAAGAGTTGGCTGTGGGTGGTGATGACTAGCTGCCTTCCCTCTAGTCTTACACTGCAAAATTACGGACGGCTAGCACAGATAGCCCTCGAGTAGCTTTGTGCGAAATTCCAAAACAAACAAACAAAGACTTCCCAGAGAATGTTTAAATAATGAAGGTATTCATAATATAATTTTTCAGATAAAATATGCAAAACATTTTGATCTTGTTTGTATTCTTGAATTTTCTTGTACCAAATATGTCTTCTGTGATGCCATGAGTTAGATGTTTAATGAAATGCCATTGTGAGTAACCCTCTACATGAATATAACTGACCACAAGAAAATACATTGTTGGGTAACACAAAATAAAACATCAATAGCTTAGATTTTGGTGATAAAGTTTTGTACGTGGTTGACCAAAATGGTTACAATGTCAATTTCATGTATTATACACAGGCAAATTAGCAATATCATGGAAACTTCCAGTTTGTAAATATATCTAACACCTTGTAAGTGCACCTGTTGCACAGCAGAATGTCTGCAGTTTTCTTTTGTTGCTAAGCAACATGACATAAAATTATTAATTAAACATAAGGTGACCAAAATGCACTAGCTTTTCTATATACTGTAATATGTTAATCTAACTGAATTTTACCGATAATTATTTATGAATATGACATGAAATCACTTCATGAACAATCTTAAAGCAGAGAAGTTTGAGACTACTTCTTTTATTAACTTTTTCATATGCTTAATGGTTATATCCACCATACAACTTCTCAAAGAGATTAACCTTCCTACTTTAATTAACACTTTAACTAAATATTAATTTAACTCTGCAGTAGTTAATGTGATAACCGATGCTTTGGAATAATGGCATCAGAATACTTACAAAGAGTTCAGGTGAGAAACGGTTGTCTCATTACTGCAATGGACATATTGAATGAAGTATTGCAGAGAACTTGCGTGGAATCTAGAGGCAACTTCTTTCTCAGAGGAGAGTGCTCACTTTTTGGCTATAACATGAGGTGTTATTCGAATTTTCCTTAATATCCTCATCATCTATAAAATAGTATGTACAACAACCCACAAGCAATTACAATAACGTAATTGGTCAATTCTATTATGATCATATGCTTCTGTATTGTGCTGATAGATGGGGGAAATGGGAGGGTTGGTAATCTTTCTTACAGTTTATATAGATATATTCGTAAACAACATAAATACCCCAATGTGTTTCCTCTCTAGAACAAATGAACACAAGTTTTATATTGAGTATAATTCTCGCATGTCATCTATATAAACGATAAATAACTCTTGTGTTTTAGATCACAAAATAATGTACCTATTTCTGTTAATCATGTTTCAGTGTGGTATTTTTGAACGTTAAAGTAAAGCTACACAATAAAGTATATGCACTGTGTTCACAGTTGGGATTGAATCCCCAGATCCAGCACTATCAATAAAAAACAAGTAGTGTCACCTAGAAGTTTTTAGTTTATATTTGGGATTCTGTCATTGAAGAATGTAAAATGAATGACAGGTTTTGATAGATAATGTACAATTAATTTTGAAAATAGCAAAATAGTAGTAATTATCTTATCCATAAAGTAGTTCCACTATTATTTAAATTGTCTTTACAAAAAACCAATGATCTGAGACAACATTATTAATGAGGCTGTTTAGATACACTTTTAACGAATGTTTAATACGGTTAGTTTTGGTTTTCTTTCCAGGCTCTCGTACATTCGCACATAAATATTGTTTCTCCGTCTGAAGACTGGGAGTTCTTAAGTTTTCAAACACTTTTGAAAAGTCTCTCAGTAGATTGATAACGATATTTTCAACCTGGCTGGTATCTCACTTGGGCTAAACGGCAAATCAGAGACCAGTAGTCAGCCGTTTCTAATTTTAAACAACTGACCAGCCACTCGACAGCACTTACTGTCATAAGAACCTTTATTTACCTCCTGTAACCGAATAACACGACTGATTGTCACTCTTATAACCCAAGGACAGCTGAAATTACTAATTGTATTTAGCTGCATTGGGGCTCGAACTCGAACGTTATGACCCATAACCCTGTACACTTACAACTAACTACTGGTGGCCTATCTTAGCAGAAGATAGTAAACGTAACTTAATGCTAAAGTTTAATATTATTAAATATATGACTTAAAATAACGTATGTTTCAAATATATAAATAGTGCAGCATTTTTATCATTTTATCGTGGCTTTTGGATAATCAGTGATTTCGAATTTTACATTCAAAATGTCCGTTTCATATCAAAGTTTAACTTGTATGGAGTTTGTTGTGATTTTGTTTGTCGCTATCATCCGTGTGGCATGATATTAATTGGAAATTTTAACTTTTTAATCCATGTTAGTATAAAAGAGAAACAACAATAGCTACATTAACATTTTTATTTCCACTTGAAGTATTAAACTGCAATCCAGTCACCTCAAGTCAGAGGATAATATCATGGACACCCTGCCTCTCAGTGATGACGTGAGGGATCAGCTGGTTAGAATGAATGAGGATGGTTCACAAGTAGTAGAAATCAAGAGACCTTCCCAAAAACCGTTTTAAATTTTCACAGCGCGTGGCAGAATAAGAAACGCCAATGGTAAACAGTTTCTTGTTTATATCAAAAAGAGGCTGCAAACCGCCAGGAGAAATCACAATTCTAACAACTCCCACCAATATATAGTAGGGTGTTACCTGTCACTCAGTTAGTAGACACTAAAATGGTGTCGCATAGGGGATGCTTAACGTTGGAATTTGTATCGTCTTGACATCAATAAAACGTGCGCAAGTCATGAATCACGAAAAGAATTATACCCTCTGAAAGGGCGAGCATATTTGGTGTGAAGCGGATTCGAAGCCGCGGCCCTCAAATTACGAGTCGAGCGCCCTAACCACCTAGCCATACGAGCTCCTCTAAGGTTTGGATAGGATCAGATTGCGGGAGATATTACACGGTTGACACATGAAAAAATTAAACCTCCAGAGACATCATCTAGATTATTATTGTTCCTTAAAATAGTATTTGTACGACCTAATTTTAATGTGTTTTTAAACATTTGCCTAAGCAGTATCTACCTTTGTGTTGTAGTTAAAAGCTATATTGTTACATAGAAATGGTCCGTTGTAATGCAAATCAGTTTTTAATATAATATATAAACATAAATATAGTAAAATTACTTTTCCTCTGTATGTTTATCATAAAAGAAATTGATTAAAACGTATCAAGACATGTCACTCTGATGTCATGTTCTATATGTTTTACTACAATAAAGTGGAACGTCAGGTATAGGATTTCTTTCTAGTTACTTGAGATAAATTGAAATTTTTCTCAGACGTTGTGAGGTTATCTTGTAACAAAATAATAATTACAATATGTCTGTTTGCAAATTGTATTACAAATCTGTGATAGTATTATAAATGTTTATAGAATTTTTATCTGAAATGTTACCCATAATACCTTCGTTTTACAGATTAAATATTTATATTACTCTTTTCACTATTAACTAAATACATTTTGTTTCATCATTGGTTGTTTTTATTATTCTCAGAAATCATTTAAATTATAAGGTAATTTTTCTAATCTTGTTTTAAGACAGTTTATTTAGATTTTATACATAATACAGAAGACTAGCTACTTTATGTTAAAAATCTATTTTGGACTCTCACCATGCCTGTTCATGATCTATCTAACAAACTTGATTTTTGATAATAGACTTCACTTCAGACAGCTATCGTAAGCCTACTTTTCATTTTTTACGCACCTCACTACCTGCATGTTTTCCATAACCTATGTAATATACGACGATGATGGTTTTCAGTTTCCATTTTAATAGTGTGATTGTATAGAAATCTATAGGCATCTCGTTTGAAAATTTCCTCGGTATGATTTCATAAGGAAGATACTTAATATCCGTTTATTTTTCAGTTGCTTGAAGTATGCGACGGTTGAACGAGTTGTATGATGTGTCTTAGCGACCCCATACTAAGTTGTTATCGTTCTGGAGCGAATATTGAACTGGTATACATGGATAGCTTGTCATAAGACAATGCACCTTATTTTTCATCACTGAGGTATGATATATTTCAGATCTCTTTCTGGATATCTCTGATTGCCAAAGGTGATCCGCATTCCTTTGTTTTCCAATACCACTAAGTACAAGGGAAATTCACAATTTCCGGTCTGTATATATCTTTATGTTTTGTGTGTACGAATAGTTTTTGTCAAACAAGGATGCTAAATCCTTCCAACAAGTAACAACTTTTTGTTAACACAAAATTACCTAGGAATCGCCAATAAATGTCAAAGTCTATTCTTAACAGATCCACTTCCATGGTGATTTTATTTCAGCTGTTATTTCAAATTCTGACTTACATATTCAATTTGTTTTTATATAACGTATTTACCCATGTGGAAGTTTACTGCACGTCAGGTAAATTTGAAGTAAACATATTCGATAACTTATTGTTGATAAAGGTTCCTCAAGTGGCTCAACAGTAAGCTGACACAGTTACAACCATAAAATCTGGGTTTTTAAACCAACAACGACAAGAACAACTTAAATATAGATTAAATCAGTCACACAAATTAAAAATCTTAGGACTCATCAGCAAACACACAAATGGTTTTAATAGAAGCGGAACTGAATACCTACATAAATATTTGTACCCGTATATAAATGATAAATGTAGTACGACAGTATAAGATTCCGTATAATCGTACTCTGTAATAAGCGAGAAAAAAAGAACTAAAAGTTTTTAGGTTTAAAAATATGTTATAGAAATAAAAACAATATGAGATATTAACTTATATGCAATATTTTCAAAGGGGTACAATCATATAATTTTGTAGACCCACGTAGGAGCAACCTCTAATTCAGATACATCCACTTCCAAAACGTAATGTGTCAAAATTCAGCTGCAGGTTGTAAATTAAGAGCTTCCATTTCACGTTAGACATGTGGTTACAGAAGTCCACTGTTCAAAATTCATCTACACCAAAACCTGTCAATATTTTAAACGGTTACAAAATTTTTAAAAGCAACAAGGCTTACAAATGTTATAAACACTTAACACTGACTCGTAAGTTTATAAATTTTTCATTGTTGAAACAAAAGCCAATAACAGCTAAAACAAAAAATCTAAGACTAATACGTAGGTTCACAAACTTCCAGTCTCTCTCTCAAAGGACCGCTCAAACTAAACTAAATTCAAACTTGCCACTCTTGCTATATTTATATTCTAAGAAGATCTTTCTATAAAAATATGTTCTAACCAAACATAAACAAGTCAGTCAACTAACAACTATTATAGAAAAAAAAACCAAAACCGTTCAGCTCATTCCGTCATTAAAAAGACCATGGAATGTCAGGTTCTTGTGTTTAAGGTATCAGTATTTAAGTTTTGTGACCTGGGATGATCAGTCTCATAAGACCTCTTTCGCTCTCCGTCCTGCTTTAATATCTGTCCAATATTTATTTATTTACTACTAGCAGGACATAGTTTAGCCAGTACACACTTTCACTCTGAGCCATTTCAGGGTCATCTCCATGTAGGTAATTGTGTTAATATTGTTGTGTTAAATATACTTTCAATTTATTTTATTGTTTTGAAGTCCATCCTACACGAACAGTTCCAATTATGCTTTTCACATTTTTCAATAATTTTAAATTTCGGCAATATTATTTACATAGAACCAACGACAATTAGAGAACTAGAGGTCACAAATATAGATTTCGTCAAGGTAGAAGTTGTCTTCACCAAAGACAATTTTATTTTTAAAGTAGAATGGTTGGCCATAATATTATGTTACGTTCTTTTCTTCTTCATTGGTATTCCGTTCATCTTTTGTATGAGGGAGGGTCAGGTTCATTGTACAACTTTCTTCCCTTTATGGAACCGTTATTTTGTTTGTACTGTAACTGAATATCAGATAATAACCTTGTTACTATGTTGTTGTATTATTCGTAGTATGTTAAATTTTGTCCATTGTCCTTATTTTTAGTTGGCATACTTTTCATGCCATATCCAATTTAATTTATGTTCGCTGTTCTATATTATCAGTATTTAGATCTTTTAGGTGGATCTAAAAGGATCATATACAATCTTGACTTCTTTCTCCCGCATTTGTGGCGTTATTAATAAGTTTATGTTTTGGGTAACATTTCACAAATGTTGGCCCGGCATAGCCAAGCGTGTTAAGGCGTGGGACTCGTAATCTGAGGGTCACGGGTTCGCATCCCCGTCGCGCCAAACATGCTCGCCCTTTCAGCCGTGGGGCGTTATAAAATCTGACGGTCAATCCCACTATGCGTTGGTAAAAGAGTAGCCCAAGAGTTGGCGGTGGGTGGTGATGACTAGCTGCCTTCCCTCTAGTCTTACACTACTAAATTAGGGACGGCTAGCACAGATAGCCCTCGAGTAGCTTTGTGCAAAATTCAAAAACAAACAAACAATTCACAAATGTTTATTGATATGAATTAAAAACCCCTATAAGGGCCACGTACATTAATATTGTACAGTTCATCATTTACACAGGTACATACTTGCAATGTAAGTAGTCCATATATTCCTACGTTTTTCTTACTGTTGGATTATTTTATGTTTATTTACATAAAGACCATTTAGATATACTACCTGATAAAACAACAAGATGATGAGTTATGAGAGTCTAGAAATAGGTAGCATGTTATTAAACTTATAGCACATATTTAAGGGTGAGAGGTACTTAGGCTCATTTCCATCATGTTCGAAATCGCGATCATTTCATTTACATTGTTGTTGAAGTTCGTGAATGATTCGTTTAGAAATCTGTCGTGAAATAATCGCATGTTTACGTATGTATGAAGAAATTTAAAGTTTGTTGAGCAGAAAACGATATATGCACAAGTAAGTATTGCATTTAATTTCATGATCATATCTTGTTAACACTGATAAATATGAACTGAATTAATATTCTGATTTAATTTATTTCGATCTTCTTCTCTGAAAGAATCCCCAATTAAGTATTTTACTCATTATTATATATTTCGGACAAGTCTACAATTTATTATATTACGTATATGTATTACTACTTCAAATAACCGGAAATTTAATTTTAATTTAAAATATAATTAACTGTTCACATGTATCAAAGTTACAACATTTGCCAATAAGACTAATACACACAATTTTCTTTCTTAAGTCAAATATGTTTTAATATACAAACAAAAAACAATGCAATTTAAAATAACGGTTATTTCTAATAGTTATTACAAATGATGGTTTATATAGAGAAGGTTTTGAAAACTTATATACAATACTGAGTCTTGTATCTGGTCTGGAACTGAATATTTTATCGATGATCAAGGTCCAAACAAGTTGATACTGTCACACCCCGCTTGGTTCTTGTTTGGCCTCACAACCTTACAAGCCGATATATGTTGTTTTGTTATTATAAAGTCAACTAATCTCGAGCTATATGGAAAAATCGACTTTTATAAAACCGTTCTATCTAAAGTAAATTGAAATGAAACTTTTTAAATATAATATAATTGGGTATAACTTATTTTATGAGAAGCTACTTTATGCAAGACGAAGATGATAGATAGACTCACAAAATGTTAAAAACGTGAATAATGAAAGATTATTGTTGAAGAACACCAGGAACAAAAGGAAACGGAAAGTTATATCAACGACTTCATGAAGACGTGATCACGACGATTTTTTACATTATACATTATGTCAGAGTCGTTCTCTTGTTATTGAAAAGTCAATTAGTTTTAACATTGATGTTAAACTTAGCATAAACATTGTTATAAAATCTAATAACACGACTTATAATTAAGTTACGAGATGACATTGAACATAAATCTTAACTAAACATAGATACAATATTATTAAATCTTGTTAATATTTTACATTATGTAGTAAGATTCAGATAATCTATTGTACAACTTTGAGTTCACAAACAATCAATCAACGAAAGTTTAAAATATTATGTATAGTTCAAGACATAAAACCAAACAATAACATTTTAAACAGTATAATGACCCAATTACTTTTAAAATATACAGTTTAACTATCACAACAATACAAAATTTTTATTATAATTTAAAAGACTCACTAACACTTTCCTTCTACTACGTTCTTTATCAAAAGCATAATTTATTCTAGATTTATTATTGAATTGTAATCAAATTGGTTATTATAGTCCATATGTATTTCAATACCATTTTATTAAATTACGAAAGTTTATTATGGAAATTCTTTCATTATACCTACAGGTATATATATTCATTATTATATATTTTCAATTTTATATTTTTTCATAAATCGTACTGTTAGCCTTCATCCCCTCTGAGCAGCGGTAAGCCTACGGATTTACAACTCTAAAATCAGGGATTAGATTCCTCTTGATGAACATGGCAGATAGCATGTGGTTTTGCTATAAGATATTGCATACGTGCCCATACTGTTAGCCTCCTTTTATTCCTGTCGCACTTTGGTTTCTCTTAAGATGAACCTTGCGGCATCTGGTAGTAAAGATTGTACTCTTTTCATTCGAACTGGACACAATCTGGAAAAACTTGATTTATTACGAATGAACTCTTAAACTTCATTGTAAAATCTAATCATTTTACAAACTTCTTGAACATTGTATATTAACATATGTGTATTGTTTAATTACAATAATGTAATATAGTTCAAAATTGTCAAATAAGTATAAATAACATTTAAGGAAAAAGAAAACAGAAAATTTCATACACTAACAAAATAAAGGGTTCAGTTTCTTGGCAAGGAAGACACGATTCAATTACTTCGTAAGAATATTATAGTATTTGCCAACCTTAATACGTAGTAAATTCTAATGTTATTTTTAGATTTTGAGTTATAGTGTCAGTGGGACTTTCAGAACAATTTATTCATAATTCTTGTAAAGGATTTTATTTCAAAACCGTTAACGGAAATCTTCAAATAAACGTTTTGATATCAAGATATAGATTTATTTTTATCGTAAGAGCTTTATCAGCAAACTGTTTTCCAAGACAGTTGTTAAAAATGTTTAAAATTAGTGATATTTGAACAATGTCTTCTCAGTATAAATGTGTATTTAAAGAACATCCATGGACTTTCTTTTATTAATAAGCCAGATCATTTTGGAAACTGAACTTTACTAACGTACGAGTGAACCATGAACAGCTCAAAATATAGAAAGCTTATGTCTAAAGTGATCTGTATACGTTTAACGGGAATTTTTCTAACAGTTTTTGTGGCAGAGGAAACGTCTGATGCTTCCCGGTATAACTTAAAGGACATTTTGGATGTTTTATCCATGACTGTGGGGAATGATGCACCTCGTTAAAGAAAGGTTGAAAGGTCAAATATATTGAATTTAAGAATATTTATAATTCACTTTTCTTCACAAATTAAACAGATAGATGTATCGTGAAGTCTTGTATCTGTTTCATAAAATTCAGATTCTATTATTGTATATTACTTTTAGAACATGTAGATTAGTTTTATTTGTTAACACACAAAGAAACATTTATCAAAGGATAAGTTTCACTATATAAATTTGAATGTTAAAATCGAGAAGGTTTTCATTTTAACGGCGATTAAGAGAAAATAATTAATAAGGTTTACACAATGAAGAAACCTAAAATTCTAAATATAAAGAAAAATTAAAATTAAACTATAGATAAAAGAAAAGGTTGAACGTGTTTTAAGCTTGACTACTGATGTAATTTAAAGGTACATTTACGTCACTCGAAAACAAGACGTGTCAACACAACGATGACTCCAGACTGTGCAGATATAAGACTCAGGGACTATATTGAGAGTAACGGAGTGTATTCCATCTGGCCACGGTTTTTTAACGAACCAGTTAAGGTTGTATGTGACCCAAAAGGTGGTGGGCGGACGTTAGGAGTGCGTGCTATGTTTGTAAACTTCTTGTTACATTTTGAAGAGGTTTGTAGTAATAATAACGTATGAACTTAATTTAACACTTATGCGAATTCTACGTTTATTTGAACTACTATTAAGAAAATAATTAAATAAGATAAGTCACCAACGTGTCTTTAGACAATTTGGGCTTGGGTTATTATCTTTATCTGAAATTATATTCACGATTGATTAAAAAAGCAAAATTTTGATAAACTTTGTTTTCTGAACATAATCCAATATCGTGAATATTATAACGATGAACCCCAGGATTTCAGTCAATCTTGGTATCAGTACAGTGTAGGACTTGAAACACTGAAGAATTTTGGCTTGGTTTGTATTTCTTACAAAAGCAATGTTTATACGTGGAGACAGCATGCACGTCATAGCTTCTAACAACTAAGTGGAATATTATAGAAAACCGTACTTCTATATTAAATACTATTATATAACATCTCATGATAAATCTTGATGGCAGAATTCTTAGAAATAAATATCTTTCTCTAGTAAGTGGCGGAAAGTTAAATATTTTAAAACGTTTATGATTAATATCATGAATATATCAGTGCTGTAATTATCATGCTATTTTTGGGAACACTGACTGAGTAGTTTACATTCATTTCTACTTTTAACAAGAACTTGCTGTTAAAATAACAGATGAATCAGTTAAAGTCGTTATTTAGGATGTGGGCTAATATTGTAATATTTAACAAAATTACTTGTTGTAACCTGAGAAAACATGACTAATGTTATGTATTATTTTCATTCTTCTAATTATTAAAACATTTTACAATTTATATCTGTGTACAAAAATAAGTTCTTTATTCTCCAGGTTTTATTTCAGTAAATATCGGACCACCAGAGAAATGTTGTTACAACTTACTGCCCTAACTATCTATACCAATATTTGACAAAAGTTTGTGTGTTGTATCTCTTATAACTGGTGAACCTCCAGATCAATTTTCCTAGGTCCGACATGGGCAAGGGTGTTAAGGCGTTCGAATCCCCGTCGCACCAAACATGCTCGCCCTATCAGCCGTGGGGGAGTTATAATGTTACGATCAATCCCATTATTCGTTGCTAAATTCGGGTGGGCTAGCGTAGATAGCCCTCTAGTAATATTGGGCGAAATTCAAAACAAAAAATTAATGTTCCCATACTGATATGAGGGACCAGGGTTCATGTTAGAACTGCTTATGGAAATCAAGGACAGCTGAGTCTTTCTCATATTTTGAACGGGTATGCCAACTACTCATCTAGATTTGTAGATTGTACCATTTGTAGAGCTTTGGAATTTAGTGCTTATAAGCCAGCAATGAATACATATGGTAGAAACAAATAATATAAGCCATAAAAAACACAGTCCCTCGCAAAACCGTCACCCTGAACCTTAACTTAACATCAGAACACGTGACCACACCCTTAAACCAGTCATTAATAATGCCAATAACAATAACTGGAACACAGTTTGCAAATCAATCGATTTTTCGAAATCTAATTCACGCTCTCTGGTGTAAATTTAAAATGGTAACCAACAGAAACAGTTTATGGGCCACCATTACTTTCAACAACACCACGATACAAACAGATGATAAAACCAAACTCTTAACACAGTATTACACACTACATTCAGTACACTCAATTAAGCCACCTTTGACAAACAATATTACACTTTCATCACAAATTGTGTCAACAGAAATAATTCACTATGCACGCCATCATTTTCTATCAACATAATAGAGTGTCAAAACCAGCACACCATTTCCTTATCATAACTCAAAATAACTTTTAAAAAACCCAAAACTCCAGAAAAGATGGTATCAACAACTGCATAATCAGAAACCTTTCTAACAGGATTCTAGACCACCTAGTAGCCTTATGTAATTTATATATATCATCCGATCATTATCCGTCAATCTAGGAACCTGCAGTAATTAAAGTAATCCCGAATAAGACGCGAACCTTACATTACCAAACGGCCATAGACCCATTAGCCTTCTTAACACATTAGGTAAAATGTTGGAAAAAACATTTCTAAACCCTTACTGCACTTTCCAGAAAGTAATAACATTCTAATCAACAGCAAAAATACCAGCAGTAAACAAAGACAAACAACTGACCATCTGGTTAGAATAATCGAGTCAGAATATAAAGGATTTAACCGCAAACATACAACAATAACCTTTCATTTCTAGGTTCAAACTGTTTAAATATAATGTACCATATATAGGTGGTTATCTAGTTCTACACAAACAAAACCAGTAAACTTAAAATTAACAACCTCGTTATCGACTCGGTCCCGTTAAAAGCACGAGTTCTACAAGGTTCTGTTCTCGGTTTGCAACTACATGTGCTATTTATAAATTAATATAACATACCATTACCTCAGCAATCTCACCGGTGTATCAATAATATAAAACCAATCCATAAACTAAAGAGCGGTAACCAACAACTGAGGCACGAAATGTTGTGAGAATATTTCACCGAAACTAAAAAAACAACAACAAAAACTAATGTTACCAAAGTGCAGTCGCTTTTGAGTTGGGAGACTGTTGTTGTTATACAATACAGTACACTAGATCACTTTAAAGTTTCTTCGTGATTAGTCTACAGTTAACTAAACTTAATATAAGTTTTAATGCAAAAAAAATTGTGTAAATAATAATATACTGTTACCTTAGGATTTTGTCAAACAAACCTTCTGATAAATGCTACCGTACTGTATTATAAATGATATCAGCGATCAGCACGATGCTGGTTTGTCTGTTGATATCAGGTAACACAACCAATAGTATTTTGAATTCAGACAAGTACGTAAACTAAATTACTTTCAGAAAGGAGAATAAACAATTATAATGTTATATACTATAGAAGAAAACGTACCATGATTATTACCTAAAATAATTTGTTTGTGGGTAAGATATCGCTAGACAAATGAAGTTTCAACAGTTATCTCGCTTTCTTCACATGTGTACTTACATACTATCCGGAGGAAATTTAACTATGGATGAGATCTTGAGAACACAGAACTCTTGGTTCTTTACCCAACTTATTTTGAATTCTGCAAAGCTACACGAGGACTATATTTGCGTCAACCGTCCATAATTTAGCAGTGAAAGAGTAGTCATCCCCACCCACTACTACTCTTGGACTACTCTTTACCAACGAACAGCGAGATTAGCTAACAAATTATAGCGCCCTGAACGCAAATAATATCTCTGAACCTAGGTACAATTTCTCACTTTGTTTAAACGAGAAATTGTATTTTTTGTAACTTTAACATCTTCCGATCTGTCTTACTATTATTTCTCGCATGTCAGTTTTATATTTCTTTACACCTTTTTTCTTCTGCCACTCTTTCACTACGTCATTTCTCCACAGCAATTGATTCACCAGTATTGTGACGTCAATCTTCGAACAATGCCTCGTACTTTCTCCTATTGTTATATTTTACTGATATTCGAATGTGTTGTGTATATCTAATAGAATTAAGTTGAAGAAACGGTTTATGCTTGAAAACTGTCTGAAAAGAAAGGTTTTAGATTTTATTATCATTATATCCAACGTTTTTTTTGTTGTTTCTCAAAATTAATTTGCAATCCAGAAGAAACAATTATTGGCTAATTTAAAACAACGTTGATTTGTAGCAATAACCAATAGAAACAACACTGATACGCCATTACGTCAAAAGTATAACGTTTCCACATCAAAGCAACAAGTTTCGTTAAAAAAAAAAGAATCATGACAGAGAATTTCCGCAGTTTCAATAGTAAGGCTTATAAAAGGTTTATTAACATCTTCAGATTTGGTAACAGAGTAAAGAAGGTTGTTCTTTTAAGCACCGTCTCTTATTATTTTAAAATATTTTTCCAATTAACGTTTAGAATTGGCTCTAATTTAGGATAATAACTTTCATTTCGGTAATGACTTTCCAACTTTCTTAACTGTCAAAAAATAAGTTTGTTTGTTTTTGAATTTCGCACAAAGCTACTCGAGGGCTATCTGTGCTAGCCGTCCCTAATTTAGCAGTGTAAGACTAGAGGAAGGCAGCTAGTCATCACCACCCACCGCCAACTCTTGGGCTACTCTTTTATCAACGAATTGACCGTCACATTATAATGCCCCCACGCCTGAAAGGGCGAGAATGTTTGGCACGACGGGGATGCGAACCCGCGACCCTCAGATTACGAGTTGCACGCCTTAACACGCTTGGCCATGCCGGGCCCAAAAAATAAGGGTTAATGTGTTGAACACCTACTCTGAACCTTTTTTGCCAAAGGTAGATGTCCCATAAGGAGATATAGTTAGCCCTATATCAGTTATCATATATGTCAGCGAAATATCCCTAATAGATCAATTTTTATTTTTTTCCCTAAATTTCGCAGATAATGCATTTACGCAGAAGAGTTCAAAACGCAGGCTGTAGTAGAAACGGTGCTTTAGGCCTAGTATATTTCAACTCACTGGTAAATCATCAAACGTGTTAAAAATCATAATCTTTAAACTCGTTTATTCAAATTATTGTGTTTTCATGATTCATTATCAGAACTAAAAGTACTAAATTTAATTGTAATGAGTCGATGCTATTGAGCAACAAATTTGAGCACAACATGGCTTCTGCAGACCAAGCACTCATGCATTTGAGGGTTTGGTTTGTTTTGAATTTCGCGCATAGCTACATGACGGCTACCTCCGCTAGCTCTCCCTAATTTTGCAGTGTAAGACTAGAGGGAAGGCAACTAGTCATCACCACTTACTGCCAACTCCTGGGCTACTTTTTACCAACGAATAGTGGGATTGACCGTAACATTATAACACCCCCACAGCTGAAAGGGCGAGCTGTTAGATGTGACCGAGATTCGTACAGATTACGAGTCGAATGCCTTAACTACCTGGCTGTCATTTGGAGGGAAGGAAAACAAAAAATTCACAGAAGGGAGTGGATGATAAAGAAGTTATAGTTATAAGTGATTCATTGACAAGACGTGGGTAAATATGGAGAAAAGAATCAGATTATGCTACCCGGGAGAACAGATTAGGGATATAACTGGCAGAACAGTAGGTATAAAGGGGTTAGCAGAGACAAAGTTTTTGCTCTGTATGTATACTAGATGAAAAAATAGAGGCAGAGAAAACTTAGCATAGGAAATGAGTGTAGAAGTAGTTATAATAATAGACATGTAAAAAATAGAACCGATGACTTCAGGGCAGTGCCTGGTTGGAAGAGAGAAATTTGATATGAGATAACTGAAAAATGGTTTTCATGACACAAAATCTTTGAAATATAGAGTTACAGGCTATATAATAGGAATAGACTACAAAAGAGGGGGAGGGGTGGCATTATATGTAAAATATGATTTAGATCCTGTAGAAATTGAGGATATCAAAGACAATACAAAGGAGATTGAATTAATCTGGGTTTCTATTTATCATTATAAAGCGAAAAAAACTTAGCGAGAATCTGTTATAGACCATTAAATAATACTTAAGAAATTAGTGAGAAACTTTGCATTGAAATTAAGATTTCAACTGTGAACTCTACCAACATATATGTATATATATAAATATTTTAAATATTCGGAAATTCTATTGAAAATAAAAAAATTAATTAAATATTGATATGTTGTTGTTGTTGTTTCTAATTAAGCACAAAGCTACACAATGGGCTATCTGTGCTCTGCCCACCACGGGTATCGAAACTGTATACAGTTGGTTGTAGTGGCGTTCATAGAAAATATACTACCCTTCTTCCTTTGTAGTAAATACAGGCACGTGGACACCAAAGTCACGTGCCCACTGTCCTCTGAACAGGAGGTCGAACACTGTAGGTCCTTCAGTATCCAGTCCACAGTCCTCAGTCGACAACAACGTAATTGATATTTTCTTAATAATATATACTCCCGATATTTGTAACCCTTCGATGCCCATTATGACACTCTTCTCAAAATAGGGGCTGTAGTAAGTTCACATAATCTAAGTATTCATAATACACAATAAACTTAACTATATAATTTGTTCTGTTTCTTGGTGGCTTTTCACACATGAAAGACTCTAATTCCGGTTTCTCATAATTTCTGAAACTCTTTCCTATTTTGGTTGACATTCCGATTCGTGAAGTTTCGCTTCTTCTCGGTAAATGTTTTCGATGCAGTTTCAATTGAATTATATCAGTTTATCGGTAATTTCTATTTCTGTTAATTTAGCCTAATAATTTTCACTTCGAATAGGTCGTTTTTATTTAAAAATTTGCTACTGTTGTAGATTGGTTATTAAGGTAGTAAATTTTGTCTTCATCTAATGTAATTCAGCTACTTCCTGTTTGTCCAATTTGGGATCGTTTTATTTTCAGATTCAAAACGTTCATTATAGTCCCCTACTCACTTATTAAATGTATCATTTCTTCAGAACCTCGTGTTTGGTCACCCACTGTCTTATTTAATTCTGTCAGGTCATCTGTCTTTACTGTTTCAAAAAAAAAGTGTTTTAATGTATTTATACGTGCATTTATCAGCCAACGTTTCTATCTTTGTCTGTCTGAGACTGAAACGCTATTTTCGATATTTTAAGTTCGCTCAATAGTTCGTCAATTTCTATACAGTATTTATAAATTAATGTATGATAATTTTCTATTAAACTTGTCTTCTTTATCAGTAATATTCACATTATATCTGCTGTTTTATTTATAATAGTTGCAAGTTCTTCGTGTTCATTTAATTTAAAATTTGAATGTGTCAATAATCTGATGTATTGTATAAACAGAAGATCTTCTACAATCATCCTCGACCTTCCCTAGTACAGCAGTAAGTCTACGGATTTACAACGCCAAAATTAGTGGTTCGATTCCCCTCCGTGGGCTCATCAGCAGATAGCCCGATGTGGCTTTACTATAAGAAAAAACACACAATTATCCTCTTATGTCCTGCTGAAATAAAGATACCTTCTTCATGAAACACAATTCTTATTTTACTTTCGACTGGAACAATACTCACGAATTCTCCTGCTATTTTGTCGACAAGTAACATCACAACACTCCAGATGTACATAACAATACGCGGACTGTTTGAATTGCGCGGCTCCAGTTAGTTCCAGGGGAATCCGCTTGGTGTCGCTAGGTTCGCACAAATCAGCTGATTACGACGCCATTTCCCGATTGCAGGTATCTTCATTTGTGTATTAGCTACGCAGTTTTAAGTGAAGTGCGATTTTTTCGTTTGGCGGATTTCAGAATGAATGACCTGAAGGAGCAAAGACTTGCTGTAAAATTTTGTGTTAAACTTGGAAAATCTGCGACTGAAACTTTTGCTATGCTTAACACGGCTTACGGTGATGTTGCTATGAAGCGTACGGCATGTTTCAAGTGGCATGAACGTTTTAAGGATGGTCGACAGTCCATTGAAGATGATGAGCGTCCTGGACGTCCTTCCACGTCAACTGACGACCCACACGTCGACAAAATCAACACCCTGGTGCGGGCAAATCGACGTCTGACTGTCAGGGAGCTTGCTGAAGAGTGTGGGATATCAGTTGGATCTTGTTACGAGATTTTGACCGAAAAATTGAAGATGCACCGCGTTGCTGCGAAATTCAGCCTTCAGAACTCGTGAGTTTTTGGCCAAGCACTCGATCACTATTCTTCCCCACCCCCCTACTCACCTGACCTTGCTCCTTACGATTTTTTCTTGTTCCCCAAACTCAAAAGACCCTTGAAAGGAAGAAGATTTGAGACGATTCCCGAGATTAAGGCAAATGCGACGAAGGAGCTGGAGGACATTACAAAAGAAGCATACCAGGACTGTTTCAACAAGTGGAAACACCGTTGGGATAAGTGTGTGCGTTGGGGAGGAGAGTACTTTGAAGGGTCCCAGACCTGTAACTTCTAAATAAAGTATATTTTGTTTTATGACGTCAGTCCACGTATTTTTTGAACAGACCTCGTATATCTGGAATTAATTCGCATAACTTAACTATTTAAAAGAAATAACGTAACATATATGCGATCGCACATAATATTAGCCTATAATTAAATACAGCAACTAAGAAAGTTTATCAAGATAAACTAACATATGGTTTAATGTTCTTATGACATCTGATTTATCATTATTTACATTCACTACTTTTATGGGAGTCTTTAGTGAGTGCTGTAATGTCTTTATGTCAAACTTTACTCTTCACGTTCTACGTGCTAGTGCTGTTTCTTGTTGCTAGGTTATCGGACCTCGTGATCTCAAGTAATCATCATGTGTTACTGGTTCAACCAGTGGAGCACCTGGTTCTTCCGATATTTCTTCAGATATACTGATTTATTCTGGTATATCATCCTCGCTACATTCTGGTTCAGTATCAGAGATAGGTTCAACCATTATCATTTGCTGGTGTGGGTTTTTCTTCAGCAGTATTTATATCCATAAGAATTACTACGATTTCTCCTTTTACTACTTCGACTATCTCTCTCTCTTCGATTAACCTTTGTCGTAAGTGTATATCATTCCCCTACATTCTTCAGTCTATTTACAGTTACTAACTGTTTAGTTCTATCATATTACACAATTACTGAATTTCATAATTAACAGAGCTTGTTTGCATCATTGTCCTAAAGGCTCCTTTCCATAACTTCTTATTGTTGTTGCTTTTTCAACACAGACATTTACAACAAACCTTATCTCATATTTTCATATCACTTATCTGGACTTTATTTTCAACTTGTTTTTCATCTTTGCTCTTCTGCTTTTATTAAATGTTTATTTCAAAAGCTAATTCCATTTTTTAATCATCTCAGTTTTATAATCTTCACTTATAACATAATTCAATATAATGGGTAGTAATATCTCCTGTGTTGATAAAACTACATCTCTACCATGTAAAAGGAAAAAATTTCTTCCGTATGTAAATTCGTTTACTGAACTTTTATAAGCTTATAATAAAATGGTGTCCGCTAATCCTAAATCTTTTGATCTTTTTCACAATATTGTAAGATCATAAATACCAACGTTCGACTGAATCTTTCTACCAAGCCGTTAGGATGATAAGCTGTGTTTTCATTTTTGTTTACTCTCAAGGTTTGACAAATTTCGTTCATTAAATGAGAAATAATGTTACCATCCAGGTCTGTTAAAAGGTACTGTGGTACTCCATGTCTGCATATTATTTGATTTAGAAACGCTTTATCGATTGTCTCAGCTACCTGATCTGATAAGCATATGGCTTCTGGATATTAGGTTAAATAGTCTGCTACTAATACATACTTATATCCTACAGAATATGTTGGTAGAGGACCTAAATTATGCACAGCTACTAACTGAAAGTATCTGGTTAAAGTTGGCATTCTTTGTAAGGGTTATCTTTCAAATGTGAATTTGTTTTTCGTTTTTGACATTCCATTTCATAATAATATATTTTCTTATATTTTGCCATAAAAATCTTTATCTTATTCTATTATATGTATGCTGGAAAAGGAGGGTTTTGATAAGATATCATAATTTTATTATTTAAGTTAAGGTTACAGCTGTATTAATCATTTCTTCACTAGTTTTTTACTTTTAACTCTGTTGTATAACAAATATGAGCCAAATATGTATTCAGTTTCTGGTTCTTGTCCTTTTGACACTTTTTGTGTTAAAGTTTTAACTACTGGATTTTCGTTCTGCTCTTTAACTATATGATCTAAACCTCATAGTAGTCTAAATCCAGTTTTTCTTCCTTTATGACATGTTTATATTTATTTACATCATTTTTTACCTTAATTCTACTCAATAGATCTACGTTACAATGTTCTCTGTCTGGCCATTGCCTACCTTCGAAATTATAGTAGTGTAATAATAAACACTATCTTCCTAACCTTGATGACAAGTCTTTCAAATTATTAAACATCGTAAAGGGGCATGATCTGTAATAATGGTAAATTTTCTATTATACAGATAACGTAATGTTTTAATGCCAATTACCACAGCTAAGTATTCTTGTTCATTTACTGAATAATTCATTTCAGCTTTTCCTAACTGTGTACATTGATAAGCAGAAGAATGTTCTTTTCCATTCTCATCTAACTGAGATAATACAATACCTATCAATAACTCTGAGGCAGCTCTTTCTCAGAACACGTTTTTGTAAAAATTGGGTAAATCAAGGTTGGAACTTTCAGTAGTGTATGTCTTAGCTTCTTAAAAGCTTCTTGTCTTTTGTTTGTCCAGCAAAAGGTTATGTCTTTCTCAGTCAATTCTGTAAAAGTATGGCTAACATAACAAATTGTGAAATGGATCTTTTCTAAAAACCTACAAGACGTAGAAATAAATAGATATATTTTACTGTTTCCGGTAATAGATAATCTTTACATAATTCCTGTTTTATTTTATCAGGTTTTACACTTTCCGTGGTTACTATGTTACTTAAGTATTCTACTTCTTTACTTAAAAACGGACATTTTCTTGGTTTAAGCTTTAAACTAAACTTACTGAGTCCATCGAATATGTGTCTTAAAAACAATATTTTATCAAACTGTTTTAACGACCAACGACATTCTGACTTGTACGATAATACAGTGAGACAAATCGAACACCAGAAGCAAGAAAAAACACTCCTTTGTAACTTAAATTGCATGTGAGGCTTCTTTCCCCAGATACAACCCCACTTTGTGATTTTTATGAAAAACTTGTTCTCTTGTTATAACCTCTACTTTTTTTCATGAATTGTACTCTAGTTGTGTTGAAGGGTAATATCAGTGGTTTATCGGATTGTTTGTTTTTGAATTTCGTGTAAAGTTACACGATGGCTATTTGCGCTAGTCGTTCCTAATTTAGCAGTTTAAGACTAGAGGGAAGGCAGCTAGTCATCACCACCCACTGCCAACTCTTAGGCTACTCTTTTACTTATTGTTTAAACATTATCATTTTTTCATAACTTTTGTATTTTTCTAAGAATAACCATTGGGCCCTGTTGCATTCATAAAAGTTTAAAAAATAAAAGTTTATTTTCAAAAATATTATTCAGTACCTCGAGAAAATTTGAACAAGTTCGTTGTGCATCTTTTATATCTTGAAAACGCCCTCCGGTGGCTCATCGAATCGTCTGAAGGTTCAAAACTGGATTTCGATATTATATGTAGGTACAAGACAAATAGCCAGCCCCATTGTACAGCTTTGTCCCTGGCATTAAAGGAAAATAAACAAGTTTTATAATATACATTCGTAAACATTAACAAAGAAAGGTGTACTTTTTTTATACGTACCCCGAGTTTACTAAAGTTTATGTGTAAACAGTGACAGAATATTGGAAAATTCTGTTCTCACAGAAAACACTGTAATTCCGTGAAGCAACAATGGAGCATTGATAAATTAGCAGAATGTATGAAGAAACAATCGAAGGAATGTGAATTTTTGTTCTTTAAGTGCAATGTTTGTCCTGAAGATGAAAGTATTTTGGAATGTTGCACATAGGATCGTGAAATTGTGTTCTTTTGAACTTTACCAACGACCTGTGTTTGTATAATTGTCATCGGTCAGTCAGAAAATGTTTTCTTAAGAATCGTATTGTTTGTTACATTCCTTTTTGTTGTAAACCCGTTCATTTTCATGGGGTAGGAACGATTTTATATAACAAAGTTGTATTTAAAGTAACTTTGAGACAGCGGTCTAATAGTTACTGAACACATATAGCATTTTATGCACTTCACCCGAAGTAAGTTAACCCATTCATTTTTGCTCTACAGAAAGCAATTTCTCTTTCTATGTGGGACAGCGGTGGTAAATCTTCGGATTTATAACACTAAAATCATAGGTTCGACCCCTGTCAGTAGACACAGCAGATAGCCAGATATGGCTTTGCTATAGTTTTTATACTTATTCCATTAAGAAGAGGCCAATATCAAGAGAAGGAAGACAGAACAACCATAAAAGGAAGTGAAACTTGTCATTATTTAAGAATCGGTCCATCACGTTACAAATTAAAACAACTGTATGACTGCAGAAAAAAATTGTTTGTTTATTTGTTTTTTTAATTTCGCGAAAAGCTACTCAAGGGCTATATCTGCGTTAGGTGTCCGTAATTTTGTAGCGTAAGACTAGAGAGTTTGTTTGTTTTTTAATTTCGCGCAAAGCTACTCGTGGGCTATCTGCGCTAGCTGTCCCTAATTTAGCAGTGTAAGTCTAGAGGGAGGGCAGCTAGTCAACACCACCCACCGCCAACTCTTGGACTACTCTTTTACCAACGAATAGTGGGATTGACCGTCACATTATAACGCCCCCACAGCTAAAAGGGCGAGCATGTTTGGTGCGAGGGGGATTCGAACCCGCGACCCTCAGATTACAAGTCGAACGCCTCAACTCCCCTGGCCATGCCAGGCCTGCAGAAAAAGAAAGACCATTTGATTGTGATATTAGTATAGGTTTTTATGTCAAATAATGTATTCAGTGTTACCACTTCGCGCGAATGCTCTCTAGCTTTTGAGGTCAACTAGATAGTGCAGAAAGTTGAATGTGATGTAATATAATGCAGTTCAGGGGTGTAGATCCTGGGGGATAGAGGGTATACATCCCCCCTTCATTTTAGGTGGGGGGTATGGTGCATACAATCATCCCACCCTACAGTTTGGTCTGTTGAATTGTTTTATTCAAAACCGACTCACGCACACCACAAATATACGGCATCCCCAAACCTCATAAACCAGATTGTCCATTACGACCAATAATGTCCACATATGAATCGTTTAATTACAATCTTGGTAAATACAAAGCATGGGCATTCTCCAAATATGAACATCAGCCAGCTAATTCATCAAAGACTCTTTTAATTTCAAGTCTAATCTTAATCAACTTAATCATAAAGCCTTAATGGCCAGTTTCGATGTTATATCCCTCTTTACAGAAGTTCCAACCGCTGAAGCCTGCAAGATAGCCTTAGAACTCTATATCCGAGACTCTAACCCATCTATAGACATTCCCAGCAACCAATTAGCAACCCTCATAGAATTCACCACGATGAAGACAAACTTCATGTTCAACAACCACAACTATATACAAACAAATGGCCTAAACATGGGCAACCCAGTATCACCAGTTGTAGCCAATATTTTTATGACACAAGTTGAAACACAAGCAATTAACACAGCATTACATCCACCAATATACTGGTACAGATATGTAGATGACACGGTTGCGGGATTCAGATCTGCAGAACACACACTTAATTTTTTCAATCGCATTAACTCTATACATCCCAACCTTAACTTCACATGTGAACAAGAAGAAAGCAATCAAATATCATTTCTTAACCTCAAAAGTACAAGAACCGACACACAATTTAAAACAGAAATTCACCAAAAAATCACCCACACTGGACTATACATTCCTTGGGACTCAGCACATGAAACAAAACAAAAACTCAACATACTAAGAAACCAAATAAACACAGCCATAAAACTATGCTCACCAGCTAAAATTAACGACGAATTAGACAAAATAAAACAATACTTCATCGACATCAATAAGTTTCCTCCACAAACCGTAGAACACATTATACGTACACATCTAGACAGAAAGCAAAACCAACCAACAAAAGTAAATATATCTCACGAATCAAAAAATCACGAAACCATATACTGTTGCATACCATATATTCCCGACATCAGCAGATAAATAACCAACATTTGGCAAAAACTAGTAACAAAATATGACATTCCAGTTAGTACCAAATTTATTCAAAAACCAGGCACAAAACTGAGGTCTATACTATGTAAAACTACACTGACAAATACCACACTAACATTATTTGTAAAATACAATGTGATAATTGCCACGACTTCTATATTGGAGAAACAAATAGAAAAATGGAAACCAGATTCAAAGAATATAAAAAGTCACCTTCACACATTTTCGAACACTGCAAGTCAAATAAACACAACATAACCATAGAAAACACTCAAATACTAAATAAAGAAACAAACATAAACAAACGCAAAATTAAAGAAGCATTATTTATACAACAACTTAAACCCAAAATAAACCAACACAAAGGAACACCTTTATACCTATATTAAAAATAATAAAATAAATAATATAAAATTATATATTCAAACATCTAATACCGCTCTCTACATTCCCACACTCAGTTACATAACCCCTTTCAAACATGTGGCCAGCTTCCGGTCTGTTACTTCTTTCTTTGTGAACCTGACGATGACCGAAGAAGGTCGAAACGTTGTTCGCTCCTCTACGTACTATGACTGTGCATACGTTAAAGTATATTGGAGGAAAATATCTGATATTTTCCACACGGGCCTGATGAGTTACGCTACAGTTCTCTTTAATACCCTACTACCAGTGAAAACCAACCAGAAATCCTCCGTTTTCTTTTTGTTTAGTGAATTTAAATACCAGATATGGTCCGCAAGGTGTAAGGCAGTGTATGAAAACGTAAAGGAAAGTGTTCTGGTGGTAATGAAAAGAATTAGAGCTAACACAAGAATTAGGCTTAAAATCGATAAACATCGATTATCAGAAGTAGAATTTAACAAAAGGTGGGCCCCGGAAGAGTCGAAAATTATGGAAACAAAAGGCGGATTTACAGATCTTAGATTAAAAAAAAATCACTATGCTGAGGCAAGCATCACACGCTGACTTCAAGTGGACGATGGAGGAGGGAACCACGGCAGACCAGCCAACGCTGGAAGTGCAAACCTGGTTAGCGAGTGTGTTTGTGCACTTCACATGTGTAGGTGCTAGGACAAATGGCTCATGGACCGTAAAAATAGTGACTTTGATTACACATGTGAAGTTGTGTATTGTGTTCCTCAAAAATGCTCAACAAGTAATAAACATACGACAGGAAATCAAGAGGCGACTACGACAAAGGAATTCTACTGTAACAGATGAAAAGGAAACTAAGGTAAGTAGGGTAAGTATTTTCCATACCTTACTTTGCGTTGACTGGGGTTGCGGGATAGGCTGGAGATATGCCCTATCCTCTTCCCACAGTAAGGGTTTAGTTAGAATAGTTAGTGTGTTATCTAAGCTGAAGGAACGGAGGCGTGGTTAAGGAGATGCCTTGGGATGCCTACCCCTAGGATACGGATCTCATCCGGGGGAACTGACGGGTGGCAGACTGTCCTCGGCGGCAGACAGCGCGGGGAACCCTGCGTGGTTAGTTGTAGAGTTGATAGTTCGTCATACTGGCGGGTGTTTGTTACAAGGAGGTGAACCCGGAATTCTCAGGTCAGTGAAGGGAACCGACTCTTTGAGAAGGGAAAGACCTATAGGGTCAAGTACTGACTTGGAGTATGTTATCCGAAGTCGCTCAGCATAGGTAAGAGTTTAAATTCCAAGCAGAAGTCGAATGTAGACTACAGCCGAGTTCCAACGGCAAGGCCAACACGTAAAGTTAAAACGTTTTTGTCATTGGCAAATGTAGTACTTAAAATAAAAATACGTAATAGTTCCCCTAGCACAGCGTTCTGGGTGTCAAAGAGCTATCTTATGCACCCAAGCCTCTAGAGTGCTTAGAGCAAACATATGTTAGAAGATGACGTTGAAAAAATAAGAAACGATAGGTAAATTTTAGGTAGGGTAACGTAAGCGTGTTGCCCACAGAAACATCGCTCCTCTACATGAAATATTTTCTCAACCCAAACGAGCCGTTTTTACATATATATAATTCAAATTCTGTTAAACATTTATGAAACAAAAAGTAACTTCTGAAGGTGTCAAGTGCCTCTAGGATCAAAGAACTTCATGAGAAAAATAATCAATATATCTTGCTCTGATCCACCAAACACTTATAAAAGTGTACAGCTTTGGTCTTCTTACACAAGAAGGAATAGTGAAGTATAAAGGACTGTTCAGGGTGATGCAACTTAAATTGATTATCAAGTAAAAACGAGGAAGTTATCTTTATATTCAAGTCACTAGTTGGTCCTCGATCGTTTCCACTTGAAATATTGTGTGAGCTTTGTCTGAGTAATGACACTGATTTGTTGTAAATTGTTAACACTACAGCTACTAAAATTACTCCAGGGATGGAAAGGTTATATTAAGATCTCTTCAGAAAAGAGCAACAGGCAAGGCTTTCAGTATGTTTAAGTGGGTGATACTAATGAATCAGGCAGGTAATCCTGTTAGTGTACTGTGTACTGCTGGCTTATAACTCTACACTATATTCTAGGCACAATACCTTTAGGAAAATCCAGAGGCATGCTCCCCAGAAATATTTAAAATCAGAAACACCATTCTCTGTATTTTCTGGTTTCTTTTCAAATAAGGGTACAAAAAGTGTTTAATGCAATAAATACGTGATTTAGCATTTTCTGCATTAGGTGTATAACATCTTTTCATAAATGTCAAAACTCTTCTCCCTTCAGTAAGGTGAAGATGCCTTTGAAGTAGGCAAAACTTTTTGGTAAATATAATTTTTTTGAGTGGGTGGGTGGGGGATTTGATTTACTGACTAAATCTGAAGCACTATGACTATATGTAATTTCATATGGTTGGTTGGTTGATTTAGTGTTTTATGGCATAAAGCAGCTAGGCTATCTGCTCCAAACATCTGGTAAAAAGGTAAAAGTAAACTAAATGCAGTAAAATTCATAAAAAGAAATGAAGGTAAAACAAAACAGCAGTTAAAAACGTAAATAGCATAAAACCAATGTTGACATCTAGTCTACAATGTTAAGAGAGAAACTACAGTAAGGGAAGTTGTAAAGGACTTTCTGTAGCTTAATGATAATTATCATAGCCCACCAGGAAGACTAAAAGCTAAGTAAAAGAACCACCGTCAGTCATCCGAAGTTGGCCTTTCCAGTCCTGGTTCCGAGTTATGTGTCATTGTGGTCATTTTCAAAAAGTAAAGTAATAAAAGTTTTAAAAGACATGCAGAAAACTTTTAATAATTACTCGCCAGGATGACAAACGGGTAGTTCAAAAAGATGGTACAAACAGCAGCGTAGTCACCTGAAGTTGGCCTTTCCAGTCCTGGTGTCGAGTTATTTAATGTTACAGCCATTTTCTAATTTCAAATCGAACTAGAGAGACTGATTCTTAAAAGGGAACCACAATTAAAAAGGTGTAATGAATAAATATCAAACACTTAAATGAGATTAGAAAGATTAATGGCCATTAAAAAACTAAAAACTTTATCAAGGTGGACAGTGTCATCGTCACCAATAACACTGTCCAATCTTACGGACAAACCTTGGGAAAGAACATGTTTAAAATCGTGCCGTCGTTGAGAGTCGTAACGATGGCAAGAAAGTAAAATGTGGCTTACAGTGATTTGAGTGTTACACAAACTACACACTGGTGTAACAGTTCCATATAAAAGAAAACGATGAGTTAAACAACTGTGGCCAATGCGTAGTCTAGTTAGAACAACTTCTTCCTTCCGAACCTTACGAAAACTAGACGGTCAAAGCCCAATATAGGGTTTTATTTGGAAAAGCTTCTTGTCGCGTTGATTACTCCAAGTGGACTGCCAGCTGGCACGGAGCCAAGCCTTGAATACAGGACCATAGTCCATGTACGGAATAGGCACAGTGGTGATCGTGCCATAGCAGACAGATTTAGCATCCGTGTCTGCAATCTCGTTCCCGCGAATACCAACGTGGCCCAATATCCAGAAAAACTGGATAGAAGTTGATGTTAATGAGAAATGGGCCAGTCGGTTTTGAATATCGGTGAGAACAGGGTGTGAACCAACATGAAGCGATTCCAGGGCCAGTAGAGAACTAAACGAGTCAGTATAAATTGTGCAGTTGGAGTACTGCTTAGTTTCAATATGATCCAGGGCAAGATAAATGGTGTACAGTTCAGCAGTGGGAGGATTCTGTGCGAAACCACCATACCGCAACAAACCATAGCAGAGTCAACTGATTTGGAACCATCCATATAAACTGGAATGGAAAGATTGTTCAAAAGATGTTCAGTAAATAAAAGACGGTACTTCCAATCAGGAGTATCTGCTTTTCTCACATAACATAAAGAAAGGTCACATTCGGGGACTGCAATAAGCCATGGTGGGATGGGCTGACCAATGGATACTGCAATGTTATCCAAGGACAGACCCAATTCATCCAACTGTGCCTGGACACGAAGGCCAAAAGGAGCAATGACAGATCGTCTGTTTTGAAAAAGTATGGCCCACCGAGGAAGGAAAACACAACCTCAGGTGGAATGCTTTGGTAAGGAATGAAGTTTCGAAGCATATAGTAAAGACAGTTGCAAAGGGCGAAGGTGCAAAGAAGGTTCATGAGACTCTACGTATAAACTCTGAACCCGGGAGGTGTTGAAAGCCACAGTGCAGAGCCAAAGTCCTTGATGATGAATGGGCTCCAGCGTCTTTAAGGCTGAGGGTTTGGCAGAGCCATAGACAAGTAATCCATAGTCGAGTTTCAATCGAATAAGAGAACGCTATATCTTTAACATAGAACATCGATCTGCTCCCCAACTGGTGGAAGAAAAGACACGGAAGATGTTCAGTGCTCTTTTACATTTGACCCGTAACTGCTTAATGTGTGGCATAAAGGTCAGCTTACGGTCAAAGAACTTGATCTCAGGGACAACAGGCAGCAAAACTTCACCGATTCAGAGTTCAGGATCAGGGTACCCAATTGGCAGCAAAAGTGCATGCAAATGGATTTAGAGAGAGAGAAATTAAAGCCATTTGCTCTGGCCCACTTCAGTACACGATTAAGGGTAGTCTGAAGTTGCCGCTCAATATATTTCAAGTTCGACGACTGATATGAGATGTGAAAGTCGTCGACATAGAGCCCGTTTGCAACAGTGAGAGGGAGTTGTTCAGTGGTGGTATTAATCTTTATACTGAAAAGTGTGACACTCAAAACACAGCCCTCAGGGACTCCAATTCCTGTAGAAAATAACGGGAAAGTGTCGAACCGACACGAACTTGGAATCTCGTCACGATTAAAAATTTTTTATGAAAATGGATAAATGGCCACATCACCCATATATGTGTGGGTCTCGCAAAATGCCATACCTCCATGTTGTGTCATAAGCCTTCTCAATTTCAAAGAATATTGATACAAGATGTTGAGATAATTGCCTGGTGCCAGGCATTAGAAAAAACATTCTCCTGCAAGATCTGATTAAAAACAATTAGAAGAATATCAAGAGAAGCAGGAGATAGATGGTGCAGCATGTCATAGTGTACCTCATCTGGTCCAACTGATGTACTGCCAGACCAGTGAAGGGCAAGTTTCAGTTCCACCAGTGTAAAGGGACGATTATAGTCATAGAAACAATCAGTTCGAAAGGAAAGAGGTCATCTTCAGGTTCACAAAGAAAGAAAGAGGTAACTGACCGAAAGCTTACCACATGTTTGGAAGGGGTTGTGTAACTGCAAAGAAGGTTGAAACGTTGTTCGCTCTTCTACGTAAAATATTTTCTCAACCCAAATGAGCCGATCTTACATACATATTTCTCTACAAGTGGGTTTTCTCGACATCACTGAAAGAGGTCATCGCTCAGCTCGAGTCTTGATGGCTAAGAAGGTGGAGGAACAAGCAGAAGTGCTAGATACCCGGCAAAAGCTTTCACCTAGAGTATCGGCGATGCTCCAGGTATCAGATACTTCTTGAGAGACTAAGATCGAAAGGGGACAGAATTGTAATGCTCACTAACCTTTAGAAACTTGTCCCATATAAGTTTGGAACAGGTGGTAGAAGATATGCCAGTTGTGAACTTAATCTAAGATTCATTCTGGGTTTGACGTCTTACCAACCTAGCATGTGCACGGACCAGCTGGAAAGTGATGCAGTTTGAAAGTGTGGGATATCTACGGAAAGTATCCCAGGCCCGTTTTTGAGCCTTCCGTGTTATGTGGTAGGCATGGACGAGAATATAGTGGAAAAAGTGTCGAGGTTTTAGGAATATGTTGAGCAGCTGCTTGTATAATACAGTCAGTTACTGCTGCCACACAGTCGTATATTGATGGCTGGCAGACGATGGCAGGATCAAGTTCTGTGAGAGCAGTAAAAGTCTGCCTGATTCAGTTTCCACGGGGCACGAGGGTTGGGTGGCATCGGTCACGGCCACTCTCTCTCAAAAGTATAGGAAAATGATCACTGCCTCGTGGATTATTGTCAACCCTCCATGAAAAATGGGAGAATAATGAAGGGGAACAAACTGAGAGATCAATAGCAGTAAAGGACTGACTAGATGCGTGAAAATGTGTAAAAGAACCAGTATTGAAAAAAGAAAGGTTGTGATCATAGAGCATATACTATACAAAGTAACCCCTCCTATCAATAACAGCACTTCCTCAGAGGGGATGATGTCCATTAAATTCCCTCAGTATTAAGAATGGAGACTGCAACTGTTCAACGAAATTATCAAGGTCTGATTGATCATATGCTTTTCCAGGTGACAGGTAAAGAGAACAAACGGTGATAGTATGACCCAAGGAAACACGGATGGCTATGGCCCAGAGATTACAAAGAAAATAAACCACAGTCTGATAAACAACAAGAAGTATAAGAGGTTAATATGAAGATCTACTTCCTCTCAAGACCAATGGCCAAAGAACTCCTGTGTACTGCAATATGCACTGAAGACCCTGATAATGACACATCTATGATGACATGGCCAACCAGACAGGTACAAAGAATAGGTATCTTCACTGTTATGTTTTTCCTTTCTATCCATCAAAGAAAGTTGAACTGAAGGAAAGAGAAAGGAATATCTGCAAATCCAAAAAGTAGGTGATAAGGTGCCAATGAACTTGTAGTATCCACTGGAAGGAAAGCATGTGGACATGGCCTAGAGAGATAAGAGCCTCCAGTGATGCCCAAGTCCCTGGAAGAAACAAAACTGCAAGGAGAAAAGATGCTGATAGTGGCAACTGAACTAAAACCTCCATTAATTGCAGACAAAGATGAAGAGGCTAGGCTCAACTAATATGTAAATTATAAATCAAACACCCCTAGATAAAGAAGAAATTGAGTGGGGTGGATAGCAGACTTCTCCACCTTGATAAACTCACTCACACTACATCAACTTCTCTGAAAAGGAATCGGGTGTGTGAGGAAGACTCTGTGAAGATGATAATAGAAAAGGCTGGTCCTACACTGGGGGGGGGGGAGGCAAAATCCACACACACACCTAATCAAATAAGTCTCTACGCATAGCCACCCATAATGTTGAAAAGATGGATAAGAGTGCGTTCATTTGACATCTGAATTACGTATAAAGCTCCACGAGGACTATTTACGCGAGCCTTCCCTAAGTGTAAGATTACAAAGAAGCCAGCTTGTCATCATCACCCATCGTCGACTCTTTAACTACTCAAGATGCGACTGGAATTCTAGTCCGCAACTTACACAGCATGAGAAGAGCGCACTAATCACCTATTCATGCCGGGTCAATAGATAAAAGCGAAGGCAGTTAATCAATAGTATACCAATGCCAACTTTTTGTTAACTTAGTGTTGTTTGAAAAAGTAATGTGTTTTGATTGAAATTAGATACGAAACTGTATGGGGATTGGAAATTGGACGGCTCCTTCTCATGGCCTTTCTCACGTCTTACTGAATCACAATGTCAAGTTTGGTGCTCTTTTATCAATAAATGTGGAAACGTTTAATGAACAGATACACACACATATAGTGACGTTTATTTAAATAGAAGATGAAGGTTCCAACTCACCCCTTCATGACTTTCCTCAAGTCATCGTACGTTACTGTGTCAAGTTTTGTGTTTATTGATTAAGAAATGGAGAAACGTGGAAGGAAAAGTTATTCAATGATAGTTAGTTTCACTTGACAATAGTATGTGTAAATACTTGGCTGTTGTCGTTTATTGATAAAACAATGGTTTAAACAACGTATTACGTAACAATAATTAAAAAGTAATGCTTTGTTTTTCACAGTGTCTGTGAAATTTTTGTGAAGGAAGATGGCGTCATCAAATTGTAAGAAGCGAAAGATGAAAACAGAAATTTTAAGCCAGAGTGCAAGGAAAATTTTGCATTCACTGTTAAAGGAGGTAAATCTTTGTATATTACCTGCAACGTGTTACTTAGTCATTACAAAGCCAGCAACTTGAAACGCCACTAAGAAACAAATTACAAAACCTTTTCATCTGATTACCCATTTAAATCAGAATTACGGAAAAAGAAGTTAACTGTGTTAAAATCATCATTTAATATCCAGCACACACTGTTTACAATGTTCAGTAAGGAAGTTGATACAACGACTGAAGCTAGTTTTGTTATATCATGGAATATTGCTCGTACTAAACGCCCATATTCTGATGGTGAATTTGTTAACAAGAATATAGCTGAAGTTGCTACAGTGTTAGATCCAAATAACACAAAACTTCAGTGATTAATAGCACAACCAGTAGCTTCACGCTACATTACAGAGAGACGTATCTCCCAGATCAGTACTGAAATTGCACGCAAAATGCAAAATGATTTAAAGAATTATCTTGCATTCAGCTTAGCCCTTGACGAATCTACAGACATACAAGACAACCCACAACTGGCGGTATTTATTCGTTGTTTCCTCTGATGTAACTGTGAAAGAAGAACTTACTGGTACTAAAAAAAATAACTCGTGGTGTTGACATTAAATATGAGTTTGACAGAGCCTTAACAAATGCTGATATTCCACTGGGTAAACTCGTCAGTGTTGCAACAGATGAAGCACCTGCAATGGTGGGGAAAAATGCAGGATTAATTGCACTTATGAAAAGTGATCCCAGCTTCTCAGAGTTTCTCCCTGTTCATTGCATCATTCGTCGTGAACACCTGGCAGCCAGAAACGAAGATGTTATGAAACTTGTTCGTGAAATTGTCAATTCCATACGCTTAAATGGGAAGATCCACCGATAGTTCAAAAATTTTGTTGAAGAACTGGAACTTGAAGATAAACCCAATGATGTCTCAAAGAATTTCTTTTGTATTATGAAGTGGTTGTTAACCAGCAATGTCTTAAATAGGTTTGTGGATCTGATGGAACCTATTTTTACTTTTCTTGAAGAAAAGAAAAGATTCCATTCTCAACTATAAAATTATGAATGGATGCGAGATCTAATGTTCCTTACTGATATAATGAATCATCTGCAAACTCTCAACTTGGCACTACAAGGGAAGGATAATATTGTTTCTAATCTTACTCAGACAATTTTCAACTTTCAGAATAAAATAAGATTTTTTTTTTAAAGAGACACATTGTGAAGAAACTCCAGTTACTTTCCCAATCTCAAAAGGAGAGTAAATACATTCCTTGATATTGAAATAAAAAAGCCACAAATTGGAAGAATACAGAGATAAATTACAAGGACTGCTTGATAATATCCTACACAGGTTTGAGGACTTGCAGAAACTGAAGCCCTGCTACGCTTTTCTTGTACCTCCATTCATGGTTGATGTGATCAATGATGGTTATCCAATTCTCGAACTAGTTACAGAATCATTTGCTATGGAAATGGAACTAATAGAACTACAGGAGGACCTGGGTCTAAATATGATCCATAAATCCCATTCTACAATTGAGTTGTGGAAACAAATTCCAGAAACAAAATATCCTGACCTGAAGGAAGCCCGTGTGCGACTCATCTCAATTTTTAGCAAAACTTACTGCTGTGAATTACTGTAATGAAGTTTGTGAAGTTGAAGCATCGTGCAGTCCTTACAAATCAACACCTGCCAGAGCTAATTCGTACAGTTTGACAACATATCAGCCGGAATTTCAACGACTCACAAGACCTCTACTAGCAGTGAATAGCTTGATAATTGTGTGAATGTCTGTGTCAGAAAAAAATTATGACAAGACTAAATTTTTGTAAGGTGGTATTTGATTAAAATATTTATAGCAAATTTGGATATTTTTCTTAGATGTTTCCGTATTAAGTACCCTCAATATAGTTGAAGTAATAATCAGCCAGGATTTTGAAAACATTTGGTATATATGTGTGTGTGTGTGTTTTCTTTGTGGTTATTGAAACTGGTACAAATTAACAGTTTGAAAACTATACACATTAATAAATATCATTACATACATTTATTTATTAATACTTATATATAATTTATGTAGCAAAATGTACATGTAACAATCAAAACATGTGTGTAATATTTGTTTATGTTCTCAAACATCTGAAGTTTATCGTATGTGGCTTTTACGTAAAACAAGTTTGGCCGCTCCTGCTCTAGAGTGTCACACACAATCTAACAATTTGTTTTTATCACTGCTGGTAAATTGTACATCCCTTCAACTTCAAATCTCTGTTTCTTATTACCATCTATTTGTATACTTTAATTTAATCATAAAACATTTTGTGATTCTCTCTACATTTTTATTTCATATAACACAGGCCCGGCATGTCCAAGCGTGTTAAGGCGTTCGACTCGTAATCCGAGGGTCGCGGGTTCGAATCCCTATTGCACCAAACATGTTCACCCCTTTAGCCATGGAGGCGTTATAATGTTACGGTCAATCCCACTATTAGTTGGTAAAAGTGTAGCCCAAGAGTTGGCAGTGGGTGGTGATGACTAGCTGCCTTCCCTCTAGTCTTACACTGCTAAATTAGGGGCGGCTAGCGCAGATAGCCCTCGAGTAGCTTTGCGCGAAATTAAAAACAAAACAAAACATATAATATATATATATATGAGGTTAAAGACGACAAATAAAACTTGTCACATCTAAAACTTGTTGTTTTGAAATCTACATGAACAAGCCGTTATACACGTGATCGCGAGGAACAACCCTTTATTTATAACCTAGGTACAATTTGTTAATTACCTTTAAAGGAGAAATTGTTTTTTTATAACTCAATTAGAACATCTTCTGTCTTTTCCCATTGCTATCCCACACTTATCTGTTTTATATTTCTGTCTTCATTTTCCTGTCTTTTCCTACTGCCATCCCACACTTATGTTTTGTCTTCAGTTTCGTTTTCTTTCACTTACGTCATATCTTTACAGCAATTGATTGACAAGTATTGTTTGATTTCTAACCAATACAAACTGAGGAAGACAACAATAAAATGGAAGCATAATATTATTGAATATTTGCATATAGTAACTAAAGAGACGTAATCTTAAAGTATTGTTTGTTTGTTTTGGAATTTCGCAGAAAGCTACTCGAGGGCTATCTGTGCTATCTTAAAGTAAGAATCGAAATATGCGAAGAAAGAACTAAATTTTATAGTCAAATCAGCATATATATTTATAGTCAAATGTTTCTCACCCAGCATTCCATGGGTACTTCGGCCAGTACAATTTGTAAGTAGAACGTTTTGAATAAATATTTTAATTGTATATTCACATAAGTTTTTTGAATAATTCTGAATTAAATTCTTGAAGTAAATAACAAAGGTTAGACAACTAGTAAGTAACATATAAGTTACTATATAACCTGTGTGAAGCTAAGTAATTAGGGTTAGCAAACATTGGGCTGGTTTACATAGCGTCATACTGAAAACTTTAGTGAAATAAAAGATTCTATTTTACAGCGAGTACTACAGGCGAAGAGTGTTCGGATTGTACTGAATAGACACTGTATTTTTTATCTATTAAATGTGGTATCATTTGTTGAAAAAATATTTTGTTTTTGAAAAACTCCATTCCTTAAAACTATATGAATTACACCATTAAAGATATAATCACATTTTCAGGTTCAGTCCCATTGAAAGGTCGAATATTGGACTAAGCGGCTTATGTTTCCTACAACACTTACAAACGAAATTTCCAAGGGTAATAAAATTAAAATTAAAATATGTGGAAATATTTATTATATGGTTCAAAGTTTCGCCGGTTTAGTGAACACTGTAGGATCTGAGGTCGCAGGTGTTTCAGTGCTACTGCTCATCTATTTTATGTCTGTCGAATTTCGCAGTATATATGTATGAAGGTGTGATTTGTGCACTTGCTCATAAAATTTACTATCCTCTTGTTTTAAAGTTGTCAAGTTTTGAATGTGGTGATAAATTTACCTTATTTTAGACAATAACACAAATGCAGTAGGCCTAACTACTACTTCGGCTTCCGTACGTTACTGTATAATATACACATGCATATTACTATTTATTCATTTATGTTTACGTTTTAGTTATATTTCTTAAAACATGGAAAGTAAATGAGAAATACGTTGATTTCAAGGGCTCCATGAAGCACAGTTTAAAATACTATGAGTGTCACACAATCTTACAGTTTTTTTTATCACTGTTAGTAAACTGTATATACCATTCAACTTTAAATGTTTGTTTCTTAGTTGCATCTATTTGTGTACTTTAATCTAATCTTAAAACATTTGTTGTGGTTCTCTCTATTTTTATATTTCATATGATGCATACATATAGTGTATAAATATATATATATATATATATATATAACAGGTTAAAATTGTATGTACAGAATAAATCTACAGACGACAAAAAACTTGTCACATCTAAAACTTTTTGCTCTGAGTTCTACACCGACAAATCGTCGTACACGCGATCGCGAGAAAAACACTTCATTTATAATCTAGGCACAATTTGTTTATTAAATTTAAAGGATAAAATTTCGTTTTCATAACTCACTCAACTTTTAATATCTTCTGAGTTTTTCACTGCTACCCCATCACTTACCAGTTTTATTTTTCTGTCAATTTCCTCCTCTTTTGCTTACGTCATTCGTTACAACAATTGATTCAAGAGTATCGTTACACTTGCAACCAATACAAACTGTGAAGAAAAACAACAATAATATTACTGAATATTTGCATATGGTAACTATGGGGAGCAGATATTAAAATAAAAGCCGAACTTTGAGAAGAAAGAAATTTTTATAGCAAAAAATTACCCACCTTACATTCCACGGGTATTTCTACCAGTAAAATTTGTAGGTATAAAGTTTTTACAAATGTTTTAATTGTATATTCACATAAGATGATTCTATAAATCTGAATTAAATTCTTGAAATAAGAAACAAAAGTCAGACAACTAACATTCACTTTACTCTGCAACCTGTGAGAGGCTTAGCAATTAGGGTTAGCAAATACTGTGCTGTTTAGATAACGTCGTACTGAAAAATTTAGAAAAATGGGCCATTTTCTAAGACAAAAAATATTATTTTGTACAGTAATTAATGCAGTGGAAAACTGTTCTGATTGTGCTAAGCAAACATTATTTTTGGACTATTAAGTGTGGTACCGTTTATTTAAAAATTAAGTTTTTTTAACTCTTTTCCTTAAAACTATATTTATAAATTACATCAATAATGATATAACCAAACCTTCAAATTTAGTCTTAGTGAGAGTCAGGTTCTTGTTACAAAGGATTGTTGTGCTTATCGCAGTTATTTTTATAATTGTCTGAATTTAGAATACGAAAGTGAGAATTTTTTATGGATTTTTTCTGTGGTGCTATTTAATAGATAGTGACACAATGTATTTATTATTTCGGTCATATAGACACAAATATGCACACCATATAATTTACATAATAGTAAGATTAGAAAATATAACGTAATTAATTGTTAAAATCGGATTTACTAAAATATACATCTTCAACATAATATAATGCTGCAATTCTTAATAGATAGCCTATACTATGTTGTATTATTAATTAACTGTACTTTTAGTTTGTGACTTCAGTAAATTTAGGATAATTATATCTGTATAACCCACAATAGCAACTTAATATACTGTGATGGTTTACCCGGTGTCGTCTCATCATCAGTCATATGTCTACGACATTTTTCTTTCTAAGTTCTCTCAGGTATCTTTGGAATGTTTCCTCACCTTCGATGATAATGAATTTATAGGCATTGATAAGGATTTTAAATGTGGTAGAGTTGTCAAGAATAACCACCATTTTGATCAAGTAATTATTTTAGTTATGAATAACAATGTTATTGTCGGACGATATAACAACTATTTTTATTTAATGATAGTTCTTTTAAAATATTTCTTCAGGGCTTAAATGGTAAGGTTTGTTTGTTTGTTTTTGGAATTTCGCACAAAGCTACTCGAGGGCTATCTGTGCTAGCCGTCCCTAATTTAGCACAACAACCAATGAAGGCCGGCTTTGAAAGTAGCTGCAGATAATATTTGGATGTGATTGGACAGAGAACATTATGTGCCACTTACTTTATATATGTCATGAACAGTGGTGTATGTCCATCAGTTTATCTCTGTCTCCTGTTTATGGTGGCCTTTTCTCCCGCTGAGTTTGAAAAAGCTATGGACGAAGTCAAA